>NC_052944.1:68945367-69545367 GCF_013358895.1 Oreochromis aureus
GCATTTAACCTCTCTGATCTGTGTTGGACATAACATCACTCTGACATGTTGAACCCCAAACGACAACATCATAACTGCTGAAAACACAGAAAGACAGATGACACGAGGACAGACAGCATTCAGCAAAACTGAATGCTTGTTCATTACTTGTTTTGCATTTCATTTATGGATTTATGTAAAATGTAATTAAAAGAATAAGAATAAATGTAAAACCATCACTTAATTGGTCTGTTTCTTTTTTATGTGTTGGGTTTTCTTCAGAGTCCCTCAGTTGGAAGTGTTGTTAGATTTTCACTACAAGCTCATGTAGTGAAAATCTAATCTTTTGGTTTGATCCACCAAAACAGTGTTATTATTCCAGGTTATGGATGATTTTAATGAGGTTTAGTTGCAAGGAGTTAAAATACAGGGATTTTACATTGCTGTGGTTACTTTTAATCCCCATTAAACATAATTGCATTTGTAAAAAGTGTAAAAAGCTAGAACAGATGCGACACAGCTGGATTATAATGAGTTACAGTTGGATGGCACAAGCCCAAAACAGATCCTACTTGGCTAAAGCAGCATAAAGACATTTAAGCATTTACTCAGTAACAATGTTTCCTTTTCAAAAACACAAACTACTCAGTCATTAGAAGTTCATCTCTCAGTCCTTGCACTCACCAAAGTCCCTGACAGCTCTGCTTGAATCCAAAGTCCTGGTGGTATACTTATACCCTTCTTCCTCTTCTGAGCACTTTTGTTCTGCAATGTTGTTGCGAGAACTTCTCTAAAAGACGCTTGCAGAAAACAAACTGTTGCATAGTTGATCCCAAGAGGTTCTCTGGCATTTTACAAATATAACAGGAAGCAAGGTCTGGAAGTATATGTAATATATTTCCCAGGAAAGCCTCCACCATTGAAGCTTATCAACAGCGGTGCCTATTTGAATCAGTGCAGGGTAAAATGAAGTATGCAGTGTAGGCGTGCTGCCTCCATAATAGTCATTGTCAGTGGAATCCTCCTACCTTCTGGGTCGTGGAACATTTCCCCTCGCTGTACTGTTGGATATACACCTCTGGATCAGAGTAAGTTTTTTTTTTCTTCTTTGCTGACTCACAGTCTAATTGTATTGTTGGAGGAGTCGTCAGAGTGATTCAATACATAGTCAAATAGTAAAGTTGGTGGTCATGAGTTGTGGTTATCATGTGCTCGATAGTCCATTTCCAAATAAAAAGCTCCCATTTTTGATTCAGAAGAGAAACTAAATACATAGAAGCTCTGGTTAATATCAGAGAAAATCATAACTTGACCTAACAATGAGAAAAAAATATGCGTGTTTGGTTCTGAAGGGGAATTCAGGCCTCATCCGGCCATGTAATTTACAGACAACAGAGGAAACAAAATGAAGGACTCATTATGAGTGGACTTTTTGCAGTCTGAAGTGTTAAGAAATCAGCTTCACCTCCCACACCACAGATTTTCTGAATCAGAACATTGTTAAACCATCTTTTTTGTCACATTTTAACTGATTTGTCCTCATTTCTGATTCAGACTCTTACATTTACAAAATGAGTGAGGGAGCTGCTTCGGACTTTAAAAGGCTTTTTCCAACCAGAGGTCATTAAAAAGAGTGTACAGGTTTAACTGTCATACTTGGAATTTTCATCAGTGTTTTACACAGTTAGACACTATACTGTAACAAGGAAGCTTATCATGTTGACTTCAGAAAATGTTGTATTGTATTGTGAGAACTGATTTGACACTTTTCATACACAGGAATATGCCAAATTGGTTCCAAAAGCTCTATTTAGCAAATTGATTGCATTTTGCCTTTATTGGAATGTAAAAGCAATATGCTTTGCCATTTATGAACTCCATAACTGTTTGTAAAATCGACTGTGGTGTAGATAATCCAGAGATAGTCTGTGACAGATATATTATTAAGTTTTTTATTGCTGTCAGCTAAACAAGGACATCACAGTCACTCTGATCCTGATCAGGGCTCTTTATTGGATACATACAAAAAGCAAGTGTGTAACAGACATCTGTCAGGAAGTAAATCAAAAGTTCTTGTTGGTTGGTGTAGGCTCTGAAATTAACTCTTACTAAGCAGTGAAGATACATTTAAAGGCTTAAAGACTACCCAGAATCTAAGATTTGTTGCATTAAGAAGGGAGCTGTCCTGAGCCAAAGTGTTTTCTCAGAATCTGTGAGGAAAAGGTAGCTAAGAAGGCTTTGGGAGAAAGACATTTGGCAGCTGGATCAATCTGTGTCACCTCAGGGTTTTGTAATTTGAAAAAGCCTTTCTTAACTGGGCCCAGGGCCGGCTATACGCCCTGCCCCCTTAAATCAAACTTTTACAAGTTGAGAAAGAAAATAACAGATTACCCACAAACTGAACATGGACAAGATTTACAGTAGCTGAAAAATTCGCTAAAGGCACAAATGAGATGATAGGTTTTAGGTCTCATTCGTTCTTTGCCTCCCGGCTCACACAGCACTAGGCAAAGAGAGCCCCTCTCACCCCTTAGGCAGCAGCCTAAGCAGAGAAGCCCAGACCTCCCTCTCCCCAGCCACCTCCTCCAGCTTGTCTGGGGGAACACCAAGGTGTTCCCAGACCAGCCGAGAGATATAATCTCTCCAGCGTGTCCTGGGTCTGCCCCGGGGCCTCCTCCCGGTGGGACATGCCTGGAAAACCTCGCCCAGGTTCGGCCATTCGAGCCCCTCCCGAATGGCCGAACTTCTCACCCTATCTCTAAGGGAGAGGCCAGCCAGCCTTCGGAGGAAGCCCATTTCTGCCACTTGTATTTGCGATTTCATTCTTCTTTCAGTCACTACCCACAGCTCGTGGCCATAGGTGAGGGTAGGGGCGTAGATCAACCGGTAAATTGAGAGCTTCGCTTTTACACTCAGCTCTCTCTTCACTACAACAGTCTGTATTGTCGATCTCCTGCTCCCTTCTCCCATCACTCGTGAACAAGACCCCGAGATACTTAAATTCCTCCACTTGGGGCAGGAACTCGTCCCTGACCCGGAGTGAGCACTCCACCCTTTTCCGGCTGGACATGGTGATGTTTCTAAATGTAATTGCCTTTTTAAAATTAGTTCTCACAATGACGATGCTGAGCGATCCTGTTGGTGAATTTGGAATAAATCATCTGTAAACAAAGAACTTGTCTGTGTAATTGATAGAGCAAAATATTTAAAGTTAAAGTTTATTTTTTTTAAGTTTATTTTTTTCTGGAATAATATTCCTGTCTGTTTTTATTCATATTTATGTTTACAAAACATTGTTTTAGTGTGTTCAATAAATGTTTATCTTGTTTGGCCCGCAACCTAAAGTGTGCCTTGAGTTTTGGCCCCCCGTGCAATTGAGTTTGACACCCCTGATTTAAAGTAAAGGCTTTAAACCCAAATTAGTACTAAGATCGCTAATGTCACATAACTTTGCCAACGTGTACCAACAGGAATGTTTTAATGTTCTTCGTTATTAAACATTTGCACATAAATAAGTGACTGTAATGATCAGCAGCTGTTGCTGTAAGTTAACGTAGTTTCATGCCATACCACAAGGTGGCACTATCTCTGTTAACATGGGCATGAGCGCTAAGAAGTGGTGAGATACAGATGTTCTTGCAGCTAGCTAGGAATGAATAAGAAGTATGTTGCAGATCATAAAAGGACTCTTTCTTCATAAATAAGGAGACAAACAAAACAGTGACATAATATTCAGTACTTACTTTTAAAAGTTTACTCTTCGGCCGTCCCGCTTCAGCTGTTTTTTTTCGGCCAAATTATCCACACCAACCTCCGCGCTATGAAGTCTGGGCCATGAAGGATACACCGACCCATCCTTAAAATTCAGGGAAATGAAGGACGCATTTCAGGGTCGTATTTCGAGCAGCCTTTTAATTGGGACAGCCTTCGTCGCGTCGCCGTGACGCAATCGCCCTTAAAATGCGGCCTTTGAGGTTGCAGACCCTGAATTGGGATACAGCTTCAGTATCTTCCAGTACAACACATTTCTAAGCATTGCTCCATGTGTGTTCTCTCACAAACATGATCAATGTAACTCATATTTTCTATGTATTCATCACATTGCTTAACTAAAGTCTTACTGTAGTTGCACAAGATTAAGGTTATGCATGACTGAAAAAAAAAAAGTTCTGATTGGTCATTGCCAAAGACGTTTAATTATTAAACATATAGTTATTCTTAATTCAATAATGTTCTATTTTTTAATTACTGAAAACCTATTGTAAATAAATGTAAAAAAAAAACATTAAAAACCCTTAAACCTTAAATTTCCTTAATTGTGAAAAAAAAAAAACCCAAAAAACCACACAAACGAAAAACGGGAAGATTTATGTCACTTAATTGTTAGTTTCTTATTTCAGTATTATATGAATGCCTTTGGGGGAGGACTTCATTAGTAGGAAATGCTTTAAAACAGGGGTCCCCAATCCCAGTCCACGAGGGCTGGTGTCCCTGCAGGTTTTAGATCTCACCCTGGGTCAACACACCTGAATCACATGATTAGTTCATTACCAGGCCTCTGGAGAACTTCAAGACATGTTGGCCGTTTATCAATGCCTAAGTACGCGAGTACGTACTCGCCGAGAACGCACGGGAGTACGTACCCGCCGAGAACGCGAGCACGGACTCGCGATATGTACAATTGGAACACCTGCGTACGTGATGATGTCACAGGTCCGGAGTTTTTACTGCCATCCCCTCCTAATTTAACTGTGAGTAACATGTTATGAAGCTTAACTGTAATCACAGCCAAACCGGTTTACTCAGGAACAAATAAAACACTGAAATAAACCAAACATTAACATTTAGAAGTGATCTAAGTGACTCATATATCATTTTTAACCTCAGTAGTGAAACCTCTATTAATAAAAATAGTGTACATGTACATACGTGTACATACCTTAATAAAAACAAGCAGGTGAGATGTTAGAACGCTTTTATTTCTATTCTAGTGGACACTCAATACTATAGACAGCTGCTGGGGTTTCTTTAACCTGAGTAGTGAGAAGTCCGCGAGCGGGGGTGGGGGGGTTGAAAACAATGTGCCGGGAGTCCGCTGTTGAGTTTTGGACGAAATGCATTCTGGGATATATAGCTGTCCCAAGTCCACACCGATGCATGCTCGATAAAACGGGCGGATCGAGAACACATCCGGGACTTTTTCACGTTCTCGGCTTGATGCGTACTTCGAATTGGAACAGTACTTGGTCTCCGACTGATGATGTATCACGAGTACACGAGAACGCAAGTACGCACAAGTACGCATATTGAGAAACGCCCTTTGTCTTGAGACAAGAAAGCTAGGAGGAATTCTAAAAGGAGTTTGGTAAGTTAGAATGGCCTGTGTATTTGTATAGAAAGGATGTTGCCACTGAGGTACCTTTTGTCATGGTCCTGGGTATTCTCATCGCCTCTTAGTTTGGTTATCTAGTAGTTAGATTTCTGTTATTTTACCTCCCGTGTCCAATCCCTTTTTGTTTAGACAGTCTTGTCTCTGTTTTGTGTTCCCTTTCTGTCTAACCAGTCTATTGTGTTACCCCGTTTATTTACTCCCTGTTGCGGCTCCTCCAACCAACGGCCGCGGCAGGCCAAACATGAAGATGCTGATGATGTGCAACAATAAACACATCAGATGCACTTCTGTACTATTTGCTCCTTTTATTCCACATTGTACTGTCCACTATACAAATCAGCACATGAGATCAAACGTAATACAAATGCACAGACTGTACAAACAAAACTGCAACTCACAAATATTACACCAATTACTATGCCAAACTACAACATCGGCCTATGGCATCAATTAGTGCAT
The DNA here is from genome assembly GCF_013358895.1 of Oreochromis aureus. Taxonomy (NCBI): domain Eukaryota; kingdom Metazoa; phylum Chordata; class Actinopteri; order Cichliformes; family Cichlidae; genus Oreochromis; species Oreochromis aureus. The sequence goes on from NC_052944.1 coordinate 68,951,198, forward strand.
TAAATACTATACATCAAGTTGCATACAAAAATGCATCAAAACAACTCAAGCTGCGGTCAACAGAAAGTTTCCTCTCATGCGCACCCTACCTTTCTGCTCATCAACATCAGGTGTGGTGAACAGATGAGTGCAACCACATTTATCACCTAACACCCATGAATCACCCCCCACACCCGTGCACCAATACAGTGTGTGCATTTAAACCAACCCTCTTAATACAAAAAAAGAACAGTCATATGGCTCCTACACTCCCAGTCCTAGTGTCAAGTTCAGAAGTCTGAGACTGTGTCTGAGTTTACTTCTCGTTTTTTTTTTGTTGTTTTTTACTTCCCTTTTTTATTTTAATCATCTCTCATCATGTGTGCATTGTGCAATTTTGCATTTTGTTTTGCTTTCCGTCTCTTCAGTCAGCAGTTAGTTCCAGCTGTTGTCGATCTGCTCATTATTCTCTGTGTGTATTTAAGTCCTCAATCTTCCTCTACTTCTTGTTGGATTGTCTCTTCATGCTGTGTGGTCTTGTGTTATCTGTGAGTTCCATGGTTTCTATTTCTTACTACTTGATTTCTTCCTTGTTTGAGTTTTGTATTTCTTTTGAGTTTCTCAGTACTGCAATAAAGCTGCCTCTTTTAGCTAATTTCCATTGTCTCCGAGTGCTGCAATTGGTTCCTATAATATACCTGCCACATAGCCTGACTTAACACTTCATTTGTTTACAGTAGTTATGCCTTACTCCTTCTTTCAGCTGTTCAATTTAGGGGAAAACAGCCATCTCCTGGCTATTTTCAGCATCCTTTGTCATCACACCACTTGTCACTTGGCTTTCACTCTAGATGTTTTCCTCATGTCATGGATCACCCCTACAACTCATCTCTGCTCACTTCATCCTGCCTGCACAATCTTCAGGGTATCCAGTGTAAAATCTTTGCCAAATCAAACATGTGGTCCTAAGGCTCCTTAATTAAGCAACTCTTGAACTCCACGTTTTACTTATTGCAAGTGAAAATAAACTTCTAATTATGCTTGGATGGTCTTTCTTGACTGGTAGAGGTCATTTTGAGCTGACTGGACAGAGGTATTTTAAGCCCTACTATTCCTGAGATTGCAGTTTTGTTCAGCAGCAGCTGCATGAAACACATTTATTTTGCTACCTGTGCATAATCATATACTGTGTATTAATAAACTTATCCACATGAATGTGGTTTACAACTGGACAGGTCACCTCAGGGTTAATCAGTCTGTAAGCACATTCACTTGGAAGGGCGTGTTTAACACCGGCATCAACTGCCTTACAGGAGGAGTAATAATTGCTAAATAAAACAGGTTGTAATTTTACACCCATCACAAAGCTCAGTGATGGAACGGAGCACTTGGAGCTGTGCTCCGTCACCTGTGGCACTTCGGTGTGGGGCTAGAGAGATAGCACTCTACCTCTGTACCCCAGACCTTCATGCCTCCTGTGCTAAAGGAGGTCACAAATGAGGCATTGAAGCTCCTTCCCTAGTATTTAGAGAATTTAACCAACTCTAATGATGGCTGGATACTTAGAGGTCATTACACTCATTCAGTCAGAAACCTTTCTGAGGAAAAAAAAAAGAAAAACGACTATTTGACTGTAATCCACATTTAATCTGTACATAATGTGGTTGCTGGTTGTGTTTGTGAAAGCCCCAGATCACTAAAGGGTACCATGGAAAATAGTAGACTTTCTTATACACAAGAGACCACTGGGAACATGTTCCCTCACAAAAAGTTGATTCAGTACACGAATGGCCTGAGGATAAAAACTCCTCTTGAGCCTCTCTGTTTTTGTTCAGATGGTGCGGAACCTTCTGCCTGATTTCAGAAGCTGGAACAATGTTCCCTCACAAAAAGACTGCTTAAAATTTTGATTTGCCACATAATATAGCCTAATAATCAACATATCTACATGAGTTAGAACCAAGGTTATTATAGTTAACAAAAACTAAAGAAAAAACTAAAACTCAATGTGAAAAAAGTTAACTGAAATAAAAATAAAAAATAGATTTCTGAAAATAATGAAAACTAAAGTAAAATAAAAACATAAAGATTTTTTAACAGACTAAAACTAACACTGAAACTTAAAAAAACTAAACAACAAAAATTAAAGTGAAACAAGAAAAGCCACCCTGGAAATTGAATAAATAAGAAAAACTAATAAGAAAATCTATATTGACTCTGGTGAGATCACCCTCCCTTCACTCACACACTTCAGGTACTTTTTGTATGTAGACTCAGAGTCATTTTTCAGGCATTTTTTTAGTGCATGCAATTTGGGCTGTCCACAATGTGAGCATTCTGTCGGCATTCACACGTCATTTTGACCGAAATAAGTGGAATAAAAGAGGAAACAATGAAACTCACTGTTTGCAGAAGTAGCAGCAGGAAATTAGGCACACTTTGCTGAGACCACACTTAAGATAAGATAAGATAAGATAAGATAACCTTTATTAGTCCCACACGTGGGAAATTTGTTTTGTCACAGCAGGAAGTGGACAGTGCAAAAGTTATGAAGCAAAAATTAGAATAAAATAAAATAAGAATATAACCCCAAACTAAGAACACAACTGCAAGTGGACTGCTGTGCACCACATTGTACAAAAGGAAACTTCCACGTTGTCCTAAATGATTCTTTGCTGATTGAAAACTACTCTATCTACGACAGCAATCACAAAAAAAGGCAGGACTGTGTATGTAAATAAAAGAGAGAATAGAGAGAATATAAGATCTGCAAACCTCATTAACTCATATTTTATTCAATAGGACATAGAAGCCATATCAAATGTTTAAATTGAGAAACTGTGAGCTGAAGACGTTTGAACTGAGTGCTGATTACAAGGTGGATGCACCCTCTCCTCTTTTGACATACGTGTTTCCTAAAGATTTTTAAATTCAAATTCATCTGACGACAGAACAGTGTTCTAGTTTGAGTTAGTCTGTTTTAAATGACCCTTGACCCGAAGAAAACAAGAGTATTTCTGGATCATCTTCACATTTGGCTTCTCATTTGGCTTCTCTGAATCTCTTGGTAATATTATTAGTCATATTCAGCGTATTTACATTGCAGAAAAATATTCTAAAATTTTTCCAAAATATTTTGTTTTTCCGTATTGCCAATGCCCTACCTTTCCTTACTTCTGAGAAAATCAGACCTGTTGCCAATTAACCTGAATAGATGCACCATCTTCCAGCTTTGTGTAAAATGGTCATAAGGGAAATGATGGGGCTAATCTATGGATGCACATGACCTGGAACATAAACGATACGATGCAGCTGTGACGGGCGGTCATCGTCTGTTCTAGACGTTACACACATGTCAGACTGAAATGTGTGTATGGCATTCTTATAATAATATCTGAAACAGCATGAGGAAATATAAATACATGTCTTTTAGCTGCTAACACACTGAAAAAAACTGCAGCACTGTTTCAGCAAGTGTTCTCTAGAGCTGAACCCCAGTGGTTTGTGGTGTCTCAGGAAGTGACCTGGAAGATTTCCAGTGGGATTAGACCTGCCACCAAAAGACAACGTGATCACTTCCATTTTTTTTCGTGGTCCTGTTGTGCTGATTGTGTTGGTGCAACTGTCCCTTTAGCACCCTCAAAATCAATGATTTTGTGAATAGTTTTGACACATACAGTGGAAGGAAGCAAGACGTGGAAGGTAGTGATGGTGAGATGAAGCCTCGTGATGAACTGAAGCTTTCCACCCAATTGGTCGACTCATGGTTCGAAGCATTGTGATGATTCATTTGCTCTACTGCGCCATCAAGTGGACAATTCAAGTGAAGCTCTGTGATCATAATGATGTGTAAACCTCTAAACTGAATAAATAAATTGTTTTCATGGTTATTTATCCGGAATATTGTCTCAGTATGTCTGATACAAAAGAGAAGGTGGAAACTATCAGGACAGAGTTTTGATATGATTGTGTAACTGTTAGCCTCAGACTGTCAGTCAATAGTATAATTCAGATCATCGATCAGTACATTTGCATATTTTTATAACTATAAAAAGAAAGCTGCCACTTTCGATACTTTATCTAATTTGTAAGCATCACAGCAGATGCCTTTGTGTCAAAGTAGCTGAGGCCAAAACAGAAAAACGATTTTATAAAAATATTCAGCAGTAGATCAAAACCGAAAGAAAACCATTAATCAACAAATGAACATTACCTGATGCTGCTGAATTGAAGCAGAGCAAATTACAGAGGTTTTTTTAGAGACACACCTTAGCGTTTTGAAATTTTGCATAATGTTAAAAAGTTTAAATTTGTTTAGTAGCCTATTGAACGGCAGAAATTAGGTTTTCTTTTCGGAAGTATTTAAAAGGGAAAAAACAGCGGCTGACAGCGCTGTAAACAACGGTAGTCGTATGTGTAACAAACAAGCGAATAATGCAGAAAACAGATTTTTAGACGGGAAACTGTTCTTGAAGTATACTCTCTCTCTCTGTGTGTGTGTGTGTGTGTGTGTGTGTGTGTGTGTGTGTGTGTGTGATTTTATCCTGGTGAAAGCAAAACAGGAAAAGAAAGAGAAAGAGTAGAGAAATAAAACCTGCAGCTTTAGAATCAGCGCAAAAAAGGCGTAAACATGAAGCACGGACCCACCGACGGATCAGAATCAGTGAGCTGTCGGCTTTCAGCCCCGACTGTGTCCGTGCCGTTGGGAGAGAAAGTCACATCTCACTGATTCTGATCCGTCGGCTCGGCGCTTTGAGTTTATGCCTTTGTGCAGAATCGGTGTACCTGCTCTCATTTACTGTTTGGTGGTTGTTGAAATGTAGTAATATTTATATTAAAAATCGATTCAGGATTTTAATGAATCAATATCACGTTATCCAAGCTAGAATAGATTTTAATTGATAATCAAAACCTGCCCCTATAACTGTGTAATCATGCTTATGTACATCTGGATAATGACACAAATAATGACAGAAAGACAGATTATAGGATCTGTAGTGTTGTTTATTTATATTATGGTGCTTATCATTTGTGATATTTATTACTGTGTGCATACTTTATTAGGAGAGATGAGATAAAAAAAAATCTCTTCCTTGCTGGTTCCATCGAAGAAGAAATGTTTAAGTAACTATGTAGCACGTACGTAATCCAATTCCACAACACAGTGTGATGGAGAAAGCAGCTGTGTTTTGCTGCCCATTTTATTTCGAATCTGGCGCGAACCAGCGAGCCAGTTCCTGAATCAGTCACGTGGTACGGACTGCCCGCGAGGCCTCGAACGTCACTGCATACGTATTCAAAGCAAGCCTCGATACGCGCTTCACAAAAACGCCCCCGAGATTACCCGACACACAATTCGACGCTTCGACACACAGGACACATCACTAGTGGAAGGAAGTAGGAAGTTTACACGTGGCCAAATACTCCCACCAATCTACATGCATCTGCTCTCAATCCTTTGTCTTTTGAGGCATCGTCTGTACATATATTGTCTTCAGAGTCTTAATAAAAGAAAAGTGTTGAACCTTGCTGCCCATTCCTCTTCTGCACAGTGTGAACAGTCAAGTCAAGTCAAGTTGGCTTTATTGTCACTTCAACCATATACAGTTTGTACACAGTGAAGCGAAACAACGTTCCTCCAGGGCCAAGGTGCTACATGCAACATAAATAAATTTACAACATAAATTAACAGAAAAACACTAAACTAGCTAAGAGACAGGACAGACTGACCTAACATAAATTACAACATAAATTAACAAAAAACAAAAACAAAAACTAACTATCTAACTAAAACTAACTATCTAACTAGGTAGGTAGTGCAAAGGTAACAGTAAACATACTTGGTATGTAGGTAGTGTTGGACAGTAAACATAATAATATTGTGCAAAAAGAGCATTTACAGGTTGATGCTTTGAGGTATTTGAGTTGAGCTGAGTGATAGAGAGAGAGTGTGTGTGTGTGTGTGTGTGTGTGTGTGTGTGTGTTTGTTTATCAGTCCAGTCCCTTTTTGTTGAGGAGATGGATGGCTTGTGGAAAAAAGCTGTTGCACAGTCGGGATGTGTGTGCCCGAATGCTTCGGTACCTTTTTCCAGATGGCAGGAGTGTGAAGAGTGTGTGAGAGGGGTGTGTCCAATCAGCCACAATGCTGGTGGCTTTGCGAATGCAGCGTGTGTTGTAGATGTCCTTAATAGAGGGGAGAGAGACCCCGATGATCTTCTCTGCTGTTCCCACTATCCGCTGTAGGGTCTTGCGGTCCGATATGGCACAGTTCCCAAACCAGGAAGTGATACAGCTGCTCAGGATGCTCTCGATAGTTCCTCTATAGAAGGTGGTCAGGATCGGTGGTGGAAGCTGGGCCTTTCTCAGTCTTCTCAGAAAGAAGAGACGCTGTTGGGCTTTCTTGTGCAGGAAGCTGGTGTTGAGGACCAGCCAAGTCCTTCTCCAGGTGGGCGCCCAGGAATTTGGTGCTGTCAACGATCTCCACAGAGGAGCCGTTGATGCTCAGCGGTGAATGGTCGCCTCGTGTCCTCCTAAAGTCGACAACCATCTCTTTTGTCTTGTCAACATTCAGAGACAGGTTGTTGTCTTTACACCAGTCCGTTAGCCTCTGCACTTCCTCTCTGTACGCTGACTCGTCGTTCTTGCTAATGAGACTAATGAGCTAAGAGGGAAAGACAGTACACCTGTGGTTAGGAAGAAATTTTTTTTTTTAGCTTTTATACTTTTTTGTAATTGAACTTTGTATTCATGACTGAACATAAATAAAGAAAACCTTGTTGATTGTGTGGTTAGTGTACTTTTATTATAACTGTTGACTTGAATTTGGTTTCTGCTCATTTATCTGAACTGGTTCAGTTGTTTTCTACATATTTATATAGAACACTTAAGGCTCTTTATGTCATTAAAATGTTTAGAATTACAGAAAAAATGCTGGAAACTTTCCATCTGATGGGCAGTCCCAGCCAGTTTCAGTGAAATGGTTTAGCACAAACCCTCTCAGTACTGGAAATAATTAAACGGAATGCTAAGGTACTGAGCAGTTTGACTGTGGCAGTTAAAATGAGAGGCAGGAGTTAGCCACTGGCTAAAAATATTTAGAAATAACAGTTGAAGACCACAGACTGCCCCAAGCAGGGGCGGTCCTAGTCTGTTTGGTGCCCTGGGTGAACACTCCCTCCTCTCCTCGCAAATGGGCAATAGAAAGCCATTTGGTGCAATCCCCAAAATGCGCTGACATGATGTTGGGGCAGCATGGGTGCGAGCAACTTTTTTTTGCTGATGCCATGATGCTGCCCTGGGCAATGATCCATGTCGCCCATATCAAAAACCGTCACTGGCCCCAAGCAAATCAAACTATATCATCTTTTTGTATAAATCACTTTAAAACCACAGCTGACACAAAGTGTTGTACATTACAACTATGAAATACTAAAAATACACAATTAAAAAAGGTCAAATAACTAAAAACACAAAACAAAAAAGTCTCTGATCGAAAGGAAAAATGTGTTTTAAGACGTGTTTTAGAACCAAAGACCAGAAAATATATGGAGAAAATAAAGATTTTCCAGCTTAAAAAAATCTATTTTTACATACATTATCGAGCCATCTTCCTGTGAAGAACTGTCTGGTTAAAGCGGGTTACCCTGATAAAATAATAAACAAGTGATCATGTGGAGAAAGTGGAAAGAAAACTTGAGCTTGAAAAACAAAAATCATCTAAAAAATAACCATCGTAGTCATGCTCAGAGCCGTGACTCACGTATTTGATTTTGAATATAACGTCATAAATGCGTTTGTGCTTATTTTACAGGTTCTGTTCATAGTGAGCCGAAGCTGAGAGGGAGAATGATGATCGCTGCTTGGACTGCATCACGCTGGACTCTGCTCTGCGTGTGTCTCGTCGGGGTTTGTGCGGCTGAAGGTGAGCTCACAATTTATTCACATGCACACTTGAGGAAAAACATTTATTTTATTTTCTGTGGGTTGGTCAAAGCGAGATCATTGAATGATTTATTTTTCTAGATTTGACTTTTTTTCCCCTGTTACTCGACACAAATTTCACATCATTATTTCGTTTTTCCCGTAACCACTCTCATATGTACTGATTCGCATACAAGTAGACAAAATCACTACTTTCCTCTTCTAAAGGGAGAAAAAAAGCTTTCCTTCATGGGCCAGTGGGCTCGGAGGTGGCGAGCATTTACACTACAGTTCGAGTCCCGCATGGCTGCAGTACCTCTGCAATCACAGTTTGAAATGTGAAATATCACTTTTTCCACAGGTGAAAAATAAAAGAAGACAGAGAGAGAAATTGCCTACCAGTGATTTATGGCCCCCTGTCAAATGATTTATGACTTAGGAAGTAATAAAAATTAATGTCATCATAAAATCATAAAATTACGATATTTCATAACTCGGTAATAATCAATAATCATATGCCCAAAAAATATATGAACATGAAAATATGGCGATGGACTAGGATGATATAGTAGCCCGATTCCGCTGCAAAAAAAGTATCCATAACACAAAATTTCGAGATATTTTCTTGAAATTTTATTATTTATCTTATTAACTCGAAATTCCGAGTCTGTGTACTACATACACAGACTGTACTGTAGTTTTGCTCGGAGTGCTCAGGTTAACTGCACTGTAAAATGTAATTAGTTCCCAGAACTCAAAAAAATTATGGAAACTCGTTGCCTCAAAAAAAATGAGTAAAGCTTAGCTAAAAATGACTAAATTAGGACAACTTATACATTGCAAGTCTGCAGTATTAAGAATAACTTGATATCTCTGACTGTACAATACTAATTGTTTACCTACTGACAAACATTTCAAGTTCAACTAAATGAAAAAACATTTTGTGGTAACCTGAATATGATTAAAAATAATTAACAACACTTTTTGTAATGATGTTAAAATCAGCCCAACTTTTATTTTCAAACACAACAAAGTATAACAGCCAACATACTGGACACTGTTCTGCTGAACAACAAACAATTATAATCTTACAATGAAACAAAGTCTCAGATTTAATTATTCTGAAAATAAGTTTAGGCCTACAACAAGTTTGTTTTGTACTTACATTACTTATATAATCAAAATAAAATATTTATTGTTCTGTCACAAGTGCAGTCTCTAATTTAAACAACACATTTGTTTTCCATTCCAACACATGAGCTGGAATGTTGTATTATTTTAAGGATGCTTGTTTCCAGTCCAGGCATCACTGCCTGAATGACTGTCATGGATCGAGGTGATCCAAATGTAGGTGCAGAAGAAAGTCTTTAACTTCCCTTAAGTACAGTGGCAGTGGATGTGGGTTGGAGATGCAATGAGCTTGAACCTGCAGATGACCATCTTCACTGACCACACCATCTGTGACGGAGGACTCATCTCTCCTGTTGTCCTGCAAGCAAACAATCATATTTTTTGGAACATGAACTTAATTGCTTTCTTAAAACATTTTTTCTGCATTTGGTATAAAACAGACTCCAATTTAGACGATCTCAGGCTCCCTCCCCACCGGAGAGGTGACATTCAATGTCCCACTTGTCAGTCTGGATAGCCCTGACCACCACCCAATAATACAATGTCATGAAAGCATCATTTTAAAAAAGGGCTATGCAAACATGGCCAATAACTTTCATTCTAATGATGTGCAAAATGATTTGGGCACAAAACAAATTTTGCTGTTAGAAAACTTGCAGTCTTCACTATATACAGTGTAGACCCTCTAAACTAAGTTTGGGGGATGTGATCTTTCAAGAAATGCAGACCAAACTGTTGTTGTTTGTTTACTTACACAGCATGTCTTGTAGAATTAACTGTGGTCACCAGCAACAGCACAGTGCAGTCATATCTCAAGTCTAATAACAGAAGACAGGAAAAGATCAGTAAAGAAACAACTTCCCCAAACCAAAGCACAAATAAAACAATAAGTAAAACAGGCTGATCTAAAGTATGATTAAAGTTCAGCCTGATTAATATAAAATGTCACTGACAGTTGCTAATATATTGGAAAACCAAAATACTTACTGATGTCTTTCTGTCCAACAGCAGGAGTGCTGGTCCCGATCGGCCTCAAAGACAGTAAGAAGCAAGCAGAGGGAGAAAAAACAGAACATTTTTCAGAAACTGATTTGATCCTTAATGGCTGTGCAATCATTGTAACATAGAGTTTGCTTATGTTGTTAAATAAAGGCTAGATTTGACATTAATAGATGCCACAGATGTTCTTAAGCTGCCACAAAGCATGAAAAAAATGGACGTCTCTGAAAACGTCGGAGCATTTTTGCAAATATATGATGTCTTGATAAATCGAGTAGATATTTGAAATTTACACAGCTACATTCTCGCCTGAAAATATCTTAAAAGTTTATTTTGTGACCCAGAAAAAGTAATAAGTTTTTCAGCGGCGCTCCTCCGCCATTGCCGCGCTTACAAGTAAGCACAGGCTCCGACAAGTATGGGCTCAAAATGTGGTCATAAATATTTTGTACTTGTCAATCAGGATTTGTATGTGTAAAAAGAATTTGTGTGTAAAAAAGATTTGCGTGCGCGTAAAAAAGATTTGTGTGTGGACTTAGCCAAAAAAAACCCTGCAAGTTACTAGTACGAATTTTGACCCTATTTTTCTTCCTTTCATCTGATTGGTCAATGTCATGTAAATCACAAATGTAACAATCCAATCAGAGAACAGATGGGTTTGGCTGTCGGAGTTGCACTTTTTAGAACTGCAGGTCCTTGAAGGGTAATACAGTTTGAAGCTGGAGGATCTCTATATAAATATCCGATAGCAGCTAGGTCCCCTTACTTTCAGCAGCTGTTGAAAGGATAAAGTTGTGGTATGTCAGTGGTTAGAAATACCATTATTACTTTAGGATTAGTTTAACACAAATTCAGGGCTGACCAGGGACCATTGCTGCGAGTCACAGTGCGCAGCATAAAAGTCCTTTCACATCGGATGCAGGATGTGCTGCTAATGCTAACTAAAAGCAAAGGATCCAGAATTTGTTGCGCTGGCTGCTGAGCTCTGTGGGTTTTTGCAGCAGCTCTACCTGTACTAGATGCACCTGCTCCTTGTCATTTCTATCTCTGACTTTATGTCCTCTACAAGAGTTTTTTTTTTTTTTTGCTAGTTCTTCAAATGTTCAATAAAAACATGTATGCTAATTCATAACGAAGAAAGCTTTGTAATGAAGACTGTCATTTCCAAAACACTTTTTTAAAAGTGTTTTGGAAAACAAGATTTTAAACCTGGTGCTAAACTAAGAGAAGCCACAAAATCAGTTTGAATAAGAGTAAACATTTACTCACCAAGTCAGTGTATCAGGTAAAGATCCACAGCAATGACAACAATAATATCTTGAGCTGACGCTTCTCCAGGTTTGCTCAACATATTCCATAACAAATGCGGACTGATCCGTGCTAGGGAGGAGGACGGTAGTGACGTGGCATTTTCAAACCATATCTTTCATCCTTCCGCACTGAGAAGCAAAACTTCCAGCTTACTTAGTTTTTCTAAGTTAAGACAACTCAAATAAATTCAGTTTATCAGCGTTTTTCATAAAAAGTACTGGTAACTTATTTAAATTGAGTTCTAAGAACAAATTGAAAAAAACTGAGTTCAGCCTATTTAATACTTTTAATTCAACACAATATTACATTTTACAGTGTGTTAATTTCCCTCTAACTGCTAGTGGAGACATTCCTGCACTATACAGTTTAAGATCTGTGAGCTGCAACTGTGGTTTTTTGTGCTAGAGCGTTGTACTCTTTTTCAGGCAAGACGGTTACATCCTCTCCTGTGTCAGTTTTGAGTCAACAGTCTACATTGTTAACTTTTATTTTAGTCATCCACGCATCCTCAGTTCTATCTGATGCTACTTCCCTCTCTTCAATGTCTCCCACTGCCCCAGACCTGCACACTCTTGCATAGTGACCTTGCTTTTTACACTTATTGCAGAATACCTCTTTGGCTGGGCACAGGTTTTTGCTGTGAGAGGGTGTCTTTCCACATCGGTTGCATTGTCTTATTCACATTCCCCTCTGTGTTTTGTGGCTCCACCTTTCTTGGTTTGAAGTGTTTTATTCTTGCTTTAATGATGACCACGTTACATGGATTTTCCTGCTTGAAGTTGTTTTTAAGAAGATCCTGCTGCTTCTTAACAAGCTCACTTTGGCGAATCCGTATCCCTGCTTTTTCTAACGTGAGCTCTGCGTCCATTTTCAGTTGCTCTGAGAGTCTCTTGTCTCTTATTCCTACGACGAGTCTGTCTCTTATCATTTCACTGTGCGGCGCTCCGTAGCCACAATGCTCAGCCAAGGCATACAGGGATGTAATAAACCTGTAATGTACCTAAAAATAATGTAATAATGTAATAAATAATGTAATAAACCTAAAAATAAATAAACCTCTGCAGTCTCTCCCACATCTTGATGCCTTTGGTTGAACTTTACACTCTCAAATATAGCATTTCTTCTGACTAAAGTGTACCTCAAGTTTGTCTTTGAGAGTGTGGTACTCATTCGCCTCCTTAGTAGCAATATTTTATATGGGGGACATGGGCGGTTGCCCAGGGCGGTATCACGGGCATCGGCAAAAAAAAAAGTTGCTCGTACTCAAGCTGCCCCGACATCATCCTAGCGTATTTTGGGGATGTCATAGGCACCGATCGGTTTTCTATCGCCCATTTGTTGGGAATAAGGGCGCCCTCCGTTTGCGAGGTGCGCTTGCTGCTTGCGGCACATGGAGGAGAGGAAGGGGGGGCGGGGGATTCACTGGCTGGCTGGAGCAGCATCTAATAATCAACCCACAAAATAAAACAAAACACGAAAACACCCGACATCATGATACAGACTTATAATTTGTACTGATGTTTTTTTCTAAATTCTATACGCGAAAAGTGAGCACGAGAGCCCTCGGTGCGCTTGCTCGCTGCGGAAGTCAAAGTAAACTTTATTGTCATCTCCGCTACATACAGTCCAGTATATAGAGAGACGAGACGACGAGGCTCCAGTTACAGCAGTGCAAGTAAACAAACAATAAATATAGTAGAGTAAGAAAATAAATATACACTTTAGGACTCGGGGTAAAGGGATCAATAACAATTTAAAATTTATATTTTATACTTTGATGATTTAAAGTCTCACACACAACCTGTCGAAAGGGGAGGGAGACCTGCTGCTTCCAAATAGAGCACATTTCATTCATAATGTTGTAAATCCAAGCCCATTATGTATTCATGATTTGGTCTAATCCTCGGGTTGGGGGATTTGTGTTCATACTGAGTGCAAAATTAAAACCAATGGAAGATGGACAAGAAAAGTTCAAAGCCATCAGGTGCTCAGTTTAGAAAAAAGAGAAAAGAAGAGGAGGAGAAACGAGCAAACGATACAGGTAAACAGATGTGTCATTGGATAATGGCAGGTCATCCTGAAACAAACAGAATCATAATCAGAATACTTTATTAATCCCTAAGGAAATAATGTGGGTTACAGTTGCTCCAAGAAGAAATGGTAAAAATAGTAACAGTAACAGACTAAACTCCAAACATGTTACAGATTTTACACATTTAAGAAATAGCACTAATATATGCAGATCACTCAATTATAAATATCAGGGATTAACAGAGGTGATTATAAATAAATATAAAGAAAATTGACAAGAATATTACAGAGTAGAAAAGAGTGTGTGTAAAAAGGGTGTAACTATTGCAGTGTTTACAGTGTGTTAGATGGATGAGTTGTGAGATGACCATGGGCAGGAATGATTTCCTTTGTCGTTCAGTGGTGCTTTTTGGTAACTCAGTCTCTCACTGAATGTGCTCCTGTGACTAGCCAGCATGTCATGGAGTAGGTAGGAGGGGGAGGAGCTATTATCGATGATTGTCTTTATCTTGGACAACATCTGCCTCTCAGACACCACCCCAACGCCAGCTCCATCCCCACAACATTAGTGGCCTTGTGGATCAGTGTTTTTTGTCTGTTGGCATCTGTGACCCTCAACCTGCTGCCCCAGCATGCAACAGCATAGAGGATAGCACTGACCAAAACAGAGATACAACAAGATAACATTAATTAGTAGGGATAGTGAAAACATCTGTTTGCGTTTGTTAACCACTTGGCTATGAAATAAAACAGTAGAGCAGACACTGATGTAGCTTACTGAATCTTTTAGACTGTGTTCAGCACAATATTAATTAGTCATTGTGAATTGTTGATTTGTCCTGTTCTCATTGTATGATGAATTATAATGGCTGCGTGTTAGCTGTTTGCATACTCTTTCTCTTTATATATATATACATATATATATATATACATATACGCTACTCCATGGCTCTCTCCTCCGGCCCTGCGTCCGGCCATGTCCCCTTTTCCAACTTGGCAGGCCCTCTTATTGGCCTCTTGCTGCTAACAAAGGACACCTGATTGATTGCTGTCAGCTGTGCCCTACAGGTGTATCTAATTAGGGAAAGCGGGGAGGGGGGAGTGTCTCCGGAAGAAGTCCCAATAAATACAGCATGCAAAAAGGAAAAATACACTCAACATCAAACACAACAAAGCATGCAACAACTAGGTGAGAAAAATCCTTCTTCCCCAGATGACACTCTCCTGATTCGTGCTGGATCAGACCCAATATCTGAAAGAGCAATGTTTTAAGTGAAAAAACTGCCTGAATGTGAGGGGACCAGAAACAGTGAGTTGTGGGGCAGTAAGGACTTGTGTATTTCTGGAGAGTCTTAAAAGGCTGCAAAGCTGTCTTGGTAGATTTCAAAAACTCTGCACGCTTTATTCCTCAAAAGTCCATAAATTCGGCTCATTGGTCAGACCAAAACCATTCCTCTGATCTCTCAGTGGATGAAACAAGAGCCTACCTCTCTGAAATAACTTTATTATTGGGTCTGGGAGGAGTTCGAGATCGCAGCCGGGGTTACAGTCAGGGGCCTATTTCCAGTAGGTGAAAGTCAGGCAGGCGAGAGCTTCCGGTCACTCGAGGGTCGCTGGTGATGAGCGAGGGTGGGTGTCATAACCCCCGCAACAGTGGTTTCACATGGATCAGGTTAAGCCTGGCCTCCTTCGCTCTCTGATTGGTCAAAACGAGAGCCTGTCTTTCTGAAATTGTTTTATTGATCAGTGTTTCTTCTCACTGGTAAAGGGTAGGGCCCACCTCTGTTTTAAACTGTTTTATTGGTGGATCGGGGAGGAGTCCCAACTCGGGGGTTGCACCGTGAGTCAGAGAGAAAGTAATTTTTACTGGCTGATGTGTGAAGACACACCTGACTCTCTCGGGCATGTTCGCTCCTGTACGACCTTCCTATGCTGCGGTGGAATGTTTGTAACTTTGATTTGATTTTCCTTTTTTGGATTAAACAAACACAAATAAAATGAAATAAATCCCCCCCCCCCCCATCATCACTTGTCTAAAAAGGACCAGGTTAATTAAGAATAACTTTTTTTATTATGGTTTAACACATTTTTACATACACACACACACACACACACACACACACACACACACACACACACACACACACACACACACACACACACACACACACACACACACACACACACACACACAGGTCGACAACAACAGTTGTCTAAAAAGGTGACAAAGGTGGCCGAGTTATGAAATATCAGAAATTTATGATAGTCATAAAATATATGATTGCCATTAACCTTTATCACTTCCTATCACTGGTTTGACACAAAGTAGGTAATTGCTCTCTCTTATGAGAATAGACGTTGAAATGATGAATGTGCATAGATGCAACTTCACTTTAATGACACAAAATATTTTATTATTACTATTTTTTGTCTTTAATACATTATGGGTGCGGAGTATTTCTCCACCATGCATTAGGGTGAGATTAAATAATTGATAGTGTGCACAGTTTCAGCACTCAGTTTATCAGATAACTGATTTTTGATGAGTGTGTTCTGTTTACTTCAAGCAAGCATTGGGCATCATTTTTTTTTTAAAGAAACAGATTTAAATACTTTTCCGCCTATAAATGGAAAGATCTTCGTATTTCACATGTTTAAAGGTACTGTATTCCAAATTTCAGCACAGTCTTCGTGATGATCAGTTTTGTGCAAATGAGTTTAACTTTGACCTTTTTAACTTCTCTGCTCCATGTTGGCTCTTCTCTTTCAGTCAAAGTAACCATCGCAGTGGGACAGATGACCATTCTGCCATGTCGAGCTCCAAATAACAAAAGCGATCCCATGATAGTTTTAGAGTGGAGCAGACGTGATCTGGGAGAAGAATATGTCCTGATGTACCGAGACAAGAACTTTGATCTCGACAACCAGCATCCAGCTTTTGTGAACCGGGTTGACCTGCAGGACAGACAGATGAAGGATGGAGACGTGTCTTTGATTCTGAACAATGTGATGTTTAATGACACTGGAACATATGAGTGTCGTGTCCTTGTGGCAGGAACAGACAGAACTAAGAGAGCTATTCTCGATGTTGACCCAATCAGCATCATCTACCTGAGAGTTGTTGATCCTCCAGGTGAGTGAGTGGAGTTGAGTATGTGTGTGATCAGAGGTAATGGTAAATTGACTGATTCTTATATAGTGCTTTTCTACTCCCCCGTACTCAAAGTGCAGTATACCACATGCCTCATTTCCCCATTCACACCCAATCATACAAGCACTTCCTTCTATACTCAATTGCAATCTATTTGCATGAATGGACACATCAGAGAGCACCTTGGGGTTAGCATGTTTATTTATATAGCACAATTCAACAGCAAGGGTATTCAAAGTGCTTTACAGAGACATTAAAAAACAAAAACAAATGCATGATTTAAAATGAAAAAGACGCAAGTTTTGAAATTTAAGCTTAAAAGTAAAAGTGTGGATTTGGTGCTTTATTCAAATGCAGAGAACAGGTGAGTCTTCAACCTGAATTTAAATAAACTGAGTGTTTTAGCTTTCTGGGAGTTTGTTCCAGATATGTGGAGTATAAAAGCTCAATGCATCTTCTCCATGTCTGGGTCTGATTCTGGGAACTAATAAAAAACAGGATCCAGATGACCTGAGGGATCTGGAAGGTTAATACTGGGTCAGGAGGTCACTGATGTATTTTGGTCCTAAACCATTGAGAGCTTTATAGACCAGCATCAGAACTTTAAAGTCTATCCACTCTAACCAGTGTAAAGACCTCAGAGCTGGACTGATGTGGTCCACCTTTTTGGTCTTAGTGAGGACTCGAGCAGCAGAGTTCTGAATGAGCTGTAGTTGTCTGACTGATTTTTTAGGTAGACCTGTAAAGATGCTGTTACAGTAATCAAGCCTACTAAAGATGAATGCATTGAGTAGTTTTTCCAGGTCCTGTTGAGACATCAGATCTTTTATCCTTGAAATGTTCTTGAGGTGATAGTAAGCTGACTTTGTTATTGCCTTAATGTGTTTTTCTAAGTTTAGGTCTGCATCCATCACTACACCCAAATTTCTCGCCTGGTTTGTGGTTTTTAGGTGTATAGATTGAAGTTCTCTGGTGACCTGTAATCGTTTTTCTTTGGCTCCAAATACTATTACCTCAGTTTTATTTTTGTTTAGCTGGAGAAAATTGTGGCACAACCAGTCATTAATTTCGTCAATGCATTTACCAAGAGCCTGTACAGGGCCTCAGTCTCCTGGTGACATTGTGCTATATATTTGTGTGTCATCTGGACAGCTGTGATAGTTTATTTTGTTGTTCTTTATAATCTGTGCCAGTGGGAGCATGTAAATGTTAAACAGAAGGGGTCCCAAGATGGAACCTTGGGGAACTCCACATGTGATACTTGTCTGCTCAGATGTGAAGTTGCCTATTGATACAAAGCATTTCCTGTTTTCTAAGTATGTTTTGAACCAGTTTAGTATAGTTCCTGAAAGACCTGCCCAGTTCTCCAGTGGTTTTAGTAACCTTCCAGTCAGTATCTGATCTGCTCTACCACCTGAGCCACAGCCACCCCTAGGTGAAGCTGCTTCCTGGTTGTTGATGTTTGTTTCTAAAGATGTTGTTGATGAGACTTTGTAGAAAGCAGCTGGTCTGAGTGATGTGATCAGAGTGCAGTAGATAATGTCTGACAGCAGTTTGAAGAGGAAATGGATTCTGTTCTGTTCTTCACTCATCACCTACCTGACAGCTGACACCTCACACCTGTTTCTCACCTGCAGGTCAACGAGGAGGACGTGTTAGACTGAGAGTCGCCCTGATAGTTTCTGCTGTGCTTTTTGCTGCTGCTGTTGTTTTTCTGATCTACAGAAAACAGTCAGGATTCAGAGCATTCACCTGCTGCCAACTGCAGACTTTCTGAAATGTCTCATAGATTTTTCCATATGAACTCTGAGTTTCCTGCTGCTGAGCAGAGAGATAAATGACGCGAGGACAGATGACATTCAACAACACTCCACAGAGACCAGCCCCATCCTCGTCAACCAACTGGACTGCATTTAAAGAGGAACCACAAATCCAACCTGGATGATGTTACCACACATCAACAGAAAGACTAACGTGTATTATTATTATTATTTTCATTTATTTAGTGTTTCAGTTCCCTTATCTCTATAAGAGTGACCAGTAGAAGCACATGGCATTCAGCAGTATCCAACTTTACCCATCTGTGGTGATACAGTGCTATATTCTGCTATGTTCTATCCTATTCCAGGTTCTCAGCATTGAATTTAAGCATTCAGTGCAGATCTGATCTGAGGACTGACAGAAATTAAACTGAAACACTACATGTTCAGAGCATGAGTAGGGCTGTCTTGTCAAAGTATACAATATGACATTACTGGGTTGGTTGGTTCCCTCTAATAATCCTACTGCTGTGTTTATTTTCTTTTCCTCATTGGTTTGGTGTACAGTACAGAGTGAGGGGCACAATCAACTGGGAGAGTATTAATGATCTTGGAGATCAGGTCTGTAAATTTTATCATTAACCTGTTTAGTTGTTGCTAGTCTGTGACTGAGTTTGCAGGTGTGTGTGTGTGTGCGTGTGTGCGTGTGTGTGTGTGTGATAGTGCATTAATTAGATGTGTTGAGGCCTCTACCTCATTTGTAAGCAACAATACTCTTCTTCTTTTGTAAGTCAAGTGTTCAATCGAACAACTGCACTGCATTGACCTTGGGATGTTAGTTTATAATGCTTTTGTGTAACTTGATAGGTATGGGCTAAGAAGCTTTTTTTGTCCTGTCTGTCCCTGAGTGTGTTGTGCTTTAAGTGAACAGAGGTCTTCCACACTGCCAGATCAGTTTGACCTGTGGCCTCCTCTCTTATTATAATACACTGGTAACAAAGGACTTGGGTTTGAGACCCAAGCTACAGCATCAGTTTCTTGGTTCCAGCCACACTTGGGGCATGTTGGATCAACTTTGTTCTTATGTAATCAGCGCTAAAAGCTGACTTTAGGAAAGTCAGGCACTGGTTAACGTCCCCAAAAAAGTTTTTTTTTTTTTTTTTTTTTTTAACCTCAAAACAAACTCGGTTAAATTGTACAAAAATTAGAATCTTGACTTATTAATCAAATATGTTGCTCATTGTAATGTGTGGCTAACTGTGTAACAAAAAGCTTGTTTTTTTAAATTATGGGCCTAGCAGGGCCTGCTGGGATTTTGACCTGGTAGGCATGTATTTTCTCTCTTCTGGCTCAGGTACTGCCCTTCTGTTAAGGCCACAGAAAGAGGAGCAGAGAGCCTTAGTGGTGTGTGACGCTGCTTGCTTGTTGTTTGTAATTTAATTTGTTATGTTTCCTTTCTTATGAAGGTAATAGTGGATTTTCTGTGTTTTTCAGTTTAATTATTAAAAAAAATTCTCCTTTTTTTTGTGTTTTCATACATATAAACAGCGATAAAAAGGAACAAGTCTGAGCACAAATATGTACATTTGAAAACCAACCAATGGGGAAGTCTGCAGCTACAGAGATGGCCACTTAGCAGCAGGATACAGAGAACAATGACAATGTTAAACATAATGGTACACTGTATCCAACCCCTAGAGTGTACCAGATGCATTCATAAAGAGCCGATACTGTAATCCAATAAAGGTGAAAAAGTTCCAGAAATAAAAGGTTTCTGTGAGAGAAATTGGGTTTATTTATGACAAACTTAGTTAAAGTTTCAGCTTGGACACACAACTTTAGATGTGAGTTTTAAAAAGTAACTCTGATCTGAGTGTCTGTTTTTCCCTTTGATTGATATATATATACATGCAGATATACACTCATCCCCCCTCCCCCCTCCAAACGCCTTTGACGCTTATTCCCCTCCGATGCTGACGGTGGATCAAGGAGACCAGCGCATAAGCTGCAGGCCCGGATGTACTGTCTACATCACCCTTTACCCATCCCTGTTGCTTGTCATGTGTTTCTTTGGTGCATTAAGAGTTCTTTCATGTGCTATGTGCAGAGGTGTTTTTTTTTTTTGTTCTCAAACTGATCTCCCTATTATACCTCTCTGACCTGTCTTCCCCATGTGATGTTTTTGTGTAATGTATGTATGGTTGGAGGGTAAGATGGCGCTGCCATTGCATGCAATAGGTCGGCAGCCTTAACATGAAATTTCCCCTTGTGGGACTAATAAAGGTATCTTATCTTATCTTAATCTGTGTAACTGTTAAAGGGTGGCCTATATACTTCTGCTGTCTTGTTGCCTTGTTGTTGCTTCGTTGCTGTTGTGGTGACTGGCTCTTTGCTTTGTTTGTTATATTTTAATTGTGCTTTTAAAATGAGTTGAATTTTAGAGTGTGTGTGTTTGTTCTTTTATCTCTCATTTACTCAGCAGTTTGGGGTATTTTATTTTGCTTTAGTGGAGGCACAGCAGCTTGTTGTGGGGCACGTGAGGTGGAATTCCCTCTGATGCATGTGAGTGTACAAACTGGTAAATAGGTATAATGCACTGTTTGAGTTGCAGAGAGGCTACACAGGTGAGTAACTGGTGGCACCCTTGGGCACTCCTTCCTGTAGGTTGCCTCCCCAAGTGGCTGGTCTCCTCCATTTTGTTTAAATATTTACTGAGCTGCTATTTCAACTACGACAGTATCATTGCAGCGAACCTTGTTCCTTTAATTGATATTTGCTAACAAAGTGTCTTTATTCACGTTTCTGTATTGCCAGCCCTGCTACCGAAGAAGTTTCTGTTCTGCACTTTACATTCACAGTTATTTTGTCTAATAAACTCTTTTTACGAAACTGACCTGCCTCACTCTGCTTGTTAATAACGAGCCTGTGTTTTTTTTTCAAACTGTTGCAACATTTGCACTGGCTATTGTCTCCTGCGCTGTAACTTCCTCCCCAGATGGCAACATCATTTAGTTTCCTTTACCTGTTTTACCTTCATACTGCCACATTCAACATTGACATGGTTCTTATCCATCTGATGCAAAAAACATTCATAAAACAGGCCTCACATCCAATGAAAGCTGATAAATATTTCCACCTCATTTAAAAACAAATGGAAACATGTAATTTTCAGTTCCAGAGTTTCAGTTTCACCTTCTTGAAAGTTTTAAGAGGAATTATTTTTCCTCGGAGAAAAGACAAACTATCCACCAGGTCTTCTTCTAAAAGCAACAGTTCAAAACTTTGAGGATCATTGGGAACATGTAATTGCCAAAGAGTCAGCTCAAAATGTTCAGATTTGAAGTATTCAGTTTGTATCTGTTCTATTCTTTTACTGTAGTTTGGCTCTCTGAAGCAGATGGGAAATCTTTTTGTGATCAAAATAAAGCTGCTGATGTTACCTGCATGTGCTAAAAAGAAGAAAAATCACAAAAAATTACAACTCTAAAAGCTGGATTAAATAGTGTTGAAGCTGGAAGTGATACAACATTGTTGCCTCCAACTTAAAAAGACAGTTTCAGACTCCAAATGTGGAGCTGGGTCTGAGTCAGCCACATTAAAATATCCACATTTTAGTGGTTAACAGCATTTAGTGAGCTGATTAAAAAGCCTGACTGTATGTGTCAGAGCAAGATAAGGAAATGTATCTTCCTTCTCTTTTCCAACTTTTTCCCTTTGTCAACAATTATTAATGTGAACCAGCCGTCTGATGTGATGAACTTAACATTTGAGTCACATCTGGTCCTGACAACAGCAGCTGTAAGTCACGTTAGACCCACCTGATGACTCGATGAGATGGTGATGAAAGAAAATACTTTAAGATCTGTTCATCTGATCATGAGCTCAGCTGACTGCAGGAACCTCCCAGTTAGTATTTCCCAGTTACAACTCAGCTGTGCCCTGCAACCATAATTATTGTATTCCAGTTGCACTTGGTAGATAAACACTACATCTCATAACAAAACAACTTTTATGCTTCAGCATTAAGTCAAGACTGGAGGCACATAGTAACTGCAAACATAGTGTATTTCCACAGTATCATGAAGCTTAAACTTCCAACTGTTACAGTGATATAGGGTAACTCCAAGCACATGTGAGTATGTTCCTATTTTTATCTCTGTCTCAGTTCACAGTTAAAAATCAAACTTCTCACAGGGAAACATTTTATTGGAAAAGATGACCCGATGAGTCAGTCTCCAAAAATAGCCAAAAAGGTCACAGCATAGCACACACTAATAATTGTTCAAATGTTATCAGTAATGAACACAACAAAGTCTCACAGATAACAAATAAAGCTGTTTTATTTTGATATTCCCTCACTCCTTGTCTATTCCCAGGTGTCTCCTCGTGTCTATTTGAACTCTCAGTTTGATTCTGGTCTTTGTCGTGTTTTCCTTCATGCTGTCTGCCTTGTGCGTT
Organism: Oreochromis aureus; assembly: GCF_013358895.1. Lineage (NCBI taxonomy): Eukaryota > Metazoa > Chordata > Actinopteri > Cichliformes > Cichlidae > Oreochromis > Oreochromis aureus. Next base: position 68,973,938 of record NC_052944.1, read on the forward strand.
TAAGGGGTTCCTCCTTAGCCAACATGTTCTCACTGTCAGTGAGTTTGTAGTTTCTGCATAGCCTGTGTCATTTCGTCTTATGTTTGTCTTATGTTCAAAATAAAGCTGCTGACTTTGACAACAACAACAACAAAAAATCTCATCAGAACCCAGAGCAAAGATTGTTCTCCGTAACCCAAAAGGACTATTTAAAACTTCAAAAGTGCAGGTAAGGTGATTGGTCAGAGTCAGTCACAGTTATATATCCATATTTCAGTGGTTCACAGTCTTTGTAAGTGGGCTTCAGGAGTCAGCCTTCAGGAGGCTGACTATGTGCATCGAAGCAATAATAGAAACGTTTTTATCCTTTTCTTTTCCCACCTTTGGCTTTGACGGACAGCTTTAACTAAATCTCAGTTAATCTGATTGCCTCAACTTCATGTGAACCTGACATCTCATAAGTTTTAACATTTGAGCTGCATCTGTTACACTTGTACCAGCTGCTGTAACTCTTCTGTGTTGCAGCAAGATTAGATGAAGATGTGGTTGACAGAGAGATTTAAAATCCACCTGCCACCATTATTGCTCTCCAGTAGCACATAAAGACTTCACCCCATGACATAACACTTTGTGCTTCTGCATTAAATCAACACTGTAGGTACATAGTAGAGTTGGATGTCTCGAGACCACTTTTACGTGGTCTTGGTTTCGTCTTGGTCTCGACGGACTTTGGTCTTGGTCTTGTCTTGGTCTCGTATCCATGACACACAACATAATGTTCGATAATGTATCATGCGCAAAAGCTTTAGCTCTAAGAGCCGTGCCTGTTGTGAATCAGAATAGTCGACTCCCATTGAGCGAGAGCCGGCTCCTCACTTGATTTCCTTTCGCTGCTCAGCTGCACAGCGACACACAGTGGCTCAGCTATGCTCAAATCCCTCCACATTGTGGCATTTTATTATTTCGCCTTTCGCGCCATTCAAACACAACTAAATGCAACCCGTTAGATTGAACAGTATGCCCGGTCAGTAAGTTACAGAAATGTCAGCGACTTCGTCTGTCATAAAGTTTGCGTTCATAGAACACAAAGAGTTTTCGGTAAATGCAAAAAGGAAGCATTCGGCAAAGCGCAGGTTTTGCAAAGTCTCCTTGACCGAGACAGCCGGGACTACCTCAACCTTCACCAGGCACCTGGAGCGCAAACACCCTCAAAGGTAAGCTAGCCAGTAGCCATCTATCCATCTTCAAACTCAACTACCTTTCCAACCTCAGATGACCAGGTCATGTTTATGTAATATTGTTATTAATAATGTGTTCTTCAAGTGTTATAAATTATGTAGGGACAGTTTTTTTGCAACCGTCCCTGCAGGCTTAACTTGTGAAGATTGTAACTAACGTTACGTTACATGCTATGTACAGGTAGCTAGCGCTAGCAGTGGCTATCAGCTACTTAAACAGTTTTCACTAACTTTAGGTATTTTGGTGAATTCATTGAGCAGAAATATATCAAAACCATTTCAGTGAGCACTTTATGGGCTGGTATGGTGTGGTTTGTTTTCGACTTTAATGGGCATATTTATGTGGTTGCTGACTGGTAAGTAAGGACGGGCGTTTCAAGAGTGTCCCTATAACATTGCTCGGCTAACAGAGGCATTCTCGACAGTGAAGCCCAGATCAGAGCGGTCTATGGCTCTGGTCCAGATAGCACGGTTCGCAAAACTGAGTCCTAAAGTTCTTAAATCGAACTTAAGGACCTTTGACTATAACTTTCTTAGGTGTTTTCTACTATGTTGCCCTACTAAACCACTCCAGTGTGTAGGGGCTATTGCAGCATGTCATTATTAGACACAGTTATTTTGTATTGGTGTAACCTCAGACTTTATTGAGTAGTTCATTTCTTGTCAATGCAGCTGTGTCTCATAGCTGACTGGCATGAGGAGGCTTAATGCAATATGCAAAGTTAATGCACAGACATTTTGTCTTTTGTAGATTCCATTAAACTGTTTTTCTGTTCTTGTTATATAAGGTCTTGCAACCCTGAACACTCCAGTATTTTCATTAGTTCTAGATGTGCCTAATGATCTATATGTGTCACACTGGATTGGATTAGGTTATTTTGTATGCAAAGGTCTGCCCTCATTGATAGGTTTAAAACTACTGTGCTTGTAAGATACAGTAGTTTTTGTGGTTGAATAGAAACAGATGTTTTACAGATTCCTATTTCCCTGTTTTGTAGGTACTTGGAGTACAAAGCAGGATCTGCAACATCAGTGATAGCGGTCAATCCCACACAGCCTCAATTATCATTGTTTGCTCCAAGCATCCACTTATTTTCCTCAAATTCACCCAGGCAACAGGGCATCACCCAGTCCATCCTCCAGGACCTTATGGTTGGATGCTCTCTCCCCTGTCTGTTGTTGAGAATCCTCATTTTAGACACTTTCTGAATGTCTTGGATAGCAAATACACTCCTGTGTCTAGAACCACCTTGACAGAGAAGCTGATACCTCACCTTGTCACTAAAGTGAAGGGTGACATAATCAAACCCTGAAGTCCAGCCAAATGTAGCAATAACAACAGACCTCTGGTCTGACCGGAGGCTTCGTACTTTCCTGGGAGTTATTGCTCATGTTGCCTGCAAGAACAAGGACTCTTACAGTTTACAATCATTTTGCTTGACTGTAGGCGTTTCACAGGGAAGCACTGCGGCGAATCTAATCGCCTCAGCATTTCACAGCATAGTTGAGGAGTATGGCATTGGCCATAAAATAAGCTACATTCTGACGGATAATGCATCCAATATGAAGCGGGCCTTTAAAGTCAGGATGCCAGAAGTAGAGGACCCTGAAGGTGACAGCAGTGATGACCTCGATGATGAAACAATGTGGGAGGATGCAGAAGGTTCTGATTCTTGGTCAACGGGTGAACGTCTTTCGTGCTTCGCACACTCGCTGCAACTTGTAATCAGTGATGGGATGAAAGACGTAAAGGCAATAGCTAGAGCCATTGCCAAAGCCAGCAAAGTTTACAAACCTGCTGCACAGCAGTAGTAACCACAAAGACTTGTTTGAGGCACACTTTGGCTCCAATAAGTCGATCCCAGCAGGAAACAACACCGCTGGAATAGCACCAACAGACAGTTAAAGGCTCTGATCACACTTGACCACGGGGCCATCACTGAAATGTGCAGCGATACAGAGAATTTAGTGTTTTCAGCCCGAGAGTGGGCTCAGCTGAAAGACCTTTGTGCTTTGCTTGAGCCTTTTCTGAGGCAACAGACCTTACAGAAGGTGATCATCAGGTGACTATTAGCATGGTGGTCCCCACTGTTCTGGACTTGAAGAATCATCTTATAAAGATGGAAGTGCAAATGCCCCAGGTCGTAACTATAGTCAGGGCACTGAAAAGATCCTTAGAAAAACGGTTCTCTGGAATTTTCAGGCAGGGACAGAGAGGGTTTTTAGTAGAGGAGGCATTCTAATGAGACCCCACCGCGCACGGCTAGGCTATAAGATGTTGCAATCTTTAGTTTTCTTGAAGTGCAATCAAACACTGTTTTAAAATGTGAACTGTTTTCTCTCCCTCCTCTCTGAAAATATGCTGTTTGTTCATAAGATATCTGTGTTCTATTTTTCCTGCCCTACTGAACAACAGGCTTGATTTCATTGGCAGTGTGTTGTAATCTTATGCCACTGAAGACATCAAGATGTCAGAATCTTTTAAGCACTTGTTCTTATTCTTATTAATGCACAATTTGCATTGGTATGTAATATTTGTAGTTTGCATCTGATTCATGTGAGGTGTGCACATGTCTTTATATTGTTTGATTACAGAATTTTACTTAAAGTGGTGTTGTTTGACTAAATAAATGTGACCATTGACTTTTCAATAACATCTGCATATCACTTTGTGTTGACAGGCCTAATCCATTTTAGTGAAGTTGATATCATACAGTGTAATTTGGTTAGTACTACTACAATAGGACATGATGCAATTTCAAGTTTAAAATCTTCAGTTTGATGTTACAATTTTATCTATATATAAAGTATAACTGAAATCAGTTACACATTTCCCATTCTTTAGACAGTTGTTGGAGGTGATTGCTGTTTTGTCAGATGACTTTGGGGCCAATCAGTACCATCATGTCAGCCCTCAAAAGCACACAAAAGTTAGTCTTTTTTGTGGGAGAATCCCACTGGATTCATCAGGAGAGTTTTCTCCAAGCACGACATCCCAGTGTACTTCAGACCCAGCAACACACTCAGACAGAAACTGGTTCACCCGAAAGACAAAACTCCAAAACACAGACTTAACAACGTGGTGTATGCTGTACAGTGCAGCGAGGAATGCCCAGACCTCTACATTGGAGAGACCAAACAGCCACTTCACACACGCATGGCACAACATAGAAGAGCTACCTCCACGGGAGAAGACTCAGCAGTCCATCTGCATCTAAAGGATAAAGGTCACTCTTTCGAGGATGCCAATGTTCACATTTTGGACAGAGAGGACAGATGGTTTGAAAGAGGAGTGAAAGAAGCCATCTATGTCCACTGTGAGCGACCATCTTTGAACAGAGGCGGTGGTTTACGACACCAACTGTCTGCCATCTATAATCCAGTTTTGAGTTCCCTCCCCAGACGCCTTAACGCCCACTCACATCCTGGGCCATCTGACCTCAGGAATTCACATGACAAGGTGGGGCCAGGTTTCACAATGGGCTCACCCGAAACCCTGGCTGATTAGGTCCCACACCCACTTTCACACCTTGGCTCATGTGATTAGAGGATCACCAGGAGGAACTCCTTTGACTACGATGACCTGGATGACTGAGAACCTTCACAGACGTTCTCAGTCACACACAAAAATATTCATGTATCAAGATTTTTGTAACTTTTAAAAAGTTATCTAAAGGATAATTTAGAAATTGATTAGTGACTCTGTCTGCTGTTTTCTCAGTAATAATTACTCCTGAAGAACAGAAACTAAACATGGCTCAATTAGTGTAGAGTCTACCTTACAATATAAAGCTCCTTGAGGTGACTGTTGTTGTGATTTGGCGCTGTATAAATAAAAATTAAATTGAAGAGGACAGCTCACATTCAATATCAGATAAATTATTGCCAAAAAAGACAATTCAAGTTATCTTAGATTTAAAAAAAATCTATCCAACAGCCTTTAAAAACAAAACATAATCTTCAATCAATTCAAATTTCCACCAAAGTAAATGAGGTCCACTTCAGTTAAAGAATTTTAATAGTCAGTTTTATTCTGATCACATGATGTCTTTAACAGTAATAAAAAGAACAGCCTGCTTTTTTAACAATACAGACCATAAAGCAATAATAATAAAACATGATTCATATAACAAAGAAACTCAGAACTTCAGAACAAAACAGAAACAGATTGACGAAGTGACGATTTTCCCATTCAGTGTTTATTCATGATTTCATTTATACTTTTAAACAAAGAATATTTATTTCCTGAACATGGATATTATTGAATACACACAGAAGAAATCATGTGCCACGTGTACAAGGATATGCAAATAAGTGGATAAGAAAAAAAACACACAAAACTTGGAATTACGAAACAAGAATGAAAACAGGAAATCTGTGAATGTTAATTCAGATCAAACTGAGGTTATTGTACTCGGCCCTGAAAATCTTGGAAATATGGTATCTAACCAGATTCTTACTCTGGATGGCATTACCTGGATGACTTTGGATGCCCATGTAAAATCTCTGGTTCGCTCCTGTTTTTATCACTTGAGAAACATTGCTAAGCTGAGTCCCATTGTATCGCGCTCCAAATTAGAAATTGTCATTCATGCATTTGTTTCATCTCGTCTGGATTATTGTAATTCTTTGTTCACTTGTTTATGTAAAGCCTCTTTGGAGCATCTGCAAGTTGTTCAGAACGCTGCTGCAAAGCTTCTGACCAAGTCCTCCAAGTTTTCCCATGTCACACCCCTGCTGATTCAGCTGCACTGGCTCCCCGTTAAATTCAGAATCCAGTTTAAGGTTTTGACCTTGACTTTCAGGGCTCTGCATGGACAAGCACCAACATATGTTGGTATGGATGTAAAAGTGAACTTTTACATGCATACATTCCCAGCAGGTCCCTGAGGTCATGTGACCAGGGCTTGCTGGCTGTCCAACACACGAGGCTGAAAACAAAAGGTGACAAAGCTTTTGTAACTGTGGCCTCCAGATTGTGGAACTCTCTCCCTTTGAGCCTGAGATCTGTGGACTCAGTGGTCGTTTTTAAAAAACAGCTAAAAACTCATCTTTTTAAACTTGCTTTTGGTTGATTTTTATTTTTAGGTTTTAGCTTCTGTGAAGCACTTTGTGATTTTTATCTTGAAAGGTGCTATATAAATAAAGTTTTACTTTTACTTACTTACTTACCTTGGCCTCCAGTAACGCTGTGAGGAACTGTGAGGTTATTGTATTATCTTATGCCATGTTATACCCCTACTGTAATTAAAGATTGTGAAATTATTATGTAGTTTAAGTTTGCATTATTCGCCTGAATTAGAAGAAGGTGATAACTATTACATTTGTTAAACTGATTTGCATTACATTAGACTGCTGATTTATTGTGAATGGATGATATTGTTTTATGATGCATTATACTGCTGAGTTGAGAAGAAAATATTGTGTGCAGAGAGTCAGGGCCTTTCTGTTCTGATAGCAGAAAAACAAGGAGCCGAGGTCATAACTTAGGCGCCGTGTGAGAGGAAGAATGTGAATCTTTAGGCTTTTACGACTAGGTGGGGGCTACTAGAGGCTATAAGAGCTTGAGTAACCCTCCACCAGTTGGAAATTTGCTGTGACCCTCTGCATGCATGTCTCCCCATCCGGATGGTTTGTGCTCATAAAGTGTTGAATTGTATGGAAATAAATGATTGTTGATTGAGCATTTATACACCGAGTATTGTCCTTCCTTCAGCCCAAAGATTAAAAGAATTGGGAGATTTTAACAGAACCTTGGAGTCATTTTTGACAAGGACATGTCCTTCAATGCACATATTAAACAAATATGTAAGACTGCTTTCTTCCATTTGCGCAACATCTATAAAGTTAGAAATATCCTGTCTCAGAGTGACGCTGAAAAACTATTTCATGCATTTATTACTTCCAGGCTGGACTACTGTAATTCATTATTATCAGGATGTCCTAAAAACTCCCTGAAAAGCCTTCAGTTAACCCAAAATGCTGCAGCAAGAGTCCTGACAGGGACTAGAAAGAGAGAGCATATTTCTCCTGTTTTGGCTTCCCTTCATTGGCTTCCTGTTAAATCCAGAATTGAATTCAAAATCCTGCTCCTCACATACAAGGTCTTAAATAATCAGGCCCCATCTTATCTTAATGACCTTGTAGTACCATATCACCCTATTAGAGCACTTCGCTCTCACACTGCAGGCCTACTTGCTGTTCCCAGAGTATTTAAAAGTAGAATGGGAGGCAGAGCCTTAAGTTTCAGTTTTCTGTAAAGTAACCAGCTTACAGTTTCAATTCCTCCCCAGCTTTCCATTCCCATGATGCATTGACTGTTTTTTCTTCAGTCACTTTTTTCACCCACTATGACTCTGCATTGAATCATTACTTGTTTTTAATCTCTGACTGTCTTCCACAGTCAGTCTTTTGTTCTGTCTTCCTCCTCTGACGTCAACCAGTCACTGCAGATAGCTGCCCCTCCCTGAGCCTGGTTCTACTCTAGGGTTTTTTCTATTAGAAGGAACTTTTTCCTCTCACGGGGTGGGAAGATTGGGAAGTTTTTCTCTGTTTTCTTTGCATTACTGTAGTCTTTACCTTACAATATAAAGCACCCTGAGGTGACTGTTGTTGTGATTTGGTGCTATATAAATAAAATCTGACAGGACAAAAAAACTTTAAAATCTGTGTCCGGAAATGGGGGAAGACGTGAAAAACCCATTTACAAAGAAATGTTTTATGTCTCTGGTGTGAGCCCACAAACATCCCAATATAATTTTTAATTACTCTAAAACTTACTCTGAAATAATAATTTATTTACGATTATCTACTAAAAATATAATTAACTACAGTGAAAAAAACAAAGACAACATGGAAACCATCTGAAAATAGAGTTCAAGGGGTTCAGCAGGACTGGCGGACCCAGCAGGCGAAGAGTTTCACCGTCAGAGGCTGGAGGAAAAATTTAGACAAAACCACTGAAAGGTTTCACACAGAGACTGCAGAAAAACAGCTGAGGTGCTTTTTGTCACATTTTGATGTATAAACGTCGGAACAAAAGGATGCAGGAGACACATCTCCTGGTTTGCTCCCAGCCAGAATGATTATGATTACGCCTGCATCACTCTTGGTGTGGTCTGCGTCTTCATCCTGGTTTGTGCTGCTGAAGGTGAATTTTCAGGTGGCTGGATCCTCAGTGCGGTAACTAACTGAGCTTAAAGTACAATTCCATCACTGACTAACAAAAATTGTAATCAGTATTATTTTGGTCACATTTAATCTATCTAATAAACAACTAACAGTTATTGAACTTTGGAAGTTGGAATTTGTGCCTTTAACCTTTCTGCTCTGTGTTGTTTCTTCTTTCTGGAGTCTGGCATATCTCTGACATATCGAGCTCCAAACAACAACATCATAACTGCTGGACATACAGACGGACAGATGACCAGAGGACAGATGGCATTCAGCAACACTCCACAGAAACCATTAATTTCATTCTGACACTTGAGGACGACTTTATCATCGTCAGCCTCAGCAAACAGCTGACACATATCAAAAGACACGCTGTGATTTGTTGCTATATTTTTACTTCAAGTTCAATATCTATCCAGTATCTCAGCTTTAATTGAGCATTGATTCACCAAAACAGTGTTATTAATCCAGGTTATGAATTTCGATGAGGTTTAGTTACAAGGAATTAAAATACAGGTATTTTACATCCCTGTGATCACTTTTAAACCCATTAAATGTAATTGGATTTTTAGAAAAAGTGTAAAAAGCCAGAATAGATGCAACACAGTTTTATTATAGTGCGTTAAAGTTGGATGGCACAAGCCCAAAACAGATCCAACCTGGCTAAAGCAGCATAATTTGTAATGACATTTGTAATGTCTCATTTTACAGTATGAGAGCATCTTTTCAGCATGTAACTGGTAATAAAGTTTCAGTCCTTTTCAAAAACACAGACTACTCACTCATCAGAAGTTCATCTTTCAGTCTTTGCACTTACCAAAGTACCTGAGAGCTCTGATTAAATCCAGTCCCAGTGGTAAAATCATCCAGCCCTCTCCTCTCCTTCCTCTTCTGAGCACTTTCTTTCTTACTTTGGTTGCTAAGCCTAAACTAAAACGTTGCTGCCCTGACAAACTCCTGTATAAGCCGCTCGCAGGAAACAAACGGTTGCAAAGTTGATGCCAACTGGTTCTCCATTTTACACATATGACAGGAAGCAAGGTCTGGAAATGATTGTAATATCTTTCTCAGCAAGACTTTTCAACAGCGGTATCTCTTTTAATCAGTGCAGGTAAAATGAAATATGCAGTGTAACGTAGGCACACTGCCTCCTTCATAGTCATTGTGACTGAGATACTCTTGAATCTTGGATCATTTTGCTGCATTGTTGAATATTACACCTGTGGATCAGAGTAAGTTAATTATTCTTTTTTTCTCCTTCATTGACTCACAGTCTAATTATATTGTTGTCAAACGGTAAAGTTGGTGGTTTGTGTTGTTTGCCATGACACGCTCTGTAGTCGGTTTCCCCTCAGTGTCATAGTCATAACAAACTGTCATATATTTGAAGATATATTATATATAATATATAGTTTGGGATTTTATTGGTCTCGGATAAAGCGGATGAAGATGGATGGATGGATGGATGGATTTCATTGGATTACAGTCTAATTATGTGGCCGGAGGAGTCATGAGTTGGCATTATTGTGTGCTTTTTAGTCCATTTCCAAATAAAAAGCTCTCCCTTTTGACTCAGAAGATAAACTAAATACACAGAAGTTCTGACTGTTATCAGTAAATTATTGATTTATAGAACAGAAAATCATAACTGTAGCTAATAATGAAAAAAAAAAATGCATGTTTGCTCTGAAGGGGAATTCAGGTCTCATCTGGCCAGATTCCTGAAAGACAGCAGAGGAAACAAAGTGAAGGACTGGAGTGAAGTTTTTCTGTAGTTTGAAGTGAAATCAGCTACATCTCCCACATTCTAAATCAGAACATCTTTAAACCATCTTTTTTTGTCTATAACTTTTTCACTCTGATTAGTCGTCGTCCCTGATTCAGACTCTTATATTTACAAAATGAGTGAGGGAGCTGCTTCGGACTTTAAAAGGCTTTTTCCAACCAGCCTGAGTGTACAGCTTCATCTTTCATACTTGGAAGTTTCACAGATGTTTTACACAGTTAGACAGAATACTGTACCAAAAGACGCTTATCATGTTGACCTCAGAAAATGTTGTATTGTGAGAACTTGAATTCGACACTTTTCATACATGGGTAATGCAGAATTGGTTCCAAAAGTTCTATTCAGCAAAGTGACCACACTGCTTTTATTACAATATGAGAGCAATACGCTTTGCCAGGTGATGAACTCCATGACCGTGTGATGGAAATTTATTTTATGTATTGGTGATATGTTTTATTAATGTCAGTTTAGGCATCCACAGGTAATGACGCCCTTTGTTTCATGTCTTTGGGGATGGAAAAAGACATGAAGTGTTATAAATGTGACCCTGTAAGAGGAGTTGGGGGCTGTAAAATCCCCTCCCCCGTCTGGAGGGGTCAAATGTGTAAACAGCAGCTGTGGAATGTGTCTACCAGCTCTGACTAAGCAATGAAAATACACTAAAAGGCTGAAAGACTACCCTGAATCTAAGATTTGTCCTGTCTCGAACCAGAGTGTTTTCTAAGAGTTTGTAAGGAAAAGGTGGCCAGGAAGGCTTTGGGAGGAAGACATTTGTCAGCTGGATGAATTGACTTCACCTCAGGGTTTTTTTAATTTGATAATTTTTTTCTTAACTGGGCCTTTGTACTGGAGTGCCTAGGGTGGTAGTAGCTTAGAGCCGAATCATTCTGTAAAACAGAATATAAAGAATCTTCTTAGTAGGACTGAGTCACCAGTTACAGAAGTCTGTGCTCTCTGTCTAAGAGTATTTCAGTATACTCACACACATTTGAAGCCTTACAATTAAATAAAAACTTAAAAAATTGGACTTTGATTGCTCCAGCTATAATACTTTTCTCCATCTTATTCCTGCTTCATGGGGACTCATAGAAAAACCCTAAATCCATACCCGGCTCTGCGCTGGGGCGAAAGAGAAAATGCCCCCTTAAACAAAACGTCCTGCCCCCTTAAATCTAACTTTTAGAAGATGAGAAAGAAAAAAAATAGATTACCCTCAAACAGAGATGGGCAGTAACGCGTTACTTGTAACGCGTTACTGTAATCTGATTACTTTTTTCAAGTAACGAGTAATGTAAGGGATTACTATTGCAAAACGGTAATTAGATTACCGTTACTTTCACGTAGGGAACGCTGCGTTACTGCGTTACTAAAACCGTGATTTTTGCGAGAACGTCTCATGACAGTGACGTAAGCGAGTGCGACGTTCGTGACAACAGCTGTCTGCAGATCATAATATATCGAAAAGGGACAGAGTGTAGCATGCAGCGTTTAAAGTGTGGAAGTACTGACCTTATTTTGAGTTTGATTCCATAAAAGTGACAAAAACATTAGTGTCCGTTGTGCGTGGAAGAAAACTTCTTTTACAGCGAAAAACCCCTAAACTTCCAAGCAAGCACCGAGTGTACTACGACGTAATGTGAAATTCACAGAGAAACTCATGATTCTTCCACTGACCGCTGCGGCACACCTGCACCAGGGTAAACCTCCGCCTACCCCAGTCCTGCTTTACAGGTGAAAATAGAGCAACAGGACTGCTAGTCTTTGATTTTATTTATTTTCTGCTGTGTTTTACTTGCATCTATTTGAAAGAGTGAGTGTAAACACAAAAAAATATTTTATTTTATGTGCTGGAATGTGCAGAAAATAGGTTTAAATGTTAAACAAATTTCTTCCAGTCAGAGAATGTTGCATATAATTTAATTTTTGCTTGATGCATAAAGTTAAAAGATTAAAACTAATAAAACAAGTTTTAAAAAGAGACGTTTCCATTTGATTACATTTTGTATGATGAATTATGCAGAAAAAGTAGAATTGGGCTGAAAGATCTATCACTTTATCACCTATTCAGGTTGTAAATCGTGTTTTTAAAAAGTAACTAAGTAACTAAGTAACTAAGTAATTGATTACTTTTGAAAATAAGTAATCAGTAAAGTAACGGGATTACTTTTGGGGGTAAGTAATCAGTAATTAGTAACTGATTACTTTTTTCAAGTAACTTGACCAACACTGCCCTCAAACTGCATATGGACAAAATTTACTACAGTAGCTGAAAAAATCCACTGGAAAAGGCACAAATGAGATGCTTTCACCTCTTGTTCGCTCTTTCCCTCCGTACTCTCTTTGTGTGCAGGCTCACACAGCACACACAGCAGAGATCTCCCACTCACCCCGCCCCAGCTAAACATCCAATCATTGTTAGTGCCGCGTTGTCAGTAACAGGGCAGAGCAAAATGAAGCAGCGAATCTCTGTTGTCAAAATCATAGCAACTCGTGAGATAATTAACAACTAAAAAAATGCAATTATATTTGTACAGTGAATGGGGGACTGGTCCATTGTTCTTCTCACAGTTTCAGTCTGGTAGAGAAGTGTTTCTTTCTCTATTCCACAAGGAGATCAAGGTAATTTTGAGCCTGTCTAATGAATAGAGCCAACTCGAGGACGCGTGTCCGTCAGATCCTGACACAAAGCCCCCCCCACCTTTGAACTCTCAACTCAGTTTCCTCGTTTCATAATGTAATCACAGTGATATACAGGGAGTGCAGAATTATTAGGCAAATGAGTATTTTGTCCACATCATCCTCTTCATGCATGTTGTCTTACTCCAAGCTGTATAGGCTCGAAAGCCTACTACCAATTAAGCATATTAGGTGATGTGCATCTCTGTAATAAGATAACCTTTATTAGTCCCAGGGGTGAGAAGGAGTGTGGTCTAATGACATCAACACCCTCTATCAGGAGTAGGGATGGGTATCGTTTAGGTTTTATCCGATACCGGTGCCAAACCGGTACTTTTGAAACGGTGCCGGTGCTTAAAGAATGGAGAACACAAAATTGGTCCAAAAACCTCTCATATTTAGCTGTTTTTTTGTAAAAAGATAACAATGTTAGCCTTTTCTGCAGCTATAGGGCATATATGGTCTCACTCTTGGCTGGAAGCAGTGCTTAAACAATGGAAAAAACACAAACTTTGTCCAAAAACCTCTCATGTTTAACTGTTTTCCACTTTTTCTTTGGTCATTTTAGCCTTTTTGGCCAGGGTGAAGGGAGTATCTGCCATCAAACAAGAAGACAGCCGCATGTAACTACGACGGTGTTTGCTAGTTCACCTTACATGCATTAATGTAATAATGTGGTTAGCGTACTCAACGTTAATTACACACGAACAACATGAAGCTACTCACGCAGAGAAGAACGGCTGCTGCTGCCATCATCATCATCATTTCTGCTACGCTGACAGGGCTAGGGGCCAGGACTCTACTCTTCGGGTTTTGGGGATGTTGTTGCTAACTCCGGGTCCGATAACAGGCACCACACCCGCAGTAGATGTGCACGGTGTGAGGTCTGCAGCAAGCTATCAAACACGGCGCATTTCTCGGCTTTAAAAAAAAAAACGCTATGCGTCACCAGGTGTTTCATCAGATTTGAGGTGTTACCTCCTTTGACAGTATCACAGTATCAGCTTAAAGCACTTGTTGCAGGCTGCTGAGTTTGCATCTTTTGCTGTGAAGTACAGCCAGACTTTTAATCGCTTCGCCTTGGGCGTTTTTAATCTGTAGCTCTGCTCTAAAAGAACGTACGTACCTGGCCCCGCCTACTATCCTCGGAAACGTAAAATGATTGGCTAGAATTGGCTCAGGAAAAAAAAAAAGCACCGAAATGTGCGCTGCTTTTCGGTCTGGTTACTACCGTTTATGTCAGAACCGGTGCCATCATGGCACCGGACACCGGTACCCATCCCTAATCAGGTGTGCATAATTATTAGGCAACTTCCTTTCCTTTGGCAAAATGGGTCAAAAGAAGGACTTGACAGGCTCAGAAAAGTCAAAAATAGTGAGATATCTTGCAGAGGGATGCAGCAGTCTTAAAATTGCAAAGCTTCTGAAGCGTGATCATCGAACAATCAAGCGTTTCATTCAAAATAGTCAAGAAGCGTGTGGAAAAACCAAGGCGCAAAATAACTGCCCATGAACTGAGAAAAGTCAAGCGTGCAGCTGCCAAGATGCCACTTGCCACCAGTTTGGCCATATTTCAGAGCTGCAACATCACTGGAGTGCCCAAAAGCACAAGGTGTGCAATACTCAGAGACATGGCCAAGGTAAGAAAGGCTGAAAGACGACCACCACTGAACAAGACACACAAGCTGAAACGTCAAGACTGGGCCAAGAAATATCTCAAGACTGATTTTTCTAAGGTTTTATGGACTGATGAAATGAGAGTGAGTCTTGATGGGCCAGATGGATGGGCCCGTGGCTGGATTGGTAAAGGGCAGAGAGCTCCAGTCCGACTCAGACGCCAGCAAGGTGGAGGTGGAGTACTGGTTTGGGCTGGTATCATCAAAGATGAGCTTGTGGGGCCTTTTCGGGTTGAGGATGGAGTCAAGCTCAACTCCCAGTCCTACTGCCAGTTTCTGGAAGACACCTTCTTCAAGCAGTGGTACAGGAAGCAGTCTGCATCCTTCAAGAAAAACATGATTTTCATGCAGGACAATGCTCTATCACACGCAGCGTCCAAGTACTCCACAGCGTGGCTGGCAAGAAAGGGTATAAAAGAAGAAAAACTAATGACATGGCCTCCTTGTTCACCTGATCTGAACCCCATTGAGAACCTGTGGTCCATCATCAAATGTGAGATTTACAAGGAGGGAAAACAGTACACCTCTCTGAACAGTGTCTGGGAGGCTGTGGTTGCTGCTGCACGCAATGTTGATGGTGAACAGATCAAAACACTGACAGAATCCATGGATGGCAGGCTTTTGAGTGTCCTTGCAAAGAAAGGTGGCTATATTGGTCGCTGATTTGTTTTTGTTTTGTTTTTGAATGTCAGAAATGTATATTTGTGAATGTGGAGATGTTATATTGGTTTCACTGGTAAAAATAAATAATTGAAATGGGTATATTGTAGCGGGTCAGGGCTGTGTTCGGGGTTCTGTTATGGACATTTATGTTCTGTTTACAGTTATGTTTGTTATGTTGCCATGGTCACAGGTGACGCTCTCTCTGCGACGGTGTGTTTCCGGTGAGAGAGCGCCTTTTTTGTTGTTGTTGTGTTGTTGCCGCGCGGAGCAGTGGGCTCGCGCCAGTGTTCCTCTAAAAGCTAAATAAACGGCTGTGCTCCCGGCTAGCTGGCGGAAAGCAAGACCAACCGAAACCTCTGTCTCCTCCTTTCCTGAGCTCGCCACAATATATTTGTTTTTTGTTAAGTTGCCTAATAATTATGCACAGTAATAGTCACCTGCACACACAGATATCCCCCTAAAATAGCTAAAACTAAAAACAAACTAAAAACTACTTCCAAAAACATTCAGCTTTGATATTAATGAGTTTTTTGGGTTCATTGAGAACATGGTTGTTGTTCAATAATAAAATTATTCCTCAAAAATACAACTTGCCTAATAATTCTGCACTCCCTATATAAACACACATAAAGAAGAACATACATTTAATAATAGGTTTATTGACAGAGAGACATTTAGGGAGATGATCGGAAACCGAGAAATACAACCTCCACTTATCCAGGCCCGAACACACCAGACACACACCCCTCTACATTCGATACACACTCCCATACATTAATGTAGAGCAAGCATAGGCTTTCGATTGCTGAGATGAGAAAGGAATGCAAAAGTAAACATTCACGTACAGCATTCAGATTGTACGTGTGATACGTGTGACCTGTGACCACTGGGATGGCTGCACGTTCAGGCTGGGATCAGAGCATCTACCAGGCGGTCGTGGCTCAAGAGTTCAATTCAATTCAATTCAATTTTATTTATATAGCGCCAAATCACAACAAAAGTCGCCTCAAGGCGCTTTATATTGTACAGTAGATAGCACAATAATAAATACAGAGAAAAACCCAACAATCATATGACCCCTATGAGCAAGCACTTTGGCGACAGTGGGAAGGAAAAACTCCCTTTAACAGGAAGAAACCTCCGGCAGAACCAGGCTCAGGGAGGGGCGGCCATCTGCTGCGACCGGTTGGGGTGAAAGAAGGAAAACAGGATGAAAGACATGCTGTGGAAGAGAGACAGAGATTAATAACAGATATGATTCGATGCAGAGAGGTCTATTAGCACATAGTGAGTGAGAAAGGTGACTGGAAGGGAAAAACTCAATGCATCATGGGAATCCCCGGCAGCCTACGTCTATTGCAGCATAACTAAGGGAGGATTCAGGGTCACCTGGTCCAGCCCTAACTATATGCTTTAGCAAAAGGAAAGTTTTAAGCCTAATCTTGAAAGTAGAGATAGTGTCTGTCTCCCGAATCCAAACTGGAAGCTGGTTCCACAGAAGAGGGGCCTGAAAACTGAAGGCTCTGCCTCCCATTCTACTTTTAAATACTCTAGGAACAACAAGTAGGCCTGCAGTGCAAGAGCGAAGTGCTCTAATAGGGTGATATGGTACTACAAGGTCATTAAGATAAGATGGGGCCTGATTATTTAAGACCTTGTATGTGAGGAGCAGGATTTTGAAATCAATTCTGGATTTAACAGGAAGCCAATGAAGGAAGCCAAAACAGGAGAAATATGCTCTCTCTTTCTAGTCCCTGTCAGTACTCTTGCTGCAGCATTTTGGATTAGCTGAAGGCTTCTCAGCGAGTTTTTTAGGACTTCCTGATAATAGTGAATTACAGTAGTCCAGCCTGGAAGTAATAAATGCATGAACTAGTTTTTCAGCATCACTCTGAGACAGGATATTTCTAATTTTAGAGATGTTGCGCAAATGGAAGAAAGCAGTCTTACATATTTGTTTAATATGTGCATTGAAGGACATGTCCTGGTCAAAATGACTCAAGGTTTCTCACAGTGTTACTGGAGGCCAAGGTAATGCCATCCAGAGTAAGAATCTGCTTAGATACCATATTTCTAAGATTTTCAGGGCCGAGTACAATAACCTCAGTTTTATCTGAATTAAGAAGCAGAAAGTTAGCGGCCATCCAGGTCTTTATGTCTTTAAGACATTCCTGCAGTTTAACTAATTGGTGTGTGTTACCTGGCTTCATGGATAGATAGAGCTGCGTGTCATCTGCATAGCAGTGAAAATTTATGCTATGTCTTCTAATGATGTTGCCTAGGGGAAGCATGTATAATGTAAATAGAATTGGTCCTAGCACTGAACCCTGTGGAACACCATAATTGACCTTAGTGTCTGAAGAGGAGGACTCTCCATTTACATGTACAAACTGGAGTCTATTAGATAGATATGATACAAACCACTGCAGTGCAGTACCTGTAATACCTACAGCATGTTCTAATCGCTCTAATAGGATATTATGGTCAACAGTATCGAACGCAGCACTGAGATCTAGCAGGACAAGCACAGAGATGAGTCCACTGTCAGAGGCCATAAGAAGATCATTTGTAACCTTCACTAAAGCTGTTTCTGTGCTGTGATGAGCTCTGAAACCTGACTGAAACGCTTCAAATAAGCCATTCCTCTGCAGATGATCAGTTAGCTGTTTGACAACTACTCTTTCAAGGATTTTTGATATGAAAGGAAGGTTGGAGATTGGCCTATAATTAGCTAAGACAGCTGGGTCTAGAGATGGCTTTTTAAGTAAAGGTTTAACTACAGCCAGCTTGAAGGCCTGTGGTACATAGCCGATTATTAGAGATAGGTTGATCATATTTAAGATCGAAGAATTAATTAATGGCAGGACTTCTTTGAGCAGTTTTGTAGGAATGGGGTCTAAAAGACACGTTGATGGTTTGGAGGAATTAATTATTGAAGTTAACTCAGAAAGATCAATTGGAGAAAAGAGTCTAACTTAACATCGATGGTACTAAGAGTAGCTGTAGATAATATTACATCTGTGGGATGATTATTGGTAATTTTTCTCTAATGATAAAAATTTTATTTGTGAAGAAGTTCATGAAGTCATTACTAGTTAACGTTAAAGGGATGGTTGGCTCAGTAGAGCTCTGACTTTTGTCAGCCTGGCTACAGTGCTGAAGAGAAACCTGGGGTTGTTCTTATTTTCTTCAATCAGTGACGAATAGTAAGATGTTCTGGCTTTATGGAGGGCTTTCTTATAAAGCAGCAAACTATTTCTCCAGGCTAAATGATGATCCTCTAAATTTGTGACACGCCATTTCCTCTCCAGCTTACGAGTTATCTGCTTTAGGCTACGTGTTTGAGAATTATACCACGGAGTCAGGGACTTTGGATTTGAGGCCTTAGTTTTCACAGGAGCTACAGTATCCAGAGTCGCACGTAGTGAGGAGGTAAAATTATTAACAAGATAATCGACCTCTGTTGGAGTAGCGTTCAGATAGCTGCTCTGCTCTATGTTGGTACAGGGCATTGAAGATGATAACAGTGGGTGGATTATATTCTTAAACTTAGTTACAGCACTTTCAGAAAGACATCTACTTTGATAAAGTCTACTCTCCACTGCTGTGTAATCAATTATTGTAAATGTAAATGTTATCAGGAAATGATCAGACAGCAGAGGGTTTTCAGGAAACACTGTTACATGTTCAGTTTCTATGCCATATGTTAAAACAAGATCTAGAGTGTGATTAAAGTGGTGGGTGGGTTCTTTTACATTTTGAGAGAAGCCAATTGAGTCTAATAACAGATTAAATGCGATGTTGAGGCTGTCATTTTTAGCATCTACATGGATGTTAAAATCACCCACAATAATTATTTTATCTGAGCTGAGCACTAAATCAGATAAAAAGTCTGAGAAATCAGAGAGAAACTCTGTGTAAGGCCCAGGTGGACGATAGATGATAACAAGTAAGACTGGTTTCTGAGTTTTACAGCTGGGGTGGACGAGGCTAAGCATCAGGCTTTCAAATGAATTAAAAGTCTGTCTTGGTCTTTCGTTAATTAATAGGCTGGTGTGAAAAATTGCTGCCACACCGCCCCTCGGCCTGTGCTTCGGGATTTCTGGTAGTTAGAATGACTCGGGGTGTTGATTCATTTAAACTAACATACTCATCCTGCTGCAACCAGGTTTCTGTAAGGCAGAGTAAATCGATTTGTTGATCAATTATTAAGTCATGTACTAACAGAGACTTGGAGGAGAGAGACCTAATATTTAATAATCCACATTTCACTGTTTTACTCTTTGGTTCAGATGTGGATACTGTATTGTTCTTTCTTTGTGATTTTTATGTTTAAGTTGTTTATTGCTGGTTTTTAGTTTGTGTTTTTGTCTTTTGGGAGCTGACACAGTCTCAATGGAGATGGGTTTTTGGGGGTAGCAGGAGGAGAGAAGCTGCAGAGAGGCGTGTAAGACTGCAACTCTGCTTCCTGGTCCCAACTCTGGATAGTCATATTTTGGGGGGTTTAATGAATTTGTCCATATTTCTAGAAATGAGAGCTGCTCCATCCAAAGTGGGATGGATGCCGTCTCTCCTAACAAGACCAGGTTTCCTCCAGAAGGTTTGCCAATTATCTATGAAGCCCACATCGTTTCTGGGACACCACTCAGACAGCCAGCAATTTAAGGAGAACATGCGGCTAAACATGTCACTCCTGGTCGCCTTGTAATCAGAAGGTTGCCGGTTCGAGCCCCGGCTCGGACAGTCTCGGTCGTTGTGTCCTTGGGCAAGACACTTCACCCGTTGCCTACTGGTGGTGGTCAGAGGGCCTGGTGGCGCCAGTGTCCGGCAGCCTCGCCTCTGTCAGTGCGCCCCAGGGTGGCTGTGGCTACAACGTAGCTTGCCATCACCAGTGTGTGAATGTGTGCGTGAATGGGTGAATGACTGGATATGTAAAGCGCTTTGGGGTCCTTAGGGACCATAAAAGCGCTATATAAATACAGGCCATTTACCATATAAATACAAAGGCAGCTTTCCCATTATGACGAACCTTTAAGCATTACCAGATGTGCAGCCGCCCCATATAAACAAGCAGGACAAAGCCCTTTGTTCAGCATGCGACATTGGCCTATGCACACATGTATCAGACAGGTCAAACTGACTGAGAAAAAGTGAGATAGGATACCAACACATTGATTTCTCTCTATATTAGAATGGATGATCATATGCTGGACTACCACTTGAAAAAGAACTACAAATCCCAGGGATCCATGTATGAGTGTGTAAATGTTGTTGTGTCTGAATCGTGATGCACTCATACCTAATTAAGATTGGACATTCAGGTGTTCAGTGTCTACTTATTTAATTGTTTACTTCAGGTTAAAGGTGAAAGGAAAATCATCCCAACAATTGAGTTTTATAGAAAAGCATTCACATGGCACTGCCAACTGCAGATCACGCAACAATTGTTTTATTTAAAATCCTTGTGTTTTACTCATCATTTGCGCAATGATTTATTTACTTCATCTTATTTTTATCAATGGAATGGGTTGTTGATTTACTGTTTAATTCTGTTTCTGCCTTGTTTTCTGCAGATTTAAAAAGAGCAGCAAAGCTTCTGTTCATTCCTCTGAGGCTCACATGATTTTCTTCATGTCATTAATATGTTCAGAGTTATAGAATAAATGTTAGAAATGTTGCATCTGATAGGTAGCAAGTTTCACTAAATCCCACCCTGATTAAACAAAACTGTTTAGCACGAAGGCCTCTGAAGAAACCTTCTCAGTACCAGAAATACCAGGAAGGAAGAAAATACCAGGGTAATGAGTAGGTTACTGAGGCAGTTAAACTGAGAAGCATCAGTTCACCACTACCTCTTGAAATTTTTCGAAATAATAACAATTATGGAATAAATGCTCACACAGTAATGCAGTATTTTAGATATTTCTATGCAAATGTGTATATTTCTAAGCAGAGAAGATAGGTTAGCTTTGCTGTTTAACAGCGATATTGTCTTTATCTGTCAAGCAAATTTAGGAAATATTGATTTTCCATCTTCAAACATTTTTAAAATAGTTTAAAAAAAACATTCATCTATCTACACTTTCATCAATCCATCTTCCTGTAGAGAGCTGTTAATGTGTGATTAAAGAGGTTTAGTCTGGTGAAATTAATAAAGAATGACCAGGTAACAAGTAAAGTGAAAATTTATCAGAATACTGTTCTTTTTTTAAATGGATTGTTATTTTTATGTGTTTATTTTAATGAGGGGAGGAAATAGAAACAAAACCTGAGCTTGAAAAAGTCAACTAACAGTAACCACCAAAGTCATCAAAATCATTACTCTGATTTTGTATTTTAAATTTTGTAAATATAGCGGCTCGGAGGAGCTTCTGTTTATAAAGAGTAGAGCTGGAGCTGACAGGGAGGATGACCACCGCTGGGACTGCATCACTCTGCTGCTGCTGGACTCTGCTCTGCATGTGTCTCCACATGGTTTGTGCCGCCAAAGGTGAGCTCAGAATTTACTCACACACACACGGAGTAAATACATGGCCATTTGTTTTTTTCTTTCTGTGGGTTGGTCAAAAGCACTATTTTGACTTACCCACTATCATATGTACTAGTTCGTGTGCTGCAAGACAAAATTAATATTTTCCTCTTATAAAGGGAGAAAAAGCTCTTCTTTGGGTGCTATTGGGTTCGGAGATGGCGAACATTCAAACAGCAGTTTGAATCCGAAACGTGGCAGACTTTCTTTTGCTTCATTTATATTATTTTTACACAGTATAATACATCATTAACTTAAAATTTGTGATTAATTATCATTAAAAACTGTCTTGGTTAGGTTAACAAAAACTGTGAATGCAAATAGTTTAAATTAAGAGAAATGATCAGAGAGTATAACAGCTCATAATAACCACTAATACTTAAAGTACACTGTAATAAATAACTGCTAAACATTGAGGTGTTGATTCTTCTGGTAGTGAGTTAGGTCCAGACTAGAGTCTGTTTTTGTAAAATTGATCTTGCAAAGTCCATCCGCCATCATGGAGTATCCATAGCAAAGACGCCAGGAAAGCAGGCATGCACGCAGCGGGACCGCACAACTTGAAGGCTACCAACCAATTGAGGGAGACCATGGAATGAAAAACGTTAAGATTATTTAAAATTTTCTATATTATATGGCTATTCTGCCCTCCCTGTACGTTGATGTCGATGCCTGGTTTAGCGGATAGATAACAGTTCTTCAAAAGGAGAGGCAAAAGCTTTCAGTTGTCATTGCAGGGTTTATTTGTCTCCCTAATGAAGGCACTGTAAAACTACTAACATAAAAAAAAGCATATTAGAACATACATTTGGAACATATATTTCTCATATTACAAGGTACAGACTGAAGCCTTAGTAACTCAAATTACAGCTGGTATAACCAAGAGAAATAAATGGAAAAAATATCTAGAGCATATCCCGCTATCTTAATGCTAACGTATAATAGAATTTCCCATTGACACGGTAGCATAATTAGCATCTACATGCTGGCTTCAAATATGAGAGTCTACAGAACCATTTCACATTACTTATTTAACATGAACTCAGAATATAATCATACTTACAAGAATATTTTTCTCATGCTCCAGTATAACTAACTTTTAAACTTATAATTTGTGTGCCGCTATCAGTGTAATCAGACTCCATTAACTTCTACTATGTTTACTATAGAAACTTGAGTACACAAACCCACTTCCTCCCCCTTGTGCGGTGGTGGGGTCACTGCATCCCGGACTGCAGACCCTCCAGGTCCGGCTCTATGCTGGAGCAAGAGGGGACAATGCCCCCTTAAACAAACACCCTGCCCCCTCAAATCAAACTTTTGGAAGTTAGGAAAGAATAAGGCTTAACCTTATGTTACAAATAGATGTGACTTTAATTGATAACACAAAACATATATTTTTGTGTGTGTAGTTTTTATAGAGTTCTTCATGCAGATTATTCCCTCTATTCACCATGCGCTAGAGCAGTGGTTCCCAAACTTTTTTTGCCAGGCCCCCCTTTTTTACAAGAAAAATGTTCTCTTACTCGGATACTGTTTGTCCGTGATTTGAACAGGGGGAACAAATTACAGCAGGATCAGCCTGATATTATTTGTATCCCGCTGTAACTTTACTGCATAAAGAGCTAACGTGTCCAAAATGTCAGGAGTAGTTAGTTATTACAAGAAGTGTTTGTGAACTAAAAATCAAGAATGTGGGATACTGTTTGTCCGTGATTTGGAGAGCCCAGCGCTGCTCCCGACGCAGGGAAACTAATTTTGCAGGGGAGACCTACCTTGGCACTTGTGCAGGTGAAGCCAAAGGGAAGACATGCTTCACCATATTTTCTAGTCTTTGGCTTGGAAGGAAGTTGGTTTGGAAACATATTTGGCGATGCTTCATCTCCTACTTTGCGTTTGTGTGGGAGCCCCGTCAAAAACCTGTCCATTAGCAGTGTCCAAGCGCTCTTTTTTTTTTTCTTCTTTTCATACCGCGCCCCCCCTGCAATGGCTCTGCGGGGGCGGGCCCCACACTTTGGGAACCTCTGCGCTAGAGTGTGATTCATTTGCAAAAAAGAGACAAAACACATTTTGTTCTAATTTTCTGTAGCAGACATGCAGTGATATCTTTAAAGAAAGTTCTTTTTGCCACACTAATCATGTAATGAAGCTATGACTGAGTTTGAATGGTTTCAAAATTCAGTTAAAGGATCACTCGTTATTGAGCAGTGTATTCTGTTTACTTCAGGCTTTTATTGTAGATCATTTTAAGAATATCCAGGTTTAAATACTTTTCTTTCTTTAAATCGAAAGAGCTACAGACAAAGCTGGATTTTATTTTCTTCGTTTCGCATTTTCAGTCGCGTGGTGCTGTAAAATTTCAACCAGGCTGGTATCACGGCAAAGAGTGTAATAGACCTTCTGGTGTACTAGAGGACATTTTATGAACGTCATGCTTTGCTTCTTCTAGGTGTTAAATGGATAAGCATGTGTAAGTTGCACTGCCAGCAGGGGGTGCTAATCTATTCAAAGCCAACAAATCACTACCGATGGAGGAAGGTATGAAGTACAGGGTGGGCCATTTATATGGATACACCGTAATAACATGGGAATGGTTGGTGATATTAAAGTCCTGTTTGTGGCACATTAGTATATGTGAGGGGGCAAACTCCTCAAGATGGGTGGTGACCATGGTGGCCATTTAGAAGTCGGCCATCTTGGATACAACTTTTGTTTTTTCAATAGGAAGAGGGCCATGTGACACATCAAACTTATTGGTAATGTCACAAGAAAAACAATGGTGTGCTTGGTTTCAACGTAACTTTATTACAGCAAAATTAGTGCTGCAGATAAATGTTTCCACTGCTACGGCATTTTTCTTCATTTTTCCCTTCACGCCTTTTTTTTTTTTTTTTTTTTTTTGGCTGTGACAGAATAAACAGTGATGCAGACATGATGACTACAGAAATTCTATCAGCTGGTTCATGTCAGAATCAGTGAAAAAACAAAACAAACAAACAAAAAAAACCCCAAATGTTGAGTTTATCAAAATAAAAGTACAGTTTTATTCCAAATGTCAATACTGATGCTAAAGTCAAGACAGCAAAAAGTAAGTTGAGGAGAGCTCTCATTAAAAGGTGAAGGATGTTTGCTTGTAACGGAATGGAACTTTTTTTTTTTTTAAAAAGTACCTGTTTAAGCGTTTTATTTTTGTCATGTGTGGATCCCCACAGCTTCACTTTCAGCTGACTCATTTTCACCAGAAACAGGAAACTCAAGAACAAGAGAGGTGTTTGCTTTTATTAACCACAGGCTAAAAAAAGACGGTCCTGCTCGCGAACAACAACGCCGACCACTACCTGTTATCCACAGTCCAGCTGTGGTGTTATCTTGTATAGCCTGAAATAATAAAAATAACTGATCCATACAGGTGAGAGATGGTCTGTACTAAGGATTACAACTAGACTGTGTCTGTTTTTAAAGAATTAATTCTAAACTTTATTGTCTGTGATATGAAAAAAAGAAACAAAAGAAGTGCTTATATGCTGTTCTGAACAAATCAAACATAATGTTAAATAAAAGTTTCATAGTAAATATCTGAATAGGATTATCCATATTTACAGTAAGTGGTGGACAAAATCCTCGACAGCTTCTTTGAGTAGCAGGGAAAGAACTTAACCCTTAATTAGAGTCCCATTCAGCATTTACACTTTATTGAATAGGAGAAACCATAAATGTTAGCAGTACAAAAGTTCAGAGTAATGAAACAAGTGCACACACAATTGGCAAATGTAAAAAAGAAAGCATTTTTTGGATTACTTCAGCTTTATATTTAAAGCAGTGATTTCATGCATTGTTCAGTCACAGCGACCTGATAACAGCTGTCTGACTGATGGAACAGGAACTGTCAGCCCTTAGCCAGTCTCTGCTCAGCATGGGTTTGTGGTGCTGTTGTCATTAAGATGAGAAGATTATATACCGTCAGGTGAAGCAATCATATTTATTTTGTAATTGAGTCAAAAAGAAAGACGCTTGATAGGTAATTGGGCAGTGTTAGCATCAGAATGTGCCTCTGCTTCTGTATGAAGACACCATGAGGAGAGTGGAGATGAAGTACAGGCAGAACATCACGGGATAAAAGAGCTGCAGGAATGCAACCCGGAGAGAGGTGGAGATAAGGGGAGGAGCTGAGGAGGTGGGAAAGATTCTAGAGGTGGTGGCTGTAGCTTGACCTGCAGAGAGAATCCCAACTGCTCAGGTGAACATGTGGATGGAAATAAAAATATAAATCGAAACCAGAGTGAAGCTCCTCACCTGTGACAGTGATCCAGCTGGATGGAGACTCTCCATGACCGCTGATGTCACACTTGTAGAGGCCTTCATCAGACCTGGAAACATGCTGGATGGTCATGTGACCTGTAGGCTGCTTCCTGATGAGGGAGCCATCTTTATAGAAAGCAGCTGGGAGGTTGGAGGGAGTGGTCTTTGTTTTACAGAGCAGAGTGACGTCATCTCCCTCCCTCACAGGGAGGACAGGACTCTGCAGGATCACTGATCCACCTCAACACAGAGACAAACTACAGCATTTCATCCATTTACACACAGCTTCATCAACACTAACTCCACACACTCAGCTTACCAGTGACTGTCAGGTTAACCATGTTACTGATGGGACCCTCTCTGGACTCACACCAGTAAACTCCACTGTCCCATGTGGTGGTGTAACTGATGTTACAGGAAGAATTAGCCAATATTCCCCACCCAGATCCGCACTCTGTCATTTGTTTTTTGCTTGTGTTTCTCCTCAGAGTCCATCCAGCAGAGCTGTCGTCCTCCTCACAGCTCAGAGACACAAAGTCTCCTTTAAAGAACTGAGAGCTGCTGGGACTCACAGACAGACGAGCTGTGAAGAGAATGTATTTTTAAGATTTAGATTCACTTTGTTTTGAGTTTTGCGTAGGGGAGAAACCGTGAACTGCGCCTTCACCTCCTGACTACAAGCCACCCGAGTTCAGCCAGCAATTGGAAAACGTGTGTTGATGTAAACTAGAGACTCATATTTCCAACCCAGAAACCTTAATGACTAACCAAAACCCTGATCTGATCTTCTGGTCTAAGTCCTGCCGGTTTGTCATCATCACTAAGCTGACAGTCCTGTGGGAGAAGGCCATCGATGAGCCATATGAAAGACATTAAAAAAAACCTAATAATGCAGAACTGTGTATAAAAATGGCTTTAATTTTATTAAAAGTTATTGCATTTTTTTTTATTAAAGCTGGAACTCTGCACTTTATATTATTTGATATAAATCTTCAGCATCTCCAGGGTTAAATTAATGTAATAATTATATAATTTTGCATGAAGGCATGGATACAGAACCAGAGGACTTACAGTTCATTTCAGGCTCACACTGTGACAGAAGAAGGTTACTGACCTTGGTTTGTTGTGCAGCTCAGCAGTGAGATCACAACTAAAGAAAAATGACACTCAGGTCAGCACAAAGTTTGACATTTAACAAAACAGCAGAGAAAACTATTAAAAAACAGAATTTGGCAGGCATCATTGGCTTGCCTGAATCACACACTGATAAGAAAGAGAAAGATGGAAACAGTTTTCTCTTTTATCTCTTCCACTGGAGTGTGTCTGCTGGGCGTTAGGGCCTGAAACATGATTACACCCATGCTAGTATAACTATTTCTATTTTTTTGCAACTTTCTGCTTTTACTCCACTTTAATCTATATTAAAATATGGTACTGTTATTATTGTAATCTCCAACTATAACACCAAATTGATACATACATGAATGCATGAATTATTCGCCAGGATACTGAGTCCAAAGTTTTTAGTCACCAGTTTCTTTTAAAAAAGTCCTTAAAGATCTTGTGCATCCCTGTTTCATGTCACGTATCTGTATGAGAGCTACAAGTGAATCTAGAAATTATTTTTTCTGCCCTGCATGCATTTCTAATCAAATATTCAGATTTCCTGTCGACCGTCTTCCTTCTTCTTTAGGGTTAGAAGAGTGTCTCCCCCTCTAAAAAACCCAGACTGGATGTTTGTGGCATAGACAGAACTAAGAAGAAACTAGAAGAAATAAAGGCTCTTAAGCTATTTTAGATATATAATCATTGTACTTACAGAGCAGCAGAGATGTTTGCTTCATCCTAACTCTCGGGGGATATCAGATCAACACTTTGACCAGCTCACAGTTACATCGGTTCAAACCCTCCTCTTTTTCCTCTGTGACAGGATGCCACTATTGTGGTTATCATCAAAGGGAAACTTTTTTAAAATCTTTTTTCAGTTTGATTGTAACAAAGCACTGGAAATAAGTTTTTAAAACAACTATAATCAACGAGGATCATCAGTACCTGTGTGATGCCTTCACTGGCAAAAAACTGTGAGAATCTCAGAATTAAGAAATCAAAGAAACTTGTGGATATTTTAAACTTTGCTTGTGTTGATCATGCTTCAGATAAATGGAAACAAGTTATTTTTTTCCTGTACTTGACTGTGGTTTAGCTGAGAGGAAGTGAGTTGCAGGTATTCTGCGTAAGTGAAAGCTTTTCGCTTTAACTGCTATTTTAAGACCACTTTAATGACCCTTTGAAGACTGTAGTTGTTATTTTTCAGCATGAAGAGGGGCTTTCTGTTACTGAAAGTCAACAATGATTTTTATTAAATAGACAACCATAAATAAAACAGAGTTAAACCTATGGATTATATTGTGACTAGTTGGGTTTTTTTTCCAGTCCTTTGAGATCGGTTGGTATCCCAGGGAGTGAAATATTTGCAGTTCAATGGCAGCACAAGTTTGAGTGAACAGGCTCTATCATTGCACTATCGTCATGTGAATGTGATCAGTGTTTGCAGCGGGTGATCATGTTCTTGTATAGGTCTCAGTGGAAACATGCTGATTCAGTTCTATAGAAACCAACAAAGCACCTGAATTCAGCTCCAGGCAAGAGCAGGTGAAAACTACACAGAGACAAACTGCAACACTAAAGTGTTAAAATAAGCTGATCAGTTTTATCCTCAGGCTGATCTTTATGGAGTGAGTTAGATTTGGCAGATGTTTAGTTAGTGCATGGTGTCTGTGAGCGCAACATGAACATTGATCACCCCATTAGTTGGTAATCAGAGGCTGGTTATAAGGAACAGCTGTGGCTTACTCCTGTACCGTGGCAATTTGCACTCATTCCTGTTGAAGGTGGAGAATATTAGAGGGTTTTTTTAGTATTGCGGATCGGATTCGTGTCCCTGGGCAATTGTTTAATCTGTGTAACTGTTAATGGGTGGCCTACACACTGCTGCTGTCTTATTGCCTTGTTGTTGCTTTGTGCATGTGGGATTGTTTAGAGTGTGTGTGTTTGTTCTTTTATCTCTCATTTACTCAGCAGTTTGGGGTATTTTATTTTGCTTTAGTGGAGGCACAGCAGCTTGTTGTGGGGCACGTGAGGTGGAATTCCCTCTGATGCATGTTAGTGTATACACTGGTAAATGGGTATAATGCACTGTTTGAGTTGCAGAGAGGCTACACGGGTGAGTAACTGGTGGCCCCCTTGGACACTCCTTCCTGTAGGTTGCCTCCCCAAGTGGCCGGTCTCCCCCATTTTGTTTAAATATTTACTGAGCTGCTATTTCAACTAGGGCAGTATCATTGCAGCGAACCTTGTTCCTTTAATTGATGTTTGCTGACAAAGTGTCTTGATTCACAGTTCTGTATTGCCAGCCCTGCTACCGAAGAAGTTTCTGTTCTACAGCTCTACATTCAGTTATTTTGTCTAATAAACTCTTTTTACGAAAGTGACCTGCCTCACTCTGCTTGTTAATAACGAGCCTGTGTGCCTTTTTCTAACTGTTGCAACATTTGCACTGGCTATTGTAATCTCTCCTGGGGTGTAACTTCCTCTCCAGATGTCATTGTCAACATCATTTAGTTTCCTTTACCTGTTTTCTGCCTTCATGCTGCCACATTCAGATATTGGCATATTCTGACATTTCTGACATGGTTCTTATCAATGTGATGCAAAAAACATTCATAAAACAGGCCTCACATCCAATGAAAGCTGATAAATATTTCCACCTCATTTAAAAACAAATGGAAACATGTAATTTGAATTTCAGTTTCACCTTCTTGAAAGTTTTAAGAGGAATTATTTTTCCTCAGAGAAAAGACAAACTATCCACCAGGTCTTTTTCTAAAAGCAACAGTTCAAAACTTTGAGGATCCTGGGAACATGTAATTGCCAAAGAGTCAGCTCAAAATGTTCAGATTTGAAATATTCAGTTTGTATCTGTTCTATTCTTTTACTGTAGTTTGGCTCTCTGAAGCAGATGGGAAATCTTTTTGTGATCAAAATAAAGCTGCTGATGTTACCTGCATGTGCTAAAAAGAAGAAAAATCACAAAAAAATAGAAAACTCTAAAAGCTGGATTAAATAGTGTTGAAGCTGGAAGTGATACAACATTGTTGCCTCCAACTTAAAAAGACAGTTTCAGACTCCAAATGTGGAGCTGGGTCTGAGTCAGCCACATTAAAATATCCACATTTTAGTGGTTAACAGCATTTAGTGAGCTGATTAAAAAGCCTGACTGTGTGTGTCAGAGCAAGATAAGGAAATATATCTTCCTTCTCTTTTCCAACTTTTTCCCTTTGTCAACAATAACTCGTGTGAGCCAGCCGTCTGATGTGATGAACGTAACATTTGAGTCACATCTGGTCCTGACAACAGCAGCTGTAAGTCACGTTAGACCCACCTGATGACTCGATGAGATGGTGATGAGAGAAAATACTTTAAGATCTGTTCATCTGATCATGAGCTCAGCTGACTGCAGGAACCTCCCAGTTAGTATTTCCCAGTTACAACTCAGCTGTGCCCTGCAACCATAATTATTGTATTCCAGTTGCACTTGTTAGATAAACACTACATCTCATAACGAAACAACTTTTATGCTTCAGCATTAAGTCAAGACTGGAGGCACATAGTAACTGCAAACATAGTGTATTTCCACAGTATCATGAAGCTTAAACTTCCAACTGTTACAGTGATATAGGGTAACTCCAAGCGCATGTGAGTATGTTCCTATTTTTATCTCTGTCTCAGTTCACAGTTAAAAATCAAACTTCTCACAGGGAAACATTTTATTGGAAAAGATGACCCGATGAGTCAGTCTCCAAAAATAGCCAAAAAGGTCACAGCACAGCACACACTAATAATTGTTCAAATGTTATCAGTAATGAACACAACAAAGTCTCACAGATAACAAATAAAGCTGTTTTATTTTGATATTCTCTCACTCCTTGTCTATTCCCAGGTGTCTCCTTGTGTCTATTTGAACTCTCAGTTTGATTCTGGTCTTTGTCGTGTATAGTGAATAGTCGACTCCCATTGAGCGAGAGCCGGGTGTTGTGCCAAAAAGTGATTGTCTGCCAAAAACTGATTTCCGGTATTTGCCAAAAACCTGATTGCTCATATTTAAACTGCTATAAGTAACTTGTTGGGCAATAATATGTGAAACATATGTCAAATGCATCCCTTATGGATGACATAAAGTCATCTTGAGCCACAAACAACATTCGTGTAACAAGGTAGAAGCCGCAATCAGTTTTTGGCAGTTACTTTTATATAACCTTTATTTATGCAGTTAAAAAATCTCATTAACATTAAAAATGTTTTTTGTAAGAGTAAGCTGACCAACAGGACAGCAGAGATGGCAGCAAATATTACAACAGTTCTGTAAAAATATTTTAAGTGGGGATAATTATCCCCACAAAGGACCGGATTGGTTATAACGTAAGTACAATAACACAGACTTGTAAAGATACTTAAAGAACAGATAATTTTTTAATTCTTTATGTAACCCCTTTGTAAACCCTGTTCACCGAAGTCTATTTACGAACATACGTAAAGATATTACACATAAAAAATACACAGAAACATTGGAAATCAGTTTTTGGCAGACAATCACTTTTTGGCACAACATCGGCTCCTCACTTAATTTCCTTTCGCTGCTCAGCTGCACAGCGACACACAGTGGCTCAGCTATGCTCAAATCCCTCCACATTGTGGCATTTTATTATTTCACCTTTCGCGCCCTTCAAACACAACTAAATGCAACCCGTTAGATTGAACAGTATGCCCGGTCAGTAAGTTACAGAAATGTCAGCGACTTCGTCTGTCATAAAGTTTGCGTTCATAGAACACAAAGAGTTTTCGGTAAATGCAAAAAGGAAGCATTCGGCAAAGCGCAGGTTTTGCAAAGTCTCCTTGACCGAGACAGCCGGGACTACCTCAACCTTCACCAGGCACCTGGAGCGCAAACACCCTCAAAGGTAAGCTAGCCAGTAGCCATCTATCCATCTTCAAACTCAACTACCTTTCCAACCTCAGATGACCAGGTCATGTTTATGTAATATTGTTATTAATAATGTGTTCTTCAAGTGTTATAAATTATGTAGGGACAGTTTTTTGCAACCGTCCCTGCAGGCTTAACTTGTGAAGATTGTAACTAACGTTACGTTACATGCTATGTACAGGTAGCTAGCGCTAGCAGTGGCTATCAGCTACTTAAACAGTTTTCACTAACTTTAGGTATTTTGGTGAATTCATTGAGCAGAAATATATCAAAACCATTTCAGTGAGCACTTTATGGGCTGGTATGGTGTGGTTTGTTTTCGACTTTTAATGGGCATATTTATGTGGTTGCTGACTGGTAAGTAAGGACGGGCGTTTCAAGAGTGTCCCTATAACATTGCTCGGCTAACAGAGGCATTCTCGACAGTGAAGCCCAGATCAGAGCGGTCTATGGCTCTGGTCCAGATAGCACGGTTCGCAAAACTGAGTCCTAAAGTTCTTAAATCGAACTTAAGGACCTTTGACTATAACTTTCTTAGGTGTTTTCTACTATGTTGCCCTACTAAACCACTCCAGTGTGTAGGGGCTATTGCAGCATGTCATTATTAGACACAGTTATTTTGTATTGGTGTAACCTCAGACTTTATTGAGTAGTTCATTTCTTGTCAATGCAGCTGTGTCTCATAGCTGACTGGCATGAGGAGGCTTAATGCAATATGCAAAGTTAATGCACAGACATTTTGTCTTTTGTAGATTCCATTAAACTGTTTTTCTGTTCTTGTTATATAAGGTCTTGCAACCCTGAACACTCCAGTATTTTCATTAGTTCTAGATGTGCCTAATGATCTATATGTGTCACACTGGATTGGATTAGGTTATTTTGTATGCAAAGGTCTGCCCTCATTGATAGGTTTAAAATTACTGTGCTTGTAAGATACAGTAGTTTTTGTGGTTGAATAGAAACAGATGTTTTACAGATTCCTATTTCCCTGTTTTGTAGGTACTTGGAGTACAAAGCAGGATCTGCAACATCAGTGATAGCGGTCAATCCCACACAGCCTCAATTATCATTGTTTGCTCCAAGCATCCACTTATTTTCCTCAAATTCACCCAGGCAACAGGGCATCACCCAGTCCATCCTCCAGGACCTTATGGTTGGATGCTCTCTCCCCCTGTCTGTTGTTGAGAATCCTCATTTTAGACACTTTCTGAATGTCTTGGATAGCAAATACACTCCTGTGTCTAGAACCACCTTGACAGAGAAGCTGATACCTCACCTTGTCACTAAAGTGAAGGGTGACATAATCAAACCCTGGAAGTCCAGCCAAATGTAGCAATAACAACAGACCTCTGGTCTGACCGGAGGCTTCGTACTTTCCTGGGAGTTATTGCTCATGTTGCCTGCAAGAACAAGGACTCTTACAGTTTACAATCATTTTTGCTTGACTGTAGGCGTTTCACAGGGAAGCACTGCGGCGAACGAATCGCCTCAGCATTTCACAGCATAGTTGAGGAGTATGGCATTGGCCATAAAATAAGCTACATTCTGACGGATAATGCATCCAATATGAAGCGGGCCTTTAAAGTCAGGATGCCAGAAGTAGAGGACCCCGAAGGTGACAGCAGTGATGACCTCGATGATGAAACAATGTGGGAGGATGCAGAAGGTTCTGATTCTTGGTCAACGGGTGAACGTCTTTCTTGCTTCGCACACTCGCTGCAACTTGTAATCAGTGATGGGATGAAAGACGTAAAGGCAATAGCTAGAGCCATTGCCAAAGCCAGCAAGTTTACAAACCTGCTGCACAGCAGTAGTAACCACAAAGACTTGTTTGAGGCACACTTTGGCTCCAATAAGTCGATCCCAGCAGGAAACAACACCCGCTGGAATAGCACCAACAGACAGTTAAAGGCTCTGATCACACTTGACCACGGGGCCATCACTGAAATGTGCAGCGATACAGAGAATTTAGTGTTTTCAGCCCGAGAGTGGGCTCAGCTGAAAGACCTTTGTGCTTTGCTTGAGCCTTTTTCTGAGGCAACAGACCTTACAGAAGGTGATCATCAGGTGACTATTAGCATGGTGGTCCCCACTGTTCTGGACTTGAAGAATCATCTTATAAAGATGGAAGTGCAAAAGCCCCAGGTCGTAACTATAGTCAGGGCACTGAAAAGATCCTTAGAAAAACGGTTCTCTGGAATTTTCAGGCAGGGACAGAGAGGGTTTTTAGTAGAGGAGGCATTCTAATGAGACCCCACCGCGCACGGCTAGGCTATAAGATGTTGCAATCTTTAGTTTTCTTGAAGTGCAATCAAACACTGTTTTAAAATGTGAACTGTTTTCTCTCCCTCCTCTCTGAAAATATGCTGTTTGTTCATAAGATATCTGTTATTTGTTCATAATGTCTGTGTTCTATTTTTCCTGCCCTACTGAACAACAGGCTTGATTTCATTGGCAGTGTGTTGTAATCTCATGCCACCGAAGACATCAAGATGTCAGAATCTTTTAAGCTGCTTAACTTTACAGAAATCTGAGTTATACAGCTATACAGAAATGGGAACTATGCAAGTTGTAAACAGTTGTAAGGTTAAAAATTATTGTATGTACAGAATATATATACATCCATCCATATATACATGTATTTATACTGTATATATGTATGTATATATATATATATATATATATATATATATATATATATATATATATATATATATATATATATATATATATATATATATATATATATATATATATATATATATATATATATATATATATATATATATATATACATGTATGTATAGTGCACCACAGATAAGGAAACCAGACAACCAGAATAAAGAAAGCCAAGGCATAAAATTTTGAATGAAAAAAATGCCAGAGAACCTGAATGAGGAAGTGGGGGTTGAGTTTGCGATTCACACTGTGAGTAGCTGAGAGGTATGGCCTCATCTCAAAAGAGGGTTACTCCAGGTCATTGACACTGAGATTTAAATGGTGGCATGGATGAGAACCTACAAACACCACAAAGACATTCTCATAAGCAACAGTCCTTCTGTGCAGACCTGAATGTTTACTCAGTATAACTGTGTTGGCTTTGCATCATGAATCTTATTTCCATCAAAACACTTTAAGGATTAAACAGTAAAAAAAAACCTGTACCGTAGCAGTTTTTATATATTTCAAAAGAATGATCAAAGAAAGTGTGATGCACCATGATCTTGTGTTTTACAGATAACTTCCCTCTCAGTTCCTATTCAGGCGCTCAAAGGACAGTAATCACTTGGAAAACCTCTCTAAGGGACATTAACATTAGCATTCAAGCTAAATTCGTTTGCAGGTTTATACATGTTCCTGCTCTGTGTAGCTGAAGTAGTCTCTATGCCACTTTTAAGCTTAACCCTGACCCTTTCCTCACTCTCCTCCTTCAAACCTTTAATCCCTGACCTCTGACACTGTGCTCTCTTTGAATGAACGCGTGATAAAAACAAAGACCCCACTGTTAAATCAAACTTGAGTTTGTGGTGAGAACTGTGATGAGTCATTTCACCATCAAACTTATTTTTACTCTCAAATATACAGAAAGAAATGGAGCCTGACTTTAGTGTTTGAGAAAGAAGTTCAACAATGAATCACTGATTGCTGAGCTTCAGAGTAAATCCTTTGTCCTCTCCGATCATTTCAGGTTTGTTTTAGCTGCCATTGTGCACAGAGTATAAAATAACAGTTGGTTTCAAAAATTTTAAATGTTCAGCTGCTTTTGAACCACTCGCTGATGCTGCTTCTTCATCCAGGACTTTGAGGACTGCTCTCGAGTAAATTGTTTGTTTGACAATGTCATAGTTTTATTTGTTTTTTACTTTTTAAAAATCAAGATTTAGGCCTGTCTGAGCTCATAATATATATTTTTCAGAGATTCGTGTTGCTCACAGGACCAGCAAGTATATGATTTATAAAATCTAATATGTTTCTGTAGACTGATCACAATATGATCAGCAGTCGATTTGGGGATGAGGGAGTTCTCCTTGTCAGGGGCGGATCTAGAGAAATTTTCTTAGGGTGGCAAGAGGGTGGCAAAGAAATCAAATGGGGTGGCAAAATCAAGGCTTTTTTTTCAAACACATATGCAGGTGGTTACATGTGGTTAAAATGATTCAAATGCAGTAAGTATACACGTTTTTCATATAAATATAGTATATAACTTAATTATTGTCTGTAGCCCACATAATTACACACTTTAGTTACATAAAACATGTGAGTTTTGATGTTATGTACTGTATAGCCTGTATAATAAATAAATATGTAGCCCAATAAGTATAAAATCCAGAAAGCTACACAACATGGGGCGATTCATTTACAAACACAAGTCTAACTTAAGTTTCACACTGTTTTTTGTTAGAAAGCAATCACATTGTTACAGCTTAAATTACACAAAATGTCAGTAATCTGCACTGTCATGAACATAAATTTTAACCTAATTTTTCATGATTTGTTGGATTAACCCACTGAGGTCTGAAATACAACCGGACACTGTTGACTAATTTTGAGTTTACGTTTGTATTTCACCCTCAAATTGTTTCATTTTATTTTTTTCCCCTTGCCTTGTTCGGTGTCATTCTTTTCAGCTCAACTGGATTTAGTTGTTTTTTTCACTGACATACTGCATTAGTATTACTGATCTGAAATCACACAAAGAACTTTAAATCCTAGTAGTATTTTTTACTGTAAAAAAAACCACAGACACGTTGAGTAAATTTTTATAACTTGAAATGCAAATATAAATTGTACATTTTGTGAACATATACAACTATTTATCTAAAAATGCAGCCAATACACCTGCCGTTTTTTCATTTTGTACAACCATTTAAAAATATTACTAAAACTAAAATGAGAGAACAATCAGGTTTCGCAATAAGATGCCCCACAAATGATGTGTGCCAGTAAAAAGTTTGTCCACCAAAAGACAGAGGAGAACAGCACAGGGATAAACCTGCAGGCCTGACAGCAGGAGGTGTATCACTCCGCTGGTTTTCTACTTACTGACAGTGTTTAAGTTGCAAATGTGCCTTAGTGACATTCATTAGTGCCCTCACTGACACACAAAACAAAACGACTACACAACAGAACAACTACACAAGACCACACAACACACTAACTGTACACTCCACACTAAACGTCACAAATCTCCCACATCTAAAAACTCTCTCTCTCTCCCTCTCTCTCGCTCGCTCTGTCTCGCTGCAGTTACAGTCACTCCCAAAAATTTCCCCTCTTCCTAAACAACAAAACCCCACATGTTGACTTTTTTGAATTGGTCGACATGGTACATTTAGAGGTGGCTTTTTTTCTTTTCTTTACTATTTAGTAAAAAGCGTGGCTTATATATATTATCATAACTCTGGATTTACTGGCCTGTAATTAAAATTTAAAAACTTTGAAGTCCGAACTTTCAATGTGGGCTGAAATAGAGACTCAGCGTGGCTGCAGCTTGTTGCTATGTCAGCTTAACATAGTCATGTGATTTGGAGGTGCAGCGTGTCTGTGGACCACAGAGGGTTAATAACTCTCACCTTCCTTCCATTTCCAGAGTGTAACATCCAACCACCTGTGTAAAATCCGAAATTCCCATGGTGTTGTTCAAAATGTGCTCTGGCACAATCATAAGCAACGCTTGCTACTGACAACAAGAAAAAAGCTGGTCCTGCTACGGGCTGAACCATTTGTTAATGGTGGAGGGGGGGAACACTATGCAATATATTCAGTTTTAGCATTTATATTCACTGTTGACTGTAACTACGCTCAAACTGTTAATGCTATCTTATTTTAATAAACAACACTGTCATATGCAAAACTGGGGTGGCACTTGGGGTGGCAAGGGATGATTTTAGGGTGGCACTTGCCACCCCATGCCACCCTTCTAGAGCCGCCCCTGCTCCTTGTAATGTTTACTTTGTGAATGAACAACTAGTTTACACCATACAATAATAATAATAATAAAAAAAAAAACACTCAAAAGACACAAAGACAAAAGCTTTAGGAGAAATATGTCTGTGTAGGTTGTCAGTCATTCAAGTCATGGTAATCTAAAAACCATGGAAAGTAGCTTTTCTTCCCAAACTCTTCAGGACAGCTTTAGGAGAAAAAAGAATTTCTTGAATGGCAAAACCCAAAACAAGGCAAGACTGAAACCCCCCCCCCCCCAGAAAAACTCAATGAGGAAGTGGGAAAGAAAAAAAATATGAAATTGCTGATTGGCCAAGGGCAGAATGCCTGATCCTAGAACAACTGTGATTGGCCCAGAGGTATGGCCTCGCCTCAAAAGAGGGCTACTCCAGGTCACTGACACAAAGAATTGTCATGTGCATGTTGGTGTGGAAGACTACGAAGAGATGCTATTCTGGGTATAACTGAACATTACATAACTGTATTAAAAATAAAATTACATAACATAAAATAAAAAACCTTGAGACCTTAGAGACTTAAGACTTTACTACTTAAGAGAACCGGCTAGCAAGCTAGTATTTGAACATAATACAGTGTATGTTTTTGAATGACATACATTTCCATAACTAAAGATCAAATGGTTTTGTTTTTAAGAGAATCCATCAAAATTAAAAGCATTACTGGTGGATGATTTGCTCCCCACTTTACACAAAAATAATCCTCTTTAACTCGTTGCAGCTCATTATTTGTCTGCAGCATTCTGAATTTCTTTCTTGAAACCAAGCACACCATTGTTTTTCCTGTGACATTACCAATAAGTTCGATGTGTCACATGACCCTCTTCCTATTGAAAAAAACAAAAGTTGTATCCAAGATGGCCGACTTCTAACTGGCCACCATGGTCACACCCATCTTGAGGAGTTTGCCCCCTCACATATACTAATGTGCCACAAACAGGACTTTAATATCACCAACCATTCCCATGTTATTACGGTGTATCCATATAAATGGCCCACCCTGTACATTAATTCTTTAAGTTAATTTAACTGAGACTTGTATTTTGATATAGCTGACATTGTTTGTTAACAGCAGGTTTAACAAACATATCCTTTAATTAGGTTCAAAGAGTTGATTGTCAAACTCATATCAAACTCTAAATGGCTGGTTGAATCTTTAAAGAATCTTCTAAGTGTTGAGATCATGTTGAGACAACTATTGTCATAGGTGACAACATTGTGACAAGTATGTATTATTTTCTGTTCTGAAGGTCTTCATTGATTTACAGAGAAATAAGAAAAACACGTGCATTTCATTTGAATACTCTAAACTTGGAATCTTTATAATGTCAATTTTTAATGTAACGTCTTCAGATAAAAACATACTTGATTGTATGTTCGTAATGTTTCATATTAACGAGAGTCAAATAATAAAGCAGTCAGTTAAAAGATGATTTTTTGTTTGTTTGTTTGTTTGTTTGTTTGTTTGTTTTAAACAGAGATACTTACAGCAGTGTCCTCACGTGGAGATTGATCACCCACCACAAACTTCAGATCACATTCACAAATCTGAGGGTCAGACAAGTGAAGATTTTCAAAGGGGTGACATTTAAATCAGTTAGATGTCTCCCAGCCTGATTGTTTGTAAGCCTTCTAGAGGAGCTTTATCAAACTTGAACTTCAGAAAATCATGAAAGTTGATATTGAAGTAGAATGGTCTCCCCCAAAAGGTTTGATAACAGTGGCGGAAAACACATCCTCCTCATTTACTCCTCCTGCAGCATCTGAAGTGCACCTTTAATGAGCTGTTAAATCTTGGTTCACAATATCTGCTGTGAGTGTGAATCAGAGACACACTGTCAGCAATGTTCCCTCTAAGCTGCGCACGTGCGCTCGAAAACACTCTCCGCCTGTGAGCAAAAACAAAACCAACCCCCACCCTTTCCTATTGGTCGAAAAAAGTACCATGTCGACCAATCAAAAAATGATATGGCAACGTGGGATCTAGTTGTTAAGAAACGGAGGGAAGTTTTAGGAGTGACGGCGGTGTTTAGAGATGTGAGAGATTTGAGAAGTTTAGCGCAAATCTTGTGTAGTTAGTGTGTAGTTAGTGTGTAGTGAAGTCAATAGTTTTGTTGTGTGTGTCAGAACAATGAGGCGACTGCTGAATGTTGGAGGTGTTACAGCAGTGATACATCTCCTGTTGTCAGGCCTGCAGGTATCAGGCTGTTGTTCTCCTTTATCTCATAGTGGACAGAAATTATTGGAGTGGCACAAATAATTTGTGTGGCATCAGATTTGATGCAGAACAGCTGATTGTTCTGTAAATAGTTTGAAATGTTTATTTAAAAACGCCTTGGCTGCATTTAAAAAAATATCTGCAAAAAACTTTGTTGTTTGCCAAACTGAGTTACTTTTTTGAAGAAGTAACTATATAATTAATTGCCCAGCATTGGTCATTATATACTATATTTTGCAGACAGAGAGTTACAGGACTCTCTCCCAGACCACAGACTCATAATACAAGTCAGAGCTTTATGAAAATAAGAAGAAAAAAAAAGTGTGTTTTCAAAATTGGAGTTCAAGTTATTTTTACTTCCAATAGTGTTAACATACTACAATTTTTTTTAAAATTTTCATTGTAAGTGGGCTAAAGCAGTTAATTAAAAGTAGTCTAACATAAATGTAAATGCTGTAATTTGATTTGATTTTAATAAACCATGTAACTTGGATGGATTCGATGCTGGCGTGACCACAGTGCACACGTCTGATGTCGCTCACAGTGGTCCAAGGGATCGCTCAGGGAGTTTGTGTGTTCGCTCAGACACATGAAAAATTAGAGGGAACATTGACTGTCAGGCCTTTAAATCAAAGTGTTGTATATATGCAGCCACCAGGTGGAAGCACAGGACCTTCAATTTATCCAGTGTGAAATTATGGTGGAAAAACATCACTTCTACAGCAAAAAAAATCAGAGAGAAGCTATAAGCTGAAAAAGGTGAGATTTCATTATTCTGCAAGATTAATCTTGAAATATTTGTCATTTTAAAAGATGGTATTTTAAAAATACGTATTCGCCTTACGGTGATTGGTGTATAAGTGTGAGTGAGTTGCGTGAGGGACATAAACCAGCAGTGGAAGTTCACTCTGTCTCAGTGTCTAAGGAGTTTGGAAAGAAAGCAGCTTGAGTTCTTTAAATTTCTTGAAGAGAAACTTAATGAACTTCTCATCCAAGAGGCTTCCTCAACTCCAAAAATCAAATGGTGGAGGTCCTAGTTATTCAAACTGTTGTGGGTCTGTCCCTTAAGAGGTTCATTGACCCACAATTGATGATATGCCTCATCACATGAGACAAGGTTTGAAAAACAAACTGGGTAAATGCTTTCCTTGACAGCTGAACTATGTCAGAGTGACATAAAAGCACCTTGACTGTGGGTGTGTGTGTGCGTCAGATCTGATGCAGGATTGCATGTTTTCACTTTCAGACACTCCATACACTCCTCCTCTCAGTCAGAATGAATAAGGAGAATGAATGTTGCAAGTGCACATAACTTACAAATGCTGAAACCCATTCACTTTCTTCCGCATATTAGAGATAGGCCCATGAAGCCTTGTGAAGCTTCTGAGGCTTCTTTCTTTCTCATTGTACAAGTAAAAGATAAGTTCCAAGTGTCAAAGACAGGCCCTACCAGTGACATCTAGTGGTCAGCTGCAATTATAGCAGCCACAAACCTCCAAATGATTCACACATCCAGCTGATTCCAATTCCAACACAAAAGGAATAACATTAGTTTTAGGCAGCTGTGTTTTCATTTAAGAGTCAGTGTCCACAAATGAAAGTGTTACAGCATTTAGAAAGGTAAGTTTATGAAGTTTATTATTGCCACCAGAACCAGCAATATATATATTTTTTTTTAAAAGCATGTAACTGTGTTAAAATAAATCTCTTAGTTCACAATTTTCCCAAAAATTCATTTATTTATCAAATTTGAACTGCAGGATATGGAAGAGGATTAGGGCCACTGGGGAAAAAAGGTGGGCTCACAACGCAGACTTTAATCACAGAATTCTGGGGGGGAAAAAGACGCGGCACCCTTTTTTGTTTTTCCAGTGGCCCTAATCATCTTCCATGGTGGGTAGTGTAGGATTAAAAAGGAAAAAAAAAATATGACCACTTCTGAAGACTTGTTTTTTTGACCCAATAGAAATCACCTTGTGGCATATGCCGAGCCAATTGTACACATTTTGACACGGAAAGGTGAAAAATGCTAAAACATGAACCACAGCTATAGCTATATATTAGCTATATATACACTCGATTGTATATAGGTTAAAAATAATAATAACTACAAGTCATGCCAAAAAGTGATCTCCAGTATTTAAACTATTGTTGGCTCATAACTTCTCAAACATATCTTTGTGAAAGATATCAAGTCATTTGAACTTAAAATATTAAATTAAATTAAACATTAAATATTTGCATATGTGTATATTTGCAGTTCTAGTGCTTCTTTATTATAGTGTGGATTTGTCAGACTGCTGCAACACTTTCTCTTCCCAGTGATGACCAAGCAGATGTCATGGTCCTCCGTGCCTCCCCACTGATGTCAGCTGGGTTCTTGGTTGGCTGGCGGGCTCCCTCCCTCCACAGGGGTAGAAGTGATTACGGGTTTTTGCATTTGACCTACGCACCTGCAAGTAACCCGTGTTCCTCCATGTTCCTGCCACTACTTAAGGCAACAGCTCTGTGCTACTCATCACTGGGTTGTTGTACTACTCTATAGTGTAGCCCCAGTTACAGATCCTGCCACTCACATAAAGAGCCAAAAAAAGAGCCAAGATACAATAAAACCTTTTACACACAGCTGACCATAACCAAGTCATATATGGATATATGATATATGACTTTTGTTTCCAAAGAAGATGCAAGCAATGTGTGTTTTAATGACATGATTCATATAATACCTTAGATACATGTAGGCAATTAGCCAATTGATGTTAGTTTGTCACTTTTGCGACAGTTTCGTCATGTCTGCCCCAAAAAACGTTTCTTGTGCTTTATAAACTTTTTTTCCTGTTGTGTTTTATTTCACGTGTGCTGTGTTTTGTGTGCTTCTCCAACTATTTTGCTTAGCTTTCATTATTTTTTGCTGCCAGCTGGTGGAAACAAATATTAAAAAATACAAAGCAAAAAGTATGTTACTACTTTAATATCACAGACGAGAGCTCAACGGAATAACAAACACAGAAAATGTTATTAATTTACCTTGTCCTTTTACTAGGTCAGACTTTATCAACAAGCAAACAATTTCTTTCCACACCATTTTAGTAAGAGTAAAAATAAGAATGTTTACA
This sequence comes from Oreochromis aureus, assembly GCF_013358895.1. NCBI lineage: Eukaryota > Metazoa > Chordata > Actinopteri > Cichliformes > Cichlidae > Oreochromis > Oreochromis aureus. The sequence continues at coordinate 69,017,294 of NC_052944.1, forward strand.
TTGTGGATTTTAAATACTGCAGTGTGTGTGAATTACTCTTGGTCTCTGTCCCTATTAAGGAAACACCATATATATATATATATATATATATATATATATTTCCTTAATAAGGACAGTAATTATACTAGCAATTATGTTTCGCTACTTTTGTGTTTACAACAGGAGGAAGAGGAAAACACATTGTAAGAGAACACGACAATAACAATCACCACCAAAGCTAACAGACCACCTGCCAGTCCAATAAATCCTCCATCTCTTTCATCCTCGTTCCCCACGTCCTTATTCTCCTCATTTTCTTCATCTCTAGGCGCTGTGACCTCTTGTGTGTGACCTGCAGGTGAGAAACAGGTGTGAGGTGTCAGCTGTCAGGTAGGTGATGAGTGAAGAACAGAACAGAATCCATTTCCTCTTCAAACTGCTGTCAGACATTATCTACTGCACTCTGATCACATCACTCAGACCAGCTGCTTTCTACAAAGTCTCATCAACAACATCTTTAGAAACAAACATCAACAACCAGGAAGCAGCTTCACCTCTGATCACACACACACTCAACTCTACTCACTCACCTGGAGGAACAACTGTCAGCTTGATTTCATGCTTGATCTCAAAGGTAGGGCTGCTACTGTCTCTTATGTTTTGTGCGATGATACGGCACTCATACGTTCCAGTGTCTTTAATTGTGGTGTTGTACAAAATGATGGACATGTTCCCATTTTTCATCTGTGGATCTCTCAGTTCCACTCGATCTCTAAAAGTCGGATGCTGGAAGGTTTTATGTAGATGACCATCTCGGTAGAAGAAGACGTATCCATCCGACAGTAGATCAAGTCTTTTCCACTCTAACAGGACAAGTTTGGCTTTTTTAGGACCCTGACACTCCAGCTGGGCGTTCCTGTCTGCCTGCACATCTATCTCTTTCAAGCCTGAACAAAAGACAGAATGTGGAAGCAGGACACACCGTCTTTGTGAAGTTACAAATGCAGAAACAAGTAGAAAAACAACACTTTTTACCCCCAATCATATCATTATGACAGAAAAGCTACACATAACCCTGTGATCCAAATACTGTGTTTAGAACATTTCTTTCTTTTTCCTCACAGGTTTTTCATTTTGAACAAACTAAAATCAACGTCCTCTGTTTGACTCACCTGTAGATGCTGAACTCAGAGACAAAATGAAAAGGACAGTGAGAGAATTCATCTAGAACAGGTCGTGCAGACAGTTTGAGTTGCTGCAACCTGACCTGAAGGAAGAAATGTATAAATTGAACAACAACCTAGCTCACTGCTGAGAGCCTAGCTCATTCAGTTAATTCTGCTGTTTTATGAAACTCCTAAGATTACTGAGGAACAATAAGAGGATCTAAACGTTTGGCGTGAGGACTGATTTAAGATTATTAGGCTGGAGCCACATTTTTAGCAATAAAACAAGAAATTGAAATATTCTTTTCCTGAAATGAAAATCTTAAAAATACATATGACACAAGTTCAGCTGCAAAAATACTTCTGTTCACAACTGTCAGTCATAAAGTGACAATGAGCCTCTTCAGTCAATCCAGAAGCAGAGTTAGTATTTAATACATCTGGCCCCTAAAATTCCAACGTTCATAATGAAACATAATTTTTTTTTTAATTATTTATTTATTTTTTTAATTTTAATTTTATTTTTTTTACAGACCGTTCTCGTTATATGACATTACAAGACCTTTAGTTAGAAACCTTTGGTCTTGCAGTTCATCTTCTGCACATTGTATTTTCAACACATCCGGTGGCACATTGTTAAGGAGGGACTAGAGTAATGTAGTTCCAAACCAATATGCACAGCTCTTCTCTTTTCCTAAGTCCTTATCAATTCTTGTATGCACTTTTCCTTGACCTCTATGGTGCTTGCAGTGAGATAGATGAAAAGAGGTTAGGGATAGGAGAACTGAGAAAGAAAAGTAAGGTATAATGGCAACAACGTATTTCAGTATTATATTTAAACTGCTGTAAATGACCTAAAATCTATCATTTTGAGCGAGGAAGAACATTCATGTCACACCCCAGAAAAACGTCTACCTATACACAAAAATGTATTTAATTGTAGTAAAGAGTCTCAGTGTTATTATTATTATTATTATTATTATTATTATTATTATTATTATTATTATTATTATTTAGCATTATTAGTATTTTTCTTTTTCAGTGAGATGTGGCTAAGACGGCAGGAGAAATTTTGAATATAACATAACTGTTCTGGATGATTTAGATTACAGGCTAATAAAGAACGCAGATTAAGTACAATAAAGCAGTCATAAGAAAAATTTAACGTCATTTTTAAATATAAACCCTTTCTACATATACCAATATAAACAATTAAATTAGACATAAACGCACAAATTTAGCAAAGCGCCTCCAAATATCACCTAATCTCAGATTGAATGGACGTAATGAGCATCTACGTTATTAGAAACGATCTAAAAAAGTGATCCGAGCATCGACACGGGGTGTCATAGTATACTGCCGTCACTCTACACGGAGGAGTACAGGACATTTAGCCTACCTCGTGCGGTTCTTTTAGTTTAAATCGCCTTCATTGTGATGAAATTTGCTGACGTCCAAGTCTGTCTGACTTCTTCTTCGGTCAGAAGACAAGTCCGTGAGTAATCACAGAGAAACCTGCCTGTAGCCGGCTGTAGCTCCGCCCCTCACACTACCTTCATGGAACGATCCGGAAATTGACGTCACAATTTTTGAGATAATCCCCGTGACGACTGTGTGTATAACATCTAACACAGATTATTGGATTATTGTTAGATTATTACATTATTTATTTTTGTTTCAATTGGCAGCAAGCTATAAAACAGGACACCTATTCTGTGCTTGCTGACCTCATATCAAGTTCTGACCTTCATATTGTGGGTGTCCAAATTCATAGGCTGCATCCTCCTGAGGACCCGGCCTTCGCGGTCTGCATGGGCCGGGTGCAAGATGCAGCCTATGAATTTGGACACCACCTTAATTCAGCTTTTATGTTATTTTTTTTTACTTCCAGAGCATCAAACACCAGAGATGCAGCTTAAAGAACCAAAACTAAAGCTGCCCAAACTTTAAGTTGATGAAATCCAACAAAATTTCTCTAATGAGAAATTGAAACGAGCTGTCAATCATAAGTCTGTGAACTAGCAGTCTTGACAGTTTTTACTGTCTTTACTGTCTTTAAATAGCCTCATCATTATAAATATATTAGCTGTTGTCCCATCTTATTGAATAAAGTGTTCTGTCTTTAACTTCTATTATGAAGAGGATATATATATATATATATATATATATATATATATATATATATATATATATATATGTGTGTGTGTGTGTGTGTGTGTGTGTATGTATATGAAGAATCTCCTCTCACCCCTGCATGTGGTCTATCCTTCAAGATCGGGTCCTCTACCCCTGCGCAGTATCTTACCTATTCTTAGGACTGCACTCTTCAGGACAGAGATTTCCGATGTTGTTCCATCTGTGGTCAGAACATGGATCTAATGGAGCCACTCGCCTAGCTTGGGAGTCACTGCACCTAGTGCTCCGATTACCACTGGGAGTACTGTTACCATCATCCTCATGTATGTATATATGTATATATCTATATATGTATATATATATATATTTACGAGGATGATATATATGTGCACATACTGTTCTATCTTCATTTCTAAAACTAGCCACTCTTCTGCACTTATGCATGTTCGTGATTAGTCATTTGGAGCCACTGCCACCCCTTTAACATAAAAGTGTAGGGGAAGCCATGTGACAGTTTATCCTGACTGCTGAGATGAATCAAGATTAGGTATTTGGAACTTACTTCATAGTGGAGCTCTGTGGTCAGTGTTTTGCATGTGGCTTATTCAGCAACTCGAAATTGCACAACAGTGGTAGTAAAGAATAGGGTTTGCAGTTTTAATGTATTTTTTTTCATTCGCTGCTGCAGTCTTGGGTTGTTAAGTCAGGGTGAGTGAGAAGGTTTCTTGAAAAGCCATAAAACTACAGAAAGGGATCAAAATCGGGAACTTCCAAGAGGTTTGTGGGCGTTGTTGTGGTTTTATGTAAAACTGAAGAAGAACAGCGAGCATGGTTTTGTTGCTGATGGTGCTTTGTTGGAGTGGAGGATACATTTTTGTTTGCTTGTGTTATGACGCATGAAAGTTCAGGATTGTTCCTCTGAGGTACTGAGGGTTATACAGTACAGTTATGTTTTGTTATAAATTACTACATTTTAGTTAGACATTATTTTGGATTTGGAGAGGTCAAAAGTGGCTGTTAGATATTGAGGAAACAGAATTTGAATCGATGTGAACACAGAAGGTCACAGAAATCTTGAGATAATAAAGAAATAAATATGAAGCTTACACTTTATATACACATTGTATGTATAAGAAGTGTACTCTCACCTTTTTTTAGACACAGAAACAGGAAGGAAGCAGTATGAGGACATATTTGGACAAAACTATTGAGTCACAACAAAAGAGACCACGTGCCTTCACTTCAAGCAAGTGTGAGAGGCCGACTCCTCCAAAACCTACTGAGCTGCATTCCACTCATTTATTCATGTTTATTTCGTGTGTGTGTGTAGAACTGCACTTCCCAACAATACACACTCTTTATTATATTCTTTCAGTCAGGTAACTTTCTGTGTGGATCAGACAAAAAGAGCAGTTCGAAATATGTCTGTTTGTAAGAGCAGCCCCACAGTGTTGACCCCTGTTGCCCCCAAAGCTCCAGTTGTTTCATTTGTTGCAATTGATTCAGCATTTTTCCCGTGCAGACTTAAACAAATAACAAAAAATACAAAACCCTGCAGGAAAGATATTGTTAATCTAAATCGTGTAATGGTAACTGTATTATGTGGCCATTACACATTGCTTTAATTACATACTGGAGATAAGAGTAAAGGCTAGCCATTTTTTTTTTCAAACAACAACTTCATAATTCACAAATTTGGATAATAATCAGGAGAAAAAAAATCAGGAATCAAGTGGGGAAAAGTCCAATTTAAATGATTTACAATAGGTAATACTCTTTAGGTGTGTTGGCCTCCTGTAGAGAATGTGCTGGAGGTAGCAGCTAAAACAAAAGGCTGCTCAGTTAAGGAGCATAAACCACTGTGAGTTCATTTATCTTGCTTTGATGTAAACCAAACAATAACAAGATAACACTCAAAAAGGAAACGGTTGCCGGTGGTGGCCAAGGACCATTGCTCTCTTCTTTTATCTCGTCACTGCTGCTATCATAGGGTAGTACTTCCAGCCTATTCAGGCCACACTGGAAGTCCAGCTCTTCTAGGATGGCATAAACATTTCATTTCTTTATTTATTTCACACATGGTTCAACAGTGCAACGTTACAAGATTTCCTGTGTCTCCCAGCAAATTCTCAAGAGTGGACCCGTTCTGCTCACAGATTAGAGCAGGTTCACTCTGAGCACAGGCGGCAGAGATCTGGAGAAGCAGAGGTGAACATTATGCTGCCTGTAACATCAACCAGCATGTTTAGTTTGGCAGTGGGTTAGTGATGATCTGGAGAGACAAATGTAGAAAGAGCTTCACATTTTGGAAGATGTCGTCGTACCAGGAAGCAAATTCAGTGACGTATACAAACTAGTGAACAGTGGTGAAAACAGCAGAAATAGTTCATATAGAACTGTGGCGGGCATAGTCTGCAGTGCTACTGCAGGGGCGATGGATACACCTCCACAGCATCTGGAATCACTCCTCGCTGGCTTTGAAATCTATACCAGGTTGTTGGAGTGTTTGGCTGAGCTGGAAAGCTGAAACCAGTGTGTGAACAGCAACTGTGTGAGTTAATAGAAGTGTGAATAAAGTAGATGCTGAAAAGCATTTCGTTTCATTTCATTTATTTATTTCACACTTGGTTCAACAGTTTCAGCATGGAAACATCATCAAGTCTGTTGTGGTATGTTCACAAGAAGGCATAATGTTTTCTTTTTTTCTTTTGCCAACTAGAACAAAATTAAATGTTTCTCCATTTTCTGACCACAAGTCCGTGGTTAAACCAGAGACAAGAAGTTGTAACATCACAACCTGGCTTCCTCTCAGCTAACAAACAGCTTAACCCCTGTTTGTTTCATTGTTTTTAATGCTTAGTTCTAGTTGATCCATGCTCCTTAGTATTCCAGGGATTTAAAAATTCATTTATATGCTTTGTATTTATTCTTGAAACGTTGTATCCTAAATTCTGTCAGTTTTAATGAATTCATATTAGATTCATCCCTCTAAGTCTAGCTTCCCTAGTGTTCCCTTGTATCTTGTCAAGTCTCCGTCTATGTGTATCTGTGATGCGACTTCCTCTTTTGTTTTGATGGGATGTTGTGCCTTGCTTTTAATTTTACATAGTGTTGTCTTTCTATTAGAAATAGGGCAGCTGTATTTAGTTGTCTTCCCTTCAGTCTTTGACACAGTGTCTGTTTACGCTTCCTTCTTTTTACTTCTTTCTACTGTGTTTCTCCTGCAGTATTTTCTGTTTTCATGGACTGTTTTTGCATTGCTGCACATCCCATTCACTAACAAAGGTATTGTTGTTCATCTTCACAGTTACTGTACTAACTGTACTAGCTGATAACATTTCTGTTTCAGTGACAACCACAACACTGGCATCCTGTCTTAGGACAAAGAGGAGGGGGGGTGCGAGGTACTCAAGGTACTCAAAGCATTGATATGTTTTTACCTAGAGGCAGGATGGAGAAGACATCTCTGCTGTGGCAGCTCTGTAAGTACATTGTAATGATTATCTGTCTATATAGAGTTATAAAGACTGTTTCTCCTTTACAAACATCCAGTTTGGTTTTGAACCAGGTTGTTTACCCATGTTGTTTTTTCCAGCTTAAGATTAAGTCATTTAGTGTTAAATAACTGTTAACAAAGAAGTGGAAGAAATATTAAGACAATTTAAAAGACTAAAAATATCCTTAAAGTATTTAAATTAATGTCCTCCTTAAACAGAATGAAATCCACAGTGTTGTTAATGATTGATTCATTAATGTGTGTATCACTTTAATGTTGCAGCTGGACAGGACATAATCACTTATAACTGCTCAATAATACATGAAAAACACAACTTTCATAGCTCTCTGTGCAGTCCTGTGAAAGGCTAACTACACTGCCACGATTCACTACCTTCAACCACCTTAAGCAGCAGTAACTTTCCTTCATGACATTATCAGTCTCTCACATCTCTACGGTCCATTTTCCTTTACAATGAAGCTTCGCTTCATTGAGGTTAGCAGGGCATCTGTTTATGCAAAGCTCTCTTAAGCACTCACCACAGCATTTCAGTCAGGTTGAGGTCTGAACTTTGACTGGGGCTGTGCATCACATTCATTCTTTTATTTTATGTTGATTTTATGTTGATTTGTTGTGCTGTTGAGTGACCCATTTTGAACTGTCAGAGAGATGGCCTCACATTTTACTCCAGAATATGTTGGTCCTGGATCAGCAGACTAACCCAAATCACGATCCCTCCATTTAATCTACAGTTGGCTATGACACTTTGGTCTCATCTGTATAAAGGACATTCTTCGAGAGATCTTGTGGTTTGTTTGGATTCAACATAGGAAAGATAAACCATGCTAACATCTTCATTTTTTTAGAGAGAGGACACTTTCTGTTTTTGTACTTTGTTTTTCCACAAAACATGTTAGAAAGTCAGCTGAAATGTTAGTTGAGTGGGAATGAGAATCAACACCTCCGAGTCTGATGCCATGGTTCATACTCAGCGAGGATATTGGGGTCTTATTCCCATCTGAGGGGAAACCAGAGCAGGAGAATGATGGCCAATTTGGGGCCGTATCAGGAGCATCGTAGATGTTGCACCAAAGAGTGCTGAGTGCAGAAACAAAGCTGTGAATTTACCTGTAAGTCTTTGTCCCTACCTTCACCTAAGGTCATGAGGTTTGGGTAGACAGCAAAAGAATAAATTACAAGTGATCTTTCTTCGAAGGGTAGCTGACCTCTCTTCTCCCTAAACACACTGACCACTATGAAGAGTTTTTTTGCTGTCTTATGTCCAGTTCTAACTAACCTGAGTGTCATTTTTCCTTAGGTCTGTGCTTACTGTTGAGCTGCACATTGCAAGGTTAGTGACCCATTTCCATCACAGTTTAAATGTAAAACAAACTACACAGTATAGACCAAACCATCGCTACAAAACTCTTTGCCTTGTGAAGGGGCCTTGCAGGCAGTTTCAGAAATGCTTCATATTAGATGTTGTGTGACACCTGTTATCATCTTTGCGGTGATGATACAGTTATTTCCTACAACGTGGTGAAGGTTTAGTGACTCTAATAAATATGATCTGTGTATGCTGAATGCTTAAAAGGCTTTAATGTAAGAACATTTTAGACCTTTACTTCAATAAAACTGATCACCCTACCAGACCAGTGATTTAAATACTGTGTTTTTTGTTTTTGTTAACTAGACTGCTAACAAAAAGTACTTAGCAAGTGGTCATCAGTCCTGCTGTTGATTCCCTTCACTGTCTTCCAGCAAAATAATTCATTTCCCAAATTTTGTCAAAAAGTAAAATAGTGCTGTACAAATACAATTATGATAATTAATAAGTGTTCCACTTAATTTGATAAGTGAAAGAAAATGGATGTTTGAATGGATGGGTTATAATTCTTCCTCCTCACAGCTCGTCTGACTGTGAGTCCCAGCAGCTCTCAGTTCTTTAAAGGAGACTTTGTGTCTCTGAGCTGTGAGGAGGACGACAGCTCTGCTGGATGGACTCTGAGGAGAAACACAAGCAAAGAAAAAAGCAGTCAGTGTGGAATTGACTGGGGACGATCAGCTGGTTCTTCCTGCATTGTTAGTCACATCATCTCATGGGACAGTGGAGTTTACTGGTGTGAGTCCAGAGAGGGTCCCATCAGTAACATGGTTAACATGACAGTCACTGGTAAGCTGAGTGTGTGGAGTTAGTGTTGATGAAGCTGTGTGTAAATGGATGAAATGCTGTAGTTTGTCTCTGTGTTGAGGTGGATCAGTGATCCTGCAGAGTCCTGTCCTCCCTGTGATGGAGGGAGATGACGTCACTCTGCTCTGTAAAACAAAGACCACTCCCTCCAACCTCCCAGCTGCTTTCTATAAAGATGGCTCCCTCATCAGGAAGCAGCCTACAGGTCACATGACCATCCAGCATGTTTCCAGGTCTGATGAAGGCCTCTACAAGTGTGACATCAGCGGTCATGGAGAGTCTCCATCCAGCTGGATCACTGTCACAGGTGAGGAGCTTCTCTCTTGCATTTCATCTCTTATTTTATCCATATAATTTGATTATTTGGATTCTCTTTACAGGTAAACAGACAGCTACAATCCTCCCTCCAACTTTAACACTGCCCCCTCACACCCACTCCCTCCACCTTGTGTTCAGAGTGCTCTTCCGCCTGCTTGTCTTCTGTCCTTACTTCATCTCTACTCTCCTCATGGCATCTTTATATCGACGTAGAGCCGCAGGTAACCTTCTGATTTTATTACCTTTAAATTTAAATTGCTTTTACCTCATTTAAAAAAGTCTGATTACCTCATGTGACAGGAGATGATCCAATTTCTATGGCAACAACAACCCATGCTGGGCAAAGATTGACTGAGGACTGTAGTGACATTCTAGTTGTGACCACTGAGCATCAGTTCTAAGCCACACAACGTTCATCATCATGATAGTAATCACACCTACAGCCAGTACAGAAACACCGGCTACTGTAACATTGACATCTTTAGACTGAGAGGAAACCCACACAGGCACCTCTCTGCTGCCCTACATTTTTCTACAGACTCGAATGCATCAAAGCCTGCAGACTTTGAGTGGCACATTTCTCTGCAATGGGAATTTTACCGTGGCTTTACTTCAGCCATCTGTGGTTTGTTTGCTCTGAGCTCTGCCTGCAGCACTCCTCATAACAAACTTCCTATCAAGCATCTGCAGCACCACTCATCGCTGCGGACCCTTCTTAACATTGTATACCAATCATAGTTATTTCATGGAATATTTTATACACATTAACATACACATACACATTTTGGTCCATGTTTTCATATTAAAACGTTGGTACGCCTTAATTCTCTCTAACATAAACTACATAAGTAAATTAAGAACTCCTCACTTGTCTCCCTTTGGGCTTTTTAGTTACTGTATTTTTCGGACTATAAGGCGCACTTAAAATCCTTTACTTTTCTCAAAAATGGACAGTGCGCCTTATGTATGAATTCTGGTCATGCTTGCTGACTTCTAACCGATTTCATGTGATACACGGCGCTAAAAAATCTGTCAAAAGATGTTTTAGTACAACTTTGATAAGCTATGAAGCTGCACCGCTTGATGGATTGTTGGCACATTGCGGCAACTGTAGTCAGGAACCTCGTAGAGTAATACATACTGTGCTTCAACATAATATTATTGTTTGTATAAGGGCCCCAAAATGGAATCTGTTAAGAGACATGCTGACTGTTTTGTTTCGCTTAATGTGCCTTATTTATGAAAATCGACCTGTTCATTGATATTGTGCTTTATAATCCGGTGTGCTTTGTAGTGTGAAAATACGGCATTTTAAGTTTCTGTTTATTCATTACGAGTTACAGATTTGTTGTGTGTATTTCTGCAGTCTTAAAGGCAAATCTAACAAATAACAGTTTGGATAAGTAAGTTTTTGTGTTTTCTGAGGTCTCACTTTTTTTTAGAAATGATGTTAATTATCTTTGTAAAGCATGTAAAAGACACTAAACCATGTCTTTTATGAATCCTGTGAAAGAGTGTTACATAAAAAGTGTTTGTATCTGTAATAATCAGAAAAATGTTGTGTTTATGTCAAGTAGCATGATGTTTCTTTCATGTAAAATAATAAACACAGTGTGTGGGTGAATCTATGAAGCTGAAATGAATTGAGACTGTTTCCTTTTGAGATGTTGAGATGAGGCTGTAAGCTCTGAAAGCTGACATGTGGACCTTTCAGTGAAGATGTCACTTCTCTGGTTTCTTTGTTTCTTTCTTGGTCTTAATGTCCATTTCACTGACTCATGTCAGAGATGTTGGACTCTGTGTGTATTTGGAGCTCTTTCAACCATTTTATAATACTTAGATTCTTGCAGGTCAAGAATTTCAGTGCCTTTACTGAGTTTTGAACTACAGACTTATTTATAGAGTAAAAAAAGCAGCATCTCTGATGTTGATAAATAATCTGATATTAATAAATGGATGATTAATCCTAGTTTATACGAGAGCAGGGAGAGTGTGGTGCTCTCGCCATTGGAGAAAAACATGTCATTCAATAGATATGAAAACAGAACAGCCATGATTGTTTAAATATATTTCATTCAAACTGAAAATGGTCTCAAACTGTGGAACTGCTGAGATTTCTTATGTAACCATTAGTCACAATCATTAAACTGTCCTCACTGCTGTATCTTAAAACAATCAATCTTCGTAACTGCCCTTTATAATTAGTAGCAGTGGTAGGACCTTGCATATTAGGGATTTGTTACCCACACTCACTGAAATTGCAGTTTAGATGATTTTGTAATCTTATTGCTTATAAATTTTGATTTTATAAAGCCAAGACTTTCCTTGGTTTGGCTCACACTGGCGGATCTAAAACCCATCTGAACACTTAGGGGTCGAACCCTGAACAGCCACAGTGAACAAACGTGTCTACACTTGTACAATAAATTTAAAATGTTTAAATATTTAATTGGGTGTTTGAGGCTTTAAAAACATCTAGTTTAAGGTTAAAAGAATAAAATTTATGATATTGACCGCTGTCAAATGTGAAAACAGAACTGAGTTGGCACTATGTAAGGGTTAATTGTGAACAACAGTCTACTGACACTGAAAAGGTGATTTGCTGCCACCTGCTGGTTGTTTCACAAATCTCTAAAACGCTCCAATTTTATGGAGGATTCTATCAAACATTATTGCCACTTGTTTTCAAGGAGCTATTAAGCATCTACATTTTGGCTTTGTCAAGATCAAGAGGTTACATCTGTGCTTTTTGACAGATCTATGAAGTTTCATGTTCAGTAAGGTCAGGTGTCAGCTTCCTTTGAGACTCTTAAGTCTTTAATCCTTCTTTAGTGTCCTGCAGGAGTCTCACTGTGGTCATACTGATTCACAGGGACAAGCTACAGCCCCGCCTTCATAGCTTGTGAGTTTTTGTAATTTTCTACAATTTAACAGCTCTATTTGTGTCAAACTACACTCATTGGTGACTTTATTATGTACGTCTGTTCATCATCTTGTAAATACAAATATCTAATCAACCAATCAAATGACAGCTACTCAATGCAGTTAGAAAGTGCGCATGGTCAAGCGAACCTGCTAAACGTCAATCAGAGCATCACGATGGGGAAGAAATGTGAGATTTAAGTGAGCTTGAATGTGGCATTGTTGTTGGTACCAGATGGGCTCCTCTGAGTGTTTCAGAAACTGCTGATCTGCTGATATTTTACCGCATCAAGGTATGCAGAAGAGCATCACATTTTTCAACACATGGGCTGCAGAAGCAGAAGACCATGCCAGGTATCACTCCAAAATTGGACAATAGAAGATTAAAAAAATTGTCACCATCTTGGTTCATGTGACCCAGTATATTTGTGTTTCATTGTATTTTGATATATATTGTTTATGTTTTAGCTCATTTAGTCTTTAGCTAATAGCTTGCCTAGTTGTAGTTCTTTGTTCATTTAGACTCCTCTGTGTCATCTTCCCCTGTGTTAAAGTTCCCCTTGTTTTTGAGTGTGTCTTATCTGTCATATTTTATGTCTGAGTAGTTCATGTCGTCAAGTTTGGGTCATGTCTGCCTCCTGTTATTTTCCCTGTTTATTTTGAAAGTCCTTTTTCCATGTGCTTAGTTTACACTTCCCCTGTGGTGTCATTATGATTTGTTTGTGTCAACTGTTTCCACATGTGTGGCCACTTCCCCTGATCACATCATGTGTGTATATGAGTCATTTGACTCTTACTGCTCATTATAAGGTCATCTGAGTATGTTCCCTCCACGTAGTCACAGTCACAGTTAAAATCATAGTTTACTCCACAGTTTAAGTCATAGTTAATATCATAGTTAACCTCAAAGTCATAGTCTGGTCTTAGTTGTTGTTCTTTGGTTTTGTTATTCATGTGTCACCCCAAATTAAGACCCACTTTTGTTTTGCAACCATAGCACCATCTTCCTCAGTGTCAGGTTTTGGGTCCTCTTCCTCCCTACACACAGTCTGCCAATACAGATCGTGACAAAAATGTTATTTCCTGGTCTCACGAGTCTTGATTTCTGCTGTGAGAAAGGAAACCAAAAAGCATACGGCGCAGTTAATAAAGTGACCTGTGAATGCCTGATAATCTACTGATAATCTACGAGGCTGAATTACATTGTTTCACTTTGTCCTCTCAGTGAACCTAGTTTATCATCATTGGCTTTGTCTGGTTTTATTTTTTCCTTTGTGGTTTTTAACTGTTTTAGATGTTTGTCATGCACCACCTGCTTTATTTTTAAAATGTTCCTTGCTTTTAATGTTAAAAATTGCTCAGTTCCACGTTGACCTCATTACTTCAGTGTTGTCAGAGTATTACCATGCTACATTTAGTCTCACAGAATTACATTAGTCTTGTCAAAGCGTTAGAGCCTCAGAGTAAATGTGTTTAAAGTTTGAATTCAAAGAACTGAACTGAAATGATCAAATTATTCTTACTTTTCTAATGAACATATGAATCTATTATTATTAACATATTATTAAACATCAATGTTCATAACAAAACATATTACATATTTGAACAATAATATGGGAAAAATAATATCATGTCACATGAGAAAGAAGAAAGGTTTACCAGAGAAAAGCCACAGTGTAACAGTGCTGTGTCTCAATTCAGGGTCTGCATCCTTCAGAGGTCGCATTTGTAGGCCGACTACGTCACAGCGACGCGACGGAGGCTGTCCTAATTCAAAGGATGCTCCGAATGCGGCCGACAAATGCATCCTTCATTTCCCCGAATTTGAAGGATGGGTCGGGTGTGTCCTTCGTGGCCCAACATATCCCAGAATTCATAGCGCGACCCTGCCAATTCCAGTTTCCAACAATGGCGGCAGCTACTTAGTTGTAATATAACACTTATTACTCTGTACAGTACTTTATTAATTAAATTATTATTTATAAAATTTTTATAATAATATAAAAATATTTTCAAACATGCCAAAGGTGGAGGAGCACAGCTAAAGAGTTTGAAATATTCCTCTTTCTCGGTCACAAAATAAATGTTTAACATATTTTCAGGTGACAATGTAGTTGTGTAAACTTCAAATATCTGCTTGGTTTATCAAGACATCACATATTCGCAAAAGTGCTTCGACATTTTTAGAGATGTCTGATACCCACCAGATCGATAGCTGACTGGGAGGTCAAGTCTCACTATAGCCGGTGAGAACAGCGGACTCCCGGCACATCGTTTTTAGACACCCCGCACAGTCTTTCACTACTCAGGTTAAACATGATATATAAATCACTTAGATAACTTAAAAATGTTATTGTTTGGCTTTTTCAGTGTTTTATTTGTTCCTCAGTAAATCGGTTTGGCTGAGATTAAAGTTATAGTTTTCACACAGCTGAATAAATGTCAAACAGAAAACTGATTAAACAGAAGTGTGAGATGGTCGAGAATTTACTCCAGTGTCCTGTTATATTTTAGATAGCAAGGAGCAGACGGCTGAGTTTATTAAACTCCACCAAAACAGCTGGTGACGCAAATCTGAAGGCTAGACCGTCCCATTTCACAGCCTCGCACTTCCGGCCTTCTCAGTCTTCGAAGGACCCGACCCACGTAGACTGCGAAGGTCCGATCCTCCAAAGGATGTGGCCCCTGAATTAAGACACAGCCAGTCACTCATCTTTAAGAGACATTCAGTCAGCTCCAGGTGGCAGTAATAATTTACATTAAAGCATCTTAAGCAGACTTCTAAGAAGCTTTAAACATTGTTTTTCTTTTTTTTTCTTTTCTTTAAATAGAGGAAATATCATCAGTCCAGCAGATGTCTCACCTCCCTCCATCCTCTCATTCATAATCATGTGAGGTTGGGGTCTCTCTTTCCTGTTTGGATTCTGTTCTTTACTGAATGCCAGGATGATTGTTGACAGTAGACTCTCAGTTTGGCTGAGAAAACCTCTGAGATATTTCAAAACACTGCATTTCAACATTTAGCTGCTCTGAGTTACCACTCTGTTGCTGGTCACGTGGTTTTTAATAAATAAAGATAGATAGATAGATAGAGATAAATAAAATAAAATCCTTCCATCATCCCATAAATACTACTTTAATTCAGTGTGCTATTTCTTTAATTTAGAAATCATACATAAATATCAGCAGCCTCACCGTTTTATCAATCCAGACTTCTGACCTCCAGACACTCTAAAAAATCTATATTTATGTATTTTTTTATGTTTGCACAGGAACCAGCTGCATAATTCATTGTTTTTTTGTTTTTTTGTTTTTCAAAATATTGTTCTCCTAAGTCTTAAAAACCCAGGAACAAAAATGAAATAAATAAACATCCGAAATAGTCAAAAAGTTTTTTTTTCTCTCATTTAAAAAAAAAAGACCTTTTATGTTTCTCCCAAAATAACTAGTTTCAACAGTAAAAATCACTTTGAACTCTTAAATGGTGACTTTGCCACGAAGCCCCATGAAATACTACTCGAAACATAGAACATATCCAACATAACATACCATAACCTAAGGCGCTTGGAAAGAAAGCGACTGGACTTCTTCAACTTTCTTGAAGATGTTTCACCTCTCATCTGAGAAGCTTCTCAGATGAGAGGTGAAACATCTTTCTTGAAAAGTCTTTTTCTTTCTAGACAGGGACTAGAAAGAGAGAGCATATTTCTCCTGTTTTGGCTTCCCTTCATTGGCTTCCTGTTAAATCCAGAATTGAATTCAAAATCCTGCTCCTCACATACAAGGTCTTAAATAATCAGGCCCCATCTTATCTTAATGACCTTGTAGTACCATATCACCCTATTAGAGCCCTTCGCTCTCACACTGCAGGCCTACTTGTTGTTCCTGAGTATTTAAAAGTAGAATGGGAGGCAGAGCCTTCAGTTTTTAGTTTCAGTTTTCTTTAATTTAACCAGCTTCCAGTTTAAATTCTTCCCCAACTTTCCATTCCCATGATGCATTGACTGTTTTTTCTTCAGTCACTTTTTTCACCCACTATGACTCTGCATTGAATCATTACTTGTTTTTAATCTCTCACTCTCTTCCACAGTAGTTTTTTGTTCTGTCTTCCCTCACGTCAGCCAGTCACTGCAGATAGCTGCCCCTCCCTGAGCCTGGTTCTGCTTGAGGGTTTTTACTATTAGAAGGAATTTTTTCCTCCCACGGGGTGGGAAGATCTCTGGGTTTTTTTTGCATTACTGTAGAGTCTTTATCTTACAATATAAAGTGCCTTGAGGTGACTGTTGCTGTGATTTGGTGCTATATGGCAAGACAAAAAAATTTTAAAATTTGTGTCGGGAAATGGGGGTGAAAAACCCATCTACAAAATAATGTTTTATGTCTCTGGTGTGAGCCCACAAACACCCCAATATAATTTTTAATTACTCTAAAACTGACTATGAAATAATAATTTTTTTCCCCATTATCTACCAAAAATAATATTAACTACAGTGAAACAAACAAAGGCAAAATGGAAACCATCTGAAAATAATTGTGTTTAAGGGGTTCAGCAGGACTGGCAGACCAGGCAGGCGAAGAGTTTCACCATCAGAGGCTGAAGAAAAAATTAGACAAAACCACTGAAAGGTTTCACACAGAGACTGCAGAAAAAACAGCTGAGGTGCTTTTTGTCACATTTTGATGTATAAACGTCGGTGCAAAAGGATGCAGGAGACACATCTCCTGGTTTGCTCCCAGCCAGAATGATTATGATTACGCCTGCATCACTCTTGCAGGGTGTGGTCTGCGTCTTCATCCTGTTTTGTGCTGCTGAAGGTGAATTTTCAGGTGGCTGGATCCTCAGTGCGGTAACTGTAACTGAGCTTAAAAGTTTAATTCCATCACTGATTAACAAAAATCGTAATCAGAATTATTTTGGTCACATTTAATCTATCTATTAAACATCTAACAGTTATTGAACTTTGGAAGTTGGATTTTGTGCCTTTAACTTTTCTGCTCTGTGTTGTTTCTTCTGTCTGGGGTCTGGCATATCTCTGACATATCGTGCTGCAAACAACAACATCATAACTGCTGGACATACAGATGGACAGATGACCCAAGGACAGATGGCATTCAGCAACACTCCACAGAAACCACTGATTTCATTCTGACACTTGAGGACGACTTTATCATCGTCAGCCTCAGCAAACAGCTGACTGATATCAAAAGACTATCACGCTGTGATTTGTTGCTAGATTTTTACTTCAAGTTCGATATCTATCCACTATCTCAGCTTTAATTGAGCATTTGATTCACCAAAAACAGTGTTATTAATCCAAGTAATGAATTTTGATGAGGTTTAGTTACAAGGAATAAAAATACAGGTATTTTACATCCCTGTGATCACTTTTAAACCCATTAAATGTAATTGGATTTTTTTTTTTTTTTAAAGTGTAAAAAGCCAGAATAAATGCAACACAGTTTTATTATAGTGCGTTAAAGGTGAATGGCACGAGCCCAAAACAGATCCAACCTGGCTAAAGCAGCATAAATACATTTGTAATGTCTCATTTTACAGTATGAGAGCATCTTTTCAGCATGTAATTGGTAAAAAAGTTTCAAACCTTTTCAAAAACACAGACTACTCACTCATCAGAAGATCATCTTTGCACTTACTTAAGTACCAGAGCTCTGATTAAATCCAGTCCCAGTGGTATACTCATTCTGCCCTCTGCTCTCCTTCCTCTTCTGAGCACTTTTTTTTTTTAACTTTGGTTGCTAAGCCTAAACCAGTGGTTCCCAAACTTTTTTTTGCTAGCCCCCCCTTTGTTTTAGAATGGCAGATAGAGACAAAATACTGTTACTGTTAATCTGACTATCTTCAGGTTTTACACGCTTACATATACACACGCAGTTACTGTCCCTCCATTTAGAAAGGCAAAGGCGTCACGGTGTGATTATTTTACATGTATTTTTTTCCTGTGTAATAATATTCAACATTGCTATCAATACGTTTTTCAAAAAATGCCTCTCTGTGCAAAACGGGTTCAAAAACATAAACAACTGTGGGATACTGTTTGTCCATGATTTGAACGGGGGAACAAATTACAGCAGGATCAGCCTGATATTATTTGTATCCCACTGTAACTTTACTGTATAAAGAGATAGCATCTCCAAAATGTCAGGAGTAGTTAGTCATTAAGTGTTTGCGAACTAAAAATCAAGAATGTGGGATCCTGTTTGTCCGTGATTTGGAGAGCCCAGCGCTGCTCCCGACGCAGGAAAAACCAATTCTGCAGGGAGACCTACCTTGGCACTTGTGCAGGTGAAGCCAAAGGGAAGATATGCTTCACCATATTTTCTAGTCTTTGGCTTGGAAGGAAGTTGGTTTGGAAACATATTTGGCGATGCTTCATCTCCTGCTTTGCGTTTGTGTGGGAGCCCTGTCAAAAACCTGTCCATTATGCTAGCAGTGTCCAAGCGCTCTTTTTTTTTCTTCCCCTTTTCATACCGCGCCCCCCCTTTAATGGCTCTGTGCCCCCCCCCTATAGGGCGGGCCCCACACTTTGGGAAGCTCTGGCCTAAACTCAAACGTTGCTGCCCTTACAAACTCCTCTATAAGACACTCGCAGGAAACAAACGGTTGGATAGTTGATGCCAACTGGTTCTCCGGCATTTTACACATATGACAGGAAGCATATGTGGAAATGATTGTAATGTATTTACCAGCAAAATCCTTCACCATCGAAGCTTTTTAACAACGGTGTCTATTTTAATCAGTGCAGGGTAAAATGAAATATGCAGTGTAATGTAGGCACGCTGCCTCTTTGATAGTCATTGTGACTGGGATACTCCTACTTCTTGAAGAGTGGATCATTTTGCTGAACTGTTGAATATTACGCGTCTGGATCAGAGTAAGTTAATTAATCTTTTTTTTCTCCTTCATTGAATCACAGTCTAATTGTATTGTTGTCAAACGGTAAAGTTGGTGGTTTGTGTTGTTTGCCATCACACGCTCTGTAGTATGTTTCCCCTCAGTGTCATAGTCATAACAAACTACCATATATTTGAAGATATATTATATATAATATATGTTGTTTGGGATTTTATTGACTCACAGTCAAGTGATGCGGCTGGAGGAGTCATGAGTCGTGGTTAGTTTTGCTTTTTAGTCCATTTCCAAATAAAAAGCTCTTCCTTTTGACTCAGAAGAGAAACTAAATACACAGAAGTTCTGACTCCTATCAGTAATTTATTGATGTATAGAAGAGAAAATCATAACTGTAGCTCATGAAAAAAAATGCATGTTTGCTCAGAAGGGAGTTCATCTCTCATCTGGCCGCATTCCTGAGTTTTTTGTAGTTCGGAGTGTTAAGAAATCAGCTACATCTCCCACACCACATTCTAAATCAGAACATCTTTAAACCATCTTTTTTGTCAATAACTTTTCCACTCTGATTAGTCGTCGTCCCTGATTCAGACTCTTACATTTACAAAATGAGTGAGATGCTTTGGACTTTAAAAGGCTTTTCCAACCTGCCTGAATGTACAGCTTCACCTTTTATACTTGGAAGTTTCACAGATGTTTTACTCAGTTAGACAGAATACTGTAACAAAGACGCTTATCATGTTGACTTCAGAAAATGGTGTACTGTGAGAACTTTAATTCGACGCTTTTCAGAAAAAACGTCCTGCCCCCTTGAATCAAACTTTTAGAAGTTGAGAAAGAAAATAATAGATTACCCACAAACTGCACATGGACAAGAGTTACTACACTAGCTGAAAAATCCACTGGAAAAGACACAAATGAGATGGTTTCACCTCCTGTTCACTCTTTCCCTCCGTACTCTCTTTGTGCGCAGGCTCACACAGCACACACAGCAGATATTTCCCACTCACCCTCCCCCCAGCTACACATCCAATTACTGTTAGTATGCAAATGACCCAGTGCCGGGTTGTCAGTAACAAGTAGTGATGGGAATTCCAGCTCTTTTTAGAGAACCAGCTCTTTCAACTCAGCTCACTAAAAAGAGCCAGCTCTTTTGGCTCCCAACCGGCTCTTCAGGTTGTTTTGTTGCTTTAATTAATTTATTATCAACAAAAAACAACGAAATTATGCACAAAAGGAATTACTAATGTAAAAGAAAAAGTGGTTTTATTTATATATGTTTTTATATAAATATATACGGTGGCCCCTAGAGACAAAGCAGAGAGTGAAAGAGAGCCAAGGACAACAACTAGAGACAACATCATCCCATATAGCAAAACTGGTATGGCCCAGACCTGGTTTGCCAGAGGTGGCCCACACATGGGCCAGCACAAGGCCAGTTGGAGACACACTGGTGGTCCTGTGCTGACCCATGTGTGGACTACCTCTGGCAAACCTGATCTGGGCCACCAAAGGGCCGTCATTCTTTGCAGTATGTGGGCCATGTGTAAGTTGTGTGCAGCCACAGGCCAGTTGCAGACACACTGCTGGCCCTGTGCTGGCCCAGAACAGTTTCAGCTCTGGCCCCAGATGTCAGCCTAATGTGTACCTTAATCAAGCCATATAATAACAATATGTGCCAGAACATGATAGTGCAAAAGTAACATGACAGAACTCTTTTCAGAGAGTAAATGGACTGATTCTTACATAGCATTTCTCTATTCTCTTGGATTTTTCAAAGTGCTCTATACAACATGCCACATTCACACTCTTGATATAAAGACCGGGGGAGCCAGGGATCGAACCACTACCCATCTGACTAGTAGGTGACCTGCTCTACCTCCTGAGCTACAGTCACCCAGCGGTCAACATGAGTAAACCCTCACTAGGTTTTGGATAAAGTGTACACTCACAAACCTGTCAAACCTGCATTTGTAACATTGGCTACCATAGCAGTATAGTATTGCAACATGGCATTTGGGTCTTCTAACTAAAATAGGAAAATAGGAACATAAATAGTGCCTCATTGCCAGACCTGGCCCACACCTGGTTCACATACACTCTGCCATGACACTAGTCAGCCAGCTTGATGCCGGATCCAGGGAAGAGCTGTTTTCTATGAGCCTGGGCCACATAAACCAAACCATAATCGGGCCAGATGTGGCCTGCTATCACATAAACAGTGCCATCTACACCAGGCCTGGCCCATATCTGGATGACATACCACTTACCATGCCAGAAGTCAGCCAGCAGTGCCAGCTTGACATCAGATCCGGGCCAGACCTGTCTGCTATGTGGGATCACATTAGAAAGGTATAGTAATCATCCACAATTATTTTCAGTTGTGGATGATAAAGGATTCAGGAAGTTTATTCATGCAGTGAATCCTATGTATGCAATTCCAAGCAGGAAAACACTGTCCCAAAAAATCATCCTATATATATATCAGCCTATATGACAGAGAATGTGCATCTTCTTTTTGTTTTGCATATTTTAATTTATATTTTATTGTGTTGGGGTTTGCAGTGTTTTGTGTTGTTTCACTTTTAATTATTTTAAAGAGCCGGCTCTTTTCTAAAAAAATTACAAAGAAAGAACAATATAGTATCCACATCTGCACCAAAGAGTAAAACAGTGAAATGTGGGTTATTAAACATTAGGTCTCTCTCTTCCAAGTCTCTGTTGGTACATGACTTAATAATTGATCAACAAATCCCTTGTACCAAGACAAAGCAAAAGCAACCTGAATGCTGTTCCAAGTGAGGTTGATTATCTTGTTAATAATTTTACATCTTCAGTACATATGTAATGCATGAGTTAGTTAGAAACAATAGTTTCAAATGACAAACATGTAAGACATTATGAATGTGCATATTGCATGGCAGCTTCAGGCAAACAGCTACAGGACTGATTAGGGCATTGATTTTAAGGGTTAAATAAAATTATGAGAGTTTGCATAATTTTGTGCCTAATGGAACATACTTGATGGCGAGCCATACTTTCTGTTCTGGTCAGTACTGGGGTACAGGAGTTCAGCCGGGCAGAACCCCCCTCCTGAACTCAGACAGCACCGATTATGCTGAATAAATCTCTGCTTACCTTTTTTTTGCAGCCACTTAGTGCTCTCTGGGTGCATAGAGTGGCAATCCCCACAGGCCTCTGGTTGTCGCCTCAGACTCCTTGTCCCTTCGTCCAGTCGCCAATTGTTGAGTTGCGAATTTTGTAGTCAATATGATAACCTTATCCGACCAACGCTGTGGAGGTCCAGCTTTTCAGATCTAATTAAAATCAAATCACTCAAAAAGATCCTCTGGAAAAGTGAAGAATGTTTAGAACAGAGTTTATTAAACAGTATCATATGAACAGCAGAACAGTACATTTACAGCAGAAATAACACAAATAACAAAACAAACGAATGTGAAGCAACCTCGGGGTGTAGAGCCTTAAAATAGGAAAAAGCACACAAAAGACTAACAGGAACGAAGCAGCAGACCGGGGTATATCGACCCTTCTCTTATATAGTATCAGCGACCCCTCCTCCTGCCATCGGGTACTCTTTCATGCTTTGTTCTTTCTTTTCATCTTCGACTTCTGATACATACGACCCTACATAACTTCTCGCAAATCAGTCTTTCATCCATCATTTAGTTGGGTCCTTTTGTCAGTTTGATGGCCAAACTGAGTCTGAAAGTCTGCAAAATGGCAGTTGATTTGACAATCTTGTTGGGCGCGCAAGCCAGACGTAAACTGCTATCTATGCTGAGTAAGGGTTTTTTTCTTTGCCTTCCGATGTTTGAGGCGGGAAAAAGAATCCCAGGTACTTGCCCTGTGAAGGCCAGGTTTGTTTGCTGTAGAGGCATTGAAAGGACCGTACACGTTGTGAAGCGGTACAGCTAAATAGAGCTAAATTCTGAGAAGGGGTCCTATGCACATACTTTAGCAGTACCAAGCTGAATTAACGCTATGTTGGACTAGTCACCATTGGCCATAACACTATCAGATGTTATTTACTGACCCCAATTGTTACATTTTCAATCAGCATGTGTTCATACAACAAGTGACACAAACCTTTTCATTAATATAATGGTAGATATTTTTGACCTAAATATATGGGTCATGTGATTTGAACATGCAGGTTAAATGCTTAACACAATGACTTCACTATATAAGACACTTCATTGTACGTGTGCATAGTCTATATGATTATATATGATTACACAGATTTTATGTGACTAATTATGATTGCATGTGTATACAGGTATATATGTCATAATAAAATCCACAACAAAGTGAGCTGTCTTAGAAAAAATGATCCACAATGATTAATATCACAGTGTCACTGGCCAAGGAAGGAAGACCAGTGATGAAATCCAAGGCTATATGGGACCGAGGCCGCCCGGGAGTCAGTAGCAGTCAGAAGACTCCTGCGGGCGGAGAAGTAACAGATTGATTCTAGGCATATACTTGACAGGCTGACATATATTCATGTACATCTTTAATGAGCTTAGGCCGCCAGAATAATCAATGAAGCAAAGAAAGATTGCATTCTTTACCAGGATGGCAGGTGAATTTGGCCGTATGTCCCCAACTTGGGACTGAACTGGAGAAGGTACAAACAAATGGTTGGGGTTAGGTTTGTCTTGCTGCGCATAATAGTGGTTTTCTCCACCATGGTGTAATAGCTATACGTCTGAGTAGGTGGGACAAAGCATTGGATTTCATCTTCTGAGAGCTGGGTCTATAAGTGATTAAAAAGTTTAACCATGCAAAGAAGAGGGCCCAACTGGCTTGTCTTGAGTTCATCTGTTTGGCCATATTCTTGTTGTCAGTCCAAACAATAAACGGGTGTTTCGCTCCCTCCATCCAGTTCTTCTAAGGCCATCTTGAATACCAGCAGCTCCTGGTCTCCCATGTCGTAATTGCCCTCTGCTGGAGAAAAATGCTGAGAGATAAAAGATGGCTCCAACTCCAGAATTGGAGGAGTCCATTTCCACAATTAATTGCTGGAAGGAGCAATTAAGGAGGAACACTGTGGCATACATGTCTTTGAGCGTGGAGAAAGTATTTCCACTTCATTGCTCCACAGGTAGACTACTTTGGAAAAGGTTAGCTTGCTAAATGGCAAGTCGATTTTAGCAAAGTTTAGAATAAACTGCCAGTAAAAGTCAACAAACCAATAGAAGCGTTGAAACTGCTTCTGAGTAGTTGGTATAGGCCAATCAATTACCACCTGGATTTTGTCTGGGTCAGTTGTGATCTGCCTCTTCTCCATGATGTAGCTGAAGAAGGAAAGAGAAACTCCTATTCTCCCCTTTAACATCTTACACTCCAACAGCTGTTGGAACAACACACAGACGTGAGATATGTGTTTCAAAAGAGATTAAATCAGAATCACTGACTCACTGAGAGAAAAAAAAAACATCATTACAATAAAAAGCTATAAAAAGGTACAGTTTCCCCCCTATGGTTAATCTATGGTTAATAAGAAATTCTTAACCACAGATTTTTTCTGCAGAAGTAAATGTAAGAATGTTGGGAGTGGTCTTGTTGTCATGTGGCTGGAGGTCTAATCCACTCGAAATCTGCTGGTTCACATTGAATACCCTTAGTTCAGCTCCAGAGAACACTCCCTGAAACAATACTGCCTTTTCTTTCAGTATGTTGGTGTATAAAATAAAAATAGTTATATTTATTATTATTATTATTATTATTATTATTATTATTATTATTAATAATAATAATAATAATATATTTTATTTGAAAGCGCCTTTCAAGAACACTGTACATGGTAGAATAATAAAAGCAACATAAAAGCAAGCAGTTTACACAATCATAAAAGCATAAGACATAAAACAAATTTAACATAGCAGAGTGGAGAGGTTATGTGGGATAAGCTATTTTGAACAAGTGAGTTTTGAGTTGGGACTTAAAGAGAGAGAAGGAAGTGATATTTCTTAGATCAGGAGGTAGGGGATTCCAGAGTCGTGGAGCAGAGCAGCTGAAAGCCCTGCTCCCCATGGTGACAAGACGGGGGAAGGGGACAGAGAGAGAAAGGGAGGAAGAAGATCTAAGACATTTCAGTATATAAATTTTTCAATATTATTTAAGAATGTCATAGAGACATTTAAGTCTCTCTTTATCTCTTGCTCACAGTGTGTTTCTGCATGTGTGTGTGTGTCCTAACCACACCTCACTTTGCAGAGGCGGGATCTCCTCTCTACTCAAAAGTTCTACTAATTCTGTTCAGCGCTTCCTAAATC
This sequence comes from Oreochromis aureus, assembly GCF_013358895.1. Taxonomy (NCBI): domain Eukaryota; kingdom Metazoa; phylum Chordata; class Actinopteri; order Cichliformes; family Cichlidae; genus Oreochromis; species Oreochromis aureus. Next base: position 69,042,669 of record NC_052944.1, read on the forward strand.
CACAAAATTCACATTTTGGGATGACAGGATGAGTTAAACCAGCAACTCATGTCAGTAAAATATACAACTAATCCTTTCATTAATTTTTGTGTTGGGGTGCTTACTCACACACACACAAACACACACACACATAAAGAAGAACATACATTTAATAACAGGTTTATTGACAGAGATTCTTAGGGAGACGATCAGACCCAGAGAAATACAACCTCCACTTATCCAGGCCCGAACACACCAGACACACATGCCTCTACATTCAATACACACTCCCACACATGGACATGGAGCAAGCATAGACTTTCGGTTTCTGAGATGAGAAAGGAATGCACACTCAAAAGTAAATTTCACGTACAGCATTCATATTGTACGTGTGATACGTGCGACCTGTGACCATTGTGGATGGCTGCACGTCGAGGCTGGGATCAGAGCATCTACCATATTTGGGCAAAGGCAGCTTTCCCATTATGACGAACCTTTAAGGATTATCAGATGTGCAGCTGTCCCATAAAAAACAAGCAGGACAAAGCCCTTAGTTCAGCATGCGACATTGGCCTATGCACACGTGTATCAGACAGGTCAAACTGACTGAGAACAAGTGAGATAGGAGACCAACACATTGATTTCTCTCCATATTAGAATGGATGATCATATGCGGGACTACCACCCGAAAAAGAACTACAAATCCCAGGAAATGAGTTTGTGAATGTTGTTGTGTCTGAGTCGTCACGAGCTCATACCTAAATAAGATTGGATATTCAGGTGTTCAGTGTCTAGTTATTTATTTGTTTACTTCATAATAAAGGTGAAAGGAAATCATCCCAACAATTGAGTTTTATAGAAAAGCATTCACATGGCACTGTCAACTGCGGCTCATGCAACAATTGTTTTATTTAAAATCTTTGTGTTTTACTCATCATTTGCTTAATGATTTATTTACTTCATCTTATTTTTATTGATGGAATGGGTTGTTGATTTACTGTTTAATTCTGTTTCTGCCTTGTTTTCTGCATATTTAAAAAGAGCAGCAAAGCTTCTGTTCATTCCTCTGAGGCTCACATGATTTTCTTCATGTCATTAAAATGTTCAGAGTCATAGAATAAATGCTAGAACTGTTGCACCTGATAGGTAGCAAGTTTCACTGAATCCCACACTGTTTAAATAAAACTGTTTAGCACAAAGGCCTCTGAAGAATCCTACCCAGAAATACAAGGAAGGAAGAAAATACCAGAGTAATGAGTAGGTTACTGAGGCAGTTAAACTGAGAAGCATCAGTTCACCACTGGCTCTTGAAATATTTAGAAATAATAATAATGGAATAAATGCTCACACTGTAAGACAGTATTTTAGATATTTTGTTGCAAATGTGTATATTTCTAATCAGAGAAGAGAGAAGAGCTTTGCTGTTTAACAGCCATATTGACTTTATCTGTCAAGCAAATTTCGGAAATATTGATTTTTCCGTCTTTGAGCATTTTTAAAATAGTTTAAAAAAACATCCATCCACACATTCATTGATCCATTTTCCTGTACAGAGCTGTTAATGTGTCATTAAAGAGGTTTAGACTGGTGAAATTATTCAAGAATGACCAGGTAACAAGTTTATTAACAAATTTATCAGAATACTGTTCTTTTTTAAAATGGATAGTTATTTTTATGTGTTTATTTTAAAGAGGGGAGGAAATGGAAACAAAACCTGAGCTTGAAAAAGTCAACTAACAGTAACCACCAAAGTCATTATCAAAACCATTACTCTGATTTTGTATTTTAAATTTTGTAAATATAGCGGCTCGTAGAAGCTTCTGTTTATAAAGAGTAGAGCTGGAGCTGAGAGGGAGGATGACCACTGCTGGGACTGCATCACTCTGCTGCTGCTGGACTCTGCTCTGCATGTGTCTCCACATGGTTTGTGCTGCTGAAGGTGAGCTCAGAATTTACTTACACACACGGAGTAAATACATGGTCTTTTTTTTCTGTGGGCTGGTCAAAAGCACTATTTTGACTTACCCGCCATCATATGTACTGGTTTGTGTGCTGCAAGACAAAATTAATATTTTCCTCTTTTAAAGGGAGAAAAAGGTCTTCTTTCGGTGCTAGTGGGTTCGGAGATGGCGACCATTCACACGGCAGATTTTCTTTTGCTTCATTTATATTATTTTTACACGTTATAATACCTCATTAACTTGTGATTAATTATCGTTAAAAAGTGGCTTGGTTAGGTTTGAAAAAATGATCTTGCAAAGACCATCTGCCATCATGGAGTATTTGTAGCACAGACGCCAGGAAACACGAGCACACATGTGCACAGCGGGATCGCACTAGTGATGGTAAATTTGATTCTTTTTACTGAATCAAGTTTCAATGAGTCACTCACCAAAATAAACCAGTTTTTTTGAGTCATTTGAGTCACTAAGTCAGTTGACCAGAGAGTGCAAAAAATGTACATTTTCACTCAAACTTAATTTGTTTCTCTTTTCATGTATATCCTACTGCTAAGATGAGTGATTGTAAAAGAAAAACAACTATTTTTTATGGAGCAAAAAAGAGAAAAAAAAATTCTAAAGGGAACATCTATTTATTTTTAATTTAATTTTATTTGTATTTTCCTCAAATGTGTCAAATATATATTTTTATATATATTTAAATGTCCACTGAGCTGTGAGCCAGGGGCGGTAATGCGCCTTAACATTGGTTGCCAACCAAGAAGAAGAAGCTGTGAGCCAGGAGGGAGGGGGTGAGTGAGTGGGTGATTAGTTTATGCTACGATTCAGCACAGGAAAGGAGGGGGTGAATAGCTCAGATGCAATGCTCCCTCTAAGCTGTGCGCGTGCGCAACTGCGCACTGCTGGCACAGTCTCTGCGCAGAAAAAATCTGCGTTGCACACACAAAAAAAATTCTAACCTGAATTGAAATTAAAGTAAATATTTTAACAATTCTGTTTTGCAGTGTTAGTCAGTAAGTGACTGGCTGCTCCCGTATGGGATTAGAATGATGCCACCTTATCCCATAGTCCAGCCAATCACGCGATTCACATTCGTATATACGCAGCTAATCCACATTGTTGACAGGCTATGACAGCGTCTTTATGTGCCAACACCGGTGTTTTAGTGGAGTGAAGCCACGTTAATGACAACGTGTACAACCATTGGAGATGTGAGCAATTGTGTTGATAGGCCACGTAAAACCAGAGTTGTGATAAGAAAAAAATGCAATGTTTGGTTTTCTTCTTGAATACTATCGTTGTTTATATTTTCCGCAGGAAGAAACGGTAAAAACGGCGTAAGGAAAACGCTCGAAAGCCTGTGAGCAAAGACGAAACCAAAACACCCCCCACCCTTTCCTATTGGTCGAAAAATGTACCATGTCGACCAATCAAAACATGGTTTTAGACGTTAAGAAAAGGGAGGAAGTTTTTAGGAGTGACGGCGGTGTTTTGAGATGTGAGAGATTTGCAACGTTAAGCGCAAATCTTGTGTAGTTAGTGTGTAGTTAGTGTGTAGTGTAGTCAATAGTTTTGTTGTGTGTGTCAGAACAATGAGGCGACTGCTGAATGTTACAGGCAGTGGCGGTCGTAGCCTGTTTGGCGCCCTGGGTGAACACTCCCTCTGGCACACACATAAAACTTTATATGTGTGTGTGTGTATAAATGTGTGTATAAATATTAAGGATTGTACATTAACATAAAACTGTTGTCGGAACCATACTGAATTTCAACAGAGAAACACACACACATATGAAGAGAGAGAGAGTATGCATAGTATGCAAACAGCTACCAAACAGCCATCATAATTTGTCATACGATGAGAACAGGACAAATCAACAATTGACAATAATTAATATTAAAATCTGTAACATAATGTATTGTTTGGAGTTTAGTCTGTTACTGTTACTATTTTTACCATTTCTTCTTGGAGCAACTGTAACCCACATTATTTCCTTAGGGATTAATAAAGTATTCTGATTCTGATTGTTTCAGGATGACCTGCCATTATCCAATGACACATCTGCTTACCTGTATCTTTTGCTCGTTTCTCTTCCTCTTCTTTTCTCTTTTTTCTAAACTGAGCACCTGATGGCTTTGAACTTTTCTTGTCCATCTTCCATTGGTTTTAATTTTGCACTCCAGTATGAACACCCATCCCCCAACTCGAGAATCACCACAACATAACCTAATAGACCTTAGTTTACAGATTCGCTTTGTCTAGTGCAGGGGTCGGCAACCTGCGGCTCCGGAGCCGCATGCGGCTCTTTAGTCCTTATAGTGCGGCTCCGCGTGGTTTGGGCAAATAAATTAGAAGTATTTAGCTGAAGTGTATTTTATTTATGTTAGTTCTTTTTAACTCGTAGTTCTAAAATGGAAGATTATTGTGATATTGAAATATAAAAATAAAATTATATTCTATTATTTTTCATCGCTCAAAATAAGAGTCACACTCATGAAGCTTGGTATACCCTTGAAACGCCGTGCATTTATCGAGACTTTGTCCCCAGGTAGGCCAATTATGGATCTTCGGATCCACATTATGTCAGCAGCTGTTCTCCACCGTGAACTATGTTAAAGACAAACACCGTTCACGCCTGACAGATGACAGATGACAGCTTACAGTCCTGCGTAAACTGACTTCGTATAGCCCCGATTTGCGGACTCTGTGCGCAGAGGTTCAGGAGCAGAAGTCCCATTGTAAACAAATCACGGCAGACCCGACGATGTTTCCATGAACACGCTTTTGAGCATCTCTTTATTGAGCACTTTTCACACACGGTTGCTGTACGCATACAGCCGGCTGTAGCTTTTCAGCTGAGAGCCTGACATACACCACCAACAACACAACAGCACAGATAGCACAGACGTAAAGGCAGCGAGGCGTGATTGCGGGTGTCGCTCAGGTGCGTCCGCCTCCCCTGCAGCGGCGCTGCAAACCACGCCCCGCCGCACGCATTAACCAGGTAAAATACATATTTAGGCAGAATTTTGCAAATATCCATTTTTCAGCAGCATAGTGCTTTTTTCCAATTATTTTTTAAGAGTCAGGTCAAGGCTCCAACAGCCCAAAGGCGATATAAGGTTGGCGGCTGACAACAGTTTTTGTTTGCTACATGGATCATTTTAGTTCAGCTGGGTGTCTTTCCTTTTGTTATATTTCTTTAAGAGTTCAAAATGTGTTGATTACATAAATATAATTTAATTTTCTCTGTAGCACTTCATGGATTTCATAAGCAGCACACTTTAGTTGTTCACACAAAGCATAAAGATAAAAAACAATATATACAGTGTTATCTTCATTTTAGATTTCAAAAAGTATTTGCGGCTCCCAGTGTTTTCTTTTGCGTGGAAACCGGGTCCAAATGGCTCTTTGGGTGTAAAAGGATGCAGACCCCTGGTCTAGGGTTTATTTCTGGGATTTCGCACAACCCAGGATTCAAATCATGAATACATAATGGGCTTAGATTTACAACATTATGAATGAAATGTGCTCTATTTGGAAGAAGCAGGTCTCCCTCCCCTTTCGACGGGTTGTGTGTGAGACTTTAAATCATCAAAGTACAAAATATAAATTTTAAATTATTATTGATCCCTTTACCCCGAGTCCTAAAGTGTATATTTATTTTCTTACTCTACTATATTTATTGTTTGTTTACTTGCACTGCAGTAACTGGAGCCTCGTCGTCTCGTCTCTCTGTATGCTGGACTGTATGTAGCGGAGATGACAATAAAGTTTACTTTGACTTCAGCAGCGAGCAGGCGCACCGAGGGCTCTCGCGCTCACTTTTCGCATACAGAATTTCGAAAAAACATCTGTGCAAATTTTAAGTCTGTATCATAATTTCTGGTGTTTTCGTGTTTGTTGGTTTGTTTTTATTTTGTTTTATTTTGCGGGTTGGTTATTAGATGCTGCTCCAGCCAGCCAGAGAATCCCCCGCCGCCCCGCCCTCTCCTCCCTGTGCCGCAAGCAGCAGGCGCACCTCGCAAACGGAGGGCGCCCTTACTCCCAGCAAATGGGCGATAGAAAACCGATCGGTGCCTATGCCATTCCCAATATGCGCTGGCTGACGTCGGGGCAGCATGAGTACGAGCATTTTTTTTTCTCCGATGCCCGTGATGCCGCCCCCCACCACGATGCCGCCCCGGGCAACCGCCCGTGTTGCCCGTATCAAAAACCGCTACTGGTTACAGGTGTTACAGGAGTGATACATCTCCTGTTGTCAGGCCTGCAGGTATCAGGCTGTTGTTCTTCTTTATCTCATAGTGGACAGAAATTATTTTTTGGAGTGGCACAAATAATTTTTGTTCCATCAGAGTTGATGCAGAACACCTGATTGTTCTGTAAATAGTTTGAAATGTTTATTTAAAAAAATGTCTTGGCTGCATTTTTAGGTAAACAGCTGCAAAAAACTTTGTTGTTTGCAAAACTCAGTTACTTTTTTGAAGAAGTAACTATATAATTAATTGCCCAGCATTGGTCATTATATACTGTATTTTGCAGACAGAGAGTTACAGGACTCTCTCACAGACCACAGACTCATAATTAGGGATGGGTACCGGATGGCACCGGTTCTGACATAAACGGTAGTAATCAGACCGAAAAGCAGCGCACATTTCGGTGCTTTATTTCGGTGCTTTTTTTTTTCCTGAGCCAATTCTAGCCAATCATTTTACGTTTCCGAGGATAGTAGGCGGGGCCAGGTACGTACGTTCTTTTAGAGCAGAGCTACAGATTAAAAATGCCCAAGGCGAAGCGGTCAAAAGTCTGGCTGTACTTCACAGCAAAAGATGCAAACTCAGCAGCCTGCAACAAGTGCTTTAAGCTGATACTGTGATACTGTCAAAGGAGGTAACACCTCGAATCTGATGAAACACCTGGCTAGGCATAGCGGTTTTTTTTAGAGAAATGCGCCGTGTTTGATAGCTTGCTGCGAGACCTCACACCGAGCACATCTACTGCGGGTGTGGTGCCTGTTATTGGACCCGGAGTTAGCAACATCCCCCAAAAACCCGAAGAGTAGAGTCCTGGCCCCTAGCCCTGCCAGTGTAGCAGAAATGATGACGGATGATGGCAGCAGCAGCCGTTCTCCTCTGGGCGAGTAGCTTAATGTTGTTCGTGTGTAATTAACGTTGAGTAGGCTAACCACATTATTACATTAATGCATGTAAGGTGAACTAGCAAACACCGTCGTAGTTACATGCGGCTGTCTTCTTGTTTGATGGCAGATACTCCCTTCACCCTGGCCAAAAAGGCTAAAATGACCAAAGAAAAAGTGGAAAACAGTTAAACATGAGAGGTTTTTGGACAAAGTTTGTGTTTTTTCCATTGTTTAAGCACCGGTTTGAGCACCGTTTAAGCACCGGCACCGTTTCAAAATCGGATAAAACCTAAACAATACCCATCCCTACTCATAATACAAGTCAGAACTTTATAAAAAAAAGAAAGAAAGAAAGAAAAAAGAAAGAAAGTTGTGTTTTCAAAAGTTCAAGTTATTTTTACTTCCAATAGTCTTAACATACTACACAGGTCATGAACAAGATTTTTTTTTAAATTTTCATTGTAAGTGGGCTAAAGCCATTAATTAAAAGTAGTCTAACATAAATGTAAATGCTGTGATTTGATTATTTTAATAAACCATGTAACTTGGATGGATTCGATGCTGGCGTGACCACAGTGCACACGTCTGCTGTTGCTCACAGTGGTCCAAGGGACCGCTCAGGGTGTTTGTGCATTCACTCAAACACATGAAAAATTAGAGGGAACATTGCTCAGATGTGCTGTTAGCATGTTAGCAGAGCGATGCTACTGTGAACCGAGGAGCTGTTGTCTTGATGTGAGCTTCTACTCAGGGTTTTTTTTCTTCCAGTTCATAGCAAAAATGTTTTTGTTAAGAAACTGGCTGTTGTTTTTTCCTCCACAATTTTAATTTTAAGCTAGATATATTTCTACTAATGAAATTAGTTTGCTAACAGCAACAGGGATGAGTCAGTGAGTCAGTTGGGCTTGTGAATTATGATTCACGAGTCAAAGTGATTCTCGAGTACTGAACGATTCGTTCATGATTCGAACATCACTAGGTCGCACAACTTGAAGAACTTGCTACCAGCCAATTGAGGAAGACCGTGAAAGGAAAAACATTAAGATTATTTAAAATTTTCTATATTATAAATGTATTCTGCCCTCCCTGTATGTTGATGTTGTTACCTGGTTTTAGCTGATTGATAACAGTTCTTCAAAAGGAGAGGCAAAAGCTTTCAGTTCTCATTGCAGGGTTTATTTGTCTCCCTAATGAAGGCACTGTAACACTACAAACATAAGAAAAGCATAATAAAACATACATTTGGAACATAATATATTTGTCATATTACAAGGTACGGACTGAAGCTTTAGTAACTCATATTACAGCTGGTATAACCAAGAGAAATAAATGAAAGAATATCTAGTGCAAATCCTGCTACCTTAAGCTAACATATAACATGTAACGTAATTTCCCATTGACATGGTAACATAATTAGCATCACCAGCGGAACTACATGCGGGCTTCAAATATGAGAGTCTACCATTTCACATAATTTATTTAGTATGAACTCAGAATATAATCATACTTACAAGCATATTTTCTCATGCTTCTGTATAACCAACTTTGGAACTTATAATTTGTGCGCTGCTCGCAGTTTAGTCAGACTCCATTAACTACTACTATGTTTAATACAGAAACTTGAGTACACTAACCTGCTCCACACACGTTAGAGTGTGATTCATTTGCAAAACATAGACAAAACACATTTTGTTCTAATTTTCTGTAGCAGACATGCAGTGATATCATTAAAGGAAGTTCTTTTTGCCACACTAATCATGTAATGAAGATATGACTGAGTTTGAATGGTTTCAAAATTCAGTTACAGGATCACTAGTTTTTTATCAGTGTATTTGGTTAATTTTAGGCTTTTATTGTAGATCATTTTAAGAAAATCTAGGATTAAATACTTTTCTTTCTTTAAATTGAAAGAGCTACAAACAAAGCTGGATTTTATTTTCTTCGTTTCGCATTTTCAGTCGTGTAGTACTGTAAAATTTCAACCAGGCTGGTATCACGGCAAAGTGTGTAATAGACCCGCTGGTCTATTAGAGAACATTGCATGAATATCATGCTTTGCTTCTTCTAGGTGTGAAATGGATAAGCATGTGTAAGTTGCACTGCCAGCAGGTGGTGCTAATCTATTCAAAGCCAACAAAACACTACCGATGGAGGAAGGTATGAAGTACATTCCAGACTCCTTCATAACGGGTTGGAAATTTCAGCACCTAGTGCCTAGTGTACCATGTCTGCTTTTTCACAGTCTCTTTTTGTAGCTCATCATGACGGTCAGTTCTGTGCAAATGAGACATTTAATGTTGAACTTTATAACTAACTGCTGCATATCGGCTCTTCTCTTTCAGTCAAAATAACCATCAGAGTGGGACAGACTGTCATTCTGCCGTGTCAAACTCCTATCAACAAAAGCGATCCCATGATAGTTTTAGAGTGGAGCAGACCTGAGCTCGGGACAGAATATGTCCTCTTTTACCGAGACAAGAACTTTGATTTCGACAACCAGCATCCATCTTTTAAGAACCGGGTGGATCTACAAGACAGACAGATGAAGGATGGGGATGTCTCTCTGATCCTGAAGGATGTGATGATTAACGACACTGGAACATATGAGTGTCGTGTCGTCCGGGGAAGAACAAATCGCAGGAAGAGATCTAATTTGGATGGTGACCCCATCAGCATCATCTACCTGATTGTCAATCCTCCAGGTGAGTGAGTAGAGTTGAGTGTGTGTGTGATCAGAGTGCAGTAGATAATGTCTGACAGCAGTTTGAAGAGGAAATTGATTCTGTTCTGTTCTTCACTCATCACCTACCTGACAGCTGACACCTCACACCTGTTTCTCACCTGCAGGTCAGCCGAGAGGATCTGTTAGACTGAGAATCTCCCTGATAGCTTCTTCTGTGCTTGTTGCTGCTGTTGTTGGTTTTCTGATCTACAGAAAACACGAACAGAGTCAGGATTCAGAGCGTCCACCTACTGAACTGCAGACTTTCTCAAATGTCTCAGAGCTTTTTTCAGATGAAGTCTCCTGCCGCTGAGCAGAGACAGCTAGATGGCCTGATTACAACTGGCATTCAGCAACACTCAACAGATATCACTGATTTCACTTTGACACTTGAGCAATGAATTCATCAGCCTCAGGAAACAACTGGACTGCACCCAGTGAGGAACCAGAAGTCCACCTCAATTATGTTGTTGTTTGTTTGTTTGTTTGTTTTGTTTGTTTGTGTATATATGTATGTGTGTGTGTGTGTGGGGGGGGGGTTGTGTGTTTATTTTTTGAGGGGGGTGGTATTTGGGATGAAATTAAACATTTCTTAGACAGAAAATAATGAAAACATCAGTTAAATAGTCAGAACATGGAACAGTTGTCCAACAATCAAGTTTTTTGTCTGCACACATGTGCAGAGAGTGTGTGAATGCTCTTTGCAGATGTATTTCTCCCATTGTGCACAGGTCATGCTAGTTGTAGAATCATTCTTGGTGGATCAAACCTGGCACCTGGCACATTTCCTGCACATGGTTTTTACCATTGGAGAAGATGGGCTGTTTGTTTTTGTCTGTATGTCCTTCACAGCTGCAGCAGCTGCTCTCGGAAGGCACCGTTGTCTCTCAATATGAGCTCGGGCTTGTTCTTTCTCATTGTTCCCAACATGGTAAACTTCCTTTTGAGCAATTCCCCACCCAAAAACTGATCACATGTGATATTATGCCTACTCTACCTATTATGTCCTACTTTTATATTTAAAGCGATTTAAAGAAACGGGAAGCAAAACCCCAAATTCCTATGTTTGTTTTCACTGGGTATCAGAGTGGGTACCAGAGCAGTAATGTTTAATTTTCAGTGTCACATGCAGCTGCCTTCCACTAGAGGGCGCTTTAATGTAAACAGACGGGGCTCTGAGGCATTTCCTCTCAGGTTTCACTTTTTTGGGCTCATTCTATATCGATCCATGCTTTACAGCATCCCAGCAACAGAACACAATATTTTTCTAAATATATCTATGAGTTATGCTGAATAGAAGCTTTTCATAAAGTTACAGTTGGATATTACATACTATACACATACAGCTACTGCAGACTGTTAAAACATCCTTTGTATAAAATAGATCAAATGCAGCAGCAAAATTAGTGCTGTAGATAAAGCTATGGCTGCTGAGTTTAAAATGATACTGTGACAAAAGGGATTTTTTTCCTTTCTTCATTTTTCTTCATTGTTCCCTTCACGCCTTTCTTTTTTTTTTTTCATTTTCTTGTTTTTTTGTGTGAGAGAATCAAAAGAATCAGAAGTGATGTAGACATGATGACCACTGAGATTTTATCAGTTGGTTAATGTTATCAGTGAAAAACAAAAAAACAAAATACAAAAAAACCAAAAAACAAATGTTGAGTTTATCAAAATAAAAGTACAGTTTCATTCCAAATGTCAATGCTGATGCTAAAGTTAAGACAGCAAAAAGTAAGTGGAAGAGAACTCTCATTAAAAGGTGAAGGATGTTTGCTTGTAACAGAATCATACTTTTAAAAAAGTTAAAAAAAAGTACCTGTTTAATATTTGTAGATTTTATCATGTGTGAAACCCCAACAGGTTCACTTTCACCTGACTCTTTTTCACCAGAAACAGGAAACTCAAGAACAAGGGAGGTGTTTGCTTTTATTAACCACAGACTAAAAGAAGGCGGTCCTGCTCGCGAACAACGCCCACCGCTACCTGTCATCCACAAACACAGACCAGCTGTGGTGTTATCTTTTATAGTCTGAAATGATCAAAATAACTAATCCATGCGGGTGAGAGATGGTCTGTACTAATGATTACAACTAGACTGTTTCTGTTTTTGAAGAATTAATTTTCAACTTTATGGTCTGTGATATGAAAAAAGAAAAAAAATGCTTTATATGCTGTTCTGAACAAACATACAACAAACATACAACAAACATAATATTAACTAAAACTTTTAATAGTAAATATCTGAATTGGATTATTCATATTTACACTAAGCGGTGGACAAAATCCTCGACTGCTCCTGTGAGTAACAGGGAAAGAATGAACCTTTAATTAGAGTCCAATTCTGCATTTACAATTTATTGAATAAGAGAAACCATAAATGTTAGCAGTACAAAAGTACAAAGTAATGAAACAAGTGCACACTCATTTGGCAAATGTAAAAAAGAAGCATTTTTTTGGATTACTTCAGCTTTATATTAAAGCAGTGATTTCATGCATTGTTCAGTCACAGCGACCTGATAACAGCTGTCTGACTGATGGAACAGGAACTGTCAGCCATGTCTGTCAGCCCTTAGCCGGTCTCTGCTCAGCATGGGTTTGTGGTGCTGCTGTCATTAAGATGAGAAGATTATTTACCCTCAGGTGAAGCAATCATAATTTTTTTTGTAATGGAGTTAAAAAGAAATATGCTTGATAGGTAATTGGGGAGTGTTCGCATCAGAATGTGCCTCTGCTTCTGTATGAAGACACCATGAGGAGAGTGGAGATGAAGTACAGGCAGAACATCACCGGGTAAAAAAGCTGCAGGAATGCAACCCGGAGAGAGGTGGAGATAAGGGGAGGAGCTGAGGAGGTGGGCAGGATTATAGAGGTGGTGGGCGTGGCTGTAGCTTGACCTGCAGAGAGAATCCCAACTGCTCAGGTGAACATGTGGATTGAAATAAAAATATAAGAGGCGAAATCAGAGAGAAGCTTCTCACCTGTGACAGTGATCCAGCTGGATGGAGACTCTCCATGACCGCTGATGTCACACTTGTAGAGGCCTTCATCAGACCTGGAAACATGCTGGATGGTCATGTGACCTGTAGGCTGCTTCCTGATGAGGGAGCCATCTTTATAGAAAGCAGCTGGGAGGTTGGAGGGAGTGGTCTTTGTTTTACAGAGCAGAGTGACGTCATCTCCCTCCATCACAGGGAGGACAGGACTCTGCAGGATCACTGATCCACCTCAACACAGAGACAAACTACAGCATTTCATCCATTTACACACAGCTTCATCAACACTAACTCCACACACTCAGCTTACCAGTGACTGTCAGGTTAACCATGTTACTGATGGGACCCTCTCTGGACTCACACCAGTAAACTCCACTGTCCCATGTGGTGGTGTAACTGATGTTACAGGAAGAATTAGTCAATATTCCCCACCCAGATCCGCACTCTGTCATTTGTTTTTTGCTTGTGTTTCTCCTCAGAGTCCATCCAGCAGAGCTGTCGTCCTCCACACAGCTCAGCAACATAGGGTCTCCTTTAAAGAATTGAGAGCTGCTGGGACTCAAAGTCAGACGAGCTGTGAAGGGAATGTATATTTAGGATTTAGAGTCCCCTGTAAGAGCTATGTGGAAAAACTGCCAGGGGAACTAAAGGTAAAATTTTGATTTTTGCATAGGGGAGAAACAGTGAACTTGACTACAAGCCCACCGAGTTCAGCCAGCGATTGGAAAATGCATGTTGGTGTAAACTACAGACTCATATTTCCATCCTAGAAACTGTAATAACTAGCCAAAACCCTGATCTGGTCTTCTGGTCTAAGTCCTGTCAGTTTGTCGTCATCACTAAGCTGACAGTCCTTCAGCATCTACAAGGTTAAAATAATGTAATAATTATATAATTTTGCATGAAGGCATGGATACAGAACCAGAGGCCTTACAGTTCATTTCAGGCTCAAACTGTGACAGAAGAAGGTTACTGACCTTGGTTTGTTGTGCAGCTCAGCAGTGAGATCACAACTAAAGAAAAATGACACTCAGGTCAGCACAAAGTTTGACATTTAACAAAACAGCAGAGAAAACTATTAAAAAACAGAATTTGGCAGGCATCATTGGCTTGCCTGAATCACACACTGATAAGACAGAGAAAGATGGAAACAGTTTTCTCTTTTATTTCTTCCACTGGGGCGTGTTTGCTGGGCTGAGTATTTCTAATTTTTCTTTTTGCAACTTTCTTTTTCTACTCCACTTTAATCTATATTAAAATATGGTACTGTTATTATTTTTATCCCCTACTATAACACCAAATTGATACATACATGAATGAATGAACTATTCACCAGAATACTGAGTCCAAAGTTTTTATTCACCAGTTTCTTAAAAAAAAAAGTCCTTAAAGATCTTGTGCATCCCTGTTTCATGTCACGTCTCTGTATGAGAGCTACAAGTGAATCTAGAAATAATTTTTTCTGCCCTGCATGCATTTCTAATCAAATATCCAGATTTCCTGTCGACCGTCTTCCTTCTTCTATAGGGTTAGAAGAGTGTCTCCCCCTCTAAAAAACCCAGACTGGATGTTTGTGGCATAGAAAGAACTAAGAAGAAACTAAAAGAAATAGAGGCTCTTTAGCTTTTTTAGATATGTAATCATTTTACTTACAGAGCAGCCACAGCAGAGATGTTTGCTTCATCCTAACTCTCGGGGGATATCAGATCAACACTTTGACCAGCTCACAGTTACATCGGTTCAAACCCTCCTCTTTTTCCTCTGTGACAGGATGCCACTATTGTGGTTATCATCAAAGGGAAACTTGTTTATGTCCTTTTTCAGTTTGATTGTAACAAAGCACTGGAAATAAGTTTTTAAAACAACTATAATCAACGAGGATCATCAGTACCTGTGTGATGCCTTCACTGGCAAAAAACTGTGAGAATCTCAGAATTAAGAAATCAAAGAAACTTGTGGATATTTTAAACTTTGCTTGTGTTGATCATGCTTCAGATCAATGGAAACAAGTTATTTTTTTTCCTGTACTTGACTGTGGTTTAGCTGAGAGGAAGTGAGTTGCAGGTATTCTGCGTAAGTGAAAGCTTTTCGCTTTAACTGCTATTTTAAGACCACTTTAATGACCCTTTGAAGACTGTAGTTGTTATTTTTCAGCATGGAGAGGGGCTTTCTGTTATCGAAAGTCAACAATGATTTTTATGAAATCGACAACAACAAATAAAACAGAGTTAAACCTTTGGATTTTATTGTCATTTGACTAGTTGTTTTGTTTTTTTTTCAGTCCTTTGAGATCGGTTGGTATCCAAGGGGGTGAGATGTTTGCAGTTTAAGGGCAGCATGAAGGAACAGGCTCTATCATCGCACTATCATGTGAATGTGATCAGTGTTTGCAGCAGGTGATCAGTTCTTGTATAGGTCTCACTGGAAACATGCTGATTCAGCTCCAGGCAAGAGCAGGTGAAAACTACACAGAGACAAACTGCAACACTAAAGGGTTAAAAGGAGCTGATCAGTTTTATCCTCAGGCTGATCTTTATGGAGTGGGTTAGATTTGGCAGATCTTTGGTTCATGCATGGTGTCTGTGAGCGACACATGAACATTGATCACCCCATTAGTTGGTAATCAGAGGCTGGTTATAAGGAACAGCTGTGGCTTACTCCTGTACCGTGGCAATTTGCACTCATTCGTGTTCAAGGTGGAAAATATTAGAGGGTTTTTTAGTATTGCGGCTCAGCTTCATGTCCCCGGGCAATTGTTTAATCTGTGTAACTGTTAAAGCGTGGCCTACACACTGCTGCTGTCTTGTTGCCTTGTTGTTGCTTTGTTGCTGTTGTGGTGACTGGCTCTTTGCTTTGTTTGTTATTGTTAGGAGGCCTGGGTCGTTGACCCAGCGTTTTGAGTTTATTATATTATTTATCATTTCTAGTCTTTGGTTTCTTTCTTAGAGTTCCGTCTTATGGTTTATGTCTCTGTGTTCTATAGTTGCTGTCTCCCCTGTCGGCTGTATCCCCTTGTTAAGTTCGCGTCTCTGTGTTATGTTTCCTGTTTTACTTTGAAAGTCCGTGTTTCATGTTAGTGTATCTGGTTTTGCTTTCCTTGTCTCGTTAGTCCTGATTTGCCCCAGCTGTGTTTCCCTCCTGTTGCCCATTCCCTGATTGCTCCCTCTATGTATTTAAGCCCTGTGTTTCAGTTTGTCATTGTCGTGATCTACCCTTATCTTGCTGTGTGTTCTGTCTGTAGAAGTGTATTTTGTATTCCTAGTTTTGTTACACTTTTGAGTTCACGTCTGTTTCCGGATTCTGCACTTTGGGTCCTTTTCCTGCCAACACACAGCCATCACCTAACAGTTATATTTTAATTGTGCTTTTAAAAGGAGTTGCATTTTAGAGTGTGTGTGTGTTTGTTCTTTTATCTCTCATTTACTCAGCAGTTTGGGGTTTTTATTTTGGTTTAGTGGAGGCACAGCAGCTTGTTGTGGGGTCTAGGCATGTGAGGTGGAATTCCCTCTGATGCACTGGCTATTGTAATCTCTCCTGGGGTGTAACTTCCTCCCCAGATGGCAACATCATTTAGTTTCCATTACCTGTTTTCTGCCTTCATGCTGCCACATTCAGATATTGGCATTTCTGACATGGTTCTTATCCATCTGATGCAAAAACATTCATAAAACAGGCTTCACATCCAATGAAAGCTGATAAATATTTCCACCTCATTTAACAACAAATGGAAACGTGTAATTTGGGTTTCACTTTCACCTTCTTGAAAGTTTTAAGAGGAATTATTTTTCCTCGGAGAAAAGACAAACTATCCACCAGGTCTTTTTCTAAAAGCAACAGTTCAGGTGATCTGTTGCTTTTAGGTGATCACACACACAAACTACACCCTTTTTTGGCTCTTACCTCAAAGCACACTGTGCGCTGTCGATCTTACGTGCTGCACAATAATGTTTAATATTTAGTATTTACTGTCATATTCCCATAGATCATTGTGATGATGTTTATTACTCTCGTTTTCTTCTGCTTGCTTTCTTTTTTCTTTCTCAACAGGTGATCCAGGTGATCGATATATGTATTTTTTTGTCTGCTTATTTTGTTGGTTTTTGGTTTTTTGCCCTTTTTCCCTGTCCCTCTTCCCCGCTGTTTTTCTTTCCCTCTTTCTTTCTCCCCTTTCCTTCCCCCAGTCAAGTCTGTCCCGTATTCAGCAAGTGAAAATAAAATAAACAATAAAAGGTGAATCAAATGGACCATTACGGCAAGGGTGGGATGGTCAATTTGGTAAAGTAAATCCGTTGGGCATCTTTCTTCGCCTTTAGACAATAATTCTGATGGCAAAAGAACCAAACGGGACAGGTTAAAAAAATAAATAAATAAAAAAATAAATAAATAAATAAAAGCAACAGTTCAAAACTTTGAGGATCCTGGGAACATGTAATTGCCAAAGAGTCAGCTCAAAATGTTCAGATTTGAGGTATTCAGTTTGTATCTGTTCTATTCTTTCTCTGAAGCAGATGGAAAATCTTTTTTGTGATCAAAATAAAGCTGCTGATGTTACCTGCATGTGCTAAAAAGAAGAAAAATCAAGACAACAAAAATACAACTCTAAAAGCTGGATTAAATAGTGTTGAAGATAGAAGTGATACAACATTGTTGCCTCCAATTTAAAAAGACAGTTTCAGACTTCAAATGTGGAGCTGGGTCAGAGTCGGCCACATTCAAATATCCACATTTTAGTGGGCTCTTTAAAAAGCCTGAGTGTGTGTGTGTGTGTGTGTGTGTGTGTGTGTGTGTCAGAGCAACATGAGGAAATATATCTTCCTTCTCTTTTCCAACTTTTTCCCTTTGTCAACAATAACCCATGTCAGCCAGCCGTCTGATGTGATGAACGTAACATTTGAGTCACATCTGGTCCTGACAACAGCAGCTGTAAGTCACGTTAGACCCACCTGATGACTCGATGAGATGGTGATGAGAGAAAATACTTTAAGATCTGTTCATCTGATCATGAGCTCAGCTGACTGCAGGAACCTCCCTGTTTGTATTTCCCAATTACAACTCAGCTGTGCCCTACAACCATAATTATTGTATTCCAGTTGCACTTGATAGATAAACACTACAGCCCATAACAAAACAACTTTTATGCTTCAGCATTAAGTCAAGACTGGAGGCACATAGTAACTGCAAACATAGTGTATTTCCACAGTATCATGAAGCTTAAACTTCCAACTGTTACAGTGATATAGGGTAACTCCAAGCACATGTGAGTCTGTTCATATTCTTATCTCTGTTTCAGTTCACAGCTAAAAATCAAACTTCTCACAGGAAAACATTTTATTGGAAAAGATGACACATGAGTCAGTCTCCAAAGATGGAGGTCCCAGCACACACTAATAATTGTTCAAATGATATCAGTAATGAACACAACAAAGTACAAAGTCTCACAGAGAACAAATAAAGCTCACACCGAAATCTGTGCACAATGAAAGACATGATTTAGCACACTCCAGATTATTTGCTAATTTTGATCGTCAGATCCCCAGATCAGCCAGCGATCTGATGTGCGTTATTATTTTATTTTATTCCCATTATTTTGGAATTGGATTTCATTTTTTTTGTTTTTTTTTACAGTACAGATCCAAGTGACAAATGAAAATGATGTTACCCTTCTGTGTACAGCAGCAGCCTGTATTCAGTCCGATTACGTTTAGTCATTAAAAAAAAGAAAAAAAAAGTGGCACATCCTAAGGAGCGGATATCAGATTAACCCTTTGACCAGCACACATACTTTAAGGACCCTTTGAAGGTTGCAGTTATATTTTTCAGTATAGAGAGAGAACTTTTTTTTTTTTAACTGAAATCCATGAAGTCCATGATGAGGCAGGAAACCAGAAATAAACCAGCCAGAGTTATACCAGTTTTATTTTGATATTCCCTCACTCCTTGTCTATTCCCAGGTGTCTCCTCATGTTTATTTAAACTCTCAGTTTGATTCTGGTCTTTGTCGTGTTTTCCTTCATGCTGTCTGCCTTGTGCGTTTAAGGGGTTCCTCCTTAGCCAACACGTTCTCACTGTTAGTGACTTTGTAGTTTCTGCATAGCCTGTGTCATTTTGTCATGTTTTATGTTCAAAATAAAGCTGCTGACTTTAACTGACAACAACAACAAAAAAAAGTCATCAAGATCAAAGATCGTTCTCCGTAACCCAAAAGGACTATTTAAAACTTCAAAAGTGGAGGTAAGGTGGTCTTCAGGAGTCAGCCTTCAGGAGGCTGACTATGTGCATCGAAGCAACAATAGAAAAGTTTTCATCCTTTTCTTTTCCCACCTTTGACTTTGACAGACAGCTTTAACTAAATCTCAGCAAATCTGATTACCTCAACTTCATGTAAACCTGACATCTCATTAGTTTTAACATTTGAGCTGCATCTGTTACACTTGTACCAGCTGCTGTAACTCTTCTGTGTTGCAGCAAGATTAGATGAAGATGTGGTTGACAGAGAGATTTAAAATCCACCTGCCACCATTATTGCTCTCCAGTAGCACATAAAGACTTCACCCCATAACATAACAATTTGTGCTTCTGCATTAAATCAACACTGTAGGTACATAGTAACAGCAAGCACACCGCACTGCAATGATATCATGAAGCTTAAACTTCAAACTGGTACGTGATAAAGGATGACTCAAATTGCAAAGGACTCTGTGCTCGTTCTTCCCACTGTTTCACCTTCTTCACTTTTGAAAGTCAAACTTCTCACAGTAAAACATTTTATTGAAAATTATGTCACTACATAGAATATAAAACAATAAATAAAATACAAACAAAAACAAAAGTACATGACAAACACAGCAAATAAAAACCCAGAAAAACATTCACACTAAGCTTTAAAACAATCACCAAACAGAGCAGAGGATTTAGCTCATCTTCAATAATTTAAATGACCTTTGTCTACATAACAACTTAACCCACATGGAAATAAAACTGAGGAATGTGGGCGAAAAATGGTAATAAAAGAGAAGAATAGGAAACAAGTGTGACAGTAATTGTCACAGTTCCTGACTCTGTTTTTTGAGTTTGTACCTTTTTTTTCATCATATTCTAAGTTCTGGTTCTGGAAGTTACGTGTTCAAGCCAGACTTAAGATAAGATAAGATAAGATAAGATAACCTTTATTTGTCCCATACGTGGGAAATTTGTTTTGTCACAGCAGGAAGTGGACAGTGCAAAAGTTATGAAGCAAAAATTAGAATAAAATAAGAATAAATACAGTACACAACTGTACAGAATAGAATAAAATAAAATACTATATACAGTAAAATAAAATAGAATAAAATATACAATAGGATAAAAATAGAATACAAATGCTATATACAACTGAGTAAACTTGCCACAGTTGTTACTTTTTGGTCTCTGTATCATGTTTATGTTTCTATCTCCTCATTTAGTCTTACATGTGTCTGTCTTTGGCTTCAGTATTTCCTTTTGCCTCTTGTTCCTATGCATTCTCGTGGCTATCTTCCAGTTGTGTTGTATATTATTCCTTGGCTCCCCCTAGTGGGGAATCTGTGTACATATAAAAATAAGATTCACATCCTGGGATTAGATGGTTTTAACATTACTGAATCTGCTGTTCAAGAACGACGTGGTCGCTTTTGGCGCCTTCGTCTTTTTTTGTATTCTAGTAAAATCACAAAGCTAACAACAACAAGAAGTACAACAAAAACTTGCAGAGCAACACCTCCAGCCTCCTTCCCTCTATCCTTTGTGTGTCCTCCTGTGTGACCTGCAGGTGAGAAACAGGTGTGAGGTGTCAGCTGTCAGGTAGGTGATGAGTGAAGAACAGAACAGAATCCATTTCCTCTTCAAACTGCTGTCAGACATTATCTACTGCACTCTGATCACATCACTCAGACCAGCTGCTTTCTACAAAGTCTCATCAACAACATCTTTAGAAACAAACATCAACAACCAGGAAGCAGCTTCACCTCTGATCACACACACACTCAACTCTACTCACTCACCTGGAGGATCAACAACACTCAGGTAGATGATGCTGATGGGTTCACCACCCAGATTAGCTCTCTTCCTGCGGTTCCCTCCCCTCACAAGGACACGACACTCATATGTTCCAGTGTCATCAGTTGTCACATTGTTCAGAATCAAAGACACGTTTCCATCCTTCATTTGTCTGTCCTGCAAATCCACCCGGTTCTTAAACGATGGATCCTGGTTGTTAGGAATAAATTTTTCATCCCAGTGAAAAAGGACACGTTCATGCTCCAGGTCAGGTTGGATCCATTCAACGCCTTTGATGGTTTTGTTGTTTGGAGCTTGACATGGTAGAGTGATGTCCTGTCCAGACTCAGCTGTGATGTTTTTCTGGTCTGAAAAATGAAACGACACATAGCTGAGAAGTAACTAAAGTAACTATCCAGTGAGACAGAGACCAGAGCAGAGAGCTCTGCTAAGTGGAATCAGGGGGCTGTACAAGGAACTGAAATTCATGTTTTGAACTTAAAGTTCCAGTTTTCATTGGCACAAAAGTGGCTCTATTTTAATCCAGTTCATTTCAATTTGATTTAATTTCATCTTTATAGCCAAAAATTCCAACAACAGTCACCTCATGAGACTTTATGTTGTAATTTAAAGATACTTTAATAATACAGAAACTCTAACAATCAGACTTTGGCAACAGTGGGAAAGAAAAACTCCCTTTTAAACGTCTAGCAGAAGCAGGCTCAGGGAAGTGTGGCTAATTTGAGTTGAGGAGAGAAGGACAGGACAAAAGACATGCTGCAGAAGAGAGCCAGAGATTAATAGTAACAAATACTTAAATGCAGAGAGGTGTACAAACACATAGTAAATGAAGTAAGGAGATTGGAAAGAAAGTGAATGGACTTCTTTGAGATTTTGAAGATGTTTGAGAAGAAGCTTCTCAGATGAGAGGGGAAATGTCTTCAAGAAACGCAAAGAGGTCCAGTCGCTTTTCTTTCTATGCTCCTTTGATTACCATGACCTGGATGACTGATATGCTTCACAGACATAGTGAGTGAAGAAGAAACACTGAGTGAACCATAGGAAGGTCTCACAACAACAATTGTGAGAATTCAGGGTCACCTGGTCCAGCCCTAACTATATGCTTTAGCAAAAAGGAAAGTTTTAAGCCTAATCTTGAAAGTAGAGATAGTGTCTGTCTCCCGAATCCAAACTGGAAGCTGGTTCCACAGAAGAGGGGCCTGAAAACTGAAGGCTCTCCCTCCCATTCTACTTTTAAATACTCTAGGAACAACAAGTAAGCCTGCAGTGCGAGAGCGAAGTGCTCTAATAGGGTGACAGAGTACAATGAGATCTATAAGATAAGATATAAGATGTGACACGGCATACCTTCTGTGACTAGACGAGTGTGGTATGCATGCAGTGGTATGCCACGGTATGGAAAAAGAATCTCAGGTATGAGGAAATAAAAAAAGAGGCTGCGAGAGTCAGATAAAAACAGAGTGTAGCAGGTAGAGTTTTTATTGTCTATGTTCCTGGATCCTCTTCTGCTGATTAGAATGACCAGTTTTATCTGTTCTTGAAAAAAGACCTCAAATCATTTTTGAGTTAGGTTTGATTCTATGTCCAGTTGAGTCAGTTGAGCTCTGACTGGTCATTAACCTTAGCTAAATAGAATAAAATAGAAGAGCTATTTACTCATTATCAGTCAGAACATACACCAACTGATGTATTGTGATGACACAGTACTAAAACAATATAATAAATCTAAACAAGAAAAAAGAACCAAAGATATTTGCATTATAAAAATGCTGTTTTTAACTGTGCACATAAACATAACAGTAAAACTGTACTGGATCTTAGAAACAAATATATTGAAAGGAATACATATACAGCAACAAAACCCCATTCCAGATGTGTTTCAATGCCCCAATGCAAACTGATTTAGGAGAGTCCAGAAACAGAAGCTGTTTAAATCATGAGGGAATCCTGTTTGATATAAAATGAGTTTAATCTCACCTGCAGAGACGAGTAGGAGGCAGACTGACAGTAAAGTCCAGCAGAGAGACACAGACGCCACAGCAGACATTTCACACAGATGACCTAGAATGATGTGAATATTTCAAAATGCCAGAGATAAAAACCCGAGTAGACTACAACTTATCAAATAAAGTGAAAGGAGCTGAGAGTTTTACCAGGTGTATGTGGGTGGGTGGATGCCTTCAGCTGCTCTCTATGAATGGATTCTGAGAAAGGTGGAGTCAGAGTGATGGAAGTGTTTCGGAGCTGAGCCCTGAGATCCTGTTTTTCAGCTTTTTCCTGGTATGCAGAGATTCCTCCGCATTCCTTGAATCTTTGAGTGACAGTTGAAGACAGAAGCATGACAAGTCATCAGTTTTTCATTGTAACCCTTACAGCTCACCTGGCTGTGACTCTCAGCACTTCTCAGTTTGTTATAAGAGACTTTGTGCCCTTAGAGAAACACACCACCACACCTACACCTACACCCACCTGGAAGTCTAACCCTGATCCAAGTGCCATGAGAACAGGCTAATAGGTTCAGCTGTTCTTTATTTAGTGTAAAGAAGATAAATCTGTTTCCTGAAAGTTTGAACTGTTCCATAAGCAACATGAGCAGGAGTCAGGGCTGGATCCAGTGTTGTGTTTGGGTGGAGAGCTATAAGTAAGAGCTGGGTGTGTTCCTTAATAAACAAAACCTGACCTAGAATAGAAGATTGGTGTGTCAAGATGTAGCAGCTGACTCAGTATCTGCACATTTCTTGTTTACAACAGGAACACAGTTATACACACAGGCTCATATTTACAACTCTGATTCATCAGTACAGCGACAGAGTCACCACTGTACAGACATTTCTATTAAACATGCTGCTTTTTGCTGGGGTACTTTCACATTAAAAGCTCATTAATGAAGGAAGGTGTAAGATTTGTAATGTGAAAATTCTGGAGTAAGTACTCAGTGTTTGCACTATAGTCAGTGAACTCAGTGAAGTGAGTTTAGGAAAGCCTTTGTGTAATCCTGTTATTGTGTGTTATGTAAACTGCACAGAAACAGTGTGTGTCACTTAGAAACTAACCAACGCAAACAAACTAACGTGTCACATTTTTCAACCTTTAGCTAATTGCTTGATTTAAATTAATTACATGATCATGATCTAGTTTTATGTGACTAAAAAGTCATAATTTTGAGTTTTATTTAATAAAAAAAGAAAGTAACCACTTGAACTTAGCTTAGATTTGTAATTTTATTATATTTGACAGTTGCACTAATTCCAGTCATGTGGTGTAACAGGAAGCAGTGTAAAAGCTATGGCTATCAGTTTAGAGATCACTGTTTGGATGTTTGTATTTTAAATGTCCCTCCTCCACGGAGATTCATTCAGTAGTTTAAAACAGAGAGCTGAGATGATTCGGTGTCGGACGAGCTTCAAAAACTCATGAGCTTGTGACTCAAACGGAGCCTGAAGATATTTTTTAAATCTTGTTTTCCTTTTTCCTGAGTCAGCACAAACCCCACACACTCTGTAAACTCCTAGTGATGCAGATTCACATTTAAAGTCTTCTGCCATCTGTTGGTCTCAGTGTATTACAGCAAAACGACATATTTTTGCTATACTTAAATCAGAGTTTAGCATCAATTCTGTTAAACTTCTGGGATATTGATCTGAACAGCTAAGTAACAGTTTAGCTGCTTTGTTGTTAATGAAATTAACTACAGAGGCAACAATCAGGCAACTCAAACCCCCTTCATCTTTTCTGATTGTTTTTTTTACTAGTTTTGTATTTGGCTGGGGTCAGTGTCATTGCTGGTAGCATGAGTGTATCCCTGGACCCTACAAGGTTGGCAGTTGGTTGTGGGTCGGGGATGCATATGCTGGGTCCTGGGTTCCTCCTGGTGCACAACAATTCTCGGTGTCATGTGACAAGAGTATGCAGGCAGTTCCTGAAGGATGGAAAAATTGATGCCACTGACTGGTTAAAAATCCAATTGAACACCTCTGTGACATGATATTTTGGTCCACCTCAGATGGTCCAGGAGCTCAGTGATGGCTTGTTCCAGGTCTTGGAGGAGATACCCTGCGTCATTAGCATGACCTGATGTTGTCAGGCAGACATACAAGCACATGGGAGCCATACAGACTGAGTACCAGTATGAGTTACTGAAAAATGAACTAGCCTTCCACATAATTCTTTCACCTTGATGTTTGATGTGTCTTTAAATTCAGTCCACTAGATAAGTTTCATTTCCATGAAATTATGTGGGATCCTTTTATTCCGACACGCTACCCACTCCATATCAGTATACCTGCCTAACATGATCTGTTTTTAAAGTGCTCCTTTAATTGTTTTGAGCAGTGTATTTTCATGCGGGAGTCAACAAAACAAGTTTGACAAAAAAAAAAAAAAGACACAATGGCAAAACGTCTTTCTTTGTCTCTTACTTATCAACTGTAACCAGGCAGAAAGAGATGTCAGATAAGATCCAGTAAGTCTCTGATCTATCAGAACTGACCTAGTATGAGCGGTTCAGGTTCACCTCCCCAAATACTTACATTTTTTTTTTTTTTTACAGTGAACAGATTCTAATCCGACTGTGATGGAAATATTTGCATTATATTTTTTTCTGCTTTAAACCTTGATCTCAAGATTATAAACTGTAGGAATCTAAAGAATGTCTAACTGCCTAAGTGCCAGAAAGGTAACAAAGGTAATCAGATTAGATTTTATCATTGGTGGTGTTTTTTTTTTTCATTTTAATTTTCTTTCTTTTTCTTTGTTTGTTTGTTTTTTGTACTGCAACTGAAAAGTGCCGTCTTTGCCCCATCATCCATGCTCTTATCACAGGTTTATTCTGTTCATGGTTTTGTGATCTGAAAGAAATAAGAGTAATAAATATATCATATAATATAGTATATAAGTAATCCTAAATAAATAAATTATTTGTTTACAATGAGTGACAAGTGTAGTTTTCATTATGAGCCAGCATCTTCACAGACAGTCAAAAACCTCACAGCAGGAGTTATGAAATCACACTCAACATTACCACATGTTCACACTTTATTAATAATAAAATAACACAATAGATATAAACTGGGGAAAGGCATAAAAAAATGCATCAAAACTGATGAAGAAAGTTGATAAAACAGGAAACTTCACTACAGAAATGTTCCCATGATCTTCACAAAGAGAACTTTTAGGCGCTCCAAAGAGATTTCAGTGTTCTCCAAAGGAAAACGATGAAAACTGTCATTTTAACTTATTATTATGATGGTTGATTTTTAAGTATTTGCAGACTAGACATACCCACTCCCAGATGCCACCAATCCGAACCAGAAAAACCCCAAAGATGAAAAAAAAACAAACTCAAGATAAGTTAGATATTTACAGCTGACTACTGTCTGCTGGATTCCCGTCACTGTGAACTCACATCTGTCTTCAGAGCTTCTGTCTTTTTGCTACGAAAGGTGGGACGAGTGACACGATTG
This sequence comes from Oreochromis aureus, assembly GCF_013358895.1. Lineage (NCBI taxonomy): Eukaryota > Metazoa > Chordata > Actinopteri > Cichliformes > Cichlidae > Oreochromis > Oreochromis aureus. The sequence goes on from NC_052944.1 coordinate 69,068,964, forward strand.
GAGCGTTTCAGCTTGCTGCTTGTCTGAGAAGTGCTGTTTTTTTCTCCTTCTGTATTTTCTGTCATTTTTATGTAGTATATTATAGTTGCGAAAAGAACTATAGAAAGCACAATAACAACTGTTAGTCCAACAGCGCCATCCTCTCCGTGTCCTCCTGTCTGACCTGCAGGTGAGAAACAGGTGTGAGCTGTCAGCTGTCAGGTATACACAAGCTTCACCTCTGATCACAGCCAAATTCTTTTTATGCATTTTGAGTTATCGGCTCACAGTCGAACAACTCTGACAATAACTGAATGTGTCCAAAGCCAAAATGAATTCCACTGACTTACCTGGTGAAATAACCTTTAGGTGGATGATGCTGATGGGCTCAGTCTTTAAAATGGCCAACTTTCTACCTTCTCTTACTTCCTGGACGACACAACACTCATATGTTCCACCATCAGCATTCGTCACATTTTTCAGAATCAGAGACACGTCTCCATCCTTTATCTGTCTGTCCTGCAGATCCACCCGGTTCTTAAAAGATGGATGCTGATAATATGGAACAAATTGTTTTTCCCAGTACCAAAGCACATATTGTGCCTTCAAGTCACGTCTGCTCCACTCCACACCTGGTATGAGGACAGTGTTTGGAGCTCGACATGTCAGAGTGACGTTTTGTCCAAACTCAGCTGTGATGTTTTTCTGGCCTGAAAGATGAAACAGCACAGATCAGAGAGGTTAAAGAACTAACTGATCACTATAGCAGCCAATTGCAGAAAAACAAAACAAAAAAATGTATCATGTTTCAACTAGTTCTCCAACATGTAGCCCTTTACCAACTTTGTCTAAGTTACTGTGGCCATCTAAGAACACATGTTTGTCCACTTATGTTCTGCAGGCTGCAGCCAGTAGGAAATGCAAGGTACAAGGATCCAAGCTTTGGACCTCTGCTACATGTTTAACTCAAAAAACTTTATCAACAACCAGGAAGCAGCTTCATCTCTACTAATAAACTGAACTCTACCAACTCACTTGGAGGAACAACAGTCAGGTAGGTGGTGCTGATGGGGTCACTATCCAGACTGGCTCTCTTCCTGCGGTTCGCTCCTCTCTGGACCACGTAACACTCGTACGCTCCCGAGTCATCAGTCTTCACATCCTTCAGAATCAGAGACACGTCTCCATCCTTCATCTGTCTGTCCTGCAGATCCACCCGGTTTTTAAAAGATGGATGCTGCTCTTCTGTTTCAAGCTTATCGTCCCGGTGAAAAAGGACATATTCTTGCTCCAGGTCAGCTCTGCTCCACTCTGCAGCTATGATGGGGTTGCCGCTGTTTGGAGCTCGACATGGCAGAGTGACCGTCTGTCCCGGCACAGCTATGATGATTTTCTGGTCTGAAAGAGGAAACAACAGAGCGGTTAAAGAGATGCAAGTAAAACCAGTCACTACACAGTTAGGAGCTACTGCGAGATAAGTGAGCTTTTTACTGTAAATTGCTTCAGACAAACAAAAGGGCACATTCATTTAAAGACTGACTGTCTGTTGAAGAATTACTTTTTATCTTTGTGATTTGAATTCACTTAATGAACTTAATGTACTGACAGCACCACAAACTGTTTCATAATTCTACATTACTCAGGTTATAAATACAGCTTGGTCGTCACTAGCTCATTTACACCTCTGCTGAGGCAGTGACAGAAGGCATATTCTCAAGTTGGTCAGATTGTTTGTAGGTATTTAACATTAACAATATTCAGTCATTTAAATACATTTCTCTTCAATCAGGCTACCAACTAATATAATTCCTAGACCCATGTTGATCAGCCAATGGGATAGTTTTAGTGAGTGTTCACTGGGCCTAATCAAGAAGCCGAGGTTAAAAGAGAAAGTTGATGACTTCCATCAAATCACCTTATAGGTTTTACGTTTTTTTGGCCTAGCTTTGCAAGGGAATCCTAATGAATCTCGCTTGCAAAGGTAGGCAGTAAAGCTCAGAACAGCCATTTGTGCTTCACTCAAACGACTGATAATGGAGTATTAATCTGGAATCTTGCACCGAAGTCTACTAAATTCAAGTTTTACATTTTTAAATATCTGTTCTGGCTACAAAATGCTGTTTGAAATTCAGTGACAGTGACACTTTTCTGTGAATAGTGAAAGGTAAGGTCATGTAGTTAGTTCAAAAATAAAGAACTTTTTGTCCCAATGAGAAGCTTTTATGAAAGATTCTTTTTTTGCCAACAGATTGCTGTACCCATCCTTGTGCTAATGCTGTGCAAGAACTGATTCAACCTGACTTGTTATGCTTGTAAAAAGACAAACTTGTGCAGATGAGCAGATATCAGATGTGCTCTGATGTGAACTTTGACATGACCTGTAGGTATGAGGAAATGAAGCAGGTGTAGCAGGAGGAGAGGACAAGCTCGGGTAAACAGAGTGTTAATGCTGTTAAACGACTCAGCTCTCCTCCTGGAAGAAAGCCACATTTCTTTGTAACAGAATCACAGTTTTCGCTGAAACTGCTCTGGAGCAGGAACAGTCATAATTAAGCTTTAACTCTTTAACTTTAGGCATATCTGGCAGGTCATACAGGCCAGTTAAACACACTTTTTTAAACCATGAACAGAATTCTTAAAGAGGTATTATTTTATCAATCAAAAATTCAATCTCACCTGCAGAGACAAACAAGAGGCAGACAGACAGTAAAGTCAGGCAGAGAGACGCCGATGTCACAGCAGACATTGCTTCTTCATTTAAAGTGCGATAAATGTCCAAAAGATGGTGGTATTTTTCAAGAATCACAGAATCCCTGAGTTTAAAATCTGATAAAGGAAGCTGAAAGTCTGTGAGTGTGATAGCAGGTATCTATATTGTTCTTGTCATGGTCTGGACAGGCCACCTGCTGTTTCTCCCTCCTCATTTCTGTCTCTGTCTCTCTCCACTCCTGCAGGTGAAGAAAAGATTGAGGTTGTCTGGTTCCCTTGTTTGGCCCTGCCCAGAGGCGGAGTCTTTCCTGTTGACCTTGTTACCTGTTTGCCTTAAATTCTTTACTGCAGTGGATTTAAAGACCGGCTCTCGCCTTGTGTCCACTCTAGTACTTTGACATTGCAATGGATACTTCTCCTCTTTCACTTCTACACTTTACAAAAAATAGTGATAATCATGTCGAGTTTTATCCCTCCTGATTAATTTTTCTGCGGTTTTACTTTTGCCAGTGTCCTTCATTATCCAGCATGGCATGCCGTTATCCCTTTTTCATCAGCTTTTGACATTTATGTCCTCGCCTACTGGAAAATGCATCACAGGACCAATTTAAAATGTGGCATATTTTAATTTCTGAAACTCTTCTTTAGCATGTGGGTAAAATGTAACCATAGTGCAAAGTAGGTTGATGTCACCTGCTGGATGTGTGGCTGTTAAACTGTGTCAATTATAAAACAGGTGCTCTGCTGTAAAACTTAGATTTAACCAGTAGATGGCAGCAAAATTTAAAAGTTATTAGTAATTCCAAAGTTCAGCGGTTAGTGGTTTAACAGGAGATTGGTGGTTCAGGAGATGTGGTTCACATGAATTCATGAATTCAGTTTGGTGTGGTTTAATGTTTAAGTTTCCGTTTTAAATCTTTTTAAACTCACAGAATCACACGAGGAAAACACGCAAGAACTTGAACACTCAAAGCAGTTTCACTTTCTATTGCAAGTGTCATTCACACATACATTATTGCAATACTTTTATCTATCCCTAAGGATAAATTTTGTAATATTCACAGACACACTCACATGTATGCATTGAGGGAAGTGCAAAGTTCAGTATCCTGCCCAAGAATTACCTGACAAACTGCTCTACCATCTGAACCACAGTCACCAGAACATTTTAACATGTTTACTGTTCCCATTTTAAATTTTAGAGCAAATTCACTTAAAAATAGGACAAAATAACGTATACAAGTTAGATAAAAACATATTAAAAAATATATTTTTAACTTGTGGATCTCTTCTGGTCTGAGGTGATGGGGGGACTAGTTGGAGCCCAGCAGCTGGACGTCAGTGGTTGGACTGGTGGACTACTTCAGTGAAGAGTAGACGACGTCTGGCTCTGGTTTAAAGTCTGAACACAAACATACACAGTTCAAACAACAGGAAACATGATTACAAGCTTTGTGGTTCAATCAAGACCTCGATTCCTCTCTTATTTACAATCTTATTTACATTATTTACAATCTCCACCTCTCTGCATCATACACAGTCCCACTTCAGACTGAGCTCGAGATATGATGCGATTCTGTTAGCTTAGCTTAGCATGATGGTGAGAAGGGTGAGCAGCTAGCTTGGCTCTGTTTAAAGTTAAAGTTAAAGAGCAGCTGTACCTGGGCCTCCTGGCTCTGATGGCTGTTCATCCGTAACTCACATCTTCAGTTTTCACTGCTGAGTAGACTGCAGCTGAATAACTCTCTGCAAAATAAAACACTTTTGACATTGTACAAAATCTGTATGACTGTCATACTATTGCAAAGATTGTTTTTATTCATAATGTTGCACAGTGTAGAGATTAAGCAATAGGTTTTATAAACAGCAGCAGCTTCACACGCTTTTCTTATCTTAACATCTCTGCTATGAAACTGACCACATGAAACTGAAGGATGTTTCTGTGAAAGAGAAAAGAGGACAACCACAAAGCTGCAAACATCTGCTTTTAGTGCACACTGATGCACTTCACCACAAAGCAAAGACCTTCACAACATCAACACTATTACTGGCCAAACCAAGAGACACTGTGTTGAGAAGTTTCACTATCTTCAGACAACTGTAAACTAGAATCATCAGCAGGACGAATGTATCTCGTCAACATGCCATAAACAACAAGATAGTTATTAACTTTATTACAGCCAGATTCTGATTTTCATTTTGGAGCATGAGGAAGACTGGATTTAAAATGTTAGCATCATAAAACTATAAAAAGACGTCCTTGATGAAATTATTCACTTTGATTTCTTTAATGGTCTGTGAGCAGAGTTTAAAGAAATCATTTTCCAGATGTTGTCTCCATGTTCCTTCATGTGTTTAACATGAACAGCTCTGTGCTGAAACACCTGCAGCTGAAGTATTTTCTTTCTATCAGAAACAGGATGCTGGACGACTGCAGAGCTGTTAGCTTCAGTTAACCACAGACCACAAACACACAGTCCAGCTCACAGTGAACAACAGTAAGTACAGTGTGAGACTTTACAGACAGACAGTTATATTTGACAAAACTGATCAAATTTTACATGAAGAAATAAAATTTATTTATAATCTATAAACATAAACGATTTATTGTGAAAGCATCAAATCATAAAAATGTTTATTTTACTGTTACAACAATCCACAATTTTACACAGAAACTGAAATAAAAATACATGATCACACATAATCCAGAATGTCCTCTTAACCCAACACATCATAATGACAAGCAACAGTGTTCATGAAGCTTTTATTTTCATATTAAACTAACTTTTAGAAATCTGAGGAAGAAAATGTTCGCTTACACACATTGTTACATGTTTACAGTTCCATAACTATCTTCACCCCTACTTTCAATACTTTTTTCTCAGATTGTAAAGTTGCATTAAAACCTTTCTAAAATCAAATCTAACCACTCAGTGTCCTGCCTGGCCTCTAAACAGATATTTGGGAAGTTTTATTGAAGTCTACGGCAAATAGATAGACAATGCCATTTAAGCTGTGAGGTCACCAGCACATGAAAGAATGTGTGTGTAAAATCAAAAGATAAAATCTGCGTAAAAATTTGTTATGATGAAAAAAAGAGCCCACTACCTCGGATTTCTCTGATTGGCTCTTGTTGATTTTTTGATATGTTGATTATACTGCACATGATGTCAGTGATGACTTCATCTTCTCCAGCTTTCTCTTGTTCTGCTAAAATGATCCATTTAGATTAACTATCTAAACAGAGATTACATGTTAGAACGTTTTACTGTGATCACATTGAATGTGAAATTTATTCTACTGAACAAACTCAGACATGAAAGATCAGGAAGTCTGAGTCTCACCTTCAGGTTTCCTGTGAATACATTGTCTCACCAGTAGAACCAATAACACCAGTAGAACCCCAACACACACTGATCCAACACAGGACAACACAGAGAGAACAGGAGGCGAGATGGATGTAGGTGGAGGTGTGGATGTAGGTGGAGGTGTGGTGGTGTGTTTGTCTAAAATAAAGCAAACACAGTCATTAAGTTGTCGTCACATTGTGAATGTTGAAAGCTGCAGAAACACAGACAGGTGAGTGTGTCACCTGTGACAGTGATCCAGCTGGATGGAGACTCTCCATGACCGCTGATGTCACACTTGTAGAGGCCTTCATCAGACCTGGAAACATGCTGGATGGTCATGTGACCTGTAGGCTGCTTCCTGATGAGGGAGCCATCTTTATAGAAAGCAGCTGGGAGGTTGGAGGGAGTGGTCTTTGTTTTACAGAGCAGAGTGACGTCATCTCCCTCCATCACAGGGAGGACAGGACTCTGCAGGATCACTGATCCACCTCAACACAGAGACAAACTACAGCATTTCATCCATTTACACACAGCTTCATCAACACTAACTCCACACACTCAGCTTACCAGTGACTGTCAGGTTAACCATGTTACTGATGGGACCCTCTCTGGACTCACACCAGTAAACTCCACTTTCTAATGAGTAGATGTGACTGATGTTACAGGAAGAACCAGCTGGTGTTCCCCATTCCTCACACTCAGCTCTGTTGTCTGTTGCTGTGTTTCTCCTCAGAGTCCATCCAGCAGAGCTGTCGTCCTCCTCACAGCTCAGAGACACAAAATCTCTTTCAAAGTACTGAGAGCTGCTGGGACTCACAGTCAGACGAGCTGTGAGGGTTACAATGAAAAACAATTAGATTTTATTTTTTTCTTCAGTTTTATATGTGAGCTCCATTGTGAAACATGAACCCATCAGGTCATATCAGTGAGCATTTCTCAGGTTTAAACTGTGACAGAAGAAGGTTACTGACCTTGGTTTGTTTTGGAGCTCAGCAGTGAGATCAGAACTAAAGAGAAATGACACTCAGGTTGATTTAGAATAGAATAGAATAGAATAGAATAATCCTTTAATTGTCCCACAAGGGGAAATTTGGTTGTAACAGCAGCCAAAAAGACACATATACAAACAAACAGTACACAGGACACAGAACAGAAACATACACAATTTTTCTTACATATTTACATTAAGGACTTGGATTTGAGGTGAAGATAAAGAACAACTCCACACAAACAGCTGACAAACCCAGATAATACACTCTTCTGGGTCTAGGGGTTTCAAAAAAACTAAACGTAGAATCTATCTTGACTAGTTCAAACAGAATGAACACTGGAACCAATTCAAATAACACATGTCCTGGCACTTTGTCTCTAAATTTGGGCCAATCGTTAGAAAGATTTGTGTCACATTCAGACCTAAAATCAGCAGTTAACCAAACATCACAACTGACTCTAACCACTGCACCACTGTGACGTGTGTACTGTTAGATATGATTTAAAAAAATATTTGAATTCAGTTTTAATTAACAGTTCTCACCACTTTTTCAGCAAATGTGCTGTTGTGCCACTTTAGAAGATAATTTACAGATCTTTATATATTGTTTTTGTTAATAATTGAATAGAACAAAAAGTTTTGTTGGTGAATTTGATTTGATTTTTAAACACTCAAAACAGTTCACACAGGTCAGACTAATTATGTTGACTCTAAGATTATATTTTAAAAAACAACACTTTAAGTTATTGTTTTGATAGTGTGCACTGAATGTTCTATATATATATAAAATACTACTTTTCACTACTTTTACACAGTACACTCATGTGTCCACTGTGCAGCTGTGTTGATATAATGAGTGAATGATTTGATCTTTTCACTGCCTGCTGTGTTTCCTCGACTCCTGAGCAAAGATAAAGAGTCAGTTCAGACCTGCAGTTGGTCCTCGTGGTGTTTTGAACTTGAATTCAGCCTGATTTGTTTTTCATGTCTTCTCCTCCATCATCAGTTATCAGGAGAGCAGACAGTCAAAGTACAAGAATTCAAACAAACACAGAGATTCTACTTACAGAGCAGACACAGCACAGATGTTTCCTTCATCGTCCTTCTCACTCATTTGAGCTTTTTTCATTTCTGTCACTGACACCAAGTAAAGCCCGCCCTCTTCCTCTGAGTCTGTGTTTTACAAAGGCGGTGGTGGGTAACTCGCTTTTTTACTTGTGTACAGACGCCTATGCTAAATTATATTAAAATATAAACTCAATGTCAGTGTCAAAGATTCCCTCAGTCAAAACTCTGGTGTTGATGAGCTGTGATTTTGTTAATGAACAAATTCAAATAACCGTTAAGTGGTTCATTGAAATTTATAATGTCTTAGTAGTTAAAGCTTTCTTTTGGGTGTCATGTTTTTAGTATTTTTGGTTGTGAAGCACTTTTTAATATTTCCCTTTAAAGGCACTGTATAACTAAAATCTTGCTTACCTCACTGGTGAGTATGATGTGAAACTAAAGAATCAAACCAGGGACGCTGCTGTTATGGAGCTGAACTGGAACCATTCAGACACTGAGGCCCTCTGAACACTTTTTAATTACAGCTGTGCAGAGACACACTGATGACTGACTGGAACACTATGATTCACAGATTATTGCAATGCTACTCTAGGATTAAAGAAATTATTTTAAGGTTACTGTTCATAACCATCATCTTTATCATTATATTAATTATCATTTCATCAAAGCATTTATTGAAGCTGTTGGCATTATGTTATAATTTGTATTACAGGGGTTATCATAATCACATATTAACATGTTTATTACAGGTGCAGTTATAACCACTTTAAATCGTTGAGTTAAATCTATAATCTTAAAAGCTTATATGCTGAGTATATTGTTACAGTAAAATAGTAGCTGAGCAAAGGCCTGAGTGTATTCAGCAACATGTTGCACTAGAGTTTACTTGACAACAGGTGACAGAAGGAGGACAAGTCCATGGGGACCTCAAAGGCCTGAGATCATCACCATATTTGGAAGAGGATGCCAGAAAGGGGAACTTCTGTGTTTGTATTTATCTCTTAAGATTGATCATTGTCTGTAAAAGAGGCAAATAATGTTCTTAAGATGCAAATTATGTGCTTGTAAATGCAAGAGGGGGCGTTATAATACCCTGATGTTATAAAAGCAATCTGAAGCAGTAGCGGTTTTAGATACGGGCGACACGGGCGGTTGCCCGGGGCGGCATCACGGGCATCGGCAAAAAAAAAAAAAAAAAAAAAATTGCTCGTACTCATGCTGCCCCGACATCATGCCAGCGCATATTGGGAATGGCATAGGCACCAATCGGTTTTCTATCGCCCATTTGCTGGGAGTAAGGGCGCCCTCCGTTTGCGGTGCGCCTGCTGCTTGCGGCACAGGAGGAGAGGGCGGGCGGCGGGGATTCTCTGGGTGGCTGGAGCAGCATCTAATAACCAACTTGCAAAATAAAACAAAATAAAAACAAACCAACAACACGAAAACAGCAGACATTATGATACAGACTTATAATTTGCACCGATGTTTTTTTCGAAATTCTATACGCGAAAAGTGAGCGCGAGAGCCTCGATGCGCCTGCTGCGCTGCTGAAGTCAAAGTAAACTTTATTGTCATCTCCACTACATACAGTCCAGTATATAGAGAGACGAGACGACGAGGCTCCAGTTACAGCAGTGCAAGTAAACAAACAATAAATATAAGAAGAGTAAGAAAATAAATATACACTTTAGGACTCGGGGTAAAGGGATCAATAAGAATTTAAAATGTATATTTTATATTTTGTTGATTTAAAGTCTCACACACAACCCGTTTTTAAAGTTTAAAAAAAAGAGAAAAGAAGAGGAGGAGTGTAGCGACTTCCACAGTCGCTAGAGGCCGGGGGATTGAGCCTATTTGCCTGATGCGCTGTCAACTGTACGCAATAATGCAAGAGGTGGAATTGCTTGCTTGTTTATTAAAGTGCTTGAAAAGTTTACAGAGCAATGTGATCAGCTCGCGATTCAAACTCTTAAAACATCACAGCTCTAATGCAACAAGGGGAAACTCGTTGTGCTGCGTTCAACAAAAACTACAGCTACCCAGCCCTCCTCTCTGTCAAAATCAAACCAGTGAAAGACAGACTGACAACGCCCTCTTAATGTCCCACGTGACTCTCGTTACACATCACCATAGCCAAACAAATGAAAACCCAGTGATCATTAAAATTCAATACATTTAATTATGGCTCCTACAAGGAGAAACGAGCAAAAGATACAAGTAAGCAGATGTGTCATTGGATAATGGCAGGTCATGTATCCTAAAACATGAAGAATTAATCCCTAAGGAAATTATGTGGGTTACAGTTCCTCCAAGAAGAAATGGTAAAAATAGTAACAGTAAGAGACTAAACTCCAAACAATATATACAATAATATAATATTAATTAGTCAGTGTCAATTGTTGATTTGTCCTGTTCTCATTGTATGACGAATTATGATGTCTGTTTGGTAGCCGTTTGCATACAATGCATACTCTCTCTCTCTTCATATATAGGGTCATATACAGTTAAGCCCATAATTATTCATACCCCTGCCGAATTTTGACTTAAAGTTACTTTTGTTCAACAAGTTCTTTTTGAGCAGAAATGACACAGGTGTCTCCCAAAGATAATAAGACGATGTACAAGAGGCATCATTGTGGAAAAAAATATTTCTCAGGTTTTATTTATATTTTAGCAAAAGTATCATGTCCAGAATTATTCATACCCTTCTCAATAATCAATAGAAAAAAAGCCTTTATTGGCTATTACAGCAATCAAACGCTTCCTATAATTGCAGACCAGCTTTTGCATGTCTCCACAGGCATTTTGCCCATTCATCTTTAGCAATGAGCTCCAAATCTTTCAGGTTGGAGGGTCTTCTTGCCATCACCCTGATCTTTAGCTCCCTCCACAGATTCTCAATTGGATTCAAGTCAGGACTCTGGCTAGGCCACTGCAAAACGTTAATGTTGGTGTCTGCTAACCATTTCTTCACCACGTTTGCTGTATGTTTTGGGTCATTGTCGTGCTAAAATGTCCACTGGTTCCCAAGGCCAAGTTTTTCTGCAGACTGCCTGATGTTGTTGTTGAGAATCTTCATGTATTGCTCTTTTTTCATGGTGCTGTTTACTGTGATTAGGTTCCCTGGTCCATTGGCTAAAAAAAACACCCCAAAGCATTAGGTTCCCACCACCATGTTTGACAGTGGGGATGGTGTTCTGTGGGTTGAAGGCTTCTCCATTTTTATGCCAAATGAAGGCAACATTATTGTGACCAAATAATTCAATTTTTGTTTCATCTGACCATAACACTGAAGACCAGAAACCTTCTTCTTTGTCCAGATGAGCATTTGCAAAGGCCAAATGAGCTTTGTCATGCCTTAGAAGTGCCTGGAGAAGTGGCGTTTTCCTTGGTCTGCATCCGTGGAACCCAACAGTGTCCGTTGGACTGTCTGCCTTGAGACATTGCCACCAGCAGAGCCCAGATTCACCAGAATGGCCTTGGTGGTGATCCTTGGATTCTTTTTCACCTCTCTCACTATTCTCCTGGCCAGCACAGGTTTCACTTTTGGCCTCCGACAACGTCCTCTGAGATTTTCCACAGTGCGGAACATCTTGTATTTTTAATAATACTTTGCACTGTAGCCACTGGAACTTGAAAACATTTGGATATGGCCTTGTAGCCCATTCCTCACTTGTGAGCAGCCACAATGCACAGCTGCAGGTCCTCACTGAGTTCCTTTGTCTTAGCCATGAATGTCCACAGACCACCTGCAGAGAGCTGCTGTTTTTCACCTGTTGAGTTGATCAAAACAGCTATTTCCAATTAATCAGGGTAATTAGGATGCTTTAGAACAGCTTTGACTATTTGGAATGGTATGGAACTTTGGATTTTCCCAGAGACTGTGACAGTTTGTAAAGGGTATGAATAATTCTGGACATGATACTTTTTGCTCAAATGTAAATAAAAGCTGAGAAATATTTTTTTCCACAATGATGCGTCTTGTACATCATCTTATTATCTTTTGTGAGACGCCTGTGTCATTTCCAGTCAAAAAATAACTTGCTAGTTGAGTAAAAGTAACTTTAAGTCAAAATTTGCCTGGGGTATGAATAATTATGGGCTTAACTGTATGTGTGTGTGTGTGTGTGTGTGGGTGTTCGCCTGGGCGCCAAACAGGCTAGGACCGCCACTGATCTGAAGTGTTTTTTGGCGGAGATTTACAACTGATGTTTTGCAGTTTACATCTCCCCACCCTGCGTGTATTCATTAAAATCAATTGTTTTGATCAAGCTCTTCTGGACCATCATTGTTTTACTCTCGTCCTCAATATCGGACCCTTAACACTGCCCTTCAATGTTGCCACTAGAGCGAGATATTTGACTTTAAATACGCACGTGGGGCTTGTTGTATTACCTCTTTATTTCCCTTTAATTTATCTCATAATTGTAAGGTAAATGGATTTGTGAGTTCAATAGTAGAGTTGAGTTTGTGGGTTGAAACCATCAGAAAATTGCCAGATCTTCTCTGGCACAATGTATTGTTACAATAAAAATATAACTGATCAAACACAAATTTCCTTATTCTTTGTGACTTTTTATAAGTTTATATTTCTATAGTGGTCCTGAAACAGGCTGTGGGCAGTCTTTGTTTAAGGGCTTCCTCATCAGGTTGTAATAAATATTTTTTGGAATTATTTTAATAACTCACATATCCTTGCATTGTTATGTTGGCAACACAGAAATTTATACCTCCAGATGAGTGCAGGTGACCTTAAAACCCAGGCTACTGTTTAAACATTCTCACTGTTCTTAAATGTTGGACATCATGAAATTTTCATGGCTCAGTGCTTTAAAATAAGAGAACATGTTGTTCAGTCCCATAAACATTTAACTCTTTGTACACAAATGTTTAGCCTGATGGCATCTCTGTTCAGTTTGACTCTGCCCTTTGCTTTTAACTTTACACATTTAAAACACAGTCTCATCCTTTACAGATGGCTTTAGTTGGATTCTCAATTTCAATAATTTTTTGCATAAGACCTGTTTCCACTGAGTTTCAGTTCTTGTGTAATTTGGCATATTGTCGTGTCAAAGAGATTTAGAGCCCTAATTGCATTTTATGTATATTGGTATATCATAGTACGCCAAAGCTGGAAGAGAAGAAAATTTGTAACTATTGTAAGGATATTTAAATTCATGACTGCACTTTCAGACTAAAGATATGAACATTAATACCTATGTTTTATCGTCTTTCAAAGAGTAAAATTTCTACATTATCGAAGCAAGAAGAAACAATATAGAGCAATATCATTAGATGAGTTTTCTGATGGAGTTTTTGCGAGAACTGTTGCATTAAGCCTACAAAGTTCTGGGTTCTAACTTCCTTCAGCTCGTTGCTCTCGTGGGATTGTGTGTTCTCCCACAGTTTATAAAGATATGCTGTGTGGAAATTAACTGAAAATCTTCCACAGTTTTTACATGAAAAGCTGACATCAATAACACTGTATTATTCATATTAATGTTTTCAACCGGTGGATGTTAAGAGGTTATATTGCTGTCATTTACAAAGCAGTTGCCCTGCTGTAATGCTCAGTGTTGCCAGTAGGTAGAAGCAGACTTCAACTCTGAGTCATGTCCCATTGTAAATTCACTGAAAAGTTTGAAAGGAGGAGCTCTGTGCTGTGATCCAGAACGAAGTCCAGCCTGGGTCATAAGTTTGAAGGTTTTCATACAATAAAACACTTCTTTGTTTTCATGGTGACATCCTGAGTGTGATACTACATATATTTCCATGGAAGAGGAGTAATAAATGCTACCAAATACATTTCTGTATATTTAATTCTTAATCAAAATAAATAGAGTAAAGGGAAAATTTTACTACTTTTGGATGTTGGTTTACAGCCACTGAATGGAGTTCCTGCTGTTTTATGTATGTGGCTACAGTTGAACTCATTTTGGGATTCATTCATTTTCTACAATAAACACGAGTGTTTATCAGCCAGAACCAAACCAGCCAAATTTTCCATTTGACTTTCTTTATTAAACCCAAAGAACTACTCAAGGAAAATGTCGGACACAATGTAGAGCACTGTGTTTGGATAAAACCAAACACAGGATATCATCACAAATACATCATACTTTACTGTCCGCACAGTGGTGGAGGGACGATGATTTTTGGCTTGTTTTGCAGTGACGGGAACGGGACACCTGAAAGTAATTGAGGCTACCACAAACTTCTCTGTATATTAATATACTCTAGAGTCATATGTGAGCATCAGCGTCTAGACCTCAACCTGAATGATGCTGTGGTGGGACATTAAGAGGGTTGAGCATAAATTAATGCCTGCAAACCTCACTACATACACTAATTCCAGTAAAAAAAATATGTATATATATATGTATAGATAGATAGATAGATAGATAGATAGATAGATAGATAGATAGATAGATAGATAGATAGATAGATAGATAGATAGAAGAGCTCTGTTAAGCTCTGTTAGACACACTGAATGACTACAATGTCCTGTATACTGTTTGCTTGTATATGTGTCTTTCTTGCTGCTATTACAACCAAATTTCCCCTTATGGGACAATTAAAGGATTATTCTATTCTATTCTACAAAAGCATAAAACATATTTTTTTTTTTTTTTAACGTGTGGTGGGGCCCAGTTAGAGACCAGCAGCTGGATGTTGGACTGGTGGACTACTTCAGTGAAGAGTAGACAACGTCTGGCTCTGGTTTAAAGTCTGAACACAAACACACACAGTTGAAAAAACAAACAAACAGGAAACACAATTACAAGCTTTGTAGATCAATCAAGACCTTGATGCCTCTCTTATTTACATTTGCATTTGAAGTGTGAACTGGGTCAGAGCTCTGAGCTTGAATCGTGTCTTGTTTTTTTTGGCTTAGCTAAGCATTATTGCTGGAAACAGGGTGAGCAGCTAGCTTGTCCCTGTCCAAAGTTAAAGAAAAGTTGTACCTGGCCCTCCTTGTTCTGATAGTTTTTTGTCCATAACTGTCGTTTTTAGTTTTCACTGCTGAGTAGACTGCAGCTGAATCCGTCTCTGCAGAATTAAACACACAGAATTATGTGAAATTACTGCAGGTATATAAACTGCACGACTTTTATACTATAGCAGAGCTGTGGGGAACTTTCTACCCTAATGTTGCATCATGAAGAGAAGAAGCAATAACTTAAAAACCACAGCAGTTTTTCATACATTTTTTTTAATCTTAATACCTCTGCTATGAAAAAAAGATTGGCCACATGAAGCTGAAGGGTGTTTATGTGAAAAAGAAAAGCGGACGACCACAAAGCTGCCACTGCTTTCAGTACAGACTAACTCGCTTCACCACAGAGCTCAAAGCAACACTTTCTCACAGCATAACCATTATTACTGTCCAAACTAGGACAAACTGCAGTGAGAAGCAGCTTCAGACTACAGTTAACTGGAACCATCAACATGATTACTGCATGTGCTCAACGTGTCAGGATGATACAGAAACTACCAAATTATCAACGTTATACACATTTGATTTGTTACAGAGATTGGGAAATGCTTTTAAATGATTTCTAAAATGAACAGCTCTGTGTTGAAACACCTGCAGCTGAAGTGTTTTCTTTCTATCAGAAACAGGATGCTGGACGACTGCAGAGCTGTTAGCTTCAGTTAGCCACAGACCACAAACACACAGTCCAGCTCACAGTGAACAATACTCACAGTTTGAGACTTAAGACAATTAGAACTGACTAAGCTGACCTAATTTCAGACAAAGGAAACAAGTTCATAACTACACTTAGCAAGTTTTGTTTGCTTGTTTTACTGTTACAACAGTCCACATTTTTACACTTCTGAACTTCCCTCATATGTTCCATAATGTTCCCATAATCATATCATCAAAGTCAGTGACAGTGTTAATCTTATTCTACCTTCATATTCAACTGTGTGCCTGACACATTTGAAGAGGAAAAAATCAGAGATGTTATTCATCATCCAAACTATGATCAAAACACACATTCTCAAACATTTCCAGTTCCTTAACTATATTCACTCCTACTTTCCATAAATTTGTTCTCAGACTGTAAAACTGCATGAAAGTGCTTCTAAAAGAAAATCTACCCACTCAGTGACCTTCCTGGCAATGCCTCCTAATAGATATTTGGGCAGTTTTATTAAAATTTATGACCAAATAGATAGGAAATGCCATTTAAGCCACAAGGTCAACAGCATGTGAGAAACTGTGTGTGTAAAATCACAAGTCGAATCTGATGAAACCTGCTTAAAAACTTCCTATATTGGAAGAAGAGCCCACTACCTCGGATTTCTCTGATTGGCTCTTGTTGATTTTTTGATATGTTGATTATACTGCACATGATGTCAGTAAGGATGTCATCTTCTCCAGTTTTTTCTTGATCTGCTGAAATGATTCAAAATGATCAATAATATAAATTAAAATATGTAAACAGAGATTACATTTAAGAAAGTTGTTACTGTGATCATCATGAATGTGAACTTTATTGTACCAAACAAACTCAGACATGGAAAATCAGAAAGTCTCACCTTCAGGTTTCCTGTGAACACATCGTTTCACCAGCAGAACCAGTAACACCAGTAGAACCACAACACAGACTGATCCAACAGATGGCAACACAAAGAGAACAGGAGGAGAGAGTGATGGAGGAGGTGTGGATGTAGGTGGAGGTGTGGTGGTGTTTCTCTCTAAAATAAAGCAAACACAGTCATTAAGTTGTCGTCACATTGTGAATGTTGAAAGCTGCAGAAACACAGACAGGTGAGTGTGTCACCTGTGACAGTGATCCAGCTGGATGGAGACTCTCCATGACCGCTGATGTCACACTTGTAGAGGCCTTCATCAGACCTGGAAACATGCTGGATGGTCATGTGACCTGTAGGCTGCTTCCTGATGAGGGAGCCATCTTTATAGAAAGCAGCTGGGAGGTTGGAGGGAGTGGTCTTTGTTTTACAGAGCAGAGTGACGTCATCTCCCTCCATCACAGGGAGGACAGGACTCTGCAGGATCACTGATCCACCTCAACACAGAGACAAACTACAGCATTTCATCCATTTACACACAGCTTCATCAACACTAACTCCACACACTCAGCTTACCAGTGACTGTGATAGAGATCATCTTGTTACTTGCACTATTTTTGGATTCACACCAGTAAAGTCCACTGTCAGATGTTGAAATGGAGCTGATGTTACAGGAAGAACCAGCTGGTGTTCCCCATTCCGTTCCACAAAGAGTTATCATAGTTGTTGTTGTGCTTCTTTTCACAGTCCAACCAGCAGAGCTGTCGTCCTCCTCACAGCTCAGAGACACAAAATCTCCTTTAAAAAACTGAGAGCTGCTGGGACTCACAGTCAGACGAGCTGTGAGGGTTAAAATAACAAAACAAACAAAAAAGAAAAACTGATATATTTCTGTTAGAACTGCAAACATGAACCCAATCAGGTCACATCAGTGAGCATTTCTCAGGTTTAAACTGTGACAGAAGAAGGTTACTGACCTTGGTTTGTTGTGCAGCTCAGCAGTGAGATCAGAACTAAAGAGAAATGACACTCAGGTTGATTTGAAGTCAACATAAAGAACAACTCAACACAAACAGCTGACAAACACATAAACTCTTCTCTCCAATATATGTGCTCATTTTCAGCTAAAGCTAAAAAAAAAAAAAACAAAACAAAAGAAAAAGAAAAACAGCAGATCAATTTGGACTTCATGCACTTCTACTCTAATATGTATCTCAAAAAACAGTTTGTAATACAAACTACAGGGTGGGCCATTTATATGGATACACCATAATAACATGGGAATGGTTGGTGATATTAAAGTCCTGCTTGTGGCACATTAGTATATGTGAGGGGGCAAACTCCTCAAGATGGGTGGTGACCATGGTGGCCATTTAGAAGTCGGCCATCTTGGATACAACTTTTGTTTTTTCAATAGGAAGAGGGCCATGTGACACATCAAACTTATTGGTCACAAGAAAAACAATGGTGTGCTTGGTTTCAACGTAACTTTATTCTTTCATGAGTTATTCACAAGTTTCTCTTTGTTCACAGTCATTGACATGTCGAAGAGGTTAACATGTGAGGAGCGGATCGAAATTGTGTTGATATCTGGTGAACGCAGTAACCGGGTCATTGCAGCAGATTTCAATGCAAGACACCCTACGAGACCACCCATCTCCCATGCTACAGTTAGCAAACTGCTTGCTAAGTTTCGTGAAACTGGTTCAGTGTTGGATTTGCCAAAATGTGGACGCAAGAAAACTGTCACTAATGAAGAAACATCAGTGGCTGTCCTAGCTTCATTTAGCAAGAGCCCACAGCGTAGCACTCGCCGCATGTCACTGGAGAGTGGCATTACATCCTTTCGGCAGATATTAGCTACTCACAAATGGCACCCTTACAAACTCCAGCTACTGCAGCATCTCAACGAGGATGACCCAGATTGGCACACAGAATTTGCAGAATGGGCAAAACAAAAATTGGAACAGGACCCTCAGTTCACGCAGAAGATTTTGTTCAGTGATGAGGCAAACTTTTATGTGAATGGTGAAGTTAACAAACAAAACCACCGCTATTGGTCTGACACTAACCCACATTGGATGGATCCCTCCAAGACTTTTGGAACAACAAAAGTGATGGTTTGGTGTGGTATATGGGGTACAACGATAGTGGGCCCATTCTTCATCAATGTGAACCTCAAGGCCACTGGATATTTGAAATTGCTACATGATGATGTGTTTCCCTCTTTATGCCCTGAAGCTGGCACGTTCCCTGAGTTTTGCCAGCAAGATGGTGCACCACCACATTATGGGTGCCAGGTTGACATTACCAATAAGTTTGATGTGTCACATGGCCCTCTTCCTATTGAAAAAACAAAAGTTGTATCCAAGATGGCCGACTTCTAAATGGCCACCATGGTCACCACTCATCTTGAGGAGTTTGCCCCCTCACATATACTAATGTACCACAAACAGGACTTTAATATCACCAACCATTTCCATTTTATTACGGTGTATCCATATAAATGGCCCACCCTGTATCTATGTTGTGAGCACACATTGTAGATGACCTCATTCATATTTTGTAAAGTGTTTTGTAAATTTGCGAGTGGCTATTATTTTGTTGGAGCTTGGACCCAGCTCATGCCGTAAATCAAGTGACATAAACCGTACAGTAGAAGCGCAAATTTGACTGTGTTTTGTCTGTTCCTCCCCATCCTATGCAAGGCCACCTGGGTTGGGTGGCAGACTGTTTACTTAGCCTGGCAGGGCGAAGGACACTGTCTCAGCTGAACTATGGACACGCACACACATACACTTACACTGATAAGCACTCACTGTCCCGCCCTCCCCTTCCAACGCCTTCGACGCTTGACTCCTCTTGGGGAACACGAGGCGGGTCTGGGCCCGCGCTGGAGAGTCGGCGCAGTGGCAGGACGGCTGCTGTGTTGCCCAGGATTACTCGTCACCCCCTACCCAACCCTGTTGCTGGTCACGTGCTCCATATTGTTGTACTGTGGACATTTATGTGCTTTTCTGTGCAGAGGAGTTTTTTTGTTTCCTGTTCTCATGCTGTCCTCTTATAGCCCAGCATGAATAGAGGTCTCTTTTTTTTCCTCTTGTACTTTCCCATTGTAGTGTAAGTTTCAGTGGTTTTCTGTAATACAACCGTTCTCTGACTTGTATCCCCATGTGATGTCTGTGCTGTGTGTGTAAGGTCGGGGGGTGGGTTCATTCCACTGCAGGGCAACCTGCCATTGCATGTGGCAAATAAAATTTGAATTTGAACTTGAACTTGAATTTTAATGCACAGAGAGGTGTGCTCAATGGTTAATGGACGAGAATGGGGGAAAAACGGCTATTAAGGTGCAATCCTGAGTTGAAAGCAGTTCCTTAGCACCTGGCTGATGAGGGAACAAACTGTGTAACAAAGTTTGTCCTGTAAATATGTACTTTGCTATTTTACGGATCATATAGAGGGTTTTCACCTACGTTACATTCTGGGCGGTAACCTGCATGCACGGCCATATTGGAGGCACTCGGAGGTAAACACTGCAATGGATCAATGTCCGAAACCACAGAAAAGCTCCTCAAAATGCGTTATAGATGCAAAGGCATACAGGGAAGGACTTGGTCCACAGGAAAGGGCAGGATATTTGGAAAGGTTAAGGTTTATTGGTGGTGCAGATCTAAACGAGTTGGCTCCTTCATCTTGGATCAATGACGAGCCGGAGAGCCTTCCGTCTATTGTGTATCTTGATATCAACTACCTGGTTTTCTCGCCCAGAAGACAGCAGACCTTAAATCTTATAAAAGTTTGGAGGCCTATAACCAGATGGTGTGTGGATGGGTGAGGGAGATGCAGTATCAAGTCATCAGCGACAGATGTGTTGTGAATGCCAAAGTAAGTAATGCAATAACATCTTTAATCAGCCAAACCTTAACTGTATGATATCATCCCTTACCAAAAAGTAGCATACTTCGAGTATATTTCATTAAGTATGCTTAACTATAGAAAAGAAATGAGTGGAACAAATTCGGATGTTGTCCAGATTTTTGACTTGTAGATCCTGGTTTAGCTTCGCTAACCACAACTGCCTCCTTTCCTCTGATAACTTTCAGCATTGTTCTCTGTGATTTGTAATAACTTTTGGCTGTCTATAAAACTGCAAATGTTTTTCACAGTCTAACCAATTGGTACAGCCAAAAACACAGCAATAATTCACCATTTCCTTTCGTTCGACGTTTGGAATCTGTTTTAATGCGCGCGCTTTGTTTACCTCCAGTATCTCCAATATGGCGACTTCCGGTTTGATGACGCACTGTGAAAACCCACAATAGCTGTTGACCGCTACTAAGGGTAAAGGCTACGTTTTTACCCACTAGAGGGTGCTAACGTACCTCGTCATGTTTAGGCAGCGATGCAATAATTTACAAGTTTCACTGTTATATGTTATGTAAGTTCAAGATAATTGATTTGTGATTAATGAATAAGGCAAAGGTGTGTTAAAGGTAACACACTGTTAGATTTACTAATGGTCTTACAGGGTGTTCACATACACAGCTGTTTAATAAGAGTATGGTGAACCATCAGTTTGAGAGACCATCTTTTCATCCGGGGATGCTACACACGTATCTAAACAGCATCTCCTAAAAATGATCATTGAAATAATAAGCATTTGACTAAACTTTTAGTATATGCAAAACATCCATTACTTTTAAATAACACAGTAAAGTCATGTGTCCACTGTGCAGCTGTGTTGATATAATGAGTGAATGATTTGATCTTTTCACTGCCTGCTGTGTTTCCTCGACTCCTGAGCAAAGATAAAGAGTCAGTTCAGACCTGCAGTTGGTCCTCGTGGTGTTTTGAACTTGAATTCAGCCTGATTTGTTTTTCATGTCTTCTCCTCCATCATCAGTTATCAGGAGAGCAGACAGTCAAAGTACAAGAATTCAAACAAACACAGAGATTCTACTTACAGAGCAGACACAGCACAGATGTTTCCTTCATCGTCCTTCTCACTCATTTGAGCTTTTTTTCATTTCTGCCACTGACACCAAGTAAAGCCCGCCCTCTTCCTCTGAGCACCAGCTTTTCTACTGGTTCAAATACAGTGGGTAACTAAATTCTTATAAAAATGCAAGATATAAACTATAAACATGTATCTTTTAATGCAATGAGCTTGCTCAGACATCTGGCAATTCACACAGATGGAAAGAAAACAAAAAGTCAGATGTCCTCTGCTCTCAGTGATCTGTAGTTTGATTGATGAACAAATCCATGTCCATGTAGTTACGTCCCCCTCAGTGAGAGAGGCAGATATGAGCTGAAACACAGGAATCAAACCAGGGACGCTGCTGTTATGGAGCTGAACTGGAACCATTCAGACACTGAGGCCCTCTGAACACATTTTAATTACAGCTGTGCAGAGACACACTGATGACTGACTGGAACACTATGATTCACATTTTACATTAACACCATCCTCACACATGGTTTATATATGACCACTAGAGGGAAATGTTGGACTTTAAACACTAACATGGATAGAAGCAGATCATTAATGCTTCCATACTGTCCTCAAAAATACATTTTAACAGCGACGGTCAGATCAGGAGTGATATGTTACCCTCCGGAGAAGCTGAATGATTTAGTGTGGCATGATTTGTAAACATGACTAAATTGGCATGTTTTTGATTATTTCTCATTTCTAATATTTTTAAGTGGCAAGGTTGTACCTGTCAGTGATGTTTGTTTTCTTAAGACTGATTAAAATTCAGATTATTCTATTTCAGTTTTTCTTTATTTATGATTTTATTTTTTATTTTTTAATTCTAAGCACCAAACACTGGAAACAAATTAGAGTAAAAAAAAAATAAGAACATTAAAACGCATAAAATAATACAAAAAACATTTAAGATATAGACTGAATTACAGTGAGCACAAGTATCACCATCATCTTTTTTTTATAAAGTCTTCAAAGCAACCACAGCTGGCGCAAAGTGCTGTAGATTGGAACTAAATAATAAAAATAACATTTGATTTAAATGAAAGCCAAATAAAAGAAAAATAAAATAATTAATTAGATAACACATTTAATTACAAGAGACACTAAGTCTCACTGAGGTCAAAAGCCAATGACGTGTTTTAAAAGTGGACAGAGACGGGGCCTCTCTAAATTCAGGAGCCACAATAGAGAAGGCGCTGTCCCCTCTGAGCTTCCTCCCGGATCTCGGTACTCCAACTAAGCAAGTAAGAGACCAACAGGGTGTGTAGGGATGAAGAAGCTCAGAGAGTTAAGGTGGGGTAAGATTGGGAAAACATTTAAAAACAAACATACAAATTTTAAAAGACACAGGCTTATATCAACACAGCAACACATGTTCAGTCATTAAAATAAAATATATATTCACAGTTAAGACATTAAAACACTGTAAAAAGAAACAGATAAATAAACAATAAACAGATAAAACTGCATATTGGGTTGGGCAGTGAATCAGGAAATTCAGCTATAAATTCATCAACATTAACAATAAAATGCATATTAGAAGTAAATATATTGACAAATCCAGACATGTGCAAATACATGTAAGCAGTGCTTAAAAAACGTAATGAATAAAAGCTGCCTACCTTTTCTTTAAAATGAGAAAACTCTAATAAATATTTAGTAACAATTGCAAGAGACTCAGTTCACAGTTAAAAAGCTCTGAGACATTTTAAATATGCTGCTGTTCAACAGAAAGGACGTGTGAATCCTATTTCTGTGGTTTTCTTCTGTAGATCAGAAAACCGACCACAGGAATGACAGTGGAACCAAGTAGACAAAGTATCAGTGGGACAAATCTGCCTCCTCCTGTCTGACCTGCAGGTGAGAAACAGGTGTGAGGTGTCAGCTGTCAGGTAGGTGATGAGTGAAGAACAGAACAGAATCCATTTCCTCTTCAAACTGCTGTCAGACATTATCTACTGCACTCTGATCACATCACTCAGACCAGCTGCTTTCTACAAAGTCTCATCAACAACATCTTTAGAAACAAACATCAACAACCAGGAAGCAGCTTCACCTCTGATCACACACACACTCAACTCCACTCACTCACCTGGAGGATCAACACTCAGGTTGATGTTGTTGATGGATTCCCACGATCGTGTTTGACTCAAAAATGCACGACACTTGTACATCCCACTATCAGCAGTCGTCACATTCTTCACAATCAAAGACACGTTTCCATCCTTCATCTGTGTGTCCTGCAGATCCACCCGGTTCTTAAAAGATGGATGCTGTTGTTCTGGATCAAACTGCTCATCCCGGTACGAAAGGACATATTCATCTCCCAGGTCAGCTCTGCTCCACTCTAAAACAATGATGCGGATGTCCTTGTTTGGAGCTCGACATGGCAGAGTGACGTTCTGTCCAGACTTAGATGTTATGTTTTTCTGGTCTGAAAGAGTAAATAACACAAAGCAAAGATTATGAAGTAAGTGTTCACCTCTACATCAGCCAATCACTGTGAGGATCAGGGACCACTGAGATGTATATGTTTTGATTGGTGTATAAATGAGATATAATATTTTCCATTCTAGTTTTCCTGTTTTATTACCCCTACTCTAGCTCTGCTCTCTTTTACATCATTCTAGAAGAGCTTGAAACCACCTCAGGTGCACCAGAACTTGCTTCCTTTCCATTTGGTTTGCTGCACAGATATATCTACTTTCTCTCCATTATATGAACCAGCTCTCTCCCTTTACACAGTCCCTACATTAAGGTCCCTGCTCTCACCACCAAACTCCTGCTTTTCCTTCTCCCTGTCATCTGGGGGCCTTTGTCTTTTAAAGAGCAAGAGAGAGCGAGAGAGCAGAAACTGAACAAATGGGCAAATGGTGAAGTTAGATGGAAAGAAAAAACTGTAAGGGTTTACAAATATACGAAGATAAGATAACCCTTTATTAGTCCCACACATGGGAAATTTGTTAAATAAAAAATGCAAGATAATTTAAAGATATATTTCATGTGCACCCAGTAACACCTTAAAAATGCACGTGGACATTATAATTGAACAAACTGACTGATCTGAATGGTGACAGGATTCAAAGCAGCTGCCAATGAAATCTATATCACCAGCCCCGGAGCAGACGTACCTGATGTTGAGTCTGCACAATGAAGGGAGGGCTTGCATGAAAACTTTACCTTAAGCTGCTCTCCTATCAGTTTGCTTCTCGTCCAGGTGTATGGAGAGGCAGTGTGATTTTTGACTGCTTGATGATATAGTGGACTGTCTCCATGTACTGTCAAGTAATTTGTAAATGTCACTTCATTTTATCATGTGCCATTTGTTGTGCACTCTCTGTATTTATATTTCTTGTACAGTAGTCGGTTAAATATCATTGTACATGTACAATGGGAATTAAAGCCTATTCTGTTCTATCCTATTCTATTAAATTATATTATATTATACTCTCTGTAGTTAAATGACTGAATCAATGTTGTGCATGTTTTCCCTCTTATTTGTTTCACTACAAAAAATTGTTCAAAATACTTTGGAAAATTCTGAACAACATGACTGACAGTTAACCTGTAGGTTTAATAACTAAAGGATCCACCTTAACCTGGAAGAGAAATCTGTGAATTTGTTAATTTAATTTTAATTGTAGGGCTCTGCACTTAACGTTTGATCCTAGAATCAATGATGAGTTAGTTAGATGTCAGTACATAAAATAAAATAAAATAATACAAAGCGGTTTAAATCAAAGGTACAGTGTAGTGAAAGGCAAGTGGTGACGCACTCTCCAACTACTAATATGCTGTTATAATGATATTAGATGAATCAGAGTTAGAGACAGACGTTTTCGGGGAACACTTTGTCATTTTTTAATTTCTTACTTATTAATACTTACAGATACAGATACATTTAACAGGTCAAGTCTCACCTGCATGGACCAAAAGGAGGAGGCAGAGCCACAGCTGGGTCCAGCTGAGCAGTACAGATGTTCCAGCGGACATTTCAGATGTAATTCTGAGGTGGTGCTACAGACAACTATTCTGTCTCACTACATGTAAGTTTTCACATAGAGCTGAAAGAGACTGAAAGTCCGTCTAGATGCGTCTTCCTCCCTCAGGATTTGACCCCTCATCTGACTTCTGTGCCCACCCGGGACAAGCTGCTGACGTCCCTGCTGATCACGTGATTTTAGTTAATTCGAGTTGGTGGGGCTAGGGTCGAGAAGAGTTCCAGGACACCCCGGACGGACGATCATCTGACGAAATTGACGCAAAGAATGTATTTCTTTGTGCGGATTGGCATCCATAGCGTTCCAACAGAAATGCCATTTCCGCTGTCACATTTCCAACATTTTTCAAAGTATGAGTAATCCCCACTTGTTGTATTGATCGGGATTATCTTCTTGTTCCAAGGCTGAAAACAAACGTAAAGGTCACCGCCTATTTACTAGTTGGAGGGATGAGAGACTGCAGAATACAAACAGCAGAAAGTGATGGGAGATTTCCAGTCCACAAAGAGTTTGTGCACTAATCTACACACATGCTTTATAATGTCATCTACAACGTTTGGGACAAAGACACCATTTTTGTTGGTTTCCCTTTGTTGATCTCCGCAGAGGATTGCAAGTCAAGCAATAAATATGCGGTTAAGGTGCAGCCTTTCAACTTTAATTTCAGGGTTTTACATTATATATGAATTTTAGTAGCATTTTATAATATGGCACACGGCTTAGGGTGTAATTACCCCTAGAATTAAATGGAGTTTTATATTTTATTCATTCATCTATGTTTGGATCATTTTCTTACCCACAGCAGCAAATTACTCATGAGGGGTTTTTACCCTCATGTCCTTCTGTTTCATCAGGTGTTTAATTTCCAAGCAAAGTTAGTGAGAAATCTCAGGTAGTACCTCAAATAAGAATGTTCGTTGTCTTTTAACTTTTTCTGCATTATATATTTTTTCTACTGGTCAGAAGAAAAAAACAAGGGGTTAACTTGGATTTCAAAATATGACTCAGAGTGAATTTTTGTTTTTTAATTACCTGAACAGCACAAAGCCACCGCTGTTACACCTGTCGTTGAACCCTGGATAACATTTAAACTCTACTGCCACCTACTGGTAAAACTGGATGTTACAGCAAGGAACTTCAGCAGTGAAACTTCTTCATTTCTACCAGCTCACCACATAGATCACAGGTGTCGAACTCCAGGCCTCGAGGGCCGGTGTTCTGCAGGTTTTAGATGTGTCCTTGATCCAACACAGCCGATACAAATTGCTAAATGACCTCCTCAGCATGTCTTGAAGTTCTCCAGAGGCCTGGTAACGAACTAATGATGTGATTCAGGTGTGTTGACCAAGGGTGAGATCTAAAACCTGCAGGACACTGGCCCTCGAGGCCTGGAGTTTGACACCTGTGACATAGATGAAGGGATAGGCTGCCATTTAGTCACATCCTGAAGAATAGTTTTAGACAGTAGAAGATGGCAATTATCAAACGGATTCTGCTTTGAGATACAAATGGGCAAGAAAAAAAAACATGGGTCCTGACTGTGTTAGTGAATGTCAAAATAATTGTATATCTAAATAAATTAATATAATAAGTCAAATCACAAGAAATCACAGTTTGATCAAAAGATTTAGCTGACAGAGAGTCAGGCACACAGTGGTGTGTCACAGGAAGATGTCTCAGAATATGGGGATAATTTAGAAATCAGTCAATCAATCAAGAAATCAATGCCCAGAATTATTTTGATTCTGAGACTGAACCTAAAGATGGCTTTCACTTTGAATTCCCCAGTGAGAGTGCCCCCTGCTCAGCTGCTAACCTAACAACTATGGTACCAGGACCCACACATTTAGAACATGATTAGTTACATGGTCACGTTACCTCCGGTCTGCTAATTCATGAATCAAATCAGAGCAACTATTTAACACCCCAAACATATCCTGGATCAATCTGAGGTTAAGGATATCAGAAGGTCCCAAAAGTGAATACCATACAGACTAATTAAAGTCTTTCCAGATATGTGTAAAGTATTTTTTTTAAATTCTCCCCCTCTTTTTTTGTTTTGTTTTAACACAACAAAACAAAATGTGTTTGTAGAAATAAAACACATCTTTGTGCTCATATCTTCTTTTGCTGTTTCACTGTTAAGAAAGAGTCAAACACAGTTAGACAAGAAGAAAACTCAGACTTTAACCACATGAACCCGTTTTCTTCAATGCTTGTGGGAACTTCTTGCAGAGCAGTCCAGATACACTAATCATCCTCTGTCAGATCCTCTGTGAGGGACACACATAGATGAGTGGAGCTTTTCACTCTGCAGCACTGACGGTCATCTCCTCTTATTTTCATCCATCTGTCAGTCACTGCTGGATGTAGTACTCAAACCATCAGTAACATGTCCCAGTCAGAACATCTACATATAAGCTCCTGTTGTCTAAACCACTCTGAATCATCAGTACAAAGCTCGTCCATTCTCAGCACAAACCACCCTGGTTACCGTCATTCCCATCAAAAGAGAAAAGAGGAGCAAACAGAGGTAATAACTGAGTGAATATGACAGTTTGACGCTCAAAGATCTGCACAGAGACTTTAAGCAACAAGTCCGTTTCCTCTGCAGATTTCACTCAAGTTCACAGCAGCATTCATCTGCAGAGAGTCCTGAATGCATCATTTCTACACAAAGACTTTAGTGATTTCTGCTGTTCCACTGAAACAAAGAGTCTCTGTGTGCTGATGACAGTATTTCTATACAGAGCAGAGCTTCTGCTCCATATCCAGATAGTGGTTATGAAATCATAGTGCTCTAAAATAAGAACCAGTGATTTGGCAGCTTCAGTAAGCCTTCTGCAGAATTGTGAGGAAGCTGAAACTGATTAGCAGCTTTATTTGAAATTAGAGAACAAACCGTTCAAAGTTTCCCACAGCACAGAGTCTGCTCTACTGAAGGTGTTCAATGATGTGCTTCTGGCTGCTGATTCTGGAAAAAGTACAGTTTTAATCCTTTTAGACCTGAGCGCAGCATTTGACACTGTTGACCACATAATCCTATTAAACCGTCTAAAGACGTGTCGGCATTCAAGGCTCTGCTCTAAAATGGTTTGCCGCTTACCTAGAGAGCAGAACATATTCTGTGATGCTGGGTAACAAATACTCTTCCCCAGTTACACTCACTTGTGGAATACCTCAGGGCTCTATTCTGGGCCCGGTCTTATTCTCCTTGTACATGCTCCCATTAGGCTCCATTTTTCAGAAACACCAGATCTCTTACCACTCTTATGCAGACGATACACAGTTCTACCTCTCTCTAAAACCAGGTGCTGATAGTACACTGCAGAAAGTCTCAGAGTGTCTTAGCGACATACATTGTTGGATGTCTCTGAACCTTCTCAAACTAAATCATGACAAAATCGACATTATAATCTTCGGTAAGCAGGACTATTAGTCTCATAAGAAACAATTTGGGCCCATTATCAGTTAATGTACATCCCCATGTAAAAAAAAAAATCTTGGTTTCATTTTTGAGTCCACTCTCAAGCTGGACAAGCAAATAAATTCAGTTGTTCGTGGCAGTTTTTTCCAACTCAGGAGCATTTCTAAACTCAAAAATATCCTGTCATCTAAAGACCTGGAAATTGTTATCCATGCTTTTATATCGTCACGTCTTGACTATTGTAACTCTCTCTATCTAGGCATTTGTCACTCAAGCCTGTCACGCCTGCAACTTGTTCAGAATGCAGCTGCAAGGCTCCTGACGGGTACTAGAAAGAGAGAGAATATTACTCCAGTACTCGCATCTCTACATTGGCTACCAGTTAAACACAGAATCGATTTTAAGGTTTTACTATTTGTTTTTAAAGCTCTCCATGGTTTGGCTCCAGGTTACATTTCAGATCTTCTTAGCCTGCACTTACCCACTCGATCTCTGCGCTCCTCCAGTCAGATGGTTTTATCAGTTCCACGCTCACAGCTCAAATCTAGAGGTGACAGGGCTTTCTCCATTGCTGCCCCGAGACTCTGGAATAGTCTTCCCCTCTTCATAAAATTTTCTTCATCCTTGGAAGTCTTTAAATCGAATCTTAAGACATACTTATTTTATTTATTTTCCAAGGCTTTCGGATCTCCTTTTTATTTTTGTTTATTTGGTCTCTTATTTTATTGGATGGTGTTGTATGTGTATATATGTTATGTTCACATATGTGTGCTTGTGTGTGAATGTGTACAGTTTTTGTATATGTATGTGCATATTTGCATGTACATTATATGTTATATACTCTTACATGTCTGTTGTGGAAGTTTTCCACTTAAATAAAGCCTGCAGATGAGCGGTGAGCGGTAGCTAACATTCTTTAATCAAAACACACAGAACAGAAAACCAAGCTTGTGGAGAGCCTGCATGACCACGGGGCAGGGCCAGCAGAGTCTCACTGGCTCTCAGTTAAATACCTTCCACAGGAACAAAAGGCAGTACACAGCTGTTTCACACCTTAAGGTTCACACTCCCTTGCTACCTCCCAGAGTCCTCGAAGAGACAAAAGATTCCTTCCTGTGGAGTTGTCTGCTTCCCCCAACTTCCTAAATAGACCCCCACCATTTGTCTTACAGTATGGGTGTCAGACATGTTAAAATCCAGTGGCACCAAGGCATTATACAATGAAATAATGTGATTAGTACATAAGTAAAAGAAATTCCTTTACATGTCTTACAATTCCTTTTTTTAAAAATGTTTTTCCTTCTATTTTAATTCTTTCATTATATTATCCCTTTGTTCAGCACTTTGGCCGACACTTGATGTCTTTTAAATGTGCTATATAAATAAAGATGACTTGACTTGACTTAATGAATGCTGACCACTGCCTCTGTATATCTTGGTAGACTGTCAGCTGGAATCCAACTTTAATTCCTGAATGAATGAAGACAACAGCAGCAGCCATGTTCATATAAACTCAAACATACAATCACAACAAGCTTCTGACTGATCTGTTTGACTGAATTTTGTCTCTCTGTCACAGTTCTCCTCACACATTATCACTGAGGAGGCTTTGTTTAAAGGAAAAATTGGATTTTATTGTATTTTTTTAATTGCGTGGAGTCACTCCAACACTATTCTGATATTGACCTCAGAGCCTCCACTGTGCAGTGTGGACTCTTCACAAAATAAAACAGCTGCTTCTGATTACCTAAAACTGTTATATATTTATTTACTAATCAATCATATCTAACTTGTTCTCACTCATGTTATGTCAAGCTATTTCAAAATGTGTGTGGACAATCCTGTTGCTAGGCAACCTGGTGGCCAATAATGTATTATTATTGCTATTATAAGCCACCATCATGGCACTGAAAACTGACTTTCAGCCCCATACACCTTGCTAACTTATTAACCTTGTATTATGGGACATTTCATATAACCATGGATTTATACTTCTTAACTTCCTAAGACCCGAACTCTTCCATGGCATGAATTTTTAATTTCTTTTTGATATCTGGGCATGTTGGGACCTGATGAATATAAAAACAAAGAATTTCCAGATTTTTTTTACCTGATTTTTGTTTCTGAGAGAAATGAGATCCACAAATGAGGACATTTGTTTTAAATTTCGATAGAACAGTAGCAGTATAATGTCCTTGTAACTGGATATCAGGCCATTGTAGAGCAAAATGTATTATTTTGGTCTAGACATCCCAAAATTTGATGTCCACATATGTGGTCACTAGGTCCTAGGAGGTCAAGATTAAGGGAGAAACTGCCATATGAGAGACACACTCAAACAGGTTGTCCTGCCAGAATATCATGAAAAACTTAACTTTCAAACTTTTACTCATAACCCAAAGTGCACAGGCCTTTACTTTATTCAGTTTGCAGTTCCATTGGTTGATAATCGAACTTATCACAACAGAAAATTTCATTTGAACATGCATCTATGTTAAATGTTTAAATAAATGTTTCATGCTTTTATTGAAACATTTAAATGTTTCAATAAATGCATGAAAAGAGTAATCTTCATTATGAGTCAATGTCTCCAGAGGGAAAAAAGCTGAATACAGGTGTTGTGAAAACATATTTGTTGGAGTGATTTTTGTTAAAAGTTGTCATTGTTTTGCTTAAAATTGTAAACCTTGTCTTGATCACTGATATCTCCGGCTTGGGATACTCTCTACCACTTCATCCAACTTACTCCAGAATTCCTCCTTCCCTTCTAACTTGCATCCAAATTGTCGAGGATACACACTGACACCATTCAGTATGGCCTTTTTGTTTTCCAGTTACAAACTCATGATCCTGTCTGACACTTTCTTCACTTACAACAATATACACATACTCTGCCTCTCTCTATCGCTTTCTCCTGTCTTCTCTTACTTCACCCAATAGTAGACCATTGTCCAGTGCAAAGGAGAACTGGTGTGACTGATGCCCTGTGCTGAGTCTGCACAATAAAGGAAGGGCTTGCATGAATTAACAAAACAAAACAAACAAAGGACTTGATGCATTATCAATCATCCAGGAGAATAAATCTCCAAAAGCTGATTCTGTTCATCTGGACGTAGCGTTTTGTGGGAGAAACATTTCGTCACTCATCCAAGGGACATCTTCAGTCTCAGCTGACTGCAGGTTTCCCCAATCTTATAAACAGTACATTTGCAAATGTACTGTTTATAAGCACAGCACAAGAAGTCTAAGACCAGGCAACAAAGGAAGTTTGACTTACTTGTTGTACATCGGAAACCACCGCAAAATACGGAGAGTGTCCTCAGTGGCCAGAAGAGACAAGAATGTGACACCCCGCTGCTGCGGAGTCGGGGTGGTCTGCTTCTCCCCACCGCAAGGAAAAGGGTAACACCACCTGGGTCTGGGTGCAGTTTCCCCCTCTAGGGGCAAGGGTACCTAGACCCGGTTCTTAGAGTACGCTTGGGGAGTGTGATCGTGTGTACAGTGTTTCTTTATGTCTGTCTCCATGTTGGTTGAGTGTGGAGTAATTGCTTATGAGAGCATGAGGGTGGGAATGGATGTTTATATCTGTGTGTGCCTGTATGTCTGTGTCTATATGTCAGGTCGGGTATCAGACGCCACCTCTCTGGGGACATCTCAGGTCCTCCAAGGTTTGGAGGCCTATCTCCCCCCACCACTTCCCCTGCCAGTGGCGGACGCCCTTAGACATCGGTGCGTTGGTGGTTCTTTGTGTCCGGGGATGGGCGTCCAGGTACACACCGGCTCACTCCTTGGTGGCTGCTTGCCGGGGCCTGGAGCCTGGAGCTCGGGCCACTTCAGGGGTGGGGTGCCCTCAGGCTCTCGGCCTGGGGCTCGGTCACTCTGGCACAGCTGGCTGCCAGCGGAGCTCACGGGCATGTCACTGCAACCCCCCCTGGCTTCTGCTCCGCGGCTGCTGAGTGACCCCTCATCTGGGACTCTCCTCAGCTCTTTCTAGGATAGTGGCGCGGCTGCCCCTCTGTTGGTCTTCCTTGGTCTCTTGTGTTCTGGGGGCCTCTGGATGTCTGGAGTTTTGATCTCCTCCATACCTGCTTCATGCCCTGGAGGACGGGGCAGTGGCCCCCCACACCCTCTAGCAGATCATTACATGAAGGAACCTTTTAAAAACAAGCGCGCTCATGCTCACAGGTGTACACACGGGTGCTCACACACACAAACTACACCCTTTTTGGCTCCTACCTCAAAGCACACTTTACGCTGTCAATTTTACGTGCTGCACAATGTTTAATATTTAGTATTTACTGTCATATTCCCATAGATCATCGTGATGTTGTTTATTCTATTACTCTCGTTTTCTTCTGCTTGTTATCTTTTTTCTTTCTCAACAGGTGATCCAGGTGATCGATATATGTATTTTTTGTCTGCTTATTCTGTTGGTTTTTGTTTTTTGCCCTTTTTCCCCGTCCCTCTTCTCAGCTGTTTTTCTTTCCCTCTTTCTTTCTCCCCTTTCTTTCCCCCAGTCAAGTCTGTCCCGTATTCAGCAAGTGAAAATAAAATAAACAATAAAAGGTGAATCAAATAGACCATTATGGCAAGGCTGGGATGGTCAATTTGGTAAAGTAAATCCGTTGGACATCTTTCTTCACCTTTAGACAATAATTCTGATGACAAAAGAGCCAAACGGGACAGGTTAAAAAAAAAAAAAAGAAAAAAAAAGAATGCGACACCGAGGATGAGGACAAGTGGGTGAAGAATTTGTCTGACAGACAGCTCACCCAAACAGAGAAAAACATCTTTGCTAAAGGGTTGGATTTTGCTGTCACACCGAGACAAATCCCACTAGTGGAGCTGATCACAGCCACAGAAACAGCAATTCGTAACAACAATATTGCAGAAATGGAAGCAGAGCAACTACGGACGAAAGTTTCGGCCTGTCTCAGCAATGCAAAGCCCCCAGCATCCAACATCACCACGGAGGAGAGGAAGGCAATCATATCACATAGTGATGACAACAACATTATCATCCTTCCGGCAGACAAGGGTAGGTGCACAGTATTGCTATACCAGAAAGACTATCATGAGAAAATTTTGTCACTACTCAGTAATGAAAATACTTCTGAGCCCCTGAAACGAGACCCAGGAAGTGGCTACAGGAAGAGGGTGATAGACTGTCTGAAACAGTTATAACAAGACAAGGCTATTGACTGGACCTCATACCACAGGCCATACCCAGGAGAGTCTACACCAAGTCTGTATGGTTTACCAAAAATACATAAACAGAGTGCACCTTTAAGACCGATTGTCTGCACGATCAACTCTGTCTCCTATAACATCTCCAAGTTTCTGGCCTCGATCCTCAACCCGCTGGTGGGCATCTCTGAACACCACATCCAGAACACCCTGGATTTTGTTGAGAAGATGAGAGATGTCATTATGAAGGTAGATGAAACCATGGTCTCAAACGACGTTACATCTCTCTTCACTTGCATCCTGGTCACGGAAGCGTTGGAGGTAGTCCGTAAGAGATTACAGGATGACACCAACCTCAGCAACAGGACCACTCTCAGCATCGACCAAGTGTGTTTGCTTTTGGAACTGTGTCTTCATTCCACCTACTTCACATACAAGGGTCAGTTCTACAGGCAGAAACATGGGTGTGCCATGGGCTCCCCAGTTTCACCCATCGTGGCCAATTTGTACATGGAAGAAGTGGAAATGAGGGCTTTGCTGTCCTACCCTGGAACACCACCAAGCCATTCAGGTTCAGATATGTGGATGACACCTGGGTGAAAATCAAATCGCAGGACATAACCCAATTCACGGATCACATTAACTCGGTGGACCGACACATCAAACTCACCAGGGAGGATATGAAAAGTGGCAGGTTAGCCTTCTTAGACTGTGAGATTTCCATCAGTAATGGGGGACATCTAAAAGCTGACGTGTACCGTAAACCTATACATACAGATCAGTATTTAAGGTTTGACTCTCATCCGCTGGAGCACAAACTGGGTGTCATCAGGACGCTACAACACAGAGCGAACATCATCCCCACTGACACAGCGGCCAGGGAGGCAGAAGAACAGCACATCAAGAAGGCCCTGAGTAAATGTGGTTTTCCCAGCTGGACTTTTGTCAAAGGTGGAAAGGCACCTAAAGAAAGCTCCAGCCGATCCAGGAGAGAAGGACAACCGCTGCCCAAGCGAAAACCTGTAGTGATCCCGTACGTGTCAGGAGTATCGGAGCAATTGAGACACATTTTTTCTAAACACCGGGTCTCTGTGACTGTTAAACCCCAAAACACGCTGCACCAAAAATTAGTCCACCCCAAGGATCGGGTCCCCCGACACAAACAGAGTAACAAAATGTACGCTGTTAAGTGCCAGGAGAATTGCCAGGATTTATACATCGGGGAAAGCAAACAACCTCTGGCGAAGCGGATGGCACAACACAGAAGAGCTACCTCGTCAGGCCAGGACTCTGCAGTCTATTTACACGTACAGGCCAGTGGACACTCTTTCAAGGATGAGGATGTACACATCATAAAAAGGGAGGAATGCTGGTTTGAGCGCTGAGTCAAGGAGGCCATTTACATGAAAAGGGACCATATCTGAATCAAGGAGGGGGCCTAAGTGT
This sequence comes from Oreochromis aureus, assembly GCF_013358895.1. Classification (NCBI taxonomy): domain Eukaryota; kingdom Metazoa; phylum Chordata; class Actinopteri; order Cichliformes; family Cichlidae; genus Oreochromis; species Oreochromis aureus. The sequence goes on from NC_052944.1 coordinate 69,104,653, forward strand.
ACATCTGTCAATATTTTACAATGCTGTGATTGCAGCCATTCTCCATTCTCTGTGAATGGTACTGATGGCCATTAATCAGTGGGTTTTGGTCAGTGGTTGTTGATCAATGGTCATGAGAATTTGCATAATTAAGATTAAGGAACTGACCTCATAGCCCATTGTTCTTTCAGTGGGCTGGTTTCAATCATTATGCAAATGTACTGTTTACAGTGGCTTGCAAAACTATTCGGCCCCCTTGAACTTTTCCACATTTTGTCACATTACAGCCACAAACATGAATCAATTTTATTGGAATTCCACGTGAAAAACTAATACAAAGTGGTGTACATGTGAGAAGTGGAACGGAAATCATACATGATTCCAAACATTTTTTACAAATAAAAAACTGAAAAGTGGGGTGTGTGTAATTATTCAGCCCCCCGAGTCAATACTTTGTAGAACCACCTTTTGCTCCAATTACAGCTGCCAGTCTTTTAGGGTATGTCTCTACCAGCTTTGCACATCTACAGACTGAAATTCTTGCCCATTCTTCTTTGCAAAACAGCTCCAGCTCAGTCAGATTAGATGGACAGCGTTTGTGAACAGCAGTTTTCAGATCTTGCCACAGATTCTCGATTGGATTTAGCTCTGGACTTTGACTGGGCCATTCTAACACATGGATATGTTTAGTTTTAAACCATTCCATTGTTGCCCTGGCTTTATGTTTAGGGTTGTTGTCCTGCTGGAAGGTGAACCTCCGCCCCAGTCTCAAGTCTTTTGCAGACTCCAAGAGGTTTTCTTCCAAGATTGCCCTGTATTTGGCTCCATCCATCTTCCCATCAACTCTGACCAGCTTCCCTGTCCCTGCTGAAGAGAAGCACCCCCAGAGCATGATGCTACCACCACCATATTTGACAGTGGAGATGGTGTGTTCAGAATGATGTGCAGTGTTAGTTTTCCGCCACACATAGCGTTTTGCATTTTGGCCAAAAAGTTCCATTTTGGTCTCATCTGACCAGAGCACCTTCTTCCACATGTTTGCTGTGTCCCCCACGTGGCTTGTGGCAAACTGCAAATGGGACTTTTTATGGTTTTCTGTTAACAATGGCTTTCTTCTTGCCACTCTTCCATAAAGGCCAACTTTGTGCAGTGCACGACTAATAGTTGTCCTATGGACAGATTCCCCCACCTGAGCTGTAGATCTCTGCAGCTCGTCCAGAGTCACCATGGGCCTCTTGGCTGCATTTCTGATCAGCGCTCTCCTTGTTCAGCCTGTGAGTTTAGGTGGACGTCCTTGTCTTGGTAGGTTTACAGTTGTGCCATACTCCTTCCATTTCTGAATGATGGCTTGAACAGTGCTCCGTGGGATGTTCAAGGCTTGGGAAATTTTTTTGTAGCCTAAGCCTGCTTTAAATTTCTCAATAACTTTATCCCTGACCTGTCTGGTGTGTTCTTTGGACTTCATGGTGCTGTTGCTCCTAATATTCTCTGAGACAACCTCTGAGGCAGTTGTGGAGCTGTTTTACAAAGAAGAATGGGCAAGGATTTCAGTCTCTAGATGTGCAAAGCTGGTAGAGACATACCCTAAAAGACTGGCAGCTGTAATTGCAGCAAAAGGTGGTTCTACAAAGTATTGACTCAGGGGGCTGAATAATTACGCACACCCCACTTTTCAGTTATTTATTTATAAAAAATGTTTGGAATCATGTATGATTTCCATTCCACTTCTCACATGTACACCACTTTGTATTGGTCTTTCACGTGGAATTCCAATAAAATTGATTCATGTTTGTGGCTGTAATGTGACAAAATGTGGAAAAGTTCAAGGGGGCCGAATACTTTTGCAAGCCACTGTATATATATATATATAGGGCCTTGAGGGTGGCCACATTAACGGCGTTCAGAGGATGGTCTGTGTATTCAACCCCACCTCTGGTGCCGGTGCCCACCTCTCAATTTTAAATCTATGTAGACACTGAGGGTTCTCGGGAGGGGCCGTGCTAACACCTGCTGCTCTCTGGCAGCAACACCATGCCCTCCCGTGTTTTAAATGCACTTTAGAACAACACGCAGTAACACTACACATGAGCGGGAGGAGGGAGGTATGGGGTCTTCACACACCCTCGTTCTCTGCTGGCCATTGGGGCGGAGGGGGTTGAAAGGAGGTGTTGGCCGTCCGATTGGCCTCCCTGCTGCTGCGGAGCCTGGGGCGGTCTGCTTGCCTCCACCCCGGGGGAAAGGGTAACTTCTCTTGGGCCTAGGTGTCATTTCCCCCTCTGGGGGCGAGGGTACCTGGACCCGGGGTATAGAGTATGTTTGGTTAGTGTGATTGTGTGTACATGTCCATTTATGTCTATCCTTACGTTGGGTGAGTGCTGAGTGTTTTTATGTGTGTGCTTGAGGGTGGGAATGCATGTTTGTGTCTGTGTGTGCCCGTTTGCCTGTGTGTCTATATGTCAGGTCGGGTCTTACACTCCACCTCTCTGGGAACTCAGATAGTCCCTCGTGGAGGCCTATCTCCCCTCACCACACTCCCTGCCAGTGACTGATGCCCTCAGGGGATGGGTTGGTGGTTCTTGGTGTCCAGGGCTGGGCGCTCAGGTATGTACCAGCTCACTCCCGGTGGCTACTTGGCCAGGCTTGGCGCCTGTTGCTCGGTCAGGCCTCTTCCGGGGCATGGGACCCTCCAGCCTGCGGCTCGGTTCACTCTGGCACAGCTGGCTGCCGGCAGAGCCAGCGGGCATGCCAGTGCAGCCCCCTCTGGCTTCTGCTCTGTGGCTACTGGGTGACCCCTCGTCTGGGGATCTCCTCAGCTCTTACCACGAGGGTGGCACGGATGCCCCTCCGGTGGTCCTCCTTGGGCTCTCGCACTCTGGGGCCTCTGGATGTCTGGAGCCTGGATCTCCTCCTTGCCTGCTTCATGCCCTGAGGAACGGGGCTATGGCTCTCTACACCCTCTAGCAGACCGTTACATGGGGAAACCTTTTAAATACAAGCGCGCTGATCCACACAGGTGTCCACTGTTCATAGACATAAACTACACCTGGCAGGGATAGGGGCCAGGGTTGTTGTGCGTGCTGCACAACAACATTCAATATTTAGTATTTACTGCTGTTTACACTTAGCTAGATTAATGCGATAGTGTTGTGTTTAATATGTTGCTTTGTTTTTTTGGGATGTTTTCTCTTTTTTTTCTCTCAACAGGTGATCCAGGAGATTTTTTTCTTTCTAAGTGCCCTTTCTCACTGTCCCTCTTCCCTTCTTTTTCCCAACAAATTTCCCACGTGTGGGACTAATAAAGGTTATCTTATCTTATCTTATCTTAAACTTGACCCAGAAAACAAAGTAAAGCTATTTTTCGGCTACTAGCCCGACACGGAACCCGATGTATTAGCCAGAGGTCCCTTTACTATGGTTTGGAGCTGCGGACCTTAAGTAATAGTAATAAATCACACACCAATAGTACATTCATGTAGTTGTAAAGAGCATGATAATATATTAAGTAATCCAAAGTATTCAGAATACGTTACTCTCATTGAGTAACGTAACGGAATACGTTACAAAATACATTTTGGGGCATGTATTATATAATCTGTAGTGGAATACATTTTAAAAGTAACCTTCCCAACACTGGTGGTTGGTAGAGCTGACCCAATTACAGATACAGCACACCTGAGAAGGCCAGTCCCAGTACTCTCTCGCCGTCGGGCACTCATTATGTTCATTGGGTTTTTCAGTTATGGCTGTTGTATTATTTAACTTCTGTTTAAGTTTCTTTACCTTATTTCATTAAAAATATCTTACAGCCTTTAAAAGTGTGTGTGGTCTCCCTCTTGCTTGTTACGTCCTTTGAGCTGGGTTGTGACAAATGGGGGCTCGTCTGCACAATTAGCTTGGTTTATCTTGGTTTGGTAAGCTTTCTAATGTTTGATTGACAACTGATATGTTTGCAGCTGCTTGATTCTGGGTGTGTAATTATGTTACAGTCTGTTCATTCAGCACTCAGTGCAGTTGATTGTCAGAATTTTGCTATTGTTAAAGATGGAGTTCTGACTACTTTCCAGGATCTGTGCGAGTTAATAATAATGGATTGCATTTATATAGCGTTTTTCGAGACCCTCAAAGCGCTTTACAATTCCACTATTCATTCACTCTCACATTGACACACTGGTGGAGGCAAACTACAGTTGTAGCCACAGCTGCCCTGGGGCAGACTGACAGAAGTGAGGCTGCCATATCACGCCATCAGCCCCTCTGGCCATCACCAGTAGGCAGTAGGGGAGGTGTCTTGCCCAAGGACACAGTGACCGAGAATGTCTGAGCCGGGGCTCGAACCGGCAACCTTCTGATTACAAGAAGAACTCCCAACTCTTGAGCCACGATCGCTGATGGTTTTGGAGCAGGTTAAAGTTCGTGTTCCTCCTGAATTACCACTTATATTGCTGAATGGGAAGTGACAACAGTTTCTGACGCTGCTAAATTGGCAAATGAATATGTCCTGACACATAAGAGGCAGTTTGGTAGGAACAGTTTTTCAGTTGGTGCTCCTGTTAAAGCTTTTGGTCAAGCTAAGTTTATGTCATCAGTTCCAATTGTGGTGTGAAGTCCATTAGTTTTGGTCAAGCTTGCCATGGCGATGGACACTGGAAAGCAGAATGTCCCTTGTTGAAAAGGTTCGTACAGGTAAATGGGTTAAGCCTGCGGCTCTTACCTTTCCTGCACGAGAAATTTCAGTAGTCTCTTGGGAAACCCCAGTTTTGACTAAATCTGACTCAGAGACATATTCAGGGTTTGAGGATTTTGTGCTTTTCCAACACGTTCTCACTCCCAACTCGTCAAATGTGTGACGCATGGTCAGGCTCCCTCTGCTTCACTTATCGACGCGCAGGGTACCCCCCTCGCGTCGAGAATTGACGTGCAGGGTCCTCCTATTGAATACTATAGAGCTCCCTAATCGTTGTTTATTGACGACAAGAGATTTCCGCGGAAGAGCCTGTTGTTCGTATATTTATATATTTCCGAAATCACATTGTAGTGACGTGTACTGAACACAATATATTATATAATGTAAACAACTACCTGAGAAACAGCAGATACAGCAGATAAATTAATTATAGGCCATTACTTTTGTATCGTTTATTGCATTTATGGAGGGAGAGGTGTATGCTGGGTAATGGCACAGCTAGCGACACGGTGACTTTATTCACCCGCTTCGCTGTTATCAGTCCATCAGGCGTTATTAGCAGAAATCAGTCCCATAGATATGGGCCATCCACCTGCTAGATTGTTCAGAAGGTTGTTATCATCCATCCAGATGGAGGATCACTAACAGGAGCGTGGAAGACTCCAGAATCCACTCTGGCTGGAATCCGGTGGATACAGCAGTGTTACAGGTAAGACCATTTAAACGGACAGCATTTATAGAATGACTATTAAAAGTCAGCGAGTGTCAATAATGTTAATGTGGTTATGTTGGTAATACAGCGAGTGCTAATATAACAGCTTTAAGATGCATTTGTAGATATTATTACGTGTTTTACCGTCTTTATGGTGCTAGCTTAAAGTTACGGTGTAAACGTTAGCTTATATTGGAGTAAAGCTGTTACTGTTTAAACGATGTTAGCACAGAAATATTAGCTTCTGTCATGACTGATGAAGTTACTAGTTAATAAAGTTTCCAGTAAAGTGATTAATCGCAGCCACAGATTGACAGTAAATATCCCGATTAGCTTCAATGCATCTGTTATAAATATGTGCAAATTTCAGCGCTTCGTTTAAACTGTATGATACTTATACTGACCCAGGGTCAGTGTAAAATACAATCCTAGCTGTGTGAACAAAGCCTGGCTCCTTTAATCCTGCATGACAAACCTCAGGATGCAGGTTATTATTACTCTTTCCTGCTGGCACACCTGTCACACCTGAGAGTCAGCTAGAAGCTTACAGTGACGTGGAAAATCATGCAAAGACTGCCAGACTCTGTAATACTGTAAATGATCAGTGACTCAGGTTAACACTAAACTTTAAACAGTGCCTCTGTGTCTCTGTGTGTGCTGAACATTTAGGATTGAGTCAGGCTGCATTGACTGTGGGACTTTTGACATTTGAAGATTAAACTTTAGCATTATGGCTGCTGGTGGTTTGTAAAGCCTCTACTCAGCTGTATTTTTGTTACTAATTTATGTTTGTTGTTGTTTAACACAGATTTCAGAAGAGCAAATATGAGCACTGTTGCTTAATCCTTAATAGTTTAAAGCAGGACTGGATTGGAAATAAAAAAAAAAATCCACATTCTTCTTCCACAGAAGTTTCATTTGTCAGTGTGGATCTGCTGAGTCACCTGAAGAACTCATTTCATTCTCCACGATGTTGATTTACAGAAATGTTTCACAGGAACTGATTCCTCCCAAAGGGTGAACTAGTGTGTTTCCATAGATTATCTCTGTATGAATGTACTTCTTAAATGAAGGCAAGTGTTTGTCCTGTTTTGTTCCTCAGGTACAGTACGTGATATTAAGGGCAGAAGGTCATCACTGGGGGAAGACAAGAAGCAGACGTACTTCCAAGAGGGAGCTGCAGTGAGGACACAGCCTGGTCACTGAGGTCAGAGGTCAGAATCTGAAACAGCTCAGGTTTATATTCTAGGGGTTATAAAAAAATCGAAATGTATTTATGAAGAAACCTTTAAATAATATTTCAAATAATAGTCATAATTATGATTATTATTAGAAATATCAAACATTTAAGTGAATTTTCTGTTACACGTATTGTCTTAGCCCTGCGATAACTGGCAGCCTGTCTTTGTCCTGTATCAGCTGGGATAGGCTTCATCCTCCCACGACCTTGAATTGGATACATGAATTGTATTGAATTGTATCCCAATTATGTAATCTGATCATTTACAAACTCAAGGTATCCAATCAAAATGTAAGTAATAATGATAAAAATGGGAAAGCAGAAATAAGTGTGACATGAATGTAAATGTGTGAGCTGACATAGAGGACAGCTACATGTAGTCTGAAAAACCTTTGTTGTCAAGTTTGCAGGTCTATCACGAGACATTCTTACATAGAAGAGACTGTTAAAGTCTCTAACTCAGTGAAGCATTATTGGTCCCGTCTGTTTGGATAAATATAATAACCTGATGTATGTTCGTTTATTGACACATTTTCTTAAGTGCTTATCCAGGATCACAGTGGAGCTGCAGCTGGATATGTTCAGTAAAGAAACCTTACAAAAGTTAACATAAACCTGCATCTCTGTACGTTGTTGTCCACAGGATGAGAAAATCAAACTGGAAGACTGTGGAACATGTTAATAAATGTTTGTGTTTATGCCTGTGTCTTTCACAGGAGGCACTGAAAGGTTTCCCTAATAGTTCCTGGTGAATCAAAGCAGGACCATAAAGGTTGCTGGACTGCATGATGGCCTTACCCCTGAGCAGTCATCCTGTTAAAGGAGGAACCAGTTAGAAGCTGTTTTCAAAGTAGCTGAGCAGATTTCACCTCAAGTAAGCGATTAACTGTTTGTTTGTTTGTTCTGCCACTTAAAGAGCATTTAAGGACGTCTTTTGAGTGTTTAGTTGAATTAATTCTACTGGCTCTCATGGTCATTTGTGATTATGGACATATTTTTCATGTACATCAACCATTTAGTAAATTCTATCTATTTAGTAATATCTGTCAGCTATAAAATGTAATATAAATATAAAAATATCTAAATATCTCCTGCCCTTTATATTTTAATGATGTAAGACCAGACGTCTGTTATCGTGTTACATTAGCATTCCTCACATATCAATGAGATGCTGTACAGTACAATCCTACAGACACAGCAGAGGGATAACGACGGCTATTCAACATCGTTACACGACACATTCAAGCTGCATGATGCAGACAAAGTGACTAAATCATCTTTTTTGTGGTCTATTGTCTTCAAACCAGCAGACAAAGCCGATGGCAGAAGATGTTTGGAGAAGAACTTCAGGTCGTGGACTGAAAAGGTATTTTTTTTCTTGTTATCAAAAGACATTTGGAGTGACGGCTTCTACAACTGTGCTGAAGTAAAGCTTACAGGCTAAGAAGTCACAGTGTTGATATTCAGCACAAAGAGAAAATCTCACTTGTTTGAATTTATTTACAATCATAGTTTTTATAAATTCTGACTGTAAACAGCTTTTACAGCTTTGATATTGTTTGACACTCGATATCAGGTGATGGTATTTAATTTAAAGGTTTCTTTGTCCCAATGAGCCATTTACACTGACCAGTGTCACTTTAACTGTAACACATTCATTATTTAGATCCAACATTTCTAAGAGCAATAACTGAATGTAAAAAATGGCAGCCCTCAGGCCAGGTTTAATTGATAGAGATATATGCATGCATTATGAAATTTATGTATCCCAGATCATTTTTATTCATCTAGTCATGGCAGACCCACCCCTTCCTCCCAAGTAAACTGCAACCCAAAAGAACTAGTGGGGTTATTTACACACTCACAACCAGTGTGGGATAAAAAGAGCCACCAAAAACCTGTCAGCCTGCACAGCTAAGATGTGCTAAAAGCCATAAGAGTTAGAAGCTCTGCTTATGGAGAAACTTTCTAAGCCTAACAGGGGACAGGTACTCCTGCCCAAATAACATGATATAACCCCACATACAGCCCAGCCATAAAGTGAACCAAGTCATTTAGTTAGAGACAGCATGGGACCAAATGCATGTAACCAGCCTGCACCAACCTGACATCTCTTCCTCCTGAATTAAATGAATGAATGGATGAAAGTTGAATGACTACAAGCCTAAAGCCACTAGTTCCCACACTGGAGTTCCCTGACACTGTGTTAACTGTACTGAGCTTGTATCAACAGTTGTAACAGGCTAAGCTACCTGAGAAACTGCATTGAACGATTGTTTCTATCTTAATGGTTTCAACTCATATGTTCTGCTTTTTCCTTTCAGTAGATCAAAGCAGCTCGTGCTCTGTCTGCTTCCATTCTGATGGCAAGCAGAAGAAGAAGAAGAAGAAGAAGAAGAAGAAGACTTCAGCCAAGTGGCGTTCATGGTCTCAGTGAACAGTCATGGTCACACACTGCATGTGGTTTTAAAAGCAACATGTCTGTTCACCACAACAATGGAGATGTGTAATATCAGTGCAGCTACGGTTTGTTCTTGAACATCAGTTCTGTTTTCTACTTTGACCACTTAGAACAAAAAAGTGTTGTTTTCAGATTCTTTCTTTTAAATCTGTAAAGTACCTGCTCATTTTTTATTAAAATTAGTTTCACATAAATGTTAGTGTTTCCTTTATGATCTTTTAATGCTTACACTACACTGTACTCGTCTACATTAGAGACATTTCTGTTACCTATGTATGAGACTGGGCTGCTTGACTACAATTTGAAATGGATGCAAACTCACACGGAGCGTGCTATTGTTTGTTTTTAATATGATGGACTGAACACAGGACGTGTCTGACTAAGCAAAGATGAATCTGATCCCATTTCTACCTGTCTCTACTGTTTCAACTGTAATTGTCAGGATATATATTTATTCCAGCTCTCATAGGGCAAAGGAATGACTCAGACTTGTCAAATGTTCTTTGACTTGATAAACAATTTGAAGTTCACAATTTTATTACAAATAAAACTATAATGACAAACATGAACAGCTGTGGTTATTTGTGAGACATGATTTTTTTGAATGTGTTCATATTTAGACAGTGTGCATTTGTATGCTGAAACTGTAATGGTGAACCTGAGGTGATGGTCAACAGAAGGCAAATATACATAAATATAAAACAATATTGAAGTAATGTCTTTACCCTCTGCAGCGTGTGGACGCTGTGCACACAATCACCTTATTCACTGTAGTAAACATGCTAGCTCACGTGACTGACTGTCTCCATGGTTACATCGTATATTATTAGCTATGTAAACAGCTTCCAAAGATGCCGCCATAGCTCTCTGCAGCTGTAACACTTTCACACTTTACAAATCATTCACGTTTTTGATAGTTATGAAGACAGAATATGTTTTTAAGGTCATGCTAGGCTGTTGCTATGGTGGTTGCTGTGGACTAGGGTGGACCGCGCGTCCGATTCCTGTTGTTAGCTGTCCGCCGTAGGAAGGCTGCGTTCCGTTTAGAAGTAGCGCCAGTCTGCCGTAACTCGAACTCAAACCCCGCTTTGTTCTGTAATTAAAGGGCTTTTACAGCCGTTCATGACACACACGCACACACACATAAAGCACTTTGCCTCACCATGAGAATGCAACTTTACTAAAACCTTTAAAGTATCTGATATGGGATAGAAAAATGAAGCAACCAGAGATTTAATGGTGAAGACTCTGGGTTCTGTAGTTCACGTTTTATAGTCCTGAATGACTCACTGCACATCCATATAATTTATTGAAGAGGAGTTTAGAATGCACTTTACATTTAGACTGTTGCTGTTTAATTTTTTACATTATGACCTTGTTATGTCATGAATAAGGTTCACCTGCTGGGGTTTGATGGATCAGCTGGACAATACAGTCAAAGACAGACTTCATCCATCATATGCAAGAATCCTAGTTGGATTTTTGTTTTCACTCATATTTTAGAACCAAATATTGAAAACAACTGTGACAGACTGGATACCTGGTCAGGGTGTACATTACCTTTCACTCAAGCATCCCAGGACAGAGCCCTGCCCCACCATGAGCCTGGGTGGATACGTGGTTATAATATAAAATGACTGATACTGAATATGAATATTTCATGAAAATCAAATTATAATATGAATTCCTAGGTGTTTGTTATATCCAGCAAGAGATTGATTACATATGTCTGAATTGCTAACCCTAACCCTAGCTCAACAGAGCACAATGCCCTGGACTGTCACTATTATTACATGCTGTGAACATAAGTAGCTTTGATCACAGTTTATGTTGTAAAAGAGAAGGAATATTGAAAAAAAGATCAACATTGTGATATTATTTCTTCCAAACTGACCAGAAACATGCTTGTCAGACTCTCACAGCACAGGATCAGACTCACTGTGCATGACGGCTCAGGCCAATAATTGTTAGATTGTCAGTTATTTAGTGCTTCTGTACAGTTAGGCTCACCATCTCTATTTCAGTATAATTAATATGCAGAAAATACTAAAAGTTGATTGTCTTCCAATATTCTAGCATAATTAAAAAACTTTGACTTTGTAAGTACATATTGTTACAGTCCTAATGCCAATATGATTCTTCATAACGCCTGCTTTGAAATACTGAACTTTAAAATTGACCTGATGAAAGATAATTTACAGTGGCAGTCTGTCAGGATAATTCTGACTGTAAGATCACTGTATTAATCTGAATCCTTCTGAAATGTGCTGTGAATGAATGCTGATGCAATTCACTGTGGGAAAGCTGTTAATAAATGAATCTGTGACACATGCAACACATTCACAGAGGAAGAGGACACAAAGGGAGGACACGCAGAGACTGTGTTAAAGTCAGAAATCAAACCTTTAGTCAAAAACAGGCGGCGGTTACAAACAGGAAGACAAGCAGTCCATTAAACAGTCTACAGGGTCAAACATACAGAGAATTCAAACAGCAGTAAAAAATAACTGAACACTGAAAAACTTAAAGCAATGTGTGATGAAACAAAAGGAAGCAGCGCAGTATATTCACTGAATTATCATCAATTACAAAAGAGAAAACGAAGATTTCTAAGGATTTATTTTTAATTGCAGTTAAGAGTGTGGCTGGTAAAGATGGAAGCATACAGAATGTAAACTGTGTGAGTTTGGTGAACTTTGTTAGTAACAAATGAGGTAAAAACAAACAAAAAACCCAGACAAAACACAGAAAGAGACTCTCAGTATTCATTAATAATTAGAAAGCATCTAAACATTCTGGTCATGGATTTTTACAGTCTTAGTTCCGCTCGCTGTCATTATTATAATCATCATGATCAATGGAGAGGTCCTGAGGTGGGCGGGACTGTCTCTGGTGATGTCACCATGAAGGAACAGCGTCTGGCACGTGTTGGTGAAACATCCCAGTACACTGGTGTAGTTTCCTCTCCAGCTGTTTGACATTTGACACTTCAACATTAAGGGGAAGAAGAAGAAACAGTGTTAGGTCAGGTGACCACATGGTTTCTAAAATAACTGACAGGAAGTAACCAGGCCGTTAGAAATGGATGGCATGTGTTTATAGTTACTGTAGTTAGGTAACTCTACTTACCAAAAGCAGAAGCACACAGATGGCAGATCAGATGCTGAATGTTGCAGGAACATGCTCATGTGTGGTGATCATTCAGTGCTGCTCCGGCAGGTTAGACAGTCCAAGACTGATATCCTGCCCATCTGAGAGTTTGAAAACACACATGCAAAGATTTAATTGTATTACAGTCAAAGTTGGATGTTCGTTTTTGTCCTTTAAAAATGTTTGTGTATTTGAAAGCACTAACATTTAAGGATGACTCGGATCGTCTCTCTCTCTAAGAGTGTCTCCTTTAAAGCGGAGACAAGTGTATCCACTGATCCACGCCACTTTACCTGGATGATGACTCTCTCTCCCTCACTCAGAAACACTCCTAAAATAACCAAGCAAATAAATAATACTGAAGATTTACTCACAAAAACATCAAAAATATCTCCCTTTGATTCTATTTCTCCATTCCTGCTGAACATCAGGCAACAAATATCCCAGTAAATCACAGTAAAATGTAAAGCACATATTTTCTCTGCTTTGTCTGCAGAGCCCCTCTGTCAAGAAAAACATATCTGTAAGCATAAAACAAATATACATTTCATAACACGTCACTGGACAAACTTCAGTCAGTTGATTTCCTCTGTGCAGTGCAGACGAGCATCAGTCAGCAAGTCAAGGTGGTGAGAAGGACTCGTGCCCTTTGTGACTCTGCTAGTTCTTCTGAGGAAACACCACCGTCTCTCCACACCGTCACCATCTGTGAGCACAAACGGCCGCTCTGCTCTGCCAGCATGTAGGAAATCACATATCACACACACAAGGGTGAAGAAACATTAGGGCTCAACTTTGGATACTTTAGATTTAAACAGATCAAACTTGCTCTTAGTTTCAACAATCAGTGAACAGACAAACAATGATACCAAACTGATTCTGTATGAATACAATATAGTATTTTCAATACAGGTGTGAAATTAATGTATTAAAACTAATACAGATATATGTATATATATTTTTGATAAATTAGTTTGCTAAATTGAAAAAAAAAATATATTTTCATTTAACAATTGCAACTGAAAGAAATTAAATGTTGAACAAAAATATATTGTCACATTCTGCATTCTCAAATACAAATTTCACAAAGTAAATTTTTGATTAACAGACAAAATATGAATTACAAAAATAGTTGTATATTATTAAAATATTATGCAACCGTGACCAAAGTCAGAATCATCATTACAGTATTGTGGACTTACTGCTTGCCTAATAGTGATAAACTTCAGGGGAGATCATGATGACAGAAAACTGTAAACAACACTCTGAAGTCTGAAGCTGCTTTTCTTGTTTCTGTGACCTCAGCACGCTGACAGACTTGAAGTTGCTAAAGATTTTAAAAATGATAATTACAGGAAGAAACTTCTCTTTTCATCCATTTAATCAAACATTTGATGCCTCAGCTGTCTCAGTCCTAAAGCATTCTGCAACTACAACTAACCTGAGGAGGCTTGGATTTGGCTGCAGGTGCCCCTGTACATCCTTCTCAGCAGCACACATGTGGGTACCATTTAATCACACTTTTTCCTGAGCTTTGCTTCATCACAAGACTAAAGGTGGCATCCCGTGTCACAGTCTTATCATCATCCAATTGGAGAAGAAACATTTACGGTCATCCTGGTTTTGTTTTCTGATCCTGCAAAAAGACTGAGGACAACAAAGCCCAGAGAACAAGAGATACACAACATCCAACATTCAGACTCAACAGCCTCCATAAATGAAGAGCACCACGTTGGTCCCGTTATACTAGATATGAGCATACTTCACATTACTGTGTATGAATAATAATCAAGAGACAAACTTTGAAGATGCAGAGCATGATGTCCCATCATCAGTCTGTAAACAAACATCCAGCAGGCTTCTTTGTTGGCAGAGGTGATGATTCTCCCATCAGGGATCAGTAGCGTGTATTAACCTGTGATATAAGCAGCAGTCACTGAAATGTTACTGTTTCAGATAAGAAATCTAGCACATAAAAGCCAGGGTGGGAGGGATCTCTGCAAACTGACTTACCTCTGCGAGTGTGAGGCTGTTCCTCCAGCCTCAACAAAAATCTGTGACTCTCCAGTCACAGACAAACAAAAAACTCCAGCTGGGAGATAGAAAACGCTGTCTGGGTCTTGCTGGATGTTGCTGGTCAGAGTCCACACATTAGCAGAGTGCTGCGTGGTCCCACTGACCCATGTGGACAGTGACTGTGGAGAACTGTTCTGGCAAACAGAAAAGAGAATTAAAATGACAAAAAGCCAAACAGGATTTCCACAAAGACTCTCTTAGAATCAGCAATCAGAAAATCATTGGTTCATATTACAATTAAATATGACCAGGCTCCTTAAATGTAAGCAGTTAAGATCTGATTTCATTTACATCCTTCACACAGCACATTTGTCCAGGCTGTCAGGTAAACATAGAATTAATCTCAGGTAACATGACTCACAGTAGAGATTCAGTAAGAAAGATTGCCAGCTCTAATATTATTACCACACAATCCAAGGACACAACAGCTCAGATTTCTAGAAGTATTTAAACAAATGTCAGTCTATCCATTCATTTTCTTCTGAATATTCAATTCAGGTTCACAGTGGGAGGGGGGGGGGGTATCGTGGAATTTTGTAAATAAAGTCTGCAACACAGAAAGAGCTGTGATCAAGCTATTTATTACTGCGCGCAGGAGAGCCAACACACATCAAACATCACAGTTCAGTCATGTCAGCTCTGCCACAGAAGTGGTGCTCCTACTCCTTTGTGCATTCCAAGGAAGAGGGAGGAAGTTACAAACTGATCATACCACACTTCACGCGTCTCGCTATGAAACCTAACGGATCAATGGTTATGCTGTTTTGTGCCCTTGGCCTTATCAGCACCTGTAAAGGGAGTTGTTTTCTCAAACTGCTGATGCTGAAGTAAGTTCATCTAGTTTTAGAAACTTTCACTGAACAGTCTATAACAGTGTCACAACTAAGCATATGCATAAGCACTTAAATACTTTAAATGAGAATAATAGAAATTTCTATTACAGGAGCCAGAGCCTGTCCCAGTAGTCATAGGTAGAGCACACCTGGACAGGTACCAGTCTGTCAGAGGACTAACAGAGACACAGACATCAGAGTAACAAATCTATTTAAAATTAATGTAAGCTTGCTGCAGCTGTATGTATGAACATGTGTTTCTGTGCTCACAGTCCACCTCTGAGGAACCTGCAGTTCATTTTAAGTCTACTTTAAACAGACCTCACAAAAGTCTGATGTGGCTGGATCAGTAGTCTGATTTAAGTACGATACCTTTGGCCAGGGATTAATCTGGTACATCGCTTCACTGCAGTCTTACATATTATCCCCACACCTGAATAAAAAATACTGATATTTACATATAACACATTCAGCTGATGCAGCCTGACTCAATCTGATTCCAGATGTTCAGCACACACAGAGACACAGAGGGACTGTTTAAAGTTTAGTGTTAACCTGAGTCACTGATCATTTACAGTATTACAGAGTCTGGCAGTCTTTGCATGATGTCCACGTCACTGTAAGTTTCTAGCTGACTCTCAGGTGTGACAGGTGTGCCAGCAGGAAAGAGTAATAATAACCTGCATCCTGAGGTTTGTCATGCAGGATTAAAGGAGCCAGGCTTTGTTCACACAGCTAGGATTGTATTTTACACTGACCCTGGGTCAGTATAAGTATCATACAGTTTAAACGAAGCACTGAAACTTGCACATATTTATTATAGATGCATTGAAGCTAATCGGGATATTTACTGTTAATCTGTGGCTGCGATTAATCACTTTACTGGAAACTTTATTAACTAGTAACTTCATCAGTCATGACAGAAGCTAATATTTCTGTCCCAACATCGTTTAAACAGTAACAGCTTTACTACAATATAAGCTAACGTTTACACCGTAACTTTAAGCTAGCACCATAAAGACGGTAAAACACGTAATAATATCTACAAATGCATCTTAAAGCTGTTATATTAGCACTCGCTGTATTACTAACATAACCACATTAACATTATTGACACTCGCTGACTTTTAATAGTCATTCTATAAATGCTGTCCGTTTAAATGGTCTTACCTGTAACACTGCTGTATCCACCGGATTCCAGCCAGAGTGGATTCTGGAGTCTTCCACGCTCCTGTTAGTGATCCTCCATCTGGATGGATGAGAACAACCTTCTGAACAATCTAGCAGGTGGAGATGGCCCACATCTATGGGACTGATTTCTGCTAATAACGCCCATTGTATGGACTGATAACAGCCGAAGCGGGTGAATAAAGTCACCCAGTCGCTAGCTGTGCCATTACCCAGCATACACCTCTCCCTCCATAAATGCAATAAACGATACAAAAGTAATAGCCTATAATTAATTTAGCTGCTGTATCTGCTGTTTCTCAGGTAGTTGTTTACATTATATAATATATTGTGTTCAGTACACGTCACTACAATGTGATTTCGAAATATATAAATATACGAACAACAGGCTCTTCATGGAAATCTCTTGTCGTCAATAAACAACGTTTAGGGAGCTCTATAGTATTCAATAGGAGGACCCTGCACGTCAATTCTCGACGCCAGGGGGGTACCCTGCGCGTCGATAAGTGAAGCAGAGAGAGCCTGACCATGCGTCACACATTTGACGAGTTGGGAGTGAGAACGTGTTGGCTTTTCAGAACATACTGATACTGGTGAGTGTGTGCTTGTTCAGGACATAAGTTTAACTACTATCTGTGCCCTACTACACAAAGTCAGGCTGTCATGTAGTTTTGTGGATGACATCTCCACTGGTGTTTGTCCTGCTTTGCCACTTGAGGGCGTACATGTTATTTTGGGGAATGGTTTGGCTGGGAATCGAGTCGGGGCTGACAGTTCTTTGCCAGTTTAATCTACAATACTGAACGAGTTCCATGAGTGTCAACAAGGGCTGCAGCTAAAAGGGATGCAGAGCCTGTAACTCAAACAGAGGAATGTCAAGTTGAACCAGATTTGAATATTCCTGAATATTTGTAAGTTTCCCAGCAAGAGTTAATTCAAGCACAGAGCGCTGATGCTTTGCTGACTGAGCTGCTTCACAAGGTGCAACCTAGTGATGATGCTAGAAGTGCGGCCTCTGGTTATTTTCGGCAGAAGGATGTACTAGTCCGCAAGGGTTGGACTGTGTTGGAAGTCCAGTTGTCCAGATTGCGGTTTGGATTGCGGTTCCAAACCTGCTCCACTGTGTCCCATCCCGGCTGTGAGTAACCCATTTAAACATTTGATCATTGACTGTGTGGGTCCTCTTCCTAGATGAAAATCTGCAGCATACTAACCCCAAGTTGCTTTCTGATGCATCCATCAGAGTGTGAATAATGGGTGAGAATTGGTGAATGAGGCCTGTCGCATAAAGCATTTTGAGTGATCAGGTAAAGTAGAAAAGCGCTATAAAGGAACCACTTTATTTACATTTTCCAAAAAAATCCAGTTATGGTATGGGATCATAATCATGCAGTAAAATTAAGCCGTTACCAATAAGATGCTCAGATCAAAATCCATACTACTAAATTTTCTATTATAGTTTCTCAACAGTATTTGTTTTCATTTGTTTACTGGTTTGCACACTTTATTATAAGATTTTTATTGAAAAAAAAAAATAGACGACTAAACCACCATGGCTGGGCCGATGGCATTTGCATGCTTCGCAGCTAGAGATGGGCACCGGTATCCGTTGCCATTATGGCACCGGTTCTGACATAAACAGTAGTAACCAGACCAAAAAGCAGCGCACATTTCGGTGCTTTAATTCGGTGCTTTTTTTTTTTCCTGAGATGTCATACACTTTGGATTCTCACCAATCATTTTATGTTTCCGAGGATAGTAGGCGGGACCAGGTACGTATGTTCTTTTAGAGAAGAGCTACAGATCAAAAATGCCCAAGGAGAAGCGGTCAAAAGTCTGGCTGTGCTTCACAGCAAAAGATGCAAACTCAGCAGCCTGCAACAAGTGCTTTAAGGTGATATTGTGCAAAGGAGGTAACACCTCAAATCTGACAACCAACCTGGCAATGCATAGCGTTTTTCTAAAAGCCGAGAAATGCACCGTATTTCATAGCTTGCTGCGAGACCTCACACCAGCACATCTACTGCGGGTGTGGTGCCTGTTATCAGACTCTGAGTTAGCAATATCCCCCAAGATCCCGAAGAGTAGAGCCCTGGCCCCTATCCCTGCCAGTGTAGCAGAAATGATGACGGATGATGATGGCAGCAGCAGCCGTTCTTCTCTGGGCGAGTAGCTTTATTTATCTGGGTACTGAACATTTAAAAGAGCTATGAAAATGTCTGTGTGCTGATACTTCTTCTTCTTCATCCTGGCGTTGTTCCCGCTGGCACAGGGTCCGCTCTTCGGCAAAGGTTTCTCCATTTGGTTCTGTCCAAGGCGTCCTCAGGTGATGCCTTGATGGTCTTAATGTCCTCCTTAATTTTGTCCATCCACCGTTTCTTCGGTCTGCCTCGAGGCCGGCATCCTTCTGGGTCGATCATCATTGCCATTTTTGCTACAGAGTTCTCATCTCTTCGAATTACGTGTCCATACCACCTCAGGCGGGACTTGAGCATCTTTTCCTTAATTGGGGCAACACCTAGTCGCTTCCGTATGTCTTTGTTCGTAACACGGTCCCGTCTTGTAATTCCCAGGCTCCATCGGAGCATGTGCATCTCCATGGTGTTTAGGGCCTGTTAATGTGTGGTCAATGCGGGCCAACATGTGGAACCATACAGGGCTACTGGGCGGACCACCGCTTTGTAGATTTTTCCCTTGAGTCGATCTGACATTCTTCTGTCGCAAAGGACACCAGTGACCTGTCGCCATTTTAACCAGGTTGCATGTATTCGTGCTCGGACATCAGAGGTTATATTTCCATCGTAGCTGATGACTGAGCCCAAGTAGCGGAACTCTCCTGTCTTCTTCAACTCTTCGTTGTCAATTATGATGGTGCCATCAGTTTGGGGGCCTCCTTCCAGGTATTCGGCCTTTTTCGTAGTGAGCCACATACCATATTCATCGAGCCGGGTCTTCCAGAGTTGCGTCGTCATTTGGGTCTGTTCTCTGTCTTTGCTGGTGAGGAATACGTCATCGGCAAAGAGGAGAGACCATGGATGAGGTAACTGGAGGTCGGCCGTGATGGTATCCATACATAGCATGAAGAGGAGGGGTGACAGAGCTGACCCTTGGTGGACTCCAACACTAACTGGGAAGGGAGGTGATAGTCCAGCGGCGCATCGGACTGAACTGGTGGTGTTGTCGTAGAGGAGCTGTATCCATTTGATGTACACCTGAGGGACACCATGCGATCTTAGGGAGTGCCATATGAGGTCATGGGGTACCCTGTCGAAAGCCTTTTCAAGGTCTAGGAAGGCCATATGTACCGTCTTGTTCTTTTCCCTGTGCTTCTCCAGCAGGAGGGAAAAGAACAAGACGGTACATATAGCCTTCCTGTGTGCTGATACTCCCCATCCAAAGTGAGAGAGCTTAAGAGGTTCAGGAAAGAATGATGGTAAAAAGAGACAAAAAAATAGTTGTGCTTCCAAAAGGTGCTTCAACAAAGTTTTGAACAAAGGTTATACATATACAATAAATTATTTCTATATTTTGTTTTTTTTAATAAATTTGCAACAATTTTAACAATTTGTCTTTGACATTGTAGTGTGTCGTGTGTAGAGATGAAAATGAATTTAATCCATCTTGGAATAACACTGTAACATGACAAAAGAACAGTTTTCTCAATATTTTCCAGATGGACTTTAATTCTTTAACCAAGTATCTGTATTTTCCAAATATTTCAAAATTACAAAACTGAATTCTTGTTTAACACAGTACATGTGACACAAACTTCTCTGAGCTGTAATATGACACAGCACATCTCATAGTAAAGTAATAAACCAGGACCTATTGCAAGTGTCGGGAGTGCTGGAATATTATGCTGCTATTATTTGCTGCTATTTTTATGATCATTATTACTATTCCATTAATTATTAATATTGATATTGCATTTAGATGTTTAAACATATTGGCACCCAATTAAGCTTTTATTACAAGTCCAGTAAGAACCACTTTAAACTATTGAGTTGAATCTATAATTTTAAAGGCTTTTGAATGTTTTTATATTCTTACACTGAAGTCTTCAGTGGGTGAGAAACTGAGCTGCAGGGACAGGAAATATACTCTGTGCCAAAATGAGACAGGAAACGCCATGCTTTGCAAAAGTGAAACCGAAAGCAGAGTCTGAGTGCAAGTACTTTGAGTAGGTTATGAATCTGTAGTATCTTTTATCTTTGGATTAAGCTTTTAGTAGAGGTTAAAACATTTACTCAACATATTACATATATAGTTCCAGTTAGGTTATTACATGTAAGGATGAGCCTCTGTTCTGGTGAAAGGTCAGAAGTGCAACGGGTGAGATGAGAGAGCATTTAAGGACGAGACACACATACACACACATAGTTTCAGTTGCGTACGGGCTGGCCTTCTGTCTGGTGGAAAGGTTACAAGGTTTAGCTGATGAAGTGAAGGGTGAAACAAAGGGCAGCAGAAGCTGACACACACATACACCCACATACACACACACATATTAGTTAGACTCAGTTATATAGGTAAGAGTTTAATCATGTTTTGCTTGCAACTGCAAAGTTGTGCCTGCATGAGTGACAGTTTGTGCAGAACGTGGGCCTGATGTTCCAGAAGATAAGCCTGGGCAGGATGGTGACAGGAAGCACCTGGGTTCGAGCCGAAGACGATGTTCTTTTAAACTGTGTTCAAAGTTAACTGAACGGTTGTGGTTTTGGATTGACGTATGCTGTACTGGATCTGCCTGGCAACAGAAACCCTATAAAGCCTTTGTTCTGACTATTGTAAGACAGTTCAACACTGAATCTGCACAAGTGTTGGACTCCACATGTGTATTCATTAAAATGTCGTCTAATTGCACCCGGAGAATCAGTGGTCATTATTTTTGGTCTTCCTCCTCAAATTCTGAACCCTTAACACAAGATAAATGACAACATCTCTGTGTTTTGAGTCTGCATTCTAACTGTTGTCTCCTCAGTGGGTTGGTGGGTGTGAAATGAGGACAATGAAACCTGTTTCAGAAGATTCTGCTCTGTAACAAATCAAAACTGAATACAACGTGTCCTTTAGCTGAGTGAGCTGAATGTCTCAGAGTGTAGGAAAGTCAACATTCCAGTACTGACACACTCACTGGGGGCATCAAGGAAGTAAAGGCATACAGCAGTAGCTGAAGTGGAAATGACCTCAGCACACTCCGAGGACGAGGTGTTTCACGTCAATCCTGTACTCCATCCACTGAAGAGAAGTTCAGCAGTTTTCAAAGCCCTCATCCATAAACCAAAGCTTGACATTGGAGTTAAGGACACACGGTCATTGTGTCTTTGTACCTTCTGGAACAGATTCAAGAAGTCTGAATAAAACCACTGCAGTCATCACTGCAGAATTATCTCGATCTGTTTAAGATTGAAAAAAAAAATTGGATATGCTTCAAATAATTTTTAGAGAAACAGTTATTTAATTTTTTACAACAAAGAGAAACAGCAGATTTCCATTTTAACTTTGAAAATAAATAGACATCCAACATTTTGCTGAATCATGAAAGAAAGTGATTCAAACTGAACATGTAACAGTGTTTCCTGAAAACCCTCTCCTGTCTGATCATTTCCTGATAACATTTACATTTACAATAATTGATTACACAGCAGTGGAGAGTAGACTTTATCACAGTAGATGTCTTTCTGAAAGTGCTGTAAATAAGTTTAAGAATATAATCCACCCACTGTTATCATCTTCAATGCCCTGTACCAACATAGAGCAGAGCAGCTGTCTGAACGCTACTTCAACAGAGGTCGATTATCTTGTTAATAATTTTACCTCCATAATTTTACCACTACGTATGACTCTGGATACTGTAGCTCCTGTGAAAACTAAGGCCTCAAATCAGAAGTACCTGACTCCGTGGTATAATTCTCAAACACGTAGTCTAAAGCAGATGACTCGTAAGCTGGAGAGGAAATGGCGTGTCACAAATTTAGAGGATCATTATTTAGCCTGGAGAAATAGTTAGCTGCTTTATAAGAAAGCCCTCCGAAAAGTCAGAACATCTTACTATTCGTCACTGATTGAAGAAAATAAGAACAACCCCAGGTTTCTCTTCAGCACTGTAGCTAGGCTGACAAAAAGTCAGAGCTCTACTGAGCCAACAATCCCTTTAACGTTAACTAGTAATGACTTCATGAACTTCTTCACAAATAAAATTTTTATCATTAGAGAAAAAATTACCAATAATCATCTCACATCATTATCTACAGCTACTTTTAGTACCATTGATGTTAAGTTAGACTCTTTTTCTCCAATTGATCTTTCTGAGTTAACTTCAATAATTAATTCCTCCAAACCATCAACGTGTCTTTTAGACCCCATTCCTACAAAACTGCTCAAAGAAGTCCTGCCATTAATTAATTCTTCAATCTTAAATATGATCAACCTATCTCTAATAATCGGCTATGTACCACAGGCCTTCAAGCTGGCTGTAGTTAAACCTTTACTCAAAAAGCCATCTCTAGACCCAGCAGTCTTAGCTAATTATAGGCCAATCTCCAACCTTCCTTTCATATCAAAAATCCTTGAAAGAGTAGTTGTCAAACAGCTAACAGATCATCTGCAGAGGAAAGGCTTATTTGAAGAGTTTCAGTCAGGTTTCAGAGCTCATCACAGCACAGAAACAGCTTTAGTGAAGGTTACAAATGATCTTCTTATGGCCTCTGACAGTGGACTCATCTCTGTGCTTGTCCTGCTAGACCTCAGTGCAGCGTTCGATACTGTCTACCATAATATCCTATTAGAGCGATTAGAACATGCTGTGGGTATTACAGGTACTGTGCTGCAGTGGTTTGTATCATATCTATCTAATAAACTCCAATTTGTACATGTAAATGGAGAGTCCTCTTCACACACTAAGGTCAATTATGGAGTTCCACAGGGTTCAGTGCTAGGACCAATTCTGTTTACATTATACATGCTTCCCTTAGGCAGTATCATTAGAAGACATAGCATAAATTTTCACTGCTATGCAGATGACACCCAGCTCTATCTGTGAAGCCAGATAACACACACCAATTAGTTCAGGGGTCTGCAACCTTTAACACCCAAAGAGCCACTTGGACCCAGTTTCCACGCAAAAAAAACCCACTGGGAGCCGCAAATACTTTTTTGAAATCTAAAATGAAGATAACACTATATATTGTTTTTTACCTTTATGCTTTGTGTGAACAACTAAAGTAAGTAAGTAAAGTTTATTTATTAAGCACTTTTCACAGACAGGCAGTCACAAAGCGCTGTACACAAATATTAAAATAAACAATACAATCAATAGACATTATACACAATGTAAAAGATCAAATGTAAATAATGTAAAGAATATAAAATACGTAGATCAACAAAAGGCTTCTTTGAACAGAAAAGTTTTTAACTGCTTTTTAAAAGAATCCACAGAGCAACTAAGGTGTGTTGCTTATGAAATCCATGAAGTGCTACGGAGAAAATTACATTTTATTTATGTAAATAACACATTTTGAACTCTTAAAGAAATATAACAAAAGGAAAGAAACCCAGCTGAACTAAAATGATCCATGTAGCAAACAAAAACTGTTGTGAGTCATACCCTTTTTCAGGTCAAGGCTTTTGGAGCCTTGACCTGACTTTTAAAAAGTAATTGGAAAAAAAGCACTATGCTGTAAAAAAAAAAAAAAAGAATAGATATTTGCAAAATTCTGCCTAAATATATGTTTTTACCTGGTTAATGTGTGTGGCGGGGCATGGTCTGCAGTGCCGCTGCATGGGAGTCGGACGCACCTGAGCGGCACCCGCAATCATGCCTCGCCGCCTTAAAGTCTGTGCTCTCTCTGCTGCTGTGTTGTCGGGCTGTGAGCTGAAAAGCTACAGCCGGCTGTATGCGTACAGCAACCGTGAGTGAAAAGTGGTCAAATAAAGAGATGCTGAAAATCATGTTCATGCAAACATCGTCTGGTCTGCCGTGATATGTTTACAATAAGACTTATGGTCCCGAACCTCTGCGCACAGCGTCTGCAAATCGGGGCTTTCATCTTTACCCAGGACTGTAAGCTGTCACTTATGAGGCGTGAGCGGTGTTTGTTTTTAACAGAGTTCACAGTGGAGAACAGCTGTTGACATAATGTGGATCCGAAGATCCATAATTGGCCTACCTGGGGTCGAAAGTCTCGATAAATGCACGGGGTTTCGGCGGGTATACCGGCTTCCGCGAGTGTGACGCTTATTTTGAGCGATGAAACAATAATAAGATATAATTGTATTTTTATATTTCAAAATCACAATAATCTTCCAATTTAGAACTACAAGTTTAAAAAAGAACTAAGCACAAATAAAATGCACTTCAGCTAAATACTTCTAATTTATTTTCCCAAACCACCTGGAGCCGCAAAATAAAGACTAAAGAGCCGCATGCGGCTCCGGAGCCACGGGTTGCCGACCCCTGAATTAGTTAAACTGCAGGAATGTCTTAAAGACATAAAGACCTGGATAGCCGCTAACTTTCTGCTTGTTAATTCAGATAAAACTGAGGTTATTGTACTCGGCTCTGAAAATCTTAGAAATATGGTATCTAAGCAGATTCTTACTCTGGATGGCATTACCTTGGCCTCCAGTAATGCTGTGAGGAACCTTGGAGTCATTTTTGACCAGGACATGTCCTTCAATGCACATATTAAACAAATATGTAAGACTGCTTTCTTCCATTTGTGCAACATCTCTAAAATTAGAAATATCCTGTCTCAGAGTGACGCTGAAAAACTAGTTCATGCATTCATTACTTCCAGGCTGAACTACTGTAATTAATTATTATAAGGATGTCCTAAAAACTCCCTGAAAAGCCTTCAGCTAATCCAAAATGCTGCAGCAAGAGTCCTGACAGGGACTAGAAAGAGAGAGCATATTTCTCCTGTTTTGGCTTCCCTTCTTTGGCTTCCTGTTAAATCCAGAATTGAATTCAAAATCCTGCTCTTCACATACAAGGTCTTAAATAATCAGGCCCCATCTTATCTTAATGACCTTGTAGTACCATATCACCCTATTAGAGCACTTCGCTCTCGCTCTGCAGGCCTACTTGTTGTTCCTAGAGTATTTAAAAGTAGAATGGGAGGCAGAGCCTTCAGTTTTCATGCCCTCTTCTGTGGAACCAGCTTCCAGTTTGGATTCGGAGACAGACACTATCTCTACTTTCAAGATTAGGCTTAAAACTTTCCTTTTGCTAAAGCATATAGTTAGGGCTGGACCAGGTGACCCTGAATCCTCCCTTAGTTATGCTGCAATAGACGTGAGCTGCCGGGGATTCCCATGATGCATTGAGTTTTTCCTTTCCAGTCACCTTTCTCACTCACTATGTGTTAATAGACCTCTCTGCATTGAATCATATCTGTTATTAATCTCTGTCTCTCTTCCACAGCATGTCTTTATCCTGTTTTCCTTCTCTCACCCCAACCGGTCGCAGCAGATGGCCCCGCCCCTCCCTGAGCCTGGTTCTGCCGGAGGTTTCTTCCTGTTAAAGGGAGTTTTCCTTCCCACTGTCGCCAAAGTGCTTGCTCATAGGGGGTCATATGATTGTTGGGTTTTTCTCTGTACCTATGAAGCGCCTTGAGGCGACTTTTGTTGTGATTTGGCGCTATATAAATAAAATTGAATTGAATTGAATTTTATGTATGTTTGTGTGAGACATGGGTAAAAATGTATTTAATGATCAAATGTTTACATATTATTCTACTCTAAATTTTATTTTAGGTGTCTGTAATACCTAAGACAGCTCATCGGGTTCTACAGCTACATTGTAGACAGGACGTTAACCAGCTGCATCACTGCATGGTATGGCACCACTGCAGCCATGGACCACAAATGCCTGCAGATAACAACTGCAGAGAAGATCATAAGCACCCTGCTGCCCTCTCTGTAGAGAGAGAGAGTCCAGAGGAGAGCTGCCTCCATCCTCAAAGACTCCACACACCCCCAACTTAGACTGTGCACTCTTCTGCCCTCGGGACAAAGGCTCAGAAATGTGAAATCTAGAACATACAGACTCAACAACTACTTCTTCTCCACTGCTATCAGACTCTTGAATAGATGAACTATTTTAAAAGTAATAATTTTGCATGTAAGGTCATCTTGCATAGTAAGATTATATCTTTTTTTGCACATCTATTTCACACTTAAATTTTGTCTTCATTAATTTACTTATGCTATTTGTATTTTATCTTGTTCTGTTTGTATATATTAACCAGGTATCTGTGTGTGGAAAGCAAAGAAAGAATTTTATTGCACAGAGAAATGCTTTTCTTTGTACAATATGACAATAAACTCTGTGAATCTTGAATCAGCGGATCAATAATTAGATTAAAATTTTAATGCAAAGAATGAAGCCTTTTGAGGTAAACTCATCCAATACTGAAACTCTTCATAGATCAGCTAAAGCAAGCCAGTCTTCAAAAGATTTGAGTACATCCACAGACATGCACATCAATGTAAGGTTTTAATTATATATTAGATATTGTAACATTATCTATAATACAATGATTTAACTTAAAATTCTCTTTAATAATCTGGAAATGACCAGTGTAATGCATAAATTAATCACATTAAAATATCTGAATAATACTCACCACAGTGCAATATCTAAACCGAAGTCACTCTGCAGGAACACAATGAGACAGGACCAAAAAGAGGCAGCAAAAAAAGAATTGTTAAATCTTTTTGTTAACAAAGTTAACAAAAAAAAAAAACACACTAAAAAAGTCATAGTCAATTTCAATGTTTTTTTTTTTTTTTTGTATAAGTGCATCCAAGATTTGTATTGGTAATAATATCATTTTTGTGTTAAAATGCTATTACTGATCAGTCAGTGTCTCTTGGTGTAACCTGTGAAAGTGAGCAGCTTACTATTGTGAATGTGAGAGAAATAATATAATATTTCCTATCATAATTAATTTTGATACAGATAAATTCACAGTTCATCTGTTTTCAAGAATCCATTTTCCATTTCTGATTCTGAGAACATAATGGCTAAAATATTGATGTACATGTGGTGCATTTGCCGTTAGAAGCAATGGCAGTGTCAAATTCAGACATAACAGAAAGAGCTGCTCTGCTCCTGTTGAGTGTTTTCCACAGAAAGAGGTGGGTGTAGAGGCCATTCCAGTTTGACTTCAATCCAAAGATGGTGTTTCTAACTAGAGGTATGCAGACATGGTTAAAAATATATCTCTGTGTTGTTTTGAACAGAAGCCCGAAATAAAGATTCTGAGGACATGTTGGACACGAGACCTTTAAATATGCAGTTCAACGTTACCATACGAAAGCTTTTAAGCTTTTTTCTCTAAAATGAAGAGCAACTTTGTTCTTTTGTTACTGTGGACCATCACATAGTCAGCCTTCTACACACATCCTTATTCTCTTTGTATGTGTGATTGTTTGTTCTGCAGACACACTGATAAACAGAAACCAAATAAATATTTTTCCTTTATAATCTAAGTCAGGTGAACTGACCTTTTAAACTGTATTTTACAGTGTGGAGTCTCCAGGTAATCATACAGCTGTTTCATCCCTGAGCCCTCCAGGTTGCATCTTATTAGATCCAGATGTTTCAGATAGGGGGGGTTGGACTTCAGAGCACTGAGCAGAGCAGCACAGTTGTTCTCTGACAAAGTACTGTTCTCAATTCTAAACAAAAATCATGTGAATTACAAAGTATTCTTTTATTACATCACCATTCTCTTATGAGAAAACAAGTGAACATCTAATCGACTATTGACTACAGACCAATGCAAACTACAGATTATTTTCATGTGCAAACATGCAGAAAAAACACGCACATAGCAACAGAATCACCTCTCTGATTAAAATTAACCAACCTCCAGTTTGGTAGAAAATTTTCTGTGTTTTGTTCAAGCAGTAATTTAAAACATTTTTAAATAGTCTAAATGTACTTGCAGAATTTTTCATGATATTTGGAAACATCTGGAGACTCCTAAAATAATTTGTTTTATGAATATGAAAACAGTGAGTAGATCGTGTGTGTGTGTGTGTGTGTGTGTGTGTGTGTGTGTGTGTGTGTGTGTGTGTGTGTGTGTGTGTGTGTGTGTGTGTCCATACACTGCTCAAGAAGACAAAAGTACTGTAGTTGGGCTATAGAGGGATATATTCTTGGTATAATTTTATTTAAATACCTTTATAAATAACAACAGATTCAGTTTCAGTTAACTGACCTAAGTGTCTCCAGTCTACAGTTTGGATGTCCCAGATGAGTAAAAAGATCTTCTGCATATTCCCCCAGGCTGACTGAACTCAGGTGCAGCTCAGTCAGATGTGAGGGATTGGCAGTGAGTGCTATGGCCAGAGATCCAATGCTACCCCCAAAGACAAAAACATCATGAAGTCTGTGTTGAAACACATATTGAAAAAACATATTATTAATAAGAAGACATATAATATTTATTTTCTTCATTTTGACATACTGCATTAACAATCTCGACCTAAAATCACACACACACACAAAAATATACATATCAGGAAGGAAAATGTTAAACGTATTTATTTTGAAACAACCATGCTTAATGAGTCATTTTTTAATCTTGTAAATTCTAATGCCATGTAATTTGGGGAAAAACTATATAGAAACATGACATTTTTGAAGGCTGATGTGATGCAAGTGGATATCATGCTTTTCATTGTTGTTTTTTGTTTTTCCTCAGGAGCACATTATGTTTGAAAGCACTTGAATATCGAGTTTTTACGATTTCTTCCTGTAGCAGACAACACGACAATATTCAGGTAAAAGCATGTGGGAAATTATTTAAGTCTGATTTATCCTGATTATCAACTAAATTTAAAAACTGGTAAAAGGTTTGAATTCTCCACTTGAAATGTAGTGACACTGTGTCTTGTTTGCATGTCATCTTAAATCTTTCATTTGATTTGGAAGTGCTTCTGTGTACATCAACTCCAGAGGGCTAAAATGTTGGACTTGGGATCATTAAAAGTCAATTAAAAAGACTGCAGTGTCAGTCTTTGTCTCTGTGGCAGGGTGTGGTTTGTTGCCAGGCTGCAGGGGATGGAGGAATTCTGGCTGTCAAAGATGACATCCATTATGCTAATCATGCTTTCCCTATCTTAGTAGCTGTTGGAGCCTGAAAAAGGAGTGGACAACAGGACAGAGCTGTGTGTGATACAGAACTAAACTGAAGTGTGCAGCTGGAAACCTGCTAAAAGCAAACTGGTTAAAACACTTTCTGCATAAAGAAGAACTGATCTTGAAGCACTGTGTGCTTGGGTCCCTTTTATGGCAGTCTAATATGATTAATTTATCACTGTGTATCACTCACTGTGACGTTATTAAGCTTCACATATAGATTGTTATCACTGACTGTACTGAACTACTTGACTGATTAAATTTCTATTGCTGAAGTAAACCACTGTGACAACATTCAGTGTTATCCTATTACCTTCACAGTCACCACACTCACCACAGTGACTGAACTCTCTCAGCAAGATTTGTGACAAAATTAAATTGACATATGTTTCCAATAAATAACTAGAACTGTGTAATAAAGCACAATGGGTATGTTTTAGTAAGAACAACTTACTAAACTACAAATACTCATATATAATGCTAATCAGACTCACCTAGCCTTTCTGAAGTTTACGATAGCTGGAACTAGTCTCCATCGTCCATCCTCTGATGTTTTGTACTTCGCCAGATCCAACTCATCCAAAACCTCCTCTGACATCTGCAGTATGTATGCCAGGGCCGAGCACTGGATTCCAGAGAGTTCCGTTTCTGATTTGTTGTCTGACTTTAGAAAGTCTTGCATCTCTTGAAGTACTGAGAGATCATTATTCTCTAGGAGACAGTGGAGAATATTTATGCATCTGTCAGGGCATTTGCCCTGACAGCTAATCACCTTCAGTTTGTTGATAACTCTCTGGATGATTTCTGGACTGCTCTCTGTCTGACCCAACAGACCTCCTAAGAGTCTCTGGTTTGATTTCATAGAGAGACCATTAAGGAAGCGAACAAACAGTTCCAGGTGGCTATTCGGAATAAGCAAGTATTCTTCCACAGCTCTACTCAGAAAATCTTCCAGAGATGAGATATCTTCCAGAGATATCTTATTTCCTTTATCATCCTCAGTAAAGAACTCCTGCAGCACCTCTGTCTTCCTGTTGGTGTAACAGTGGAACATGTAGATTGCAGCCAGAAACTCCTGAATGCTCAAATGAACAAAGCAGTAGACTGGTTTCTGGAAGATCACAGACTCTCTTTTGAAGATCTCTGTACAAACTCCAGAGTACACAGAGGCCTCTGTGACATCCAGACCACACTGCTCCAAGTCTTCTTGGTAGAACAGGATGTTCTTTTTCTGCAGATGTTCAAATGCTAGCCTCCCCAGCTTCAGAAGAACTTCCCTGTCAGTTCTGGTGAGCTCTATTCATCTCATCTCTTGTCCTTCATGGTACTTTTGCTTCTTCTTTGTCTGAACCAGTAGGAAGTGTGAGTACATGTCAGTCAGGGTCTTGGGCAGCTCTGCGCTCTCCTCTGTAGTCAACATGTGCTCCAGAACTGTAGCAGTGATCCAGCAGTAAACTGGAATTCCACACATAATGTAAAGGCTCCTGGATGTCTTCAAGTGAGAGATGATTCTGCTTGACAGCTCTTTATTTCGGAATCTCCTCCTGAAGTACTCCTCCTTCTGAGCGTCAGTGAAGCCTCGAACTTCTGTCATCCTGTCAAGACATGTAGGAGCAATCTGATGGACTGCTGCAGGTCTGGAAGTTATCCAGATGAGAGCAGAGGGAAGCAGATTCCCCTCGATGAGATTTGACAGCAGCTCACTGATGGTTGACTTCTGTGTGACATCAGACACTAGTTTACTGTTGGTGAAATCCAACAAAAATCTGCTTTCATCCAGGCCATCTAAGATGAACAAAAGTTTACAAACAATGAGCTTCTCTGCTGTGACCCTGTGCAATGTTGGATGAAAAAAAATAAGTAGCTCCAGAAGACTGTACTGCTGATTCCTGACCAAGTTCAGCTCCCTGAATGAAAGCAGAATCACCGCACTGATGTGTTGGTTTTCTAAGCCCTCTGCCCAGTCCAGAGTGAACTTCTGCACCAAGAAGGTTTTTCCAACGCCAGCAACACCATATGTCAGAACCACTCTGATGGGTCTCTGTTGGTCAGGTAAGGTTTTAAAGATGTCCTGAGATCTGATTGGTGTTTCATGGAGGATTTTCTTCTTGGAAGCGCTCTGCACCTGCCTCACCTCATGGTGGTAGTTCATTGCTTCACTTGGCTCCTCTGTGATGTAGAGCTCAGTGTAGATCATTCTAAGGAGGGCTCTGCTTCCTGTTTTTTCAGTTTCTTCAATCACATGTTCATATCTTTTCCGCAGAGTGAGCTTTAACTCATTTAAAACCTTTTGCAGACATGTGTCTGTTGAAAGAATTAAACAAAATGAAATTTGACAGCAAGAAAACTTTTCAGTCTTTTTAATGTCTGGATAACAGAATAATAAGAAAAAAATATCAACAGAAAAATTTTGTCTTTATGCACAGCTGCTCTTACTGGCTCTGGTTCTGGATTTTTCTCCACACTGGGGACTGAAGTCTTTTGTTGAATCCTTCAGGACATCCTGACACAACAAACAGCAGGACACCGGTTTCTCTACAAAAACATTATTGCTCCTCTTCTTTCTGTGAAAACTAAGAAAAAAAATTCTCCTGACTACAGAAAACCAAAAAAGATAAGAAGTTTAGTATAAGAAATTAAATTAAATTAGAAATTAATCTGCAAAATCAGCCCGTTCTCATTCCCAAGGTGTGACATCCCGATGATTTGTCACCACGGTGTGAAGAACGATGTGCTCTTATGAGACACACCGGGTTATGGATGAAATCCAGTAGAATGACGGTCTAGCGGTAATAGATATTCCAGCCATGTATTCCAGCCCTAACCCTAACCCCTAACCTAAGTATAAACTTAAGCCTAACCTTAACCATGACATTAAATAATGTTTTCCAAAGCAATTTAAGTAAAATGAATGAACATATACAAAATAATTCCAAACGGTTCTCGTTTCCTCATTTTTCCGATCTTGTCATTTAGGGACTTGTTGGGTGCCCAGAAGCGTAATATGTTGACGATTTGTCACCTTGTGTAAAATATTATGCTTTGGGAGTGAGAACGCGTTGGCAAAATAGATGCACCACAGCTGCATATTAATTTTTAATAAAATGAAATAATTTGTTTTAAATAGTTTTTTCACATATTTCATACACATTTCATATTATACACACATATTATATATTATACACACATTTCATATTCACATTATAATTTTTAATCTGCATTTACTAATCCTAAAATCAATAATAAGGCTAAGAAGTTGCAAAAATCTAGATAAACAACTAATGTTAACCCAGCTTTATCAGTCGAGCTATGAGTTTGTTCACATCAAACCAACCACACACATGACAAAACAGACAGCAACACAGCTGTTGTGTGAGTGGTTGTTTGTGTGGAAAAATATGTCAGTAATATGGGGCTTTGGAGCGTGATGTCACGGGGGTGGGCGTAGAAAGGATTTTGGCCTAACCGCAAGCGGCGGGCGAAGGAGCAAAAGCACAACCATGGTTCGTACTTGCTGTGTGATCGGCTGCAATGTTCGATCTTACGATCGGCACGGGAATAAGCTTGGGTTGTCTTTTTATGCTTTCCCAACCTGGAAGCAATTTCAAGGAGCTCAGGTATCGGATGTTACCAAACGAAGGCGTCGAGCCTGGATAGCAGCCGTGAGACGAGCTGATATCAAGTTCTGTTCCATCTCCCGGTATCACTTGGTGTGCTCCAGACATTTTCATTCCGGTAAGTGCTAAATATGTTCATATCACACTTTATAGCTGAATAATATTATCGTTGGTGGTCTCGGAAGTTATAGAAAATGCGATCAAACATCGAATGGAGTGACTTTGCAGACATATGTGCTATGTGAAGATTCGCTAATTCTTTTGCACAACTGTAGGGAAGCCTGCCTATGAAATGGATCAAACAAATCCAGACTGGGTACCAACGCTACACATGGGGCACTCCGAAATCCAAACATGACATGCAGACCGTCACAGGAGGCGAACACAACGGGAACAAAAGAAAGCACTAGTAGGAGGTAAACAACAACCGCACCCCCCATCACAATCTCTTATTTTAAAAGTTGATCTTAGTGTCCGTCAATCAACACATACATTTTTGAGTATTCATACGGCCTTAATGTATAAACCACTTAAAAATTTCCTTGTGTATTTGCACTCTTTGTATTGGACAGGCTTTCACAATGGAGCAGCAAAGTGTGAAGGTGAAGCCTCAGCAGAAGTTACCACAGAAGAGCAGCCAGAGATGGACACCACAGAAGAGCAACACCATAACAACCCTGTGATTCTGGCTGAGGGCCAGATTTGTGATGGACACGTAGAAGCAGAGGTAACAGGTGCAGATGCAGAAAACGCTGATCTCAGAGAGAGACAGACAGAAGATCAAAGACCGACAAATGATTGTGTGCGCTGTGTACAGAGCAGAGCAGAAATAAACCGGCTGCTGGAGGAGAACGGAAAGCTTAAATCACAGTTGGACAAGACAGAGGTGAATGAAAACTTTTTACAGGGTGACACGGAAAAAGTGAAATATTACACTGGTCTTACTTGTTTTGCTATTTTTATGTCTGTGCTAGACAATGTAAAAGCTTTCCTACCAGCATCAAAGAAACTGTCGCATTTCCAAATGCTTTTACTCACACTTATGCGACTTAGACTTGATCTTCCTGTCCAGCATCTTAGTTATCTATTCAATGTGTCCCACAAAACTCTTTCTTCTGTCTTTGCTGATACAATTGACGTTTTGTATGCCCGCTTAGGAATACTTGTACACTGGCCAGAAAGGCACTGTTTGCAAGCAACAATGCCTCCACAATTTATGGAAACTTTTGGAAATCGGGTAGCCATCATTGTTGACTGTTTTGAAATTCGTACAGAACGACCATGTAATTTAAAGGCTCGTGCTCAAACGTGCTCGCACTACAAGGGTACACACACCATGAAATACCTGATCGGGATTACTCCCCAAGGTGCAATTTCATTCATTTCTAAGGGGTGGGGGGGCCGTGCATCAGATAAACACATCACAGAGCAATGTGGCATACTTAACAAGCTGTTACCAGGGGATGTAGTTTTGGATGACAGAGGCTTTGACATCAGAGATGCGGTGGGAATGATGTGTGCGGAGGTTAAGATCCCAGCATTTACAAGGGGCTTCTGTCAACTAGATGCCAAGGACATTGAAAATACACGAGCCATTGCACACCTAAGAATCCATGTCGAGCGAGTAATTGGCAGTTTGCGCAATAAGTTCAAAATGCTACATACCACCATGCCAATCCGTTCTCTTCTTCCATGTGAGGGTGAAGACGTTACCTTTCTTGATAAAATTGTGCGGGTGTGTTGTGTTTTGGGTAACATGTGCCCCAGTGTTGTAGTGAAGCCACACACATGAGACTTGTTCTTGTTAATTAATGATTGTGAAAACTTTGAGTATGTCTGTGAAGAAATACTACTAGGAAAACCTTTTTTTTTGTGTAATTGTATGAACACACTGACATCACATTATGTAACCATTTCTGTATCTGTATACTATAATTGACTGTTTATCATAGCTTTAAACTCTGTGTTTCACTAAAATAACATTATAATAAAAGCAAGGTAACGACAAAGATCTGCATTTGACGCTTTATTTTACACTTAGACAATTGTTACATGGTAAGTGCTGCAGTGTTGAAATCAAGTTATACATATTTCAATGCACTTCTGACATAAAAACTACACACCAGAAAGAAAAACTTTGTGACCACTCAGGGCTGCATTTCGCATAGAGAAATGTTTTCCTACTAGTTCAGGAAGGCACACCTTCTGAAAGAACTCCTGAGCTTTCTTTAAACGCGATTCCCAGAAGTGCACATCTGGGAAGATGCGTACAACTGCCATGTCTTTTTGTGTCCAAACCACCAGGTCGCAGTGCTTTGCGTTGGACACAAACACCTGTGTTTGCACTTGAGAGTAAAAGTGGTGTGTCTTCTTCAAGTTAAGTCCATTTGCTGTCAACTCGAGGCAGAAGTCTTTGTCATGTGCATCCAATGCTTGCTGAATGCTGTCAGATCTCTACTTAAATGGACATTTAATTTCCAGGCACCCCTTCCCACAACATTCACACGTGGTTAGACCGTCAGGAGATGCACCTACTTACTTCAGGAAAAGCCGTGTTAACAAGAAAACCACACATACAGACCTGTAGGTTTTTGTGACACGCTGACATTTTCTGGGTGTAGGCGTGGCGAGCGTCTGGTTCATGCTCCAGTCCCCAAGTTGTTTGCACAGTATAGACACAGTTCACAGGATAGCAAACACGATTAACCACAGTAATGGCGGGTTTTTCTACAGTGGTGGCACACACAGCGTGCATCATTGAAGCCGTGATTCTCCCAGCACACCAAACATACCATTCTGGGCTCTTGTGTTGTAGTCTTGTGTGTACCTCAATAGCTTCTGCCTGTTCTTCAGTAACTTTTGCTGCGTTTTCGTACTTTACACAGTGCAGTTGTAGCTCGGTAAGGCCAAGGGACTCTGCTCCTGTGTTTTGCAAACACGCCAGAGACAGTGGTAATGTGGATGACTTGACAGTGTGTGATGTGTAGTATTTCTCCAATCCAGACAAACACACTGCTTTATTGTGTTTTTGAAGTGTGTCTAACACTGGTGACAACTCCTCAAACGTAGAAGAAGGAATCTTTCTTTTTGAAGGACGGCTTCTTCTGCCTTTCACCACAGACGGTCCGTTTATATTTTCATCAAGAGTCTTTTTTTGTGCTGCTGAAGATGTAAAGTCAATGTTATGGCCAGCCGCTGGCAGTATCTTGGTTGTGTTCCCCGGCAAAACCCAGTAGGCTGATTCATCTGTGACAGTCTTTGTGCCACGGATCCGCACTGTTGCCTCCACTTTAAACAGCAGTGCAGCGACATGGGTGCAGGTCTCTGCAACTCCGGCCATACAGGTGCAGTGTGCGGCTTCGACCTTCCCCGTGGTGCTTACAATTACCCATGGCCGTAATGCAGGTTCATTCAATCTTTGGGAGTGCAGTACCTGGAACATACAAGGACAAAGTTGATGTAAAGACAATAAATGAAATGAGACAGGGAGGACACAAATTGGCGTTAGGTAATAATTTGCCTGATTATCAATGTGTTTGCTTGCATCTACTTTACAATTATGGGCACATAATAGGATAACAACATTTTAGCAGTTCAATGATACATGTATAACATTAATTATGGCAGGGGGTGGACAATGCACTCCAGCCGACTTACCTTGGTATGAATCACGACGTACTCGCAGTTTGGCGGCTTGAAAATAGCCAAATCTTGCACCCAGCCATTTGTAAATTGTATGTGCGCCTCCAGTGACTTGTAATTACGAAACTGTGTAGGCGCTTACTCCACAAACAAGATAGGTGAAGATATCGGGGTAGGACAGTGGCGGTAAGTCGTCTGGGTCTTTACTCCACTGCCGTATTTCATATGGGTCCAGATTTGCGATGCACTCTATTTTTTTTCAAGTACCGCTGCTTCGCCTCTGGACGCAATCGGTCTCTATACCGTCCGTTTTCTTTGGAGCTGCTTTTAAGCATGATTCTTGTCGTCGTCGTTCCAACACAGTGTCTCTTTTTATTCGTAGACCCCAAAAATGGCGCCGCGGTCCCACAATGCATTGCGGTGTGACATCAACTCCAAAGCCCTATATATAAATGTATGAGTTAAGAGCTTTTGGTCTAGTATTTAAATGAAGCCTATTAGCAGAATCAGAAATACATTTTTTAATCACGAAGGTTACAGCAGGCAGCATGCTGGTTGGCGGATGCGCACTCACAAAGGAACCCTCCGACCAAACACACTTTACACAAACATCACATTAGGGAGACAGGTCAGAGAGGTAGGCTGATAAGAAAAACAATAGCACATAACATGAGGTAAGAGGAGGGGAAAAAGAGCTCCACCCAGACCGAGCTCCTGATGGGAGAACAGTTTGATGACAGGAAAAAAAACTCCTCAGCAACAAACAACATTAATCTTAATACACCATTAAAGCACATGACAATCAATAGGGGTGGGTAAGGGGTGAGAGTAAACCAGTGTAGACAACATATCCGGTCCTGTAGCATGCGCTGGGCAGACCTGCTGTCCTTGGAGATAAGTGTTCGAAGGTGTTTGGAATCCAGGAAATATGTAGTAAACAAAACAAGTGTGAAATAACTTAAAAAATATTTTACATTCTTCAAATAGCCCCCTTTGCTTTGATTACTGCTTTACACACTCGGCATTCTCTGGATTAGCTTAATGAGGTGACAACCTCATGATGCTTAGACCTACATCTGCCATGACAGTTACATTTTATATCGATTGCTTTATACAGGTGATCATGGCTCAAGAGTTGGGAGTTCGCCTTGTAATCGGAAGGTTGCCGGTTCGAGCCCCGGCTTGGACAGTCTCGGTCGTTGTGTCCTTGGGCAAGACACCTCTGGCCCGGTGGCGGCAGTGTCCGGCAGCCTTGCCTTTGTCAGTGTGCCCCAGGTCGGCTGTGGCTACAATTTAGCTTGCCATCACGTGTGTGAATGGGTGGATGACTGAATGTAGTGTAAAGTGCTTTGGGGTCCTTAGGGACTAGTAAAGCGCTATACAAATACAGGCCATTTACCATTTATAAACTCAAACAAAACCTGATGTGAAAGAGATAAAGCACAACTCAATGAATGAAATACTCCAAAACCAAAATCATCTTCACTAAGTTCATAGTAGAATCAGCCTCGTACCTTGTGGCTGAAGGTCGAGATTCATGATTGAAGCCTGGAGGGAATTCTTTGGATGCATCACTGTTCGTGGACATCGAGCTGGATCCTGGAAACTGTCCACTGTGTTTGTGTTGCTGACATCTGCAAACACAAAAATAGAGTGAAGAACATATTGTTCTACATGTACCTTGTAAACACATAATACACATTGAAATCAGCACAGCTGTTCTTTTTTGGAAATCTTTTTAAATGAACATTTGAACAGCATTGGTCAATAACACTACAAATTTGCTAATATGTTAATAAGGGTTAGGCTATTTTCATCACCATTTCTGGAAGGTAGAGGTTAGCATATGACATCCAAGAATGGTGTCTTAGCTTTCCAGAGAAATGATACGCATTTATCTTAAACTTCAACCAAAACCTGGTGTGGAAGAGATCAAGAACAATTCAATGACTCCACTCCCAGAAATCCTGTTGAAATAATATAGAGACTCAAAACCAAAGTGATTGATAGCAAAATGAGACTCTTACTTTGTGACTGAAGGTTGAGATTCATGACTGAAGCCTGGAGGGAATTCTTTGGATGCATCACTGTTCGTGGACATCGAGCTGGATCCTGGAAACTGTCCACTGTGTTTGTGTTGCTGACATCTGCAAACACAAAAATAGAGTGAAGAACATTATTCTTCTACATGTACCTTGTAAACACATAATACACATTAAAATCAACACAGCTGTTGTGTTGGTTGTTTTGTGGAAATCTTTTTGTTTAAACAGCCTTGGTCTTTAATACCAGAAATTTGCTACAATGGCTTGCAAAAGTATTCGGCCCCCTTGAACTTTTCCACATTTTGTCACATTACAGCCACAAACATGAATCAATGTTATTGGAATTCCACGTGAAAGACCAATACAAAGTGGGGTACACGTGAGAAGTGGAACGAAAATCATACATGATTCCAAACATTTTTTACAAATAAATGACTGCAAAGTGGGGTGTGCGTAATTATTCAGCCCCCTGAGTCAATACTTCGTAGCACCATCTCTAGATGTGCGATTACAGCTGTCAGTCTTTTAGGGTATGTCTCTACCAGCTTTGCACATCTAGAGACTGAAATTCTTGCCCATTCTTCTTTGCAAAACAGCTCCAGCTCAGTCAGATTAGATGGACAGCGTTTGTGAACAGCAGTTTTCAGATCTTGCCACAGATTCTCGATTGGATTTAGATCTGGACTTTGACTGGGCCATTCTAACACATGGATGTGTTTTGTTTTAAACCATTCCATTGTTGCCCTGGCTTTATGTTTAGGGTCGTTGTCCTGCTGGAAGGTGAACCTCCGCCCCAGTCTCAAGTCTTTTGCAGACTCCAAGAGGTTTTCATCCAAGATTGCCCTGTATTTGGCTCCATCCATCTTCCCATCAACTCTGACCAGCTTCCCTGTCCCTGCTGAAGAGAAGCACCCCAGAGCATGATGCTGCCACCACCATATTTGACAGTGGGGATGGTGTGTTCAGAGTGATGTGCAGTGTTAGTTTTCCGCCACACATATACGTTTTGCATTTTGGCCAAAAGTTCCATTTTGGTCTCATCTGACCAGAGCACCTTCTTCCACATGTTTGCTGTGTCCCCCACATGGCTTGTGGCAAACTGCAGACGGAACTTCTTATGGTTTTCTGTTAACAATGGCTTTCTTCTTGCCACTCTTCCATAAAGGCCAACTTTGTGCAGTGCACGACTAATAGCTGTCCTATGGACAGATTCCCCCACCTGAGCTGTAGATCTCTGCAGCTCGTCCAGAGTCACCATGGGCCTCTTGGCTGCATTTCTGATCAGCGCTCTCCTTGTTCGGCCTGTGAGTTTAGGTCTTGTCTTGGTAGGTTTACAGTTGTGCCATACTCCTTCCATTTCTGAATGATCGCTTGAACAGTGCTCCGTGGGATGTTCAAGGCTTGGGAAATCTTTTTGTAGCCTAAACCTGCTTTAAATTTCTCAATAACTTTATCCCTGACCTGTCTGGTGTGTTCTTTGGACTTCGTGGTGTTGTTGCTCCCAATATTCTCTGAGGGGTCTGACGAAATGCTTTTGCCATTATGTAATCTGTAACTTCCACATAGTATGCTGATCAGTGTAATTTTCAATGATTAAACTGTAGTAGAGACGAGCAAACAGATTGGCAGATCTGAGAGGAAAGAACCTTTGTTATGAGAATGATTTTAATCTTTTATACATGATTGCATTTGAGCATATTAAAGAGCTGTGGCTCCTGGTCAACTGAGGGTCAGAAACTCTTGGCAGGCGTTAATGATCAGCCAATACACGGTGAGGAGGACAGGAGCTCTGAAAGGAATTGCAACACACCTGCTTACATGACAGACGCCTAGAGTTATTTTTATCCTTTATTACTTATATCCTTTAGAGCTAAGATTTAAGTTTTATCATTTATCATTTATAGCCGTTTGAGTAAGTTTTAAGTTTCATTTATGTTCAGTTT
Organism: Oreochromis aureus; assembly: GCF_013358895.1. Classification (NCBI taxonomy): domain Eukaryota; kingdom Metazoa; phylum Chordata; class Actinopteri; order Cichliformes; family Cichlidae; genus Oreochromis; species Oreochromis aureus. Next base: position 69,145,376 of record NC_052944.1, read on the forward strand.
AAGTAAGTTTCCTTCATGGTTTGAGTATCATCATTTGAGTGTGACATTTAGTCTAGAAGTCACACATAGTTCAGCTGTGTATGAGCGCAGGCCTTATGTCTGGCGAGGGCGAGAGGTGTGAGGTGAGCTGGGGTGCAGGAGAGGTCATGACACATACATAGCATACACAGCAGACACACTCACACACACGTACACACCATAGTAGATTCACTTTAGTAGGTAAGAAGTTAAGATGTATTTTTGCTGCGATTGCAAACTGTGCCGGCATATTGTCAGATGCTTACAGGAAGTGCACCTGATGTTCTGGGAGATAAGAATGCGCTCATGGTGCGACACCGGGATGGAGATGAGATGTGGTGTACTTTAAACTATGTTAAAAAAATTAACGGAACATTTTGTGGTTTGGGTTGACGTAAGCTGTACTTTGTCTGCTTTGCAAAAGAGGGGGCTTTGTTGTCCTACCCCTATAAAACCTTTGTCTAATTATTGTAAGTTTTAGTTCAATCGCTGACGTTGCTCAGTGTTGAACTCCGCGCGTGTAAACAATAAATCTTTGCTTTGATCACATCTTCTGGACCAGAGTTGTTATTTGCTTGTGAGCCCTCCATACTCCTTTTCTCCAATTTTTGAACCTTAACATCTCTTAGACAACCTCTGAGGCCGTCACAGAGCAGCTGTATTTGTACTGACATTACAAGTAAAATGAATGAGATTACACACAGGTGCATTCTATTTAGTCATTAGCACTCATCAGGCAACTGACTGCACTCAGACCAAAGGGGGCTGAATAATTATGCACACCCCACTTTGCAGTTATTTATTTGTAAAAATGTTTGGAATCATGTATGATTTCCATTCCACTTCTCACGTGTACACCACTTTGTATTGGTCTTTCACATGGAATTCCAATAAAATTGATTCATGTTTGTGGCTGTAATGTGACAAAATGTGGGAAAATTCAAGGGGGCCGAATACTTTTGCAAGCCACTGTATGTTAATAAGGGTTAGACTATTTTTATCACCATTTCTGGAAGATAGAGTTTAGCTTCTGACTTCGAAGAATGGCGTCTTAGCTTTCCAGAGAAATGATTGTTCAAAATGCTTCATTTCATACATATTTATCTATAACTAACCAAAACCTGATGTGGAAAAGATTAAGAACAATTCAATGTCTCCACCCCTGGAAATCCTGTTGAAATAATATAAAGACTCAAAACCAAAAGGATCTTTATTTACTTAATAGTAGAATCAGACTCTTACTTTGAGACTGAGAGTCGAGACTCATGATTGAAGCCTGGGGGGAATTCTTTGGATGCGTCACTGTTCGTGGATATTGAGCTGGAACCTGGAAACTGTCCTCTGTGTTTGTGTTCCTGACGTCTGCAAACACAAACACAGAATGAAGAACATATTATTCTTCTACATGTACCTTGTGGCCACTGAGCTGCTTCCATCTCAGTGTTAGACTTACGAGACCATAGAACTCAATTTCCTCACAACAAGTGTACTCTCTGTCACTGTGCTGGGTCTGCAACCCACTGTTTGTGTTTCAGATTCAGATTTAATATTCCTTGACTATTATTATTCCTGGTTTTGCTTATCTTTCTTTTTTACATGTTCTTAGTGATCTTAGTTTTCCCCTCCCTTAGTGTTTATCTCAGCCTGTGTTTAGTCTCTGGCTCTGTGTTTTGTTTGTGTCGTTTCTGTTTTCCTCGTTTCATGTCGAGTTACCTTCATCTCTATTTTCATTCATCTCCTGTCTCCCCAGTCAGTCATGTCTCCATGATGCAGTTTGTTACTCTTGTTTCTGTGTTCCATGTTTATTGCAGAATCAGAGTCTTACTTTGTGACTGAGGGTCCAGGTTCATGACTGAAGACTGGAGGAAATTCTCTGGACATTTCACCGTTCATGGACATCGAGCTGGATGCTGTAAACTCTCCTCTGTGTTTGTGTTGCTGATGTCTGCAAACACAAACATACAATGAAGAACATATTATTCTTCTACACATACCTGTTGTTGGCCATTGAGGTCCTTCTGTCTCAGTGTCAGACTTATGAGGCTGAAGAATTAAATTTTCTCACAACTACTGTATTTCCTGTAGGACAGGCTGTCACCAGGGTAATCCTTTGGAATCACTTTTAGATTTTTTGCTAATATTTTTAATTTTGGATTTCCATTTAAATTTTTTGTTATATACACAATTACACTTTCCTTCATCAGTATTTAGTAATCAATAATAATTGTGTTGCGGGAAGCAGCCAGGAGCGGAAACCCTGGCTCACTGATCTCCAGCTAACAAAACTAGCGATCTGGGACACATAATGTCCCATAATGACATTATATGTCACAGTTAGTGGATGAGGATGTGAGTTACTGGCTAGATGCCTGCATGGCTTTGACTCTGATACCAGTCTAGTTGAAAGAGCTGGATTTGGTCTCAATCTGAAGTTACCATTGGTTAAAGGTGGCAGACTGGGGTGGATATCTCAGTATCCGCTCTGTATGTTGGGTTTTTTGGGGTGCCCTGTAAGAGGTGCTTTGAGAGTATGCAATACAATCATTGTAAGAGCTTGGTCCTTTTCCAGTAGGTTTTGGACTCTGCCAAAAGTCCGCACTGCAGAGTACGTTGGACGATTCTGCCAAAGGCCGTATTTTGTTGTTAATTCTGTTCATAATTTTTATGGACAGAACCTCTATGCATAGCTAAGTGGAAACAGGGACTGGCTTAAGAATCTCATCTCTGCTTTTCACAGATGATGTGGTTCAGTTGTCTTCATAGGTGGAGGCCTCCAGGTGTTCAGAGCTGAATGCAAAGTGGCAGGAATGAGAATCAGCACCTCCAAATCTGAGGCTATGTTCCTCAGCTGGAAAAGTGTCGATTGCCCAATCATGGTCAGGGATGAGTTACTGTCCCAAATTTAACTATCTTGATGTATTGTAAATGAATGAGGAGAGAGGGGAGCAGGAAATTGACAGATGAATTGGTGCTTCGTCTGCAGTGCACCAGGCAGCTGCTCCTCCACATTGAAAGGAGCCTAAGCCCTTCCTGGGTGAGCTGTTCCAGGTATGTCCAACCAGGAGGCCCAGGGTTACCAGGAAAATGAGTCACAGCAAGCAGCTTAACTTATTCCTGATGTTTACCCAGGGTTTATCTGTCTTCCTTTTAGCACATCGAAATACTAGGTGTTGCGTTGGGAGCATCAAACCAATCAAAATCATAGAGAAGTGTACTGCTAGGACAGCAGTTATTTTACAAAGGAACATAAAACTACAAACCTCAAAGGGGAAACAAATATCAAGAGGTCAAGTATATAATATATACATATTTAAAGCAACATGGTTGTTTGAATGGTTGTTTATTAAAATCACTTTGAATCTGTCAGTGCTTTAAGATCTTTTTCAGAAAGACTATGTTATGTTAATGAAGTTTACCATATTCTTAAACCATTTTCACTTTGTTTGTTTGTTTAGAATAGAAACAGTCCCTTACTTTGTGCCTAAGGGTCCAGGACTAAGGACTGGAGGTGGAGGACAAACTGTGGACTTTTCACTGATCATGGCCATGGAGCTGGATCATGGAATATCTTCTTTTCTTATCCAAACCACTAATCTTTAGGCACCACGAGAGAGAAACGAGGAATAATACCTTTGAGCACAACAGTGAAAAACATCAGAAATATATTTATAGAAACCCATAACTTGCAGAACAGGAAATACATTGAGCAAGAGGGACACACACACACACACACACACAGTCCAGTCTGTATTAAATCCAGCTGACCGTCTACCTCATAAATTAAAATTAATAGATACTTTTACTCCTTTACAGCTCATTGAAAGACAGTAAACTCAGCACATGTAAAAAAATGTCAATTTCATCAATAACCAAAATTTATATTCATCCATGATGTTCCTTTTCTTTATGGTCTAACAAACTCAAGTACCAAAACAGATCATAACTATTTCCAGACTTTTTTGTTCCACCTTTAGAAACATTAATATGATTTTTTTTTCTAAGAAACATTTTATAGTAATTTGGATACCCTATTATTGCTCAGCAACACTCACCTTGTTTTCACTCATCTGCTTTGTGAATTTAAAAACTGAAATTACAGTACTTTGTTTCCTCCTCACCTCAGCAGAGCAGCTCCTCCCCTCTCCACAGGAACTTGTATTACTACATTCCCAGAGTGTGAACCACAGATTGGTTGAGACTAAAGAGAGATATCTGCTTGCATATTTGCTTCCACAGATATGTCTGCATCTTAGGTGACATAAGTGAACTACATATGGCAGTAAATACATCATATATAATATTGTATCTGTGAAGGTTCTCGGTCATCCAGGTCACCGTATTCTAACGAGCTTGGGAAAAAAAAAAAAAGAGTCTGGCCTTCTTTAAGAGGGACATGGACCCCCTATTAATTCTTTACCTAATCACAGGTAGGGGATCTGTCCATCTGCATCTAAACAACAAAGGTCACTCTTTCGAGGATGCCAATTGTAGAGGCTAAGCCTACGCTTGAAGCCACTGACGTGGTCGTTAACGGGGGGTGACGAGATGTCACTGGTATATATGAATTAATTAAACAGTCCAATAAATCCAGCAGTACGTATCTTGTCCTTTTTGGTCGTTATTCCAATACCACCTTAACATAACAGCGCAGCGGTCACAAACTGTTTGCCTTCTTACAATTAACGACACACCTGACACTGATTACGTGCGTCTACCTTAGATACCTTTACAGAAAAAGGTGACCTCTAGCGGCCACATAAGGTATTAACCTTTGAGGGTCCTTAAAAACACATCCACCTTTGATCCTAAGGACAATAAATGTCCATTCCCCAAAAAGTGCTATAAAAACTTTATATTTTAATATTTTGTTCCACTTTAAATTGGTCAGTCTTTTAAAACTACTTCTCCCTGAAATATTCATATAAAGTTTTAATTATATTTTCGTTGTTTTAACCCTTTAAATCCCAGTTTTATTACACGAGCGCCCTGTTTTTTTAGCCCCAAAAAACAAAAAAAACTAAATATTTTCCAAAAAAAACCATTTGAAGTAATATTCGTTTGTTATTATAATTAGGCCTTTGGATGGTCCAAAGATTGGCACCAACATTCATTTCGATCCACTTTTATTTTTTTTTTTGCAGGAGCAGAAAATGGTCCCGCCCAAGCAGCCTGCTGCAGCACCCCGGGAGGAGTCTGCCTCTCCCGGGGTCTGTCTGGAGCAGCCGCGGGGCATAGTGGTTGGGTCCCCGTGTCCCCAATACACACGTCCGATACCACGTGAAAACAAATAATATTCTGTTGTAGCCCTCAAAACAGAATGTAAGGATACTCATTTCTCATTTTTGTTTTTCATGACACAAACACGTAGTGTCTTTGTGTCATGAAGATGCGCATAATCCCAAATAGTGGAAAACATTTTCCAACATTTAATTTGGCACGGCAGGTCACATAGCACGATAGCAAGAAAGATTCTTTCTTCTTTTTTGTCACATGCAGACTAATACCAGCACAACGCACTGAAATATATCAAAACAAAGAGCCAAGCGCTCTTTACTCACCGGAGCCTGTGCGTCGGATTAGCTCCATGGCCGCAGTCGTGCAGGCGGACAGGCTCGGTCGGGTTTAAGTGTCCAAGATTAGATGTGCAACCTTATCACCGACGTTTAGAAGTGATCTGTTGTCGTTTACTATAAAACTAGACGATTTTATACGACGAAAAGATAGCGATTGCACCAGGATTAGCCAGAGGACGTCACCAAAGCTATACTGGAAGGAAGTCGTCGTGACGTCAAATTCCAGCCATCAGATTTAAAAATATACATTTTTGTTGTAACCATCAAACGCAATGGTAATGTAGCGATACTTATTTGTCACTTTTTCAAACAAAACATCACCATTTTTCGTACCTCAGAAAGCATGAGCGGAGCGTTCACTGTGCGCATTTGACGCACGCCGAGTCCAGCTCTGTACGCTGCTTCCGGAGCCTCGTCATTGTCCGTCAATTTGTCAAAATCATCCTGTGGCTCTTCCCATCGGTCTCCCCTTCGCTCACAATTTGCAGATAATTGGCGTCTCTACATGATCGATTGACAGTGTGAGATGACAGAAGCCCCATTTTCTGCTCAATGCCGTTTATTTACAAAGCAGTTTGTTAGCTTTCCATCAATGAATACTTCCGGGTCATTCAGGTCATTCAACTGCGCTACATTTAAAAAATCATTTTGAAGGCAAAAATAAAATTTAATTTGCTTTTGGTCCATGCTTTTATATTTAATTTGTTTGTATTGCAGTGTGGCCGTCTGAGAGAAAATACTTTCTCAAGCTTTTGAATACATTTGAAAAAAAAAGTGTGTTTGTGTCTTTTTCTTTTTTAGTCATAAAGACCTTTATATTTTTAAAAAAATATAAAGGTCATTGATAGTGACACACAACACCACTCTTTTTTCCACTTTTTAAAGAAGAACGGTTCGCCCAAAATATGAATTTTTGGCATAAATTCACCCAATCCTGAAATATAGAAAAAAGGGCGCCACCTGGTGGACAAATAAAAAAAATTACAAATTTAAGCCTCCCCCTACCCAGAAAAGTCTATAAGTCCAAAATTGCAATTGTTTATCTTATTATAAATTTGGGGTAAAAAATAGCGTTTATAATGGTTTTCAATGGGACACTTTTTGTCCGAAGGTATAAAGGTGGATGCATCTCTGTAGCTTAGCCATTTTAGGCTAATTTAATGAATTTACACCACAATTAAAAAAAATAAGTAAAAAAAAAAAATTGTTTGACAAATTTGGCTATATTCCACTCAACACAGTGAAGATGGTTTAAAATTAAAAATGCAAAAGACAATAAATGTCCCTAAGACCTTAACCCAAAAATGGCTCCTTCACCCCGGCCCCTAATTGCAATGGCTATCAGACATGGCAATTCTAATCACAAAGAAAATAAGGAGCCACTAATACAGTCTACTTTAGACATATACATTCACATAAATAAACTTAAGTAATAGAGCACTTAAACACACTTTTAGATTACAGTCTCATGTAACAAGCAAGGTTTAGTTACAGGTCTTTCCAGAATATTAGTCTTTGTTTTTAAACGTGCAGATCGCACAAGTCCTTTTTTGTCATGAATAGTTTCCAGAACTCTTCCAAGTGGCCAGGAACCACGTGGTGCAGTAGAAGCCTGTTTCCATCTTCTCTTCAGATACATATCCTGAGGGTCAAATAGTCCGGGTGGTAAAGATGGTTTTCCTTTCATCATCTGATTTGGTGTAAGTGGCTCTAGGTCTTTTGGATCATCAGAAAGCTTTGTGATGGGTCTGTCATTCAAAATTGCTTCAATTTCACACAGAACCGTATTTAATCCATCGTCGTCCAACTGTTGTTGCTGAAGAACAGATCTCAAAATCTTTCTGATCATACGAATTAACCGTTCCCATATTCCACCATGATGTGATGCTCCAGGCAGATTAAAACTCCATTTTATTCCAATGTGTCGCAAAGCATCCACTATTTGGGTATGTTTCAGCGATTCAAGAGCCTCCCTTAACTCTGTCTGCTCCAACAAAGTTGGTTCCATTGTCTGATTGGATGTGAGCGACTTGACCTCTTCGACTCACAAAACGGCGCAAAGCATTAATGCAGGCATCTGTGCTTAGAGAGCTAGCCACTTCCAAGTGCACTGTCCGGCTGGCTAAACAGGTGAAAATGACTCCATAATGTTTAGCTGTAACTTGTCCTCTTTTCACTTCAATAGGTCCGAAGTAATCGACTCCGACATTGGTGAATGGTGGGTTATCTGGCAAAATTCTTTCCTTGGGTAAATCTGCCATCTTTTGCTCCAAGGCTTTTGCATGATATTTTCTGCAAAAATTACATTCTGGGATAACCTTCCTTACAGCTGAATTGGCCTTTGTGATCCAGTATTTTCTCCTTAGTGTGGATAAGGTGTGGTTACAACCGCTATGATCAAGCTGTTGATGAATATGCTTTAGGATGAGACTTGCTACATGTTGATCCTTTGCAAGAACAAAGGGATGCTTCATTTCTTCTGGTAAGGAGCCCTTTGTCAGTCGTCCCTCAACTCTTAAGAGGCCTTCATTGTCAAGATAAGGATGTAATCTATAAATTGAGCTGTGCCTGCTCACAGAACCTTTCCCACTTGACAACGCAGCAATCTCCTCTCCAAATCTTTGTTGCTGGCAAAATCTAATAATGGCAAGCTCAGCTTCCAGAGGATCCTTTGAAGATAGTCTATACAGTTGTGTTTTCTTTACTTTCTCCTTTGTAGTACCTTTACAAATTGGGTTATCTAAGTTAGGTTGCGGTCTTCTTTTATTATCTCTCATTGAACGAAGGATTGCCTTCAGTCTAAGGAACCAAGCAACAGCAACCTTGAGCCTTCTCCAGTCTGAAGTACACCATCAATTGACATGTAGCATGAAGCAAGTCTTTTACTCGAGTAATATTCACTGTGGCCTCACTTTTGACTTCAGGGTCCTCTGTGGTTCTAAGGAGCATTCCATTAGATTGGTTGGCCAGTCACTTTCTGGCTTCTGCAGAAAGCTTGGTCCTTCGATCCAGCGGCTGCTATGAACAATGTTCCCAGCCTTGAGCCCTCTTGTAGCATCATCTGCTGGATTTTCCTTTGAGCTTACATATCTCCATTGTGATTGTTTAGTTGCAGTTGTAATGAATGAGGCTCTGTTTGCCACAAAGGTAAGGAATCATTTATCCTCATGCATTATATATTTGAGTACAGATGAACTCTCTGTCCAAAATACAGATTGCTCGAGTTTCATTCTCAACTGAACCCTTAACATGAGATCTACTCGGACCGCAAGTACAGCAGCTGTTAGTTCCAGACGTGGAATAGTGACAGGTTTTAGAGGTGTTACCCTTGCCTTGCCCATCAAGAATGCTACATGGATGGATTTCCTATTGTCTTGCATGCGCAGATATGACACAGTTCCATATCCAGATTCACCAGCATCTGAGAAATGGTGTAGCTGTGCATGTGAGATAGGTCCAAACTCTCTTGGTTGTATATACCTTTTAACCTTGAAATGGGAAAGCATTTGCAAATCACTGAGCCAACTTTTCCAGTTTTGCAACATGGTTTGGGGTATTGGTTCATCCCATCCCAGTTCCCCTTTGCAAAGCTCCTGCTGCATTCTTTTGCTGCAAGAAATCCCAATGGATCATAAATAGAACTTGATATTGACAACATTCCATGCCTAGTGCAGGATTTTTGAGGAATATCCATTTTGAATTTGAATGTATCAGTTTCCACACACCACTGCAAGCCCAGAGCTCTCCTGCTACCGGAAGTTTATCTCTGTCAAGATTTAATTCTTTCAAGTCTTTAGCCCTTTGCTCCTCTGAGATACTTTGCAACAGGGTGCGATTGTTACTAACCCACTTGGTCAGTGTAAATCCTCCGCATTGACAAAGTGCTGAAAGATCTTTGACCAAATCAACAGCACCTGAGGTGGAGGCCACACTCTTTAAACAGTCATCCACATAGAAGTTCTCTTTTATCGTTTCACATGCCTTGTCTAGGAATTCAGTTTGGTTGTCCTCAGCCGTTTTTCTCAAAGCAAAACTGGCACAGCTCGAGGAAGATACTGCACCGAACAGATGAACGGTCATTCGAAACTCAGTTATGTCCTTGCTCAGATCTCCATCTGGCCACCACAAAAAACGCAGTCTCTGTCCTCTTTGGCAACTTTAACTTGATAAAACATTGCCTTTATGTCACCCATAAATGCGACTGGATCCTGTCGAAATCTAAGCAAAACCCCAAGCAATGTACTTGTGAGATTAGGACCCTGTAAGAACTGCTTGTTTAATGATGTCCCCTGGAATGATGCCCCACAGTCAAATACAATTCTTATAGATCGTTTTCTGGGATGATAAACTGCATGATCAGGAATGTACCACTTCTTTCCATTTTCGCAAGACAGCTGCTGTGAAGGTATTTGCCCTGCATATCCATTACTTAGCATCTCATCCATAAAGTTTTTATATTCTTTATGCAACTGTTCATTGTTGAGAAGTTTTCGTTTTAGACTTTGCAATCTTTGTTTAACTATGGAAAAATTGTTTGGTATCTTTATGTTATCATTTTTAAAAGGTAACTTCAAACAGTAGTGTCCATCTTCCATTGTTGCAGACTCTTCCATGATCTTCATGAACTTAAGGTCCTCCCTTGACAAACCCTTTTCCGCTGTAACCTTTTCATTAAAGTCGTAGTTATATTGACTTTTCAACATTTCCTCTAGCTTACAAACAGATATCCTATTTACAACTGTTGGTGGGTGCTCGCTGTCCAAGTTGCTTTTACCATCTTCCATGGGCCCATTTATGACCCAACCCAATGCTGTTCTTATAGCATATGGGCCATTCCCCTGGCTATGAATGACCTCCCATGTTCCAATAACTTGGGAGTGTTGCACCCAATCAACAGGTCCACATTAGCCATTATGTGGGAAATTTGAACCTTTGACAGATATGGCCAACTGACCAGATCTTCTTTCTTTACAAAGTTATCCGTGGTGACAGGCACCCTTTCCTGTGTTAGGATTTCTGGAAGTTCATAGAAGGCATTGCTGCCTAAACCAGAAACTTCAAGACCAGTAAGTGAGTGGGCAGAGACGACCTTTTCTTGACCCATCGTTTGTAACAGGAAGTGAGTTCTTTTGCCCACAAGATTTAGCTTTTGCATGAGGTGCTCTGAACAGAAGCTAGCTGAACTGCCAGGATCTAAAAAAGCATATGTCTGTATGACATGACTACCTTTAACAGACTTTATTTGAACTGGCAGAATGGAAAGCAAACCGCTGTCTCTTCCGGCCCCTATATGACCACAAGTTTTCATAGGAGTTACATTCTTTGAAGAGGAGGGCTCTCCAGAGAATTCTGGACTTAAACCATTGTTATCAATATGGAGGACAGTGGGATAACCTTTACCACACGTCCTACATGTCAAACGCTTAGCACAGTCTTTACTTATGTGCCCAACACCAGAGATGGGCAGTAACGCGTTACTGTAATCTGATTACTTTTTTCAAGTAACGAGTAAGGGATTACTATTGAAAAAACGGTAATTAGATTACCGTTACTTTCACGCGTTACTGCGTTCCTAAAACCGTGATTTTCTGCGAGAATGTCTCATGACAGTGATGTAAGCGAGTGCGACGTTTGTGACAACAGCTGTCTGCAGATCAACAATGGATAATATATCGAGTGTGGGAGAGAGTATGAGCATGCAGCGTTTAAAGCATTTAAAGCGAGTTTGATTCCATAAAAAGTGACAAAAACATTAGCGTCCGTTGTGCGTGGGAAGAAAACTTCTTTTTACAGCGAAAAAAACCCCTAAACTTCCAAGCAAGCACCGAGTGCGCTACGACGTAATGTGAAATGAAAGAGATGTACTGAAGAGGATCCCCATCGAATACAGGTATTATCCTGGATAGTAATGACGATGAATGCTGATGCTGAACAAGGGTTGCAGTTATTTCATTTTGTTTTTGTAAAATGGTACAAATGTCCTCCGACTGTCTTTCTCCCGCTGTAGGAATCGGCCTGGGCGGTGGAGGAGCCACGTTGTGAAATTGCGTTGTGATGACCGTTTGAGCTGGTGGCTCACTTTCCATTTCCGTTTCTGGCAGGATCATTGCAGATATGTTGCTTTCAGTCTGTACTATTTGCATTGCAGGCTTATCTTCATTGACTGGTGTACTGGGCTTGACTGTGGCTGAAGCAGCTGTTTTCCTGATTTCCCTTTCATAATACGAATTCAAAGCATTGGACGATATGTTAGATATACTTTGAGCTTCAGCAGCTTGGAGAACAGCTAACTTTGCAGAAGAGGCAGAAAGCAAAGCTTCAAGCTCAAGCTGTTCACGTTTCTTCCTTAGCTTTAGTTCTTGCACCTCCAAAGCATGCTTCTCTTTTAGGACTATCATACGAGCGAGTAATGCTGCCTTTTCTGCTTTTGCTTTTATTTTGGCAGAAAAATTGTGCTCACTTTACCACTAGATGAGCTTTTAGTGACTGAAGATTTACCAACAACATTTTAAACACTATCCTCTGGCTTAACACCATCATCAACACCATGATCACCCTTTAAATGTAAATGTTCGCAACCCGATAACCATTCTTTCACTTCATAAGCAAACCCATCATAATGCATTGTTTTTGCTTTAAACCATGTTTCATGTTGCTTTTCTTTTTCAACATCTGGTAACAAACACATCAATGAACCATGAACTGTTTTTGCTTCATTACACAAACCAACAAAATCATTGAATGATGTTTGAACCATAAAAGTTTCATTTTTTTTCCATTGAGACCCTTATACTCTCTTTTAAATTATTAGCTTTATTTAATTTAGCCTTTCTATCACGTTGCAGTCTGTCCAGTTTCTCTGCAAGTGCCTTAGCAGTCAATTTCACCACTCGTTTTTCCTTTTCTGAATACATCCTGGCCTTGCTGGCGTTGCTACTTTGCACAGCTGATTCTGCAGCAGGCTCAGGGGGCCTGTCAGCGGCTTCATTTGTGTTCATAGTTCATGTTCCAAAACTCAAATATTTACCAAGTATTGAGGGTTTATGCGCACATGCGAAAGTTTGTTTATAAATCAAATTTACTATGTTTGACCACCAATGCATTGGAATTACGTCTTCTTAAATAAGTGTGCACACCTTTTACAAATGGCCATTTATTAGTAGCGCTACTCATACCTTGCGTTGGGCGCCGTGCTGATTCCGATGAAGAATTCTGAGTCCTCTCCACGGAACAGTTGCCAGGAATCCCACGTCGTCAGCTGACAAACCGATACTCCAGCTGTCCGCTCCTCATGAACCCTCCACGGTAACGTTTCCAAATGGCATTCAGCTCTCCAGTATCTTGTCCTTTTTGGTCTTTATTCCAATACCACCTTAACATAACAGCGCAGCGGTCACAAACTGTTTGCCTTCTTACAATTAACGACACACCTGACACTGATTACATGCGTCTACCTTAAATACCTTTACATGAACAAAACAGAAAAAGGTGACCTCTAGCGGCCACATAAGGTATTAACCCAAAAATGGCTCCTACACCAATGTTCACATTTTGGATAGAAAAGAAAGATGGTTAAAATAGGAGTGAAAGCCATCTATATCCACTCTTGAATGACCATCTTTAAACAGCGACAGTGGCTTATGACACCAACTGTCTACCATCTATAATCCAGTTTTGAGATCCCTTCCCAGTCTACTTCCAAATTCAGGTAAAACTGAGGTTATTGTACTTGGCCATAACAATCTTAGTAAAAAGGTGTCTAACAGATATTTATCTCAATGGCATTACCTCAGTTTCAAGTAACACTATCAGTCACAGGAGCTCAGTATCAGCATAATAGACAGAGTGATGAATTAAGAAGGCCTTAGCTAATAAAATAACAAAAAACAGTGTTGTTCGCTGACAGTTTCAGCAATGCTCCTTACTCTCTTTTGACTCTATGGACAAACATATGAAAGTGAAGATGTTTTGTTGTTGTTGTTGTTGTTGTTGTTGTTGTTGTTGTTGTGTTACATACAGATACAGTAAAAACTTTCTAATTTGAGTGTTGGGTTTAGGGAGGATAATGAAAGGGAACCTTTATGAAACACAGAATATGTGGCCCACATGCTTTTCAACAAACCAAAAGCTGTTGAACAGCGTTCCACTTATGTTAGGATCAGTGTTGGGCAAGTTACTTTGAAAAAGTAATTAATAATAGTTACTAGTTTCTAGGGCTGGGCCATATCATACCGTTCACGGTAATACCGGTATAATGTTGGGCAACAATAGAAAAATGAAATATCGTGATAGAATATGGGTAAAACGTGCGTGCACAGTGCCTTTGTTTTCATTCGCACACGGTGGAAAAAGCAGATCTTTGAATGAAACCGATGAACCAGAACTGGTTTGTAAAAGTGCTGCAACTTCAGTGGTGTGGAACTGGTTTCGCTTTCGTCCGTCAGATACACAATAAAGCACTATTTTTGGTAGCGCATGCTAGCGGGCTGTGGTTATTACCGTGTTTTTTGGAAAATACGGCACACTTAAAATCAATCCTTTGATTTTTCTGAAAATCGACAGTGCCCCTTATAATCCTGTGTGCCTTATGTATGAATTCTGGTTGTTTTTACTGACCTCGAAAAGATTTTATGTGGTACACGGTGCTTGAAAATCTGTCAAATGTTTTAGTACGACTTTGCTAAGCTACAAACCCAGACTGCTTGATGGATTGTCAGAGCATTACGGCTATCGCAGGCAGGAGCCTGGCGGAGTGATACTACTGTGCTTCAACATAGTATTGAGTGTGTATAACCTCTTTTTAAGTTTTGTGGATATGGTTGTAAAGTATTTTATCTAGTGTCAATTATATCGTCAGTTATATCGTTATCGCAAATTTTCAAATGTATATCGTGATAAATATTTTTGGTCATATCGCCCTGCTCTACTAGTTACTTCTTCAAAAAAGTAACTGAGTTAGTAACTGAGTTACAATATTCTAAAAGTAATTAAAAACTTATTTGAAAAGTAATTATTGCGTTACTTAAACAAACAAACAAAAAAAAAAACGTTTAACCCTCTGGGGTCCAGGGTATAATTGGCCATTTTTAACCACTTTTGATTTTCCCTCCACATTTCACCTTTAAAAACAATTTACTTTGCCTTGTTTGGTATCATCCTTTTCAGCACAACCTCACGTGTCTGAATTTACAGTTATGTTTTCATTATGACATACTGTATTAACACAATTGATCTAAAATCAGACAAAAAAAAACAACATAAAATCAGAGTAGAAAAAGTTATATATTTTACTGTAACAACCACAAACATGTTTAATGAATCATATTTAATAACTTTAGATGCAAATACAAATTGTCAATTTTAAAAAGTTTTGCAAACAACAAAGTTATTTGCATCCATTTACCTTTTACCTTGATTTTTTTTTAAATAACCATTACAAACTATTTACAGAACAATCAGCTGTTCTGCATTCAATAAGATCCCACACAAATTATTTGTGCCACTCCAAAAACATAATTTCTGTCCACTATAAAGGAGAACATCACAGCCTGATTCCTGCAGGTCTGACAGCAGCAGGTGTATCACTCCAGGGGCGATTCTAGGATTAGAGCTTTGGGGATGCTGAGCACCCAGAGAGCTGCCCAGTCAGGCAAGATAAACTTTACTCGTCACAATGAGACTTCTTTCCTGTCTCTCTCAGTCTCTGCATCCTTAAATGTCTCCAGTTGTCCCGAGTTCTCTATGACTGTCTCCTTGGTGCATTTAAACCAGTTTCTCCCTGTCCTTGTCATCTGTTGTTCTCGTCTCCGTTATCAGTCATCATAATTTTACCATCTCTGTGCAAGTCTGCAAATTTCTTTCTTAAATCATATGATTCCTAAATTCATCAAGTCTCTCTGTCCCTGGGTCCTTGTCTCAAAGCATGACATCACTGTTTTGTACATTTTAACACAATTTAATCCCCACATTTGTGAAAGAAAAGCAAAACAATTTTTTGAAAAGTCTGTAACAAAACCATCAAATCTGATAAAGGTAATTTAAATGCTGCAGAAGAAGAATGGATTGGAATAAAAATAAACCAATACATATCCTAACCTTAATTACTGGGGGAGAATAATGAATGATACTCATAGTGAGTAAAAAGTAAACTGAGTATATTTTTTGAAAATAGATTCACTTTTAGTGTGTATGTATAATATAATACAGATATATAAAAAACACTCCCAAAACAGAATAAATTAGTACAAATAAAAATCTTTACTGCACACACTAATTTTACTAATTTAATAATACTAATTTTGTGTTGTACGATTTATGGGTTTCATGTTTTCATAGTGGTACTTGGGAGAGCTTGACATATTTATCAGGTGGTACACACTGTAAAAAGTTTAAGAAACACTGATAAGTGTATGTGTGCTTTTGGAGAACATTTAAAGCTGCAGCACAGAATATTTGAAATAATTCAATTCAATTCAATTTTATTTATAGCTTAAAACATTTTTAGAATATAAACAGAGCACTCTGCTTCTCTTTACAGCAAAATTACATTAATATGAAAAAATACTATTAAGATCACTAACAAAAAGTCCTCTCTCAGTGTACTTTCAACCAAAAAGCAAATAACCAAACCACATGAACATCTAATAAAAGATATAAATATTGAAACACTGATTCAACATTATTTGACGGATCATTTATTTTACACTTTTACCTGAATGTAGCTCCTTTAAAAAAAAAAAAAAAAAAACTTCCTCATATCCATTATGAACCTGGCTGTCTGTCTGTACAAAACAGACACACACACACACACACAACAGGAGTTATAAGGTTAATGGGCATTCGGTCAGTTAGCTAGTTAGTATCCATTTAAAACAGGACAGTGGTAACAATGGTAGGCTACGGGCAATTTTAAGTTAAAAGACCGGATCCAGATGACCTGATGGATCTGGAAGGTTCATACTGGGTCAGGAGGTCACTGATGTATTTTGGTCCTAAACCATTCAGAGCTTTATAGACCAGCATCAGAACTTTAAAGTCTATCCTCTGACGGACAGGCAGCCAGTGTAAAGACCTCAGAGCTGGACTGATGTGGTCCACTTTTTTGGTCTTAGTGAGAACTCGAGCAGCAGAGTTCTGAATGAGCTGTAGTTGTCTGACTGATTTTTTAGGTAGACCTGTAAAAATGCTGTTACAGTAATCAAGCCTACTAAAGATGAATGCATGGACAAGTCTTTCCAGGTCCTGTTGAGACATCAGATCATTTATCATTGAAATATTCTTGAGGTGATAGTAAGCTGATTTTGTTAATGTCTTAATGTGTTTTTCTAAGTTTGGGTCTGCATCCATCACTACACCCAAATTTCTCGCCTGGTTTGTGGTTTTTAGGTGTATAGATTGAAGTTCTCTGGTGACCTGTAATCGCTTTTCTTCGGCAGCAAAGACTATTACTTCAGTTTTGTTTTTGTTTAGCTGGGCAAAAATTGTGGCACAACTAGTCATTAATTTCTTCAATGCATTTCCCTAGAGCCTGTACAGGGCCTCGGTCTCCTGGTGACATTGTGATATATATTTGTGTGTCATCTGCATAGCTATGATAGTTTATTTTGTTGTTCTTTATAATCTGTGCCAGTGGGAGCATGTAAATGTTAAACAGAAGGGGTCCCAAGATGGAACCTTGGGGAACTCCACATGTGATATTTGTCTGCTCAGATGTGAAGTTGCCTATTGATACAAAGTATTTCCCGTTTTCTAAGTATGTTTTGAACCAGTTTAGTACAGTTCCTGAAAGCCCTGCTCAGTTCTCCAGTCGTTTGAGTAATATGTTGTGGTCAACTGTATCAAATGCTGCACTGAGATCCAGTAAAACTAAGACTGACATTTTACCACTGTCTGTATTCAAACATATGTCATTAAACACTTTGGTCAGAGCGGTTTCAGTGCTGTGGGTCTGTCTAAAACCTGACTGGAAGGCATCATAGCAGTTATTCTGTTTTAAGAGGTAATTGAGCTGTTGAGAAACTGCTTTTTCAATGATCTTACTTAAAAATGGGAGATTTGAGATCGACCTGTAGTTGTTCATTTGTGTCTTGTCAAGATTGTCCTTTTTCAGTATAGGTTTTATTACAGCAGTTTTTAGTGGTTCTGGAAACACACTTGACATTAAAGAAAAGTTGACGATCTGTAACAGGTCTGACTCCAGAGTCTTTGAGACCTTTTTGAAAAAACTTGTTGGCAGGACATCTAAACAGCAGCAGGAGGAGTTCAGTTGACCTAAGATGTCCTCCAGGTCTTTGCTGTTAACAGGGTGAAACTGTTTCATGGTGTTTAACCCTCTGGGGTCCAGGGTATAATTGGCTGTTTTTGACTACTTTTGATTTTACCTCTATATTTCACCTTTAAAATATGTTTTTCTTGCCTTGTTTGGTATCATTATTTTCAGCAAAACCTCAAATATCTGAAATTTGAGTTAATTTTTCATTTTGGTATACTATATTAGCACAGTTGATCTAAATTCAGACAAAAAATTCAAAATCTGAGTAGAAAAAAGTTATATATTTTACTGTAAAACCCACAAACATGTTTAACGAATCATTTTCATAACTTGAAATCCAAATAGAAATTGTACATTTCTAAAAATTATGCACAAGTTTTGCAAACAACAAAGTTATATGGTACTATTTACCTAAAAATGCAACCAAGGCCTCAGGCGTTTTTTATATAACCATTTAAATCTATTTACAGAACAATCAGCTGTTCTACATCATATAAGAAGGCACACAAATTATTTGTGCTAGTCCAAAAAATGTAGTTTGTGTTCAGTATTAAGTCAAATATACCCTAGTAAGCTATAGTACTTTTTCCTTTGGGAAGGTACGATCTGTGCAGTCTGCAATTCTGTAGAAGAAAGATGTTGAATCTATTTAATTATTTTTGAAATTATTCTTTTTTTTTTGCTGGGAGTTTGCAACCCTATTAGTTAGGTTGCTTAATATTTCTGCTAAGTACTCTTTAAAATACCAGAATAGGAAGGATGGAGCAGGTTTAAGTTTATTAGATTGATCAGTGTTGCTGAACTATGAAATAGTTTGGGTGCAGTGTATTTTTTACATACAGGTATAACAGAATAACTTTAGTGTTGTTGTTTATTTAAACTTGAGTATGAACTTAAACAAAATGGAGCAAGATATTAAAAAAAAGAGTTTTATTGATTAAAAAACACACTATCTCGGATTCATATCGGTATCGGCAGATATCCAAATTTATGATATCGGTATCGGTCATAAAAAAGTGGTATCGTGCCATCTCTAATTGTAATATACTATTGCTGATATATGAAAACATAATAGCATTAATAATAAAATAATATTAATATGAAGAGGCATCTTAGTCAGTTATGATGTGAGGTGGATCATTGTTAGAAGTAGTCTGCATCAAGCTTAAGGTTTGCTCAAATTCAGTACAATGACATATGAGATGAAGAAAATAAAGAAAATATCTAAACTAATTAAGTGCATAGAGGCACTTGACCTGCTTGAAAACCTGTCATCCTAGATGAGACATTGCTGAAATGTAGAGCACACCTATATTAACAACTAATAAGCTAAACCCTGTATACAACAGCTAAAGCTACAAGATTGAGAAGCTGAATTAAATATGTGGTCACTGCTAAGCTGATGAGCAAGTAACACGTTTTTAGAGCAGGAGCTGCATACTATTAAAGCTCAAACATGCAGCTGTCTGTGAGCTCAATTTTTTCCCCTCACACTTCTGATTTGTTTTGTTTTGCTTTGTTGTTTTGAAAAATAAGTAAATTTGTGATGACACTTGTAGATCACAGTGACACATAATGATTAGCCATATGATTTACTAATGCAGATGTAATAAGTTTATTCTAAAATTCAAGGAGAACAAACAAGAACAACATTTTCAGTTGTGTCTTGGCTGTTGTTCTCTGTGTAGTGTGCTGAGTTTTGTTTTTTGTTTTTTTCTTGTTTTTGACGTGTTGCTTGAGTGAGGAGTACTGTGACTTCTGTAGTAGCTCTCACCATGCGACCTTGATGATGATAAGTTCAGAGCCAGCTGAGAGCTGGGTTGTCTGCTTTGCTTTAGGTGATAAGGCAGAAAAGTTAAAACTTAGTTTCTTGTCTTGAAAAAAAAGGAGATTTTGTGTTTCTCAGCCATTTTCTGTTTTTGAGAAAGGAGAATTTAAAATAATAATAATATGTTTTGTTTAAGTGGTGAAGAAAGCTAATACTGCAAAATACCGACTAGTGCATGATCTGCGAGCAATAAATGAAATCACTGAAATGATGCTACAAGTAGTAGCAAATCCCCACACTATACTGAATCAAGGCACTCCAAAAGAACAATGGTTCTCAGTGATAGACTTATCAGACGCCTTCAGGTGACTTTTGTTGTGATTTGGCGCTATATAAATAAAATTGAATTGAATTGAATTGAACTTTTTCTCAGTGCCTTTACACCCCGACCTATAACACCTGTTTGGCTTCACTGTTGAGGGGCAGAGACAGTTTCTACTCTATGTAGATAACATTTTAGTGACTGGCCACACAGAGGAAGGGTGTAAGCAAAGTGTGTTACGTCAGTTGGCTGAGTTGAGGCCATAAGGTATCTTTAAATAAACTCTAATTGTGGAGACCTGAAGGCACATACTTAGGGTACACCCTCTCAGGTGAAGACAGAAAGCTACTAAACAAAAGAAAAAAAGCTATACAAAATGCGCCACAGCCACAAAACTAAGCATTCACATTCTTTCTGTCAGTGAGCCTGAGTTATGACCTTGGCTCCCTGTTTTTCTGCTCCCGTCCAATGTTCTCTATTGTCTCTACAATGAAAAAAAAAAAAAAGAGGCCCTGACTCTCTGAACACAATATTCTCTTCATAACTCAGCAGTATGAAATGTCATGAAACAGTGTAACTCACTCACAGTAAATCAGCAGTATAGGATAATACAAACCTATCTAATAAATCTAATGATTTTCACATTCTTTTAACTCAGAAGTATGATGAAAACTAAAACTACATACTGATTACACAAGAAGTATGATGTGGCCTACAGCAGTATCATGATTCACTCATTATGATTACAGGTATAATGTAATATATAACAGCATAATAATCTCAAGCACATTTACCTTTCTTAACACACACGAGAGAAAGGCAGCTGTTAAGAAAATGTCCTTTTTGGGTGAGACAGGCCCACAGGCCCTGCATGCAAGCGAACTAACACACATACATGCAATGAAGAACAGCTTACACTACAGCACACACTATACATGCGCCTATATCTCTCACTGGTGTTAAAGGAGGGAAAAACTTAACAGAGTTTTGTTATCAAATGCTGAATTTATCCACTGCTGACATTTAACTCTCCAGCTTGCAGGACAATAGGTGAAATGTTTGTGAAAACAGAGAAGAAAAAGAGAAAAAATAAATACAGAGAGAGTCTGGTATGACCAAGCAGTAATCAGACAATAAATTTAGTTAGTAATACAATAAATTGTGAGATGCTTTCTGTTTGATTGATGCAACACAAATAATTTACTGTATGAAGGAATTTCTCTTTTGTGATAATATTTTGAATGTGCATTTCTGTTGACCTGTCAACTTAGCGCATTATGAGCTGACATGCAAATTAGTTGATTGATACTAGATTTGGAAAAAATGACTGGATTATAAAATAAGTGAATAAGATGTAACAGAGGGTTGAAATTAGTTTCTTATTTCTAGTGTGTGGAGAAAGGTTTTTATCATGGCACACATCTGTTTAAATGGGAGGAAACTCCTTATGTGATACGACATTTAGCAATTTGCAAATGTTCAGGACATCAGAAGGATGACTCTGAAATTAAAAAGGGAAACAATTTTGCTGACAAAGCTGCAAAAGCAGCAGCTATAGCAACCACAGTCTTACTAACAACTCATGAAAATCACACTATTCCACTATCTGTACTGCAGGACGAACAAAAGCAGCACCACCAAAAGAACAAAAACAATGGCTAAAACACAGAGCAGTACTAGACACTGATGACATAATGAAAATAGCAGGAAAACCCATTCTTCCCAAATCATTACACAAAACAGTCGCTCTAGTGAGCCATGGCTTAAGCCATGTTTCAATGGGAGGAATGGTCTTTATAATAAACCGACAATTCTACACTATAAATTTTGAAACTTCAGCAAAAGAATATGTGAGAACATGTATGACCTGCCAAAAACACAATACCCAAGGTAACTTAAGGCCAAGTGACTGGTTTTCTTGGCTTTACACTGGCTCCTGGCTACAGGTGCTAAAAAGACTACTCATCGGAGTTGGAGTATTTTTACTTTTATTTTGTGTCTTTGTAACATGTACCCTGCCATGTCTAAAACTCATGATTAACCGCATAATCGTTTCCACTGTAGCTGCATACATAGCCGTGACAAATCATGATGATGTTGACCC
This sequence comes from Oreochromis aureus, assembly GCF_013358895.1. Lineage (NCBI taxonomy): Eukaryota > Metazoa > Chordata > Actinopteri > Cichliformes > Cichlidae > Oreochromis > Oreochromis aureus. The sequence continues at coordinate 69,167,432 of NC_052944.1, forward strand.
CGACCTGTTGGAACAAAAAGCAGCACCACCAAAAGAATCAGACTTTGTGTGATTAATGATGATGTGACAGAAAATGTACAACAAGATGTTACATACTGATATCTCACTTAAAAGTTATACTGACAACAGGAGGGTATGTCAATGGAAAATTGTACTTAGTAGTCAGTATAAGCTTTCAATGATATGTTTACTTGTCATAGAATACTGCATGATGACCTTTTCCTTGCTTAGAACTGATTGTTCTTTATAAAACGTGTTCTGATATTTCTATCTGAATCTTCCCACAGCGATAGTAAGAAGTTGAACAAGCAGTTCTGACCTCGCACACACACACACACACACACACACACAATCACATACGCACATGCTCACGTCACTAAACGAATCTATTCATTTCTCTTGTGTATAAATAAAGATAAGTGCAAGAACAGAGCGCGCACTTCACAGGGCCCCCACTCTGATGTGAGCGTTCTGTGAACGCCCTTGCAAGTAAAAATCTACAGCGTGTGTGTCTCCACTCTCTGACTCTCAGCTGAAGAAGTGTAATTTAGAATAAATCTCTTGACATTCTGTGAAGAATTTGGCAAAGTCATTGCAGGCCATGGTCGAATGAAGTTCAGGTGCCACTGACACAGGAGGGTTTGTTAGCCTGTCAACTGTAGAAAATAAGACCCAAGTGTTATGACTGTTTTTGGTGATGATGTCAGAGAAGTAGGACCTCCTTGCACTCCTCAGTTGTAAATCATAATTGTGAAGTTTCTCTTTATAGATGTCATAATGAACCTGGAGGTTTGTTTTTCTCCATCTGCGCTCAGCTTTCCTACACTCTCTTTTTTCATTTTTCACCAGTGTGGAGTTTCTCCATGGAGACTTCTTCCTTCCAGAGATAACCTTCACCTTAATGGGAGCAATTGTGTGCATTACATTTAACATTTTAGCATTGAAGCTATTGACGAGCTCATTGACTGAACCTCTGGACAGGTCAGGTGTCAATGGGAAGACCTGGTTAAAGATCTCACAGTAATGATCAGACAGGCCCACATCAGACACAGTAACATTTGAAATGCTCAGGCCCTCGGAGATCAGTAGGTCAAGAGTGTGTCCTCTATTATGTGTGGCCTCTGTTACATGCTGAGTCAGCCCAAAGTTGCCCAGAGTGTTACTCAGGTCTTTAGTCCCTTTGTCCTGAGGGTTGTCCACATGGATGTTAAAATCCCCAACAATAATTACACAGTCGAAATCAACACAGATCACAGACAGCAGTTCACTGAGGTCATTAAAAAAGTCTGTGCAGTATTTGGGAGGCCTGTAAACATTAAGAAACATAACTTTGGATGGGCCCTTCAGCTGTAAAGCCACATATTCAAAAGACTGAAAACTTCCAGGAGATAGCTGCTTACATTGAAATGATTCATTAAATAAGACAGCAACCTCTCCTCTTCTCCTGCTCACCCTGGCCTCACTGATAAAACTGTAGTTAGGAGGGGTCGACTCGATGAGGACAGCTCCACTGTTACTTTGGTCCAACCAAGTTTCAGTTAAAAAACATAAAATCAAGGCTGTGCTCAGTGATTAAATCATTAATTAAAAATGTTTTCTCAGCTAAAGATCTAACGTTTAATAAAGCCAACTTAAGTGTTTTAGAGGTATTATTTGCCCCCTCGTGTTTGGGAGCAGTCTGTGGCACACAAGCTATGTTTACTATATTTAAAGATCTTTTAGAGTGCAGCTCTCTTTGTTTTGACCAGGCCACATGTCTCCTTCTGTCACCTAAAAGTACAGAAATTTTAAAACCTAGTAAACAGGGTCCCAGCTTCTCCTGGGAAAAGTCACCACTGCCATAATCCTTGCAGCCTGGACCCTCCACATATCACACATCAGACTGCGGAGACAGAGCATGAAGGTGGTAAGGCTGGGCAATGTAACTTCGATTACTCTGTTGAAGGCGGGGCTCGATGGCGGACCTTTGGCTGTTCTGGTGGGGGGTTTATGGGGGACAAAAAGGGATTGGGCTGGGGGGTAGATTTGAGCCCAGCATTGACCCGCTCCATCATCTCCTCAGTGAATTTCAGGTGTGGGGAGGAGGGAGAAAGGGAGGGGGAGGAGGGTGATGGCCTGTCAGGGGTTTGGGGGACTGGGGAAGGTCGTGGTCCTTGGTCCTGGTTGTTGGTGTTGTTGAGAGAGTTGGAGGCAAATAGGGTCCCCTCTTCTTGCCTCAGATGTCTCTCCTTTCTGAGGCTCTTCCCGGGTGGGGGCAGATGGAGCTCCTCCTCAAGGTTTCTGCTGGGCTTTGTCTGTTCTTGGGGTACTGTTTGTTCCTCTTTATGAGATAACTCCTCCTTTATCTCAGCTTTGGCACCAAGCACAGATGGATGACGTATGGAATAAAACAAGTTGGAGGTGAACAGTTTCACCTCTGACTTGTTAAAATTAAATCCATTTGCTTTAAACAGATGCCTGCGTTCCCAAAAAAACATTAAAGTTGTTGATAAAATGCACTGAGTGGTCAGTACATGCTGATATGAGCCATTTATTCAGTGCAAACAACCTGCTGAATCTTTCGCCTCCTCCTCTGACTGGCGGTACAGGTCCACTGATGAATACAGCTGCATTCAGAGAGTTTACAGTATTTAATAATCCAGTAAAGTCCCGTTTCAGAACCTCCGACTGTTGTTTGGACACATCGTTTGACCCTGTATGCTGTGAGATCATTAGTAAAACATATGTTATTTTATGCCCATAGTCAAGGGAGTTGAGTTATGGTAACAGCTGTGGGACATATATTATCCTTTAGTTTAGATTGTGTGCTGTGTATGTAGTTTAGTCCCCATTATACTTTTGGGTTAAGAGAATATAATCATTTTATAGTTCATTAGATAAGTGTGCATCACTCTGTATCCTTGATCTGCTGTGAATGTCTTACACTGTTTTCTTGACATGTTTTACTGCTGAAATCATAAAAGTAAGGTTGTATGCAGGAGACGGTGTGTCTAGGACAGGGGAGATAGACCACATTCCATGCCCCCACCTTCTTTAGTGTAGAAGAACAGGGAGCCAAGGTCAGGAGCCAGTCTCGCTAAGAATGAGAAAAACATGTGAAGAGGTAACTTTTATGACTAGGTGGGGGTCGCCAGAAGCTATAAGAGGCTGTGAAATCTGCCACCATTTTGAGACATGCTGTGACCCTCTGCAAGCATCTCTCCCGTCCGGACGTTCTTATGCTCTGAAGTGTTGAATTGTATGGAAATAAAATATTGTTGATTGAGCATTTATACACTGAGTATTGTCCTTCCTTCAGCCCAAAGATTAAAAGAACTGAGATTTTAACAACTTGGTGCCTGGTGACCCGGATCTTTGGCGTGCTGAGGAGGGGCAGATTTGGCCTGCGGTGAGATCGTGGGGCGAGGCGAACAGAAAGGACCGGTCCAAACAGAAAGGTAAGCACAGCCTGTTGTATTATAAATACCAAATGTGCATATTGGGCTTTCCAAATCAATCTGTTCGCTGAGTTACACGTATTTTCACAGTAAATTTGTCGGTGTCTGGTTTTTGGCGCAAGATACTAACAACATAAGTTGAGGCTGAATTCCAGTGTATAAATGAACTGCTTCTAGCAAGATACTAATAACATACTACGTTGAGTCTAGTTGTAGTTGAACTGTTTCTAGCAAGATACTAATTACATACTACGTTGAGTCTAGTTGCAGCCCACTTTACCTTCCACATTTAACTTTGTCTAAGACTGGCTTCTGTAGCAATAATACATTAGAATCTTTGGAGACGCGGCCATAAGTCCAGTACATTGAATAGAGGTTTTGAAGTGGGTTATGGTGTCGGATATAAGCCCTCGTTGATGCGGTCATAAAATTAGTACAGAATTAAGGTTAAGCAGATACTGGCTTACGGTGTCGGTTAAGCGCTAGCAACGCGTAATGCGAAACACGTCCGTAGGTTTTGGTTTATGATACGGCCATGTTCTGGTGATGCGGCCGTAAGTACAGTAGTGAGGGGTTGCTGGTTTCAGCACATTGAATAGAGGTTAGACGGTGGTTTATGGTGTCGGTTAAGCCTCGAGGGTTGCGGCCATAACATTATAAGTAAAATATTTACTTCACCCCGATTAAAGGTAAAGTAGACGCTGGTTTATGGTGTCGGTTTTGAGCCTCGGGGACGAGCATCACTTCTGTTTTATGATGCGATTTTGCCCCGTGGTGGCGGTCATAAGCGCAGTGAAAGGGGTACATGGTATATGGTGCGGTTGTGCTTCGGAAGAGTTCTAACAGTTGAGCTTAAGAGGTTTCTGTGTGAATTTCCGCTGGTGAAAAGCGCTCTCTGTGGGTCTCACGGCTGGTGAGGCGCGCTCTGGGTGCTGCTGTGTGTGTGAGGCGCGCTCTGGGCGTTCTGTGTGTGAGGCGCGCTCTGGGTGCTGCTGTGTGTGTGAGGCGCGCTCTGGGCGTTCTGTGTGTGAAGCGCGCTCTGGGTGCTGTTCTGTGTGTGTGAAGCGTGCTCTGGGTGCAGTTCTGTGTGAAGCGCGCTCTGGGTGTTCTGTGTGTGGGGCGCGCTCTGTGTGTGTGAAGCGTGAACACAGTGACAGTGGCGGTTGATGTGTGAATAGGAGGACATTAGTGCGAAGAGAATGCTTTAAGATCAAAGGTTGACGCCTAGTGTACCTGTGGAAACCAAGTTTGTCCTGGGGTTGGCTCCCCCACCGTGTGTCGGACGCGACGCATGGACCAGCGGCGTCTGGAGGTCCAGGCTTATCACCTGAGAACTCAGGGCCCTCAAACGATAACAGAGTAACACTGGAACGGCCGTGTAATCACGGGTTCACATTTATTCTGGAATAGAACAAGAGAATGCTTTGTCATCTAAGGTTGAGTTCTATAGTAGTCAAAAAGAAAACCGAGGTTAGAGTCCTCATTTCTTAAAATAGAGGTTAGAGTCCTCGTTTCAGTGACGTTTCAGTGGTTGAAATTGTTGTGGGCCTGTCCCCTGATAACGTGAAATTACGAATAAAGAGGGAATTTGGAGCCACATAGAGATAGACGGGCATAATTGGGTGTATTACTCTGTGGCGTAATAAAAATAAAAATAATAAAAAGGAGAGAGAGAGTGTAAGGAGTGTGTAGCGGGGTGAAATATGCCGGATCTTAAATCTGACATAGAAAAAGGAGAAATGCAGGGTGAGTGGAAAACTTTTGAGAAGCAGAGGGAGGAGTTGTTGCGGGCGCTGAAGGTCATGCGACCTGCGGGCGCGCCAGAGAAAAAATCAGAGGTTACAGCTGTGGCAAAAAAGATCAAGGAGTTGTGTGATAATGAAGGAGCGAGAGGAGATTTACGAGGTTCATTGGCAAAAGTGCTTCTGGGAGTAGCACAGAAGCGCCAGGAGCAAGAGCAGGAGATTAGTAAAGAGATAGAGGAGACCTCACTTTGGGGAAGGCGGAGGCTTAGAAAACAGTTGCAGGAAATAAAAGAGGAGAGAGCCCGCGTAACAAGGTGGGCAGTGACATGTCAGGGGGTGGAGCATTGGATGAGGGAGCGAAAGGAGGAGCCTGATAAGCTGATGCTGCCGGCTTCTCCGGTGAAGTCATCGCTCACTAGCTCCCCTCCTCCCTATCAGGCCCCCGCCCCCCTCTATCCTGTGCTGAGAGTAGAGCAGGGCTGTCTCTCTGGTGGGGATGGCCAAGTGTTAGAGGTTACAGGAGGCTATGTAGATTGTGAAGTATCTAAAGAATCCAAACGGCCAACTCCAACACCGAAGAGTGGAATATTAAAGCAAAATTCTACTTTTGTCGGTGAGGAGGGAGCCTGTGGCGGAGCACAAGCCCCGCCCATGAAACAGTCACCTCAGCAGGAGGAGAGTGAAGAAGATAGGGCTGTGCGGCTGGTTGAAACAGTTATATCAACTTTAGAGCAACGATATCAGATTTCTGATGAGGAATTAGGGAGTGTAGTTGTTGCACCACAGGTGGGGAAAGGTGAGGTGTGCGGCCTTTATGAGGACGCATACGAGGGATGGTTATCCGGCACACTTGATGATAACACTCAAGTGGGCAGCTGTGGGAAGCAGAGACTTGAGGCAGGGCCAGAGCTAGGAGGGGCCTTTCACAATAGGGTAGTTAGAGAAAAAGCAGGAAGAGGCAGAGTAGTAAGGCCCAAACCCGGAAACATGCCACACCCCATGGTGCGTTGAAGTCAGGATGAGAGGGAAAATCTTTCTTTGCCTGGGGAGTTTCCCCTGGTGGTGACCGCTGGGGGTCACATGAAATACAAGCCATACGGAGTGGGTGATGTTAATGCATTGACTGAATTATTACCTCCTATTACAGACGGAGGTGCAGGGTGGTTGAGAGAGTTTGATAGAGCGACAACAGGTGTTCAATTGGCTCTGGGAGATTTCCGAGCTGTAGTTGCCAGATGTGTCAAAGGCACAGCTCTGGATGACATAGAGAAGATAGCAGGCACAGCATTGATGGTTGATAGCACCCCATTTTGTCGTGTTGTGAATGTAATATCACATGCATTACGTGAAAAATATCCCACTCCAAATGCTGCTAAGATTTTGAAGTTGTTGTGGAAGCCTGAACAAACTCCACGGGAGTACATTGAACAGGCTAAAGCTACGTGGGCCCTTAGAACAGGCCAGCATCCTGGTAGAGAGGGGATGCAACAATTGTGGTTCAGAGAAGCTGTGCTAAAAGGTGTGCCCGAACAGGTCAGAGTGGCCATGTTAGATAACCCCGACATGGAGGGGGCGGAGTCTCACGTGTGGGAGAAGCATCTGGTGCACCGCCTGCAGAAAGCTCATGATGAAGCCATTACTAAAGATGATGATACTGATAAAATGAAAGAGCAATTGCTAAGGTTACAGCTGGGTGAGGCGAGACAAAAATTGAATGAAAAAAAAGAAAGAAGACAAAATAGTAAAAACCATGGTGGCTCAAAGTTATCAACAAATGGGGACAGAAGTAGATCCTAATGTATTGCCAGCTGACACACAGGGACCTGCGCGAGGAACAAATTGGGGTGGCCGTGGGGTCGCTAGAGGAAATTGGGGTTCACGTGGTGGTCAACGGGGAGGAGGCGGTGGCATGGGCAGACAAAGGGGTGCGCCGGGAGGAGGTCGATATGTGCCCGGAACTGTGTGCTTCAACTGTGGTCAGACTGGACATTGGGCTCGAGAGTGCCCTGAACCACCTCAACCAGGTTATCAGCCACGTCCGGGCATAAGGGGGCGCGGGCGTTGGTCGGCCCCAAACTCCCAGATGGCTCCTCCAGGGCAGTATCCCGTGGAATACTGGCAGCAGGAACAATACTGACACACCCCACAGAGAGGCCTGGGCATAGGGGGAGGGGCAGACCCCCTGGTGCCACTGAGGGTTCAAGGACGCAACCTGCCCTTTTTAGTGGACACAGGAGCGACATATTCCACCATTCGTACTGCTCCTGAAGACATCCCACTGTCAGACACCAGAATCAGTGTGATCGGCTTCTCTGGGGTACCTATGACCCTGCCAGTAACCGCCCCTTTAAAGACTGAATTAGGACGCCAGTCCTTAACACATTCATACATGGTTTCATCACAAGTTCCAGTTAATTTATTGGGCAGGGACCTGCTCATTAAACTTGGAGCTACTATCATGTGTGGAGCTGATGGATTAACAGTGACTTTGAAAGACGGCACACAGCTGTCCTGTTTGCAATCAGGAATGAGGGGACAGTGGCTGTTATCAGAGGATTGTGAACGCACAGCACAGATTTACTGGGCGCGACTGACCACATCAGATGGAATTCTGGCACAGTACCAACTCTGGCGTCCCTGGATAATGTCCATGTCTGTTTATTCACCCCCGCGTGACCCCTACCACGTGACCTTGTTTTACGATCGTGAGCATACTGAGTGGTTTGAGGATCTATTTTATGAGTGTTTAGATGAGAAAGCTTGGGAGCTTAACTCTCAGGACATCTATGTTGGTTCAGCTGGAGTGGCAGCGTTTGTTGCGCTCCCTGAGGATCAAATGAGTTGGTATAGAATGGGAGATGAAGCAGTTCCCCACGTGTCGTTGGCAATACATGAGGGTCATCAAGCAAAAGATTTAGGCCCAATGGTGAGAGCAGCCATAAGGGCCACAGATTGGCAGCAAACACAACTCACTGATGTCTCATATTCACCCAGTTGTAAAACGTATCGGATTTCTGTGACAGCCACTGATCAGAGTGTTTTAGAACACAAACACTTAAAGCGAACACATGGCAGGGAGAAATCAGACCATGAGGAAGCTGTTAAAGGCTTAGCTGAACTCCCTGACACTCTGTGGTCTAAAGGTCCCACTGATGTGGGTTTGACATTTTGTTCACCCATTACGTTTGAGTTAAAAGATGAAACCCCTATTTGGCGTTCACAATACAGACACAGTCCAGAGGCAGAAAATGGGATTGCAGAAACAATTTCAGGGCTTTTGCAGGTGGGTGTGCTGGAGCCGTCTTCCTCTGCATGGAATACTCCAATCCTCCCAGTTGAAAAATCAGGCACGGGCAAGTATCGCATGGCACATGACCTTAGGGCAATAAACGCTGTCCTTAAGACACCAACAGTACCTGTACCAAATCCCTACACAGCTTTGACTAATTTATCTCCAGATCAGCGGTGGTTCACATGCATAGATTTGGCAAATGCTTTCTTTTGTCTCCCTCTGCATCCATCTTTGAGAGATATTTTTTCATTTACTTACAGGGGCCAGCAGCTGCGTTACACACGGTTGCCTCAGGGCTTTGCCCTCTCACCTGGGATTTTTAATCAGGTACTTAAAAATGCTCTTTCTCCCTGTGTATTGCCTGAAGGATGCACACTGATCCAGTATGTGGACGACTTGCTGATTGCTGCTAAAACAGCTGATGCTTCGTCAGCTGGCCAAAACAGGCTTTAAAGTAAGTAGAGACAAACTTCAACTTGTCAGAACTGAAGTTACATTTCTAGGTCGTGTGGTGGCGATGCAGACGGTGGGCATGTTGGCATCCCAGAGGGAAACAATTATGTCACACCCCCAGCCACGTACTGTTAAAGAAATGTTGTCATTTCTTGGCCTTACAGGTTACAGTAGACACTACATTCCTGATTATGTGGGCAAAACCAAACCTTTGCGGGATTTGGTAAAAGAACACAGTATGAGAGACCTCACAGCTAATCTGAACTGGACCACTGAAGCTGAAATGCAGTTCATAGAGCTGAAACAGGCCCTGTCTCGTGCAGCAGATCTGGCAATCCCCGATTATAACTCTGATTTCTTTGTTGATGTTTCTGAAACAAATGGAGTGGTGAATGGAGTTTTGTTTCAGAAAAAAGGGGGAAAGAGACGAGTGCTGATGTATATCAGCATTGGCCTGGATAATATGGAAAAAAGGCACCCCACGTGCACACAGCATGCAGCGGGGGTAGCAAAAATAATTCAGAAAGTGGCCCACGTTGTGAGAGGACACCCACTGAAAGTGCTAACAACACACAGTGTGGTGGCCTATGTGAACTCACAGGCATTCACAATGACCCCACTGAGACAACAGAGACTGACTAAGATTCTGGAGTCTCCAAACTTGACCTTCACACATGAAGGGATCAACATGGCAGACCAGATGGGAGGGGGGACACCTCATGACTGTGCACAAATAGTAGAGGTTGAGGAGAAAGTAAGGTCAGATCTGAGAGCAGAACCGGTGAATGAGGCAGATGATTATTTTACAGACGGGTGTTGTTTTAGGGATCCCAGTGAAGGATTAAAAACAGGTTATGCAGTGGTGAAAGGAGTCGGAAACCAGCTGCATGTGGAGAAATCAGGAACACTGGAAGGACCCCAATCAGCGCAGAGAGCAGAGCTTATTGCAGTGATAGAAGCTCTAAGATTAGGAAAAGGAAAAAGAGTTAACATTTATACAGATTCAGCATATGTGTGTGGAGCAGCACATGTGGAACTGGGGCAATGGAGGAGGGCTGGATTTAGAACAGCCTCAAATAAACCGATCAAACACGAGGAGGAGATGAGACAGCTGGAGGACGCTCTGAAAGAACCTTTGGAGGTGGCCATCATAAAGTGTAAAGGCCATGACGATTCCAACACTTGGGTGGCAAAAGGAAACAGAGCAGCTGACGAAGAAGCAAAACGGGTGGCAGGCTATCAAGAAGGAAAACAGATGGTAAGTATGGGTATGGAATGGGGAAACCTGCCAGCCCAACAACGAGAGGACATTGAAAAGGGGCAAAAAGGAGCCTCGCCTGAGGAAAAGGCGGTGTGGCGAGAGAGAGGGGCCGTACAATCAGAAGGATTGTGGAGAGGACCCGACGGGCGGCCAGTACTCACAGCAGAAATGGCCCAGGAAAAAATTAAAGAAGCACATGGGCTAGGACATGTAGGAGTAGCCCAAATGGAGAGGGACTTGTGTCATTGGTGGCATCCCTACATGAAAAACATGGTAAGGGAACATGTGAGAACATGCCTGATCTGTGGACAATATAATCCAAAGCCCACCGTGAAACCAGAAATGGGTAAGTTTCCTTTGCCAGAAAGACCAGGACAGGAAATTGTGATTGATTATACTGACATGATAACTACCGTTCGAGGGTTCAGATATCTGTTGGTGTGTGTGGATGCTCTGACCGGCTGGCCAGAGGCGTGGCCAACATGCAGAGAGGACAGTAAAACAGTGATCAAATGTCTGGTGAATTATTATGTCCCTTGGCATGGATTTCCAGAAAAGGTAAGGTCAGATAATGGCACTCACTTTAAAAATCGAGATCTCGCTGAGGTGGAATGTATGTTGGGGTTGCAACATAGATATGGTACAGTTTACCATCCACAATCTCAGGGAAAAGTGGAGAGAATGAATAAAAACCTTAAGAACAAATTGGCAAAAATCTGTGCACAGACAAACATGAACTGGGTTGATGCTCTTCCCATAGCACTTATGAGTGTGAGGTGCTCCGTTAATCAGAGCACCGGGTTTACCCCATATGAACTGCTGACAGGGAGACAGTTTCCAGGCCCTGCAGCAGGGGTAAGAGAATTAAGGGAGGGAGTAAATGTGTCTGAACATGTGAAACAGTTTAAAGCACTAAAAGCTCTTGTCTCTAGTTTTACTACTCAGGTGGGAGACCCGACCGGGAAGGAGGTGACCACGCCGGAGGTGAAGTGGGTGTGGCTGAAGGTGTATAAGCGGAAGTGGGACGAGCCGAGGTGGACAGGACCGTTCGAGGTGACCACTCGAGCCTCTCATGCAGTCCAGCTGAAAGGGAAAGGCGACACTTGGTATCACTGGAGCCAGTGTGCGGCGGCAGAGGAGCCTAGGCGGTCGGAAAGGCTCTTAGTGAAAAAGGGGGACACGGCTGTGACCCCAAAGAACGCAGATCTTACTAAAGAAGGGGCAGAATAATCCCCTGATCTGTGCAACGACCAAAGGGTAGTCTACCCCGGAGGTTGAAGAAAGAAGTCGAGAATCACCCAACTGGAAGATACTGGTAGCTGCAGCAATAAAAATAAAGGTTAAAAGCTCCTTAGACAGAGGTTCTAGTCTAAGTACATTTGAAAGGTATAAGGTGGCACCAATAATGGGAGTGGGAAACTGGAGCACCAAAATAAAGCTGTGGGAGAATTGGGGAGTGATGGGAGTGTTAACTATAATTATTATTGGTGTGGTAACTACTATTTTTCTGTTATGTGAGTTGCCCAGCTTCAGAACTCATCCAAAACCTCTTCCCTTAGCGGACCCTGAGGTGACCAGACCTGAGTGCAAGGTAGGTGAGGGATCGGATCCTTGTTTGTCACATTATGGAGGCATAGAGGTGGATTACGTTAGAGGATCTACAACAGCCTTCACTTTTGACCTTTGTTCCGTGATAAAATGTGGGGATGATAGTGCTAGTTGGCGTAGGTATGAGGTTTGGACATGTCATGATCTGCAACTAACTGACGCCTGTCTTGTAGGCCATCCCACTGCATTGGGGCGTTCTCCGTGTCCTGTGTGGCATATGGTGACGGCCTATACGGGCTCGGGGTGGGAGCCGCAGGGGAGATGGAAGGGGTTTGCGATTCAGCGTGATTTTAGCAGCAGTCAAAATCCAATTACAATGTCAATTGGTGGGTGGTGGATTACACCTCAGCGGTATAGTACCGCGGAGAAAGTATTTTATTTAGTGTTGGGTGTAGATGTTTCAGGGAAAGACCCGATGGGCGTGATAAAAATAAACTTTAAAGATTCACCAGATAATGTATCTAACACAGGCATCACCCCTGTGGGGATTCCCCTTCCAACGTTCAGGTAACACAGGTAGACTACACAAAATGGAAACCCCGACAGCTGATGTCTCGGGCCACGGGATATGTAGACAGCAACCTGTGGTTGGATTGGCTTATTGGAAATGCGAAAGAGCAAAATGTGTCTGATTGTGTGGCATGCGCTACGGCACGCCCACATCTATTTACTGAACCAGCGCCTCTGCATCCAGAGGACCAGTGGGGTTTTGATTGCATGCTTCGACTTACTCGGAGGGCAGTATCTTCGGGAAAATGTGCTCCATTGTCTGTTTTATTTCCTCCCATAGATAATAATACTGTCCCCGGACCGTTTACACCCAGGAAAGCTAATTATACTTGTTTTAATTTTACAACAGACGACCCTAGAGAGCAGGAGTATGACGCTGGAGAGATCCCGGCTGACTGGTGTACGGTGACGTATCCAGGAAGAGGGGATGCCTCGCTTGCGGGCGCCACGACCGTTGGGACTTGGGCTCGAGCTGGTTTGTACTATTATTGTGGAGGTGGGAGTCTGCATGTACGAATACCAAAGGATGCTTTTGGTGTTTGTGCCATGGTCAGACTAGGAGCGCCTCTGCTGATAATAGGAGAGAAGGTTAAACCCGTAGCCACGAATGGTAATGCGCGACTCACGGCTAGACGTAGACGTCATGTGTTATCAAAGAAATCATCTTGGTCGTTTGATCTATCGGCTAACTCCCCCACTTATATAGATTCTATCGGTGTTCCACGCGGTGTCCCTAATGAGTATAAATTAGTAGATCAGATAGCAGCTGGTTTTGAGAATATCCCAATAATTTCTGCCTTTTTTCCCATCACCCCCAATAAAAACGTGGATCGAATTAACTATGTGCATTACAATGTTCTCCGGTTGGCAAACCTGACGCGCGATGCGATTGAAGGGTTAGCAGAGCAATTAGGTCCCACCTCCCTAATGGCAGTGCAGAACAGGATGGCGTTAGATATGGTTCTGGCTGAAAAAGGGGGGGTTTGTGCGATGTTTGGACAAATGTGCTGCACCTTTATCCCTAATAATACTGCTCCAGATGGCTCGATAACTAAGGCTCTGGAGGGGTTGCGAACTCTGGCCCATAATATGCATGAACACTCAGGTATTGAGAACCCGCTGGAAGAATGGATGACTTCTGTTTTTGGGCAATGGAAAGGTTTTGTTATGTCAATCATGGTCTCACTGTCTGTTTTCACTGCAGTTCTACCAACATGTGGTTGTTGTTTTATCCCTTGCCTCAGAGCACTGGTAATCCGTCTCATTGACAGGGCCATAGCCTCAGGGCCGGAGGGCCCGGGGGCCATGCTGCCTCTGTTGAGGGATGGGCCTGAGGATCGGGGAGACGTGGATCTTGCAACCCTGGAGTGCGTGTTGTAAGTGATCTCTTTGAGAAAAGAGATCAAAGGGGGAATTGTGAGATCATTAGTAAAACATATGTTATTTTATGCCCATAGTCAAGGGAGTTGAGTTATGGTAACAGCTGTGGGACATATATTATCCTTTAGTTTAGATTGTGTGCTGTGTATGTAGTTTAGTCCCCATTATACTTTTGGGTTAAGAGAATATAATCATTTTATAGTTCATTAGATAAGTGTGCATCACTCTGTATCCTTGATCTGCTGTGAATGTCTTACACTGTTTTCTTGACATGTTTTACTGCTGAAATCATAAAAGTAAGGTTGTATGCAGGAGACGGTGTGTCTAGGACAGGGGAGATAGACCACATTCCATGCCCCCACCTTCTTTAGTGTAGAAGAACAGGGAGCCAAGGTCAGGAGCCAGTCTCGCTAAGAATGAGAAAAACATGTGAAGAGGTAACTTTTATGACTAGGTGGGGGTCGCCAGAAGCTATAAGAGGCTGTGAAATCTGCCACCATTTTGAGACATGCTGTGACCCTCTGCAAGCATCTCTCCCGTCCGGACGTTCTTATGCTCTGAAGTGTTGAATTGTATGGAAATAAAATATTGTTGATTGAGCATTTATACACCGAGTATTGTCCTTCCTTCAGCCCAAAGATTAAAAGAACTGGGATTTTTAACAATGCAGAACAATGTTTGTCACAGTTGGATATTCATCTGCAATTTGAAGAATTCTCTCCTTCAGGTTGTTGACCATATCCTTAGGAAAGCAGAGGACTTTAGTGTTCTTACCGCACATCCTTTGAACATCCTTTACGGCAGAGTCGCCCACAATCAGAGTTTCAGGCCTAGCCTCTAGTTTTCCCTGTGGCCTTTTACTTTTCAACAGATTTTCAGACCTTAATTCACTACTTTTAGATGGATGGTTGTCCGATATAGATCCAGGGTCCTTTGATAGTGGAGCAAATCTGTTCTGCAGTTTCACATTCAGTTGTTTCGGAGGTTTGTTGTTAACCTTCCTATTCACGGTTGTCCAGTCCTGTTTCCTCCCGTTAACAGGGGTAGAAGAGCTTCTATGTCTCATAGGAAGTGAAGGCCAGTCGGTTTCAGAGAGTTCAGTTCGCTGTGCTCTGCATGTGATACGTCCTCCCACTTCCAGGAGACATGATTTATGTCTTGGTTTTGCACCAAGACAGTCCAAGGGGGGATTATCGCTTGAGTCTGCTTTCTCACAGAGTCTGCTTTCTTGGTCATGTTATCTGTGCTCCTTAGCTGTGTACTAGCTTGCTCCTCGCCATTGTTTAGAATCAAAGGCAAGGTTGTTTCATTTCCACACAGTCCATTTACCTCCACGTTTACATCTAAGCGATGAATTTTTGTCTCCAGTATTGCAATCTTCTGCAGGAGGCTGTGGTAGTCATCTGTGGAGAGGGAAGGCATCTTGTTGCTAGTTAGCCTAGCGGTTAGCACCTTTCCAGGCTATTGAGGCAGTTCAGTGTCCAGACGCTGTAATCAGGCTTCAGCTGTGTGTAGGCCACAGACACACGGAGCGCTGAAGATAAGGTAACTATAAAAATGTTGCTGTTTCTGTTAAGAACACTTTAGTTCTAATGATTGTCCTGAGTTTGAAAATTTTGAGCAATGGAACAAACCAACACAGGCCCAGAAGAGTTCAGTCAAACAATGATTTATTGAGTACACGCGTGGGAAGATGTATACTGCAACACCAGCATCGATCTTCACCGAACAGCTCAATTCAGAATGGTTTCATTTATCAGGGTTACGCCCCTTCATGCGTCACAAATGAACATAATATGTATCAGTTACAGTAAATGGTCAATCTTAAACCCCTAAAATTAGACAAAGAAGTTCGTTTTTCTATCACACCTTCCATACAAGGCAATAAGTTGCAAGCCTAGATGGTCCCTGAGGGCTTGTCCTTTTCTTGACTTGTCTTTTGTCACCTGTTACTAGGCAAGCTCAAATGCAGTTAGAAGCAAAATGTATCTCAGGCCTTTGGCCTAGAATCAATACTGTCATGTGTGTTTGTAAGCGTGCATGCTTTGAACCTTCTATTGCTCCAAGTCACTTACACCATGGATCGCCTGGACAGTCACGCCACGCGAAGCTTAAGACCTTTAATAGACCGAACATCAACTCTCTATAAGCACAATCCTGCAATGTGTGTATAAAATGATTATAGCTGCACCTGTAATGAAAATGTTAATATCTGATTATGATAACACCTGTAATACAAGTCTTAACGTAATGCCAACAGCTTCAATAAATGCTTTGATGAAATGATGATTAATGCAATGGTAATGATGATGGTTATGAATAGTAGCAGTAAAATATTTCCCTCATCTCCACATCCCCTCTCTTGACCCTCTTTTAAAAGAGGGTCACCACACTTTGGTTGTGTCACTCCTTGGTCCATTCAGCCGCCTCTAACTCCATTAATGGCATCATGGCCACCAGAACCACCGTTCCGGGGTCCACTGCCCTCGCTCTGACCCTCTCTAGCAGTCCTGTGGTGCAAGGAATGAGACAACAACCTCAGGTGACCAGTATCCCTAAAAAAAGCGGCAATAGAAAGCATGGCAGACATAACAAACCCCTTCACTTGTCCAAACACGGTGTGCTCTGCAACATATAGACAATAAAACACACTGCCATGGTCAATATTATTGCATATAATAAACATGTGGTTGTAAGGAACATTTTAATAAGTTTTTTGTCATTACGTATCACTGATTCGTGTGTTTGCATTGTGTTGTGTTAATTTTGGGCGTTAGCATAAAATTTTGCTCCTTTTTATTTATTATTATTTATATATTTTGAACTCTCAACTTGTTACCACTCCTTTCCGCTGGCGTGGCGATTTTCTTTTATGCTCCCCTTCTTGCTTCGGCCTTCCAGCTGGACTACTGGTCGGCCCGTTGCACAGGTGAGAGGGTTTATCCTGCCTCTTTTTATTTCCACCTGTGTTGGGTGGAGATGGCTTTTCCTCTACCAAGCTCTCATCTGCTACTGCACACTGCGACCAATGGAACCAGGTTTCACCTTTTCCTTTCAACTGGACTGCTGTAGCCGTTCGGGCCGTTACTTCATATGGACCGGTCCACCAGGGCTCCTTCCACTTTCGCTTGATCACCTTCAGCCACACCACCTTTGCCTCCACAGTATGTACTCCAGATGTAACCTGTTTTGTGAAACTTAAGACAAGAGCTTTTAGTTCATTCCAGTATTCTGCATGAGACCTGTTACTTTTGATGCTTTGTTCCACCGGAACCGCTGTCCAAGGTGCCGGGAACTGCCTTCCCGTCAACAGCTCGTATGGCGTGAAACCTGTGGATTGGTTAACAGAACATCTTATAGTCATTAGAGCAATTGGCAGGGCTGCAACCCAATTTAAGCCCCACACTGCAAAAACTCAAAATCTTACCGAGAGTATTTGTCTTATTTCTAGTCAAAATGATCTCATTACACTTAAAATAAGACAGAATCAGCTAAAGGGCAACATTTCAGTAAGCTAAAGGAACTTGTTTCAAGACAGTAAATCTTAAAACTAGAAAAAAACTAGACAATTTTCACTTGTTTCATTGGCAGATTTTTTCACTTATTTCAAGCTAAAATATCTTGTATTAAGTGAAAAAATGGGTAGGGTGTCCATAAAATAACTTTGTAGCATTGAACTCAAAAATACTTGAGGTTGTAGGCGCTGCCAAAGGTGCTTGGGGGGAAAAAGTATTGAGCAAAGGCTATAATTATACTTTATTGTTTATTTATAATTATTTATTTTAAATGCAACAATTTCAGGGATATTTTTTCACTTTGTCATCATAGTGCATTGTGTGTAGAGATGAAAATGAATTTTATCCATCTTGGAATAAGACTGTAACATGACAAAATGCGGAACAAGTTAAATGTTCTGACACAACCTTCTCTAAACTGTTATATAACACAGCACTGAAAAACACAATGCTGGATTACTAATGCAACAGCACAAGCAAGACAAATAAAAAACAAATTAAATTACAGTAGTGAAAATGTTAAAACATCTCATAGTAAAGTAATAAACCAGGACCTGCACAAGTCTACTTTTTAGTTCAAAGACTAAAATGATGGCAGCCATTGTACCTCAAAAGTATCTTTCAACTCAGCAGAGTATCTGTAGGTATAAAAAAAGAGCTCAATAGTCCAAATAATGTAGCGGAACTTATTCCAAAGTTCACTGACTCTTCTAAGATAAATGACAACATCGCTGTGTTTTCAATGTACATTTTAACTGTGGTCTTCTCAGTGGGTCATTGTGTGTGAAATGAGTATAATGAAACCTGTTTCAAAGATTCTGCTCTGAAACAATTTACAACTCAAGACAACATGTCCTTTAGCTGGGTGAGCTGAATGTCTCAGAGTGTAGGAATGTCAATATTCCAGTACTGATGCACTCACTGGAGTCATCCAGGAAGCAAAGGCATACAGCAGTGGCGGAAGTGGAAAATACCTCAGCACACTCTGAGGTTGAGGTGATTTACTTGAGTCCTGTACTCAATCCACTGAAGAGAAGTTCAGCAGTTTCCAAAGCCCTTATCTGTAGACTGAAGCTTAACATTGGAGTTAAGGCCACATTGTCTTTGTTTGATTGATTGATTTTTATTGATTAGCATACAGAATACAAAATAAAGATTACCAAAAAGCAAAAAAATCATGAGACAAGGCTAATCAAAGGGTATTGGCTGAAGCATTTGCTTATTATGCCAACCCTTTTAACAAAAAATCTTTGCATGCAGCTCCTGTACACAGGGCTCAAGCAAAGAATAAAAGAAAGCAAAGCAAAACAAACAAACAAACAAACAAAAAAAATTCCACCTTAGATAATTACATCAAAGCAAAACAATCAAGAGTTTCAGAATTATTATTTTTGCTCTTTTCATTCTTGATTAATATATTTTTCTAATACTCTATTTTTAAACATGTTTTTAAACAAGGAAAATGAACTACACCTTTTTAAATCATTGTCATAACTATTCCACAGGTTAACTCCTCTAACAGAAACACATCTTTGCTTTATGTTTGTCCTTATCTTGTTTGTTTTAAAGACATCTGTTCCCCTTAAGTCATATTGACTCTCTCTGACTTTAAACAGCTTCTGAATACTGCAGCAAAGCAAGTTATTTTGTGCTTTATACATTATCTGTGCCATTTTATATTCGACTAAATCATAAAATTTTAGGGTATTCAGATTAATAAACAAAATGTTAGTTGGTTCTATATAGTTTGATTGATTTATAATTCTTATAGCTCTTTTTTGTAACTTGAAAATAGGAAGAGTATTTGTTTTATATGCATTACCCCATATCTCCAGACAATAAGTCATATATGGAAGCAACAGAGAACAATAAAGTGTGTATAATGATTTTTTGTTCAGGACATGCTTTGTTTTGTAGAGAATAGCAATGGTTTTTGACATTTTGTTGTCACATGATTTATATGAGACTTCCAGCTCAGCTTATCATCAATTAGCACTCCAAGAAATTTATTTTCGAACACTCTTTCAATTTCAATTCCATTAACCCTGATTTTAGATACATTTTTCATTTGTCTAGTGCCAAAAATAATCAATTTTGTTTTCTTTATATTTAATGATAACTTATTTACATCAAACCAGTTTTTAATATATTTAACTCCTTTTCCACTGTAGTCAGAAGCTGTTCTAGGTCTTTACCTGAGCAATACAGAGTGGTATCATCAGCAAACAATACACATTTTAACAGTTTGGAAACACTACATATGTCATTTATATATAATATGAATAATTTAGGGCCCAGCACAGAGCCCTGAGGAACACCACAAGTTACCTTCAACTGATTAGATTTTACATTATTGATTTCAACATATTGATATCTGTCATCCAGGTAACTTTTCATCCACTTATATGCTATCCTCTTATGCCATATCTCTCTAGTTTATTCATTAATATAGAATGATCAATTGTATCAAACGCCTTTTTAAGTCTATAAAAACACCAACGGTATATTCCTTATTATCTATTGCATTAGATATCCCTTCTACAAGTTCCATCACTGCCATCGAAGTGGACCTTTTCACTCTAAAGCCATATTGGTTATCACTTAGGAGATTATGCTTCTCATATATTTATCAAGTCTATTAACAAATAACTTTTCTAAAATTTTTGAGAACTGTGGGAGTAGTGATATTGGCCTGTAATTGGTAAACTGACATCTCTCTCCGTTTTTATGGATTGGAATAACTTTTGCTATTTTCATTTGTGAGGGAAACACACCAGTTCGAAAGGACAGATTACAAATGTATGCGAAAGGTTGCACTATATATTCTATAATACTTTTAACTAACATCATGTCAATACCAAAACAGTCAGTGGACTTTTTATTTTTGAATGTCTTCACAATGTTAATTATTTCTCTATGAGTTACAGCACCAATAAACATGGAGGACACATTCTGAGTAATATGTTTATTTAGGTCATTATTATTTCTTGACTCTGGAATTTCTTTTGCTAAATTAAAGCCAACATTTACAAAGAAATCATTAAATTCATTTACAATGTCTTTAGTTTTATCAAGCACAATATCTTTATCTTTTTTAAAATAGTCTGGATAATTCTTATTTTTTGAGCCCTTTTTGATTATGCTATTTAATATCCTCCATGTTTCTTGTGTGTTACTTCTATTTTGCTCCAATAATGTTTGGTAATATTCTTTCTTACTTGTTCTTATAATATTTACTAATCTATTTTTATATAACTTGTACTTTATTTCAGCATCTTTTGTCCTCAGTTTTATGAATCTCTTATATAGATTATTTTTCATTTTACATGCATCTTCTATCCCCTTTGTGATCCATGGTTTATTTGATCTGTGATGCTTTCTAGTGATTTTCATTAAAGGACAATGTTTTTCATATAGTGAAATTACAGTTGATAGGAATGCATCATATGCACTACTTGAATCTTCATTTGCAAAAACCTCATTCCAATTGTGTTCCTTTAAGTCCACCTGGAGGGCAGCAATGGCTCTTGTTGTTCTATGTCGTATCATATCAAATGCTTGATTCTTTTTTTTTAGTTTTAATCCCAAAATAATTTTGAAAAATTGCAAAAACAGGAAGATGATCGCTTATATCAGTTATAAGAAGTCCACCTACTATTTCATGGTCAATTTTATTTGTGAATATATTATCTATCAATGTAGCTGTATCAATTGTTATTCTACTTGGTTTTATAATTACAGGGAAAAGGCAGTTACTATACATTGTACTGATGAAATCTGTTGTTTTCTGATGTCCGTTTGGGTTTAGCAAATCTATATTAAAATCACCACAAATTATTTGCACTTTTTATCATTTAGGTTGCTAAACATAGCAGCAAGTTTTTCATTGAATGTGTCAAGGCATGATCCTGGTGTCCTATAGATGCAACTTATAATTATATTGCTAGCTTTTTCAACATGGATTTCAATAGTAACACATTCCAATACGTCGTCTATGGTGCTTGACATACATTCAATCAGACTACATTTCAAAACTTTATCTACATATAAAGCGACACCGCCTCCTTTTTTATTCACCCTGTTCATTGTAAATAATTCGTATCCTTCCAGTCCCATTTCACTAACTTTCTCATTATCGAGCCATGTTTCTGATATTGCAATTATATTAAACTTTTTAACTTACTTAAACATTCCGTAATTTTAGAGAAATTTTTATACAGGCTTCTACTATTGAAATGTATGACTGACAATGCATTTGCCATTTTAATATTCATATTAAATTGGTCATCTGTATAGTACTCACAAGTACTATTATTGTTATTGTAGAAGTAATTATCTGGGTCAATGTTAGTTTCAGGGTCATGCATGTTGTGCTCTGCATAGTTAAACATTTTGAAGTTCATCTTCTCAGCGTGTGTGGCAAAATAACCTCCTTGACAGTCCTTCTCATAATCAAAGTCTTCCTCTTCAATATCTCTGAATGGAAACCTATAATCTGTGTCCAAACTTGTCATTTATGTGTTTTTGTTGTTGTTTTTCCCATTGTTTTTTGAGCCATAAGGCCAGAAACACTTTCCATACCCATTGTTCATTATCCAGTCGTCACTTTTCCAATAGATTCCATAGCAGATTCCTGATTATTTATATTGCTCCAAGTCTTTGAGTTCTCTTATCATCACAACTTTCGCTTCTTCTGGAGTGCCATTTAGTCTTATCATTACTTTGCAGTTCCTTGTCCATGTCGCTTGTATCTTATTTTGTTTTCTCAGGCTGCGTGCCTGTCTTGCAATTTCAGCAGTCTTTTTCGTTAAATGTTCATTTAAATACACACCGGTCCCTTTTAGCTTCTTACCCTGTTTCAGTAACTCAATCTTTGTTTTATGACTCACAAACCGAAGAATAATTGCTGGCTTTGTTTTACTGTCTTTTCTGGGGAGCGTGTGGCATGCTGCGATATGATGGCTCTGAATACTTACATTCTTCGTTTGAAGGAATTTTATCACTTGCTGTTCAAGCGCTTTGCAGCTCCTCAACCGGGCATCTTCACCGTCTTTACCTCCGCTAGCTGTTACTCAGGCATAGGTTCGGTGTTGCGCCTCCAGTCCACTTATGACTAAGTCATCCATTCTTGTGTACTGTTCAAGATCCTCGAGTCGCCGCCCAAGTCGCTCTATTTTCTTGTCCTTCTCCTTTATCAAGTTTTTTAGTTGTTTTATTTCATCCATTAGGTCATGTAGCATACCTTGTTGTTTAGCCACTTTGCTCAGTTCATCAGACATGAAATTAAGTGATTTCCTAATCTCCTCCAACTCCTCTTCAACTCCTGGGTTTGCTTTTTTAGGCGGCATTTTGAAAATGGTGAGATTGGTATTACCTTGTGATGGCCCGTTGAAGTCACTGTCGATTTACTTGTTGGTGCCTTGCTAGAGGAGCCTGGGCCCAGCGGTTGCTGGAGGATCCCGGGCCTGGTGGAGCAGGAGGATCCTGGGCCTAGCAGCTGCTGGAGGATCCTGGGCCTAGCGGCTGCTGGAGGATCCTGGGCCGAGTGGCTGCTGGAGGATCCTGGGCCTGGTGGAGCAGGAGGATCCTGGGCCTAGCAGCTGCTGGAGGATCCTGGGCCTAGTGGCTGCTGGAGGATCCTGGGCCTGGTGGCTTCTGGTGGATCCTAGGCCTGGTGGAGCAGGAGGGCCCTGGGCCTAGCAGCTGCTGGAGGATCCTGGGCCTGGTGGCTGCTGGTGGATCCTGGGCCTGGTGGCTGCTGGTGGATCCTGGGCCTGGTGGAGCAGGAGGGTCCTGGGCCTAGTGGCTGCTCATAGAAGGAGGCACGAGTCAGGCTGCTAGCAGCCTGACCATGTTGTCAGTACTTCTCCTTTGTACACAAGATCAAAGATTTGTGTCTTTGTACTGGAACAGATTCAGGAAGTTTGGGGAGAGCCACACTTTGACCACTGATTTTTTTTCACAGTCACTCTGCAAGTACCACTGTATGTCTTGATCTGTTTAAGATTGAAAAAGATTGTTCTTAAGTAGATTGTTGTATATGCTTCATATGTTTTAGGAAAACAGTCATTTCATTTTCACAACATAATGAAACAGCACAATTCATTTCTTAACTCTGAAAACACAGACATCCAACATCTTAGTGAATCATGAAAGAAAGGATGTGATGTGCACTCGTAAAAAAAAATTTGCGCATGTAAAAAATAAATTGCAGGTGCAAGTGTTGCATTTTGAGGAGAAATTTATTTTGAGCGAAGAAAAGCTAAATTATTGGAGACCAAAACAGCCAATCAGAAATTTTTGGCATCCAAGTCTGTGATTGGTTTGTTTTGTGGCACGAATATAACGGTGTACAGAAAGAGTTGAACACCCAGGGGCAGAAATGTTGAGAGCATAAGCAACAAATTGCGAGCAAGCACAAATGCAAAAACTGAGCGAGAGGGGCTGCTTTCATGTGTGTATATGGATAATAGCAAACACTGAAATACATATTTTGCATGCAGCAATGGATTTTGTTCACTCAAAAGTGTGCTTTTTAAGTGCCTGTGAGCAAAAACAAAAACAAAACCTTTCCTATTGGTGGAAAAATGTACATGAACATGGCATTTAGTTGTTTAGGAAGGGGGGGAGTTTTAGGAGTGACAGCGATGTTTTGAGTTGTGAGAGATCTGCATTGTTTAGCGTGTTTGGAGTCTAAAGTTAGTGTGTTGTCTTGTGTAGTTACTGTGTAGCGTAGTCAACAGTTTTGTTGTACAGTATGTGTCAGAACAATGAGGCGACTGCTGAGTGTTACAGGAGTCATACATCTCCTGTTGTCAGGCCTGCAGGTATCAGGCTTGTGATGTTCTCCTTTCTTTCATAGTGGACAGAAATTATTTTTTGGAGTGGCACAAATAATTTGTGTGGCATCAAATTTGATGCAGAACAGCTGATTGTTCTGTAAATAGTTTGAAAAGTTTATTTAAAAAAAACTCCTTGGCTGCATTTTTAGGTAAACAGCTGCAAAAAAACTTTGTTGTTTGCAAAACTCAGTTACTTTTTTTGAAGAAGTAACTATATAATTAATTGCCCAACATTGGTCATTATATACTGTATCTTGCAGACAGAGAGTTAAAGGACTCTCTCCCACACCACAGACTCATAATACAAGTCAGAGCTTTATAAAAAAAAAAAAAAGAAAGAAAGAAAGAAAAAGAAAGAAAGTTGTGTTTTCAAAATTGGAGTTCAAGTTATTTTTACTTCCAATAGTGTTAACATACTACACAGGTCATGAACAAGATTTTTTTTAACATTTTCATTGTAAGTGGGCTAAAGCACTTTAATTAAAAGTAGTGAAACATAAATGTAGATGCTGTAATTTCATTATTTTAATAAACCATGTAACTTAGATGGATTCGATGCTGGTGTGACCACAGTGCACACGTCTGATGTTGCTCACAGTGGTCCAAGGGACCGCTCAGGGAGTTTGTGTGTTCGCTCAGACACATGAAAAATTAGAGGGAACATTGGTGAGCAGTGAAATACATAAATTAATCCCACTAAGAGATCTGAATAATACTTACCACAGAACAGCATCTAAACCAAAGTCACTCTGCAGGAACATGATGAGACAGGACAAAGAACATCTTTGTGTTAATAAAGTGAGAACAGACACTAACAAATTCATAATAAAAACAAACAACATTAAAACTGAGTATAAGGCTATTCAGGGATTGTAATTAACTCATTTTTGTGCTAAACTGCTGTTACTGATCAGTCAGTGTCTCTTGGTGTAACCTGTGAAGGATGTAGGTCCAGTAAGAAGTGAGCAGCTTACTATTGCGAATGTGAGACAAATAACATTTCCTGTCATATTTAATTTTGATACAGCCACATTCACAGTTCATCTGTTTTCAGGAATGAAATTTCTGTTTGTTTTTCTGAGAACATAATGGCTATAAAATACTGATGTACATGTGGCACATTTGTAGTTAGAAGCCATGCAAGCAATGTCAAAGTCAGGTCTCTGCTGAAAAGACATAGACAGAAAGAGCTGCTCTGCTCCTGTTGACTGTTTTCCACAGAAAGAGGTGGGTGTAGAGCTCATTCTAGTTTGACTTGAATCCACAGATAGTAAAAGAAGTTTCTAACTAGAGGTATGAAGACGTGGTTAAGAAAAAAAAAAAGATCTCTGTGTTGTTTTGAACAAACTCCTGAAATTTAGATTCTGAGGACATGTGAAACAAACAATTCATAAAGTGTTTTGACATGAAACCTTTAAAAGTGCAGTTCAGTGTTACCATATGAACTGAATATTTAAAGTTTTTTTCTCTAAGTGAGGAGTAACTTTGTTCTGTTGTTACTGTGGATCATCACAAAGTCAGCCTTCTACACATCCTTATTCTCTTTGTATGTGTGATTTCTTGTTCTTCAGACACACTAATAAACAGAAACAAAATAAATATTTTTCATTGATAATCTAAGTGAAGTGAACTGACCTGTTAAACTGTAGTTTACAGTGTGGACTCTCCAGGTAACCATACAGCTGTTTCATCCCTGAGCCCTCCAGGTTGCATCTTATTAGATCCAGACGTTTCAGATATGGAGGGTTGGACTTCAGAGCACTGAGCAGAGCAGCACAGTTGTTCTCTGACAAAGTGCTGTTCTCAAAGCTGAATAACAATCATGTGAATTACAAAGTGTTATTTTATTAAATCACCTTTATCTTATGAAAACACAAGTAAACAGCTAATGGAGGTACAGACTGCTGCAAACTGAAGATTATTGTGCAAACATACAGACAAAACACACTCATATTCATAACACAATATTTTGTGTTATGAATATAAAAACTGCAAGTAGATCAAAAGAGAAAGAAAACACACACACACACATACGCACACACACACACACACACACACACACACACACACACACACAGACACATATGTCTATTTGCTGTTTGTAATGCTTCTTATTGCAAAATAAAAATTGCACTTTGGACAATAAAACCTGAGAAAATCTGAGCTAATGTCATCTTCACAATTTTTTTTTCCATTGTCAAGGGTTAACCTCAGCTGTTTAGCAAAAATAAACAAATAATGATGATAATATTAATATTCTGTGGGGTAATATTTTGAAATATGAGCAATGCCAGAAAAAGGATAATCAGAATATCTCATCAATGGTAGAAATGCTCTTTCTCATAATTGATACAAAATTTCATCATTGGCTGAGTTAATGGTAAATCAGTGGCAGGGATGTGTTCTTAAAATCTCTTATTCTTTATGTGCAAACTCATCTAAAAAATATCATTATCTATAAATTGCAGGTTGTTGGTCAGCTGCTCTAATCTCTGGTCTTTGTCTCACCCACGTTCTCCCCCTCTGGTTGGGCTATAGGGGGATCACTTCATGGTTTATTTTACTGAAATATCTTTATAAATAACAACCGATTCAGTTTCAGGTAACTGACCTGAGTGTCTCCAGTCTACAGTTTGGATGTCCCAGATGAGTAAAAAGTTCTTCTGCATATTTCTCCAGGCTGACTGAACTCAGGCGCAGCTATCTCAGATGGGATGGGTCTGACGTCAGAGCTAAGGCCAAAGCTCCACAGGAAAGCCCAAAGACAAAAACATCATAAAGTCTGCGTTGAAAAATATAATAGAAAACATGTTATTATCAAGAAGACAAATTATATTTATTCTGTGAATTTGATGGAAAACAACTGGACACTGTCTCTACACATTAGTAGTTCAGCTGATCTGATACAACTGACATGAAACACTTTAATAATAATTCTAATACGCGGATGAAGGAGACAAAACTGATTTCCATTTCACATGTGTGACTTAAATTATTTTTTTCTTCATTTACACATATTGTATTAAACGGTAAACGAGCTGGACAAGCTGGACACCACATAAAAACCCCATTAAATAAAAGAAGGAAAAAGTGAGACTTATTTCCTGATGAAACCACAAACATATTTAATGAACCATTTTTACATCTTGAATTAGGGCTGTTCGATATAACGATATATATCGGATGACGATATAAAAACGTCTATCGTTTCATTTTACGCTATCGTTTGTTTTGTGGTGTCGCAAAATAAACTGTTTACGGCAATATTTTTTCATTATTTTGATGGTCACTGTAGTGGCTATATTAATTTCCTAAAGTTCTCTCTTTCTCTTATATTTAATATAACCATATTACAGACGGACAAGCGCTTGTTTTTATGCGTTGTCGTTAGCAACAACGACGGTAAAACCACCTCGTGTCCGCTTGTTTATTTTCCACATAAACCTTTCACAATAAAGCTCAAGATCCTGTTGAGACTTTTCAAAATAAACTGAATCACGTGAAAGATGCAGAGTATTTACGGATGAGAAGCAAAAAGAGCCGCCAGGTGCTAAAAATAAACCTTAGACTCAAACGTTAGAACAGGCTTTTCCCCGCAGCACGCCGTGTAATAAATACTAACAAAGAAAACGGCGGCCGTTACAACCTATGTCTAAAAATGTATCGTTTCATGCATCAGTTAAAACACTCGACTCCAGGTACGCGACGCCCAGCTGGAAACACTTCACGCAAGTCGAGCTGCCGGAGATTCACAGAATTTACAGAAAATGTTACATTTTTGTGATTTATATCGTTATCGGACGATAGATGTCTTAATATCGGGATATGAGATTTTGGTCATATCGCACAACCCTATCTTGAATTGCAGATGCCATGTATTTTTTTAAAAGTGATATGGAAATGTGACATTTTCATGGCTGATGTGATGCAAGTGCTGCTGTGTCGGTCAGCTCCAGAGTTGTAAAATGAAAAGTTGGACTTGGGATCAATATAAGTCAATCAACAAAGACTGAAGTGTCAGTCATTGTGGCAGGTTGTGGACTGTGACTCAACTGCAGGGGACACAGGGAAGGTTGGCGTTCAAAGTTGATATTCATTATGCTAATCATGCTTTCCCCATTTCAGTAGCTACTGGGGCCCAAAAAGGAGGAAGATATGCAAAAAAATAAGTACAGAGCTGAACTGAAGTGTGCAGCTGAAAAGCTGCTAAAACCAAACTGGTTAAAACACTAAATACACACTCATCTTAAAATGCTGTGTGCTTTGGGTCCTTCCTATTACAGTCTCAGGTGATTAATTTATGACATCTCACTGTGATGTTATCAAGCTTTAAATAGATATTATTATCACTGACTGTACCAAATCACTTGACTGATTTCATTTCTATTGCTGAAAATAAACCACAGTAACAACATTCAATGTTATCCCATTACTTTCACATTTAGCCACAGTCACTGTTTCAGCTGAAGATATAGATGTGTGAAAATGTAATCATCCAAATAATTTTCTGTTAAAAAAAACAAAACATACAAAACATTTTCAGTGTTTGAAATATCTCAACAAGATTTCTCACAAAATCAATTGACATTTAATGTTTACAATAGATAATTGGAACTGTGTAAAAGAACAACAAGAATGTTTTAGCACAGTGGTTCCCAAACTTTTTTTGCTGGGCCCCCCTTGTTTAACAAGAAAAATGTTCGCCCCACCCCCCACCCCCGCGCGTGCACGCGCGCACGCACACGCACAAACACATCCTTCAACCACACACACCCATATTTTGCTCCATTGCGGTTTATTTCACACCTCAAACATTTATTAAACAATTAAGCAAATACAAATAATCTGCAATAAATTACAGGTAGTAAGAAAATAAACTACCAACTCTTTTACGCTCCGTCCGCACCTACACGGGTATTTTTGAACGCGCAGCTGTTTCGGGCACATGTAAACGGCATATCGAATCACCGAGAACGGAGATTTTTTAAAACTCCTTTTTTTTGCGTTTACGTGTGGACAAGGAATACAGAGTTTGTCACGCAATGTCAAAGGTATGTGCCTTTTTCACGTCACACTGTGCGCCACGTTATTGTTTACATGAGATGAATGGCAGATAGAGACAAAATACTGTTAATCTGACTCTGCAGGTTTTACACGCTTACATATACAGGCAGTTACTGTCCCTGCATTTAGAAAGGCAGAGGCGTCACGGTGTAATTATTTTACATGTAGTTGTTTTTTTCCTGTGTAATAATGTTCAACATTGCTATCAATACATTTTTCAAAAAAACCCTCTACAAAATGGGTTCAAAAACATAAACAACTGTGGGATACTGTTTGTCCGTGATTTGAACAGCCCAGGGGCCCGTTCTTCGTACCTCGCTAAGTAAGTTAGCCGGATTTGAATGTTGACGATTTCGCGTGATCTTGGATCGTTCGGTTCTCCGAAGCTCATCTGGGACTTGCTGTCATAGCAACAGATCCGTAAGCGTAAACCTGCTCGGGAGCAGGTTTACTTTATGTAAACAGGATTAGATCGCGGCCACTCAGGTATGTCCGCTGCAGTTATATGAAAGCAACAGCGATATTTCACCACTGTTTTACCATAAATAAATATTATCAATGTAACTAAAGATAATGCAGCATTTGATTCTTTTATTGATTTCATACAGATACATACAGGTCATTTCCGAAAAAAAGGGAAATGTACTATTAATCATTCTATTACATGTAGTAGATCATGTCAGATGTAATTCATATTTTAGAGTAGTAATAGTAAATTACTACGTGCAATCAAGATGAGAGACCACGACTATAAAAGCGAAGGTGGATTTGGGAAGTCTGTCGCAGCCATGTCCTGTCCGTTTGTACGCGAGCAAGGAAGGTGCAAGATTGATAAGGAGAGTTTACAGAATTTAGCGTATATTGCGGGATAGACAGGATCCTTTAGCTCAGCGCGACGGTGTGCTCATAGAGAGATATCGATTCTCCCGTGAGGGTATTATTTACTTTCTTCCTCTCTCTCTCTCTCTCTCTCTCTCTCTCTCTCTCTCTCTCTCTCTATATATATATACTTACTGTACTGTATATACTTACTCCCGACTTACTGTGCATGCTTCAGTCACCCCTTGCATGGGAACAGGTAAAAGTGATGGAGTGTTATGTCAAACTACACACAAAAAAACCACAATGTCAATAAATGTCACAGTACAAAAGGGGTGTGACGAGGGGTGCAGGACCACCACCTGTCTTTATTTGCTCTGCCCTTTTCTTGGTTGCTGTTATAAACAAACAAACAGATTATTCCAGGGTCTCTTGTCATAGACTAAAAGCAATATAAGTGATAAATATTACCATTCTGTAGAATATTCTTATATTTCACTTTTACTTTTTCCCATGTTCTAGTGGGTCCTGTTGTGGCTCTAATGTGAAAGAGGATATGATGTAATATAATATAATGTGGTATAATATAATATCACATGATATAATGTAATATCATGGATCACTTACGAGTTTAATTTGTCAGCAACTTTCTGCCAGCCCTCTCTCTTGCTTTTGCAGCCTTTGCAGTGTTCCCCTGCGTTTTAATTAAACTCTGAAACTCCTGATATCCCTCAATCAAGAGTTCTTGCTCTGCTGCCGTAAAATACTGAGCGCGCTCCTTCGACATCTTCGCCGACCAATCACAGGGTTGCCGATCAATGTTTCTACTATCGATGCGTAGCCCCTTTTAAGACACCCAGTGATCTCAGATTACTTCAGCCAGCTATACTAATCGTCAACAACAGGTGTGTTCGGAGAACCGGATTAGCGAGCTCAAGGTTAGCGCGATGATTTGATCTTGGATGTGTCATTTGATCTTGGATGTAGTAAGCGAGGTACGAAGAACGGGCCCCTGCGCTGCTCCCGATGCAGGGAAAACTAATTGTGCAGGGAGACCTACCTCAGCACTTGTGCAGGTGAAACCAAAGGGAAGATATGCTTCACCATATTTTCTAGTCTTTGGCTTAGAATGAAGTTGGTTTGGAAACATATTCAGCTATGCTTCATCTCCTGCTTTGCGTTTGTGTGGGCGCCCCGTGCTAGCAGTGTCCAAGCATTGTTTTTGTTTTTTGTTTTTTTCCCTTTTCATGCCGCGCCCCCCCTGCAATAGCTCTGCGCCCCCCCTAGGGGGCGGGCCCCACACTTTGGGAACCACTGTTTTAGTAAGAATAGCTTTAAGAACTAAACTATTGATCTACACTGATTTATAATGGTAATCACATCTGGACTCACCGAGCCTTTCTGCAGTTAACCATAGCTGGAATCAGTCTCCATCGTCCCTCCTGTGATGTGTTGTACTTCTCCAGATCAAGCTCATCCAAAACCTCCTCTGACATCTGCAGCATATGTGCCAGAGCTGTGCACTGAATTCCAGAGAGTTTCTTCTTTGACTTGTTTTGTGACTTTAGGAACTCTTGAATCTCCTGATGTACTGAAAGGTCCTTCATCTCCATCAGACAGTGGAAAATGTTTATGCATCTATCAGGACACTTGTCATCAATTTTAATCTGCTTAAGGTTTTTGATGGCTCTCTGGATGATTTCTGGACTGCTCTCTGTCTGACCCAGCAGACCTCCTAAGAGTCTCTGGTTGGATTTCATAGAGAGGCCATGAAGGAAGCGAACAAACAGTTCCAGGTGGCTATTTGGAATAAGCAAGAATTCTTCCATGGCTCTGCTCAGAAAATCGTCCAGAGAGGAGATGTCCTCACTAAAGAAGTCCTTCAGCTCCTCTGTCTTCCTGTTGGTGTAACAGTGGAACATGTAGACTGCAGCCAGAAACTCTTGAATGCTCAGATGAACAAAGCAGTAAACTGGTTTCTGGAAGATCACAGACTCTCTTCTGAAGATCTCTGTACAAACTCCAGAGTAAACTGAGGCCTCTGTGACATCCAGACCACACTGCTCCAAGTCTTCTTGGTAGAACAGGATGTTCTTTTTCTGCAGATGTTCAAATGCTAGCCTCCCCAGTTTCAAAAGAACTTCCCTGTCAGCACTGGTGAGCTCTTGTCGCCTCATCTCTTTCCCATCATGGTAATTGTCTTTTTTCTTTATCTGAACCAGCAGGAAGTGTGAGTACATGTCAGTCAGGGTCTTGGGCAGCTCTGCTCTCTCCTCTGTAGTCAACATGTGCTCCAGAACTGTAGCAGTGATCCAGCAGAAGACTGGGATACTACACATAATGTAAAGGCTCCTGGATGTCTTCAAGTGAGAAACGATTCTGCTTGACAGCTCTTTATTTCTGAATCTCCTCCTGAAGTACTCCTCCTTCTGAGCGTCAGTGAAGCCTCGTACTTCTGTCATCCTGTCGACACATTTAGGAGGAATCTGATGGACTGCTGCAGGTCGGGAAGTTATCCAGATGAGAGCAGAGGGAAGCAGATTCCCCTCGATGAGATTTGTCAGCAGCTCACTGATGGTTGACTTCTGTGTGACATCAGACACAAGCTTCCTGTTGGTGAAATCCATCAAAAGTCTGCTTTCATCCAGGCCATCAAAGATGAACAAAAGATTACACACAGTGAGCTGCTCTGCTGTGACGCTCTGTAATGTTGGATGGAAAACATGGATCAGCTCCAGGAGACTGTACTGCTCGTCTCTGACCAAGTTCAGCTCCCTGAATGAAAGCAGAACCACCGCACTGATGTGTTGGTTTTCTAAGCCCTCTGCCCAGTCCAGAGTGAACTTCTGCACCAAGAAGGTTTTTCCAATGCCAGCAACACCATATGTCAGAACCACTCTGATGGGTCTCTGTTGGTCTGGCAAGGTTTTAAAGATGTCCTGGGAGCTGATTGGTGTTCCATGGAGGGTCTTCCTACAAGTGCTCTCCACCTGCCTCACCTCATGTTGGTAGTGTACAGCTTCACTCTGCTCCTCTGTGATGTAGAGCTCAGTGTAGATCAATCTGAGGAGGGCTCCAGTTCCTGTTTTATCAGTTCCTTCATTCACATGGTTATATCTTGTCTTCAGAGTGACCTTTAATGCATCTAAAACGTCTTTTAGATCAGTATCTGTTGAAAGAATGAAAAACAATGAAACAACAGAGCACAGAAACTTAAGCTTTTCTTTTTGCACAGCTGGTCTTACTGGCTGCCTGGTGATAAGTTCTGGTTCCAGATTTTACTCCACATTGGGAACAGAAGTCGGTTGATAAATCTTTCAGGACATCCTGACACAACACACAGCAGGATACCGGCTTCCTCACAAAAAAATTCCTCTTCTTCTCTCTGCAGACACAAACAAAAAATTATTCTGACCAAAGAAAAGCAGCAACATCAGAAATACCGAAGTTTAATAGCAGCAGTGACTTAATTGTGATTTAACACAATTGCCTCATGTTTTAACCTCATAAGACCCGAACTCTTCCATGGCATGCATTTTTAATTTCTCTTTGATATTTGGGCTGATTGGGTCCTGATGAATGTAAAAACAAAAAATTACCAGATTTTTTTTTTTACGTAATTTTTGTTTTTAAGAAAATTAAGAGGCACATATGTGGATATTCATTTAAAATTTCAATAGAACAGTAGCAATGTCGTAGTAGTAGTAATGTCCTCGTAAGTGGACATCAGGCCCTTGTAGAGCAAAATTGAGTATTTTGGTCTAAATAACCCAAAGTGTGATGTCCATATATGTCGACGCCAGGTCCTAGGAGGTTAAAGTTAAGTGTTAATTTAACTCAATTGTTTAAGTTTCTGCCAAAATTGTTGCAGAACATCTGTGTGGACCCAGTGTCCACTACTGAATTAAGTACATCCAGTATGTTCTTTTTTTCAGTGTAGTAGTTTAACAACGTGAAGCTTATACTTCCACTTTTCCTAGAAGATAGGGTTTAGCCTAGCTTCCAAGAATGTTGTCTTGACTTTCAGAAAACCGGTTATTCCAAAATTTGTACTTTGTGCCTGATGATCCAGGTTCATAACTGAATACTCAAGGATAGTCTCTGTAAAACCTGCAGCCTCTCATCCAACATCACACACAGTATTCAGTTTTACGTTCTCAGCTCTCTAGTTCAGCTATGAAACCTGTTTGTCTGCTGTGCCCAGGATTTCCCTCAATCCCTCAATTTGTTCAGATTAATTCTCCATTTTCTGGATTCTGGATGTGTTTAGTTCTTGTTTTTTTTTTTCGTGGTTAGCATTTGGTTCCAATCCTGCTTGCTTCACACAGCTATTCCTGACAGAGGGAGGTAATGACAAAAACTGAAAATCTGTGGGGAAGCAGATAGCAGATATATAATCTGATCATACTTACATGCCCAGAATCAGCTGGTATTGCAGCCTGTACAAAACATTGCCACACTGATAATGATCATTGAACACAGACTTTAAGCTCTGAACCAAGACACATCACAGCTCTGTATAAAGGGAGTTCTTCATACAAAGCTTCTACTTTAAATCCAAAACTCTGGTACTGTTTCTGTTTTGGGGATGGTGGTCATATTGTGGCCACCTGTGACTACGACCCAACATAGGAACACACTCTGTTTAAAGTTAAGTCAGTCCCTGTTGTAGGACAGATGGGGACTGTAATGGAATAAACACATTCTGCTTATGAGAAGCCTAAAGAAGCTTAAAAAGGTGAAATGTTAAAATCTAATCATAACAGCAGTAATTTCAAGTTACCCAAAAGGTTGGTAGGGGCAAAAAGTATGAATTAATAAATCATCACAACACTGTTTGTTTATGCTGGTGAGGCTGCTTAGCCCTACATCCCCCTGGCTGTAGCTTTGATGTAAGAGGAACACTGTTGCTGTTGAAGCAAAGGAGCTGGTAAAAGCATGACATCTGTTTAGTTAAACTACTAGATCTGGAGACTTTAATGAATACAAAGTGCTTTGCATTGTCGAGTAAATTAACAGTTGTAGCCACTAATAAACATACTGAAATGTTACTACTGAAATGTTAATGCACTTTTGTTAATAGACCTTTTCAACTAGTACCTACTCAGGCCATCTCGGTATAGCTTGACACAGTTTATTATGATGATTATTATTATTAATATCATTATTAGTGTTTTCCATTAGGTATTAGTACACATTACCATCTAGGTTTTTAGTACCTACTTTACAAAGTTTCAGGAGTTGGCAGCTCGTCTTGTAATCGGAAGGTTGCCGGTTCGAGCCCTGGCTTGGACAGTCTTGGTCGTTGTGTCCTTGGGCAAGACACTTCACCTACCACCTACTGGTGTTGGCCAGAGGGGCCGATGGCGCAATATGGCAGCCTCACTTCTGTCAGTCTGCCCCAGGGCAGCTGTGGCTACAACTGTAGCTTGCCTCCACCAGTGTGTGAGAGTGAATGAATAATGTCATTGTAAAGCGCTTTGGGTGCCTTGAAAAGCGCTATATAAAATCCAATGCATTATTATTATTATTATATTATGTTAGCGCGATCTGCCTTATTACAAAACCTGCCATTACTGTGCATTTAGGAGACCATGATGAGAGAGACAGACAGAGTCTGGCTGGCACTCGCTGGCAGTTGTCGCTGCAGTCTACCGGTAGCGTCTCCTTTCAGGCCAGGATGAACGATTTATTTTATTATTCTACATTTACAATTTTTTTCCTCGGGGACCCTGTGACACCCCATTGAAAAGCCATAGGCTGGTTCTCTTAAGGATCTCTTAAGATCTCACTGTTGGGTTTGTAAGGCCATGCTACTCCTAAATTTCTATCTTGTTCAAAGAGAAGATATAAAACAAAGTTCTAAGCTAATCGACCTTAGTGTTCTCCTTTTTTTTAAAGAATCGATAAGAGAATCGATAAAGAATCGAATCGTTAAACAGAATCGAAAATGGAATCGGAATTGTGAAGCTCTTATCAATACCCATCCCTACAGATATCGCCTTCCTCCTTCGCCGAAAGTACATTCACCGGGGCTCTCGACAGGACTGCTGACCATAGTGTCTTAGCCAGCCTGCCCAGGTCTACTAACACCTCTGTCCAGTCTGACAGCACCGATGTCAACTTCGGCCTCCTTAACATCCGCTCGCTTACGAGCAAGGGTCATCTAATTCGGAATCTACTCACTGATTGTAAGTTTGACTTTTTCTGTTTGACCGAGATGTGGCAACAGCCCAATAACTTTTTGCCGCTCAACGACTCCACTCCCCCGGGGTTTGTTTACACCTGCCAACTCCGTGAGTCCGGCCGTGGTGGAGGTCTCGCGGTAATCTATCGTGAGAACTGGAAAGTCACGCTGTTGTCTGTACCTGTCTACAGTTCCTTTGAATCTGTTGTTTGTCAACTCTCAGGACCTGTTCCAACTGTCATAGCTGTTATTTACCGCCCTCCAAAGTCTAAATCTGTCTTCATAAGAGACTTTGTTGATCTCCTGACTCACATAGCTACTGTTTCCCCTAATATAATACTCCTGGGGGACTTTAATATTCATATGGACAATAGTGATCATCCTCTCACCAAAGACTTCTCATCCTGCCTCGATACTATTGGCTTTAAACAACACAAGCTTTCCTACTCATACTAAGGTCCATACTTTGGACCTAGTTTGTTGCTCTGGACTTTCTCCTTTAACTGCAAAGCTGATGAACTGCTAATTTCTGATCACTTGCTTCTTTCTTTCAATGTCAAAATGACCTTTTCTATAACCAAGAACCTTCTGTCACGATCCTGGGTCTTTTGACCCAGCGTTTTGACTTTTAGTTTATGGTTTATGTTTAAGCCCTTCAGGTTTTCTAACTTCATTTTTTATCATGCCTGGGTTGTTATAGTTCTTTGTTATTAGATTCCCCTTGTGTCTTCCAACCCCTGTTTAGTCTCCCTTGCCCTTCATGTCTTTCATGTCTGTTATGTTGTCAAGTTCATGTAGTCATGTCTGCGTTTCATTATGTTTCCTATTTTATTTTCTAAGAGGTTCTGTGTTTTATTTTACTCTTTCCCTGTGGTGTTGTTATGTCCATGTTGTGTCTACTGTGCCTTTCTGTCCCATGTTTCAGGTCCCTATGTTCTGTCTCCTCAGTTGCTGTTAAGTTTGCATGTCTAGAGTTCAGTCAGTGTGTTTCCTGTTTTACTTTTAAAAAAGGCTAGGCCTATGACAACTGAGGAAGTTCAGGGTCTCTCCAAAGATCCTCAGGATTTTCTATACAGGCGCTGTGGAGAGCATCCTCACACAGAACATGACAGCATGGTTTGGGAACAGCTGTGTGAAGGACCAAAAAGCTCTCCAGAGAGTGATCCGTACAGCAGAACGCTGCTGCAGGATTGCTTTCCCCCCGCTTCAGGACACCTACACCAGGAGATGCCGGACTAGAGCAGCGCAGATACTGAAGGACCCGTCCCATCCTGGCAACAAACTGTTCCAACTTCTACAATCTGGTAGAAGGTTCCGCATCATCCGGGCAAGGACAGAGAGACTCAAGAGGAGCTTCTATCCCCAAGCCATCCGGGCCCTAAACACACACACACACCCGCCCTCTCACATCATCTATAATTGACTGATACAGGACTCTCTTCCAGACACTCTAAACCCAGGCACAATGTACATTTCAAATTCATTTAATTTTAAATATGTTTATATTGTCTATTCTGTAAAATAGTCAGATTGTCTATTCTTATTAATGTACAGAATTCACCTGCTTGCTGCTACTACTGCACATTCACCCAATGTATATACTATACATATATATGTATATATATATATATATATATATATATATATATATATATATATATATATGTATATAAAATGTTCTTCCTCTACCCCCCCCCATTTTTGCACATGTCGAGGAGCGTGTCAGGATACATTTCACTGTATGTTATACTTGTATAACTATGCATGTGACAAATAAAGAACCTTGAACCTTGAACCTTGAAGGTCCGTGTCTCATGTGAGTGATTCTAGTTTTGCTTCCCTTGTCTCGTCCAGCCTGATTACTCCCAGCTGTGCTCTCCTTCTGTGTCTCATTCCCTCGTTATCCCTCTATGTATTTAAGCCCTGTGTTTCTCTTTGTCAGTGTCGCAGTCTCCCTCATGGCTGTGTTTCCCTGCGTGTCAGCTTATCCATGTCCCAGTTTAGTTAGTGTGAATGCTTAAGCATTCACAGTATTGTTCTTCTAATCTTTATTCTTCTATTTTATTATCTATTCCGTACGTTTTTTGTACTCTATCTCCTTCAAAACCGTTCATTTCAGAGTTTATAAACCTTTAAAACTGTGTGGATCCAAGTGGAGGGATCACATTTTAGTCATTCAGTGATTCAAAGATTATGAACTTTTCATATTCATTCAGATGTTTTCTGACTCTAAATTTTCTTTTCTCATTTCTTATGTTTTTCTAATTTACATTTAAAACATTTTCAGCTATTTTCCAACTTCTTCTCTGTGGATGACAGCTTTTAGCAGTTCAGCACTTTTGTTTTCAGGTGCAAATTTCTGTATTTTTCAGCTCATTCAACATTTTTAACTTAAAATTCAGCAATTAATTCATTTCGGTGCATACATTCGGATTCAAGCATTCACACTGCAGTTTCTGCAGAAAATGCACTTTCTAGTTTAGTTTAGTTTTCCATGCCATTCTGCAAAAAAGCAGCTTTTTGAGTTAAATTTTGTTGTCGTGAGTTTTGCGTTTGGGTCCTTCTCCTGCCTGCACACAGCCGGAACATGACACCTTCGTACCATTTATTTTCGGAATATTAAGAAAATCAATCCTCAAAGCTGAACTCAGGCTCCTGAAAGCAAAAGGACGATGACTTGAACGCCTTTATAAGAAAACTGGTCTGAATATCCACAAGGAAATGTTTAATCATATTATGTATTATAATAATGTATTATATTGCTTCCCATAATATCTGCTATCATCTACTCTTCACTTACCACTGAAACTGTTCCTGCTTCCCTCAAAATTGCTGCCATCACCCCAATATTGAAAAAAACTGGTCTAGATCCCAATAATTTTGAGAATTTTCAGCCTATTTCCAATGTACCATTCCTCTCAAAAATTCTTGAGAAAATAGTTGCCACACAACTCCACTCACATTTAACTAATAATAATCTGTATGAACAGTTCCAGTCTGGTTTTTGCCCCTCCCATAGCACTGAAACAGCACTTATAAAAAATAACCAATGATCTTCTTATGGCAGCTGACTCTGGTTTACTTTCCACTCTTATTCCGCTTGATCTGAGTGCTGCTTTTGACACTATTTCTCACTCTATTCTCAGTAGGCTAGCCTACATCGGTCTCTCCCATACTCCACTGGCCTGGTTTAAA
Source organism: Oreochromis aureus (assembly GCF_013358895.1). Taxonomy (NCBI): domain Eukaryota; kingdom Metazoa; phylum Chordata; class Actinopteri; order Cichliformes; family Cichlidae; genus Oreochromis; species Oreochromis aureus. Next base: position 69,206,740 of record NC_052944.1, read on the forward strand.
TCATACCTGTCTGATCACACTCAGTTTATTCAACTCAAATCCTTTATTTCTCAGCCCTTTCCTCTGACCACTGGCGTGCAACAGGGATCTTCCTGGGGCCCCTTCTTTTCATTATCTACCTATTTCTACAAAACTTCACAGAAAAACATTTTAATGGGTTAAACACATAATACACATTGAAAGCAGCACAGCTGCCGTGTGTGTGTGGTTGTTTTGTGGAAATCATTTTAAATGAATGTGTGACCTTAAAAGCCTCGGTCATAAATGCTAGAAACCTCCTAATATGTTAATAAAGTTTAGCAAATTTTCACCATTTTTGGAAGATATAGTTTAGCTTAAAGCTTCCAAGAAAGGAAATCTTTCCTTTTTAGATAATTGATTGATCCAAAAGCCTCCATTTCTTATCCACCGATCTTTCATCTCAACCAAAGCCTGAATATGAAAGACTCCAAAACCCAAATCATCTTCCCTCAGATTTTAGCAGAGTCAGTCTCTTACTGTGTGACTGAGGGTTCATGACTGAACTCTGGAGGATATTCTCTGGACTTGTCACTGTCACTTGTCACTTTGAACAGCCGGTTCCGCTTTCTTAATTCTCTGATAAGCCAGGGCCAAGCCAGCTCCAATCAGCAAGAACCCTGTTATCATGGTTCCCAATAGGTAGATAACTTCAGCGTCCTCGATCGATAGTCCCGCCTGGCAAACGATCCTCCATGTCTGCCACCGGTCCATCGTGTATCCGGCAGGGAAAGTCCCTCCAGGGCACTCGGGCTCTCCCGAGCCCAAACTTCTCATTGAGAAAAGGGTGTCAATAGCATTCAGAGACCAGTTGATCAAATCCATAATTATCTTTTAGGTTTTAGAAACAGACTGTGAGACAGTGTTCCAGGGAAAAGTAATACAAAAAACACGAGACTAGACAAGGACATAAGAGCTAAGTAGGGAAGATAAGGGAGAGGAGGAGAGGAGAAAAAGTGCATCCGCCTCCTCCGAGAGCCAAAGAGTGTTTTTCTAATATCCTAATATTTTAATAAGGTTTAGCCAATTTTCACCATTTTTGGAAGGTATGGTTTAGCTTAAAGCTTCCAAGAATGGAAGTCTTTACTTTTTAGGTAATTAATTGTTCAGAAAACCTCCATTTCTTATCTATTGATTTTTCATCACCACCAAAACCTGATGTAGAAGAGATTAAGCACAATTCAATGACTCCACCCTGGAACAACTACTTTGAACTAATATGAAAGACTCCAAAACCCAAATCATCCTCGTTCAGATTATAGCAGAATCAGTCTCTTACTGTGTGCCTGATGGCCCAGATTCATGACTGAACTCTGGAGGATAATCTTTGGACATGTCACTGTTCATGGACATAGAGCTGGATCCTGGAAATTCTGCTCTGTGGTTGTGTTGCTGACGTCTGCAAACACAAACATAGAATCAAACACAGAATCTACTACATGTAGCTGCTGTTGGTCATTCAGCTTGTTCTCTCTCCATGTTAGATTTATGAGACTGATAAACTCCCTTACAACTCCTCTAATTAATGTAAGGAAACATATTGGCAGGTTAATCTTTTTAAATTACTTTAGAATCTGTATTTAATATATTTGGACCTGGATTACGGTTATTCTTTTATATACAGAATGACTCTTTTCTTCATCATTGTTCACTAATCCTACCATCGGTTGCCAGGATAAGGATTCACAGCAGTTTATCAGTCTAGCTATGAACACATTCTCATGAAAGGTGTGGTGTTTGCAGTATCAAACCAATCAAAATCATGGATAAGTGCACTGGTGGACAGCAGTGACTTTACAAAGGAAAATCAAAATAAATAACTTCATAGAGAAAACATATCAAGTTGTTAAACACATAATACACATTGAAAGCAGCACAGCTGCTGTGTGTGTGGTTGTTTTGTGGAAATCATTTTAAATGAATGTGTGACCTTAAAAGCCTCGGTCATAAATGCTAGAAACCTCCTAATATGTTAAGCAAATTTTCACCATTTTTGAAAGATATAGTTTAGCTTAAAGCTTCCAAGAATGTAAGTCTTTACTTTTTAGATAATTAATTGTTCAAAAGATCTCAATTTCTTATCTATTGATTTTTCATCACCATCAAAACCTGATGTAGAAGAGGTTAAGTACAATTCAATGACTCCACCCTGGAACAACTACTTTGAAATAATATGAAAGACTCCAAAACCTAAATCATCTTCACTCAGTTGAGAGCAGAATCAGTCTCTTACTGTGTGACTGAGGGTCCAGGTTCATGACTGAACTCTGGAGGATAATCTCTGGACATGTCACTGTTCATGGACATAGAGCTGGACCCTGGAAACTCTGCTCTGTGGTTGCGTTGTTGACGTCTGCAAACACAAACATAGAATCAAGTGAGATTATTCTTCTACATGTAGCTGTTGTTGGTCATCCAGCTGTTTCTCTCTCCATGTTAGATTTATGAGACTGAAAAACTCCCTTACCACTCCTCTATTGGTAGCTATAGCAGGTTATTTCTTTTTAAATAATTTTAGGATCCTTGGTTTCTCTCTCTGTGTCAGATTTATGAGGCTGAAGCAGTGAATATTCTCACAATTCATATACTCTTTATAGGACAGGCTGTCACCATGGAAATCTTTTTAACTCACAGTAGGAGACTGGAAAACTCAATTTTCTCTCTACTACTATAATTTGTTTAGGACAGGTTATTGCCAGGTGTTGTGACCTGTAATGACTATACCATATTGACCACTAGAGGATGTGCAGTCAGGGGAAATGTAGAGTTAGAATATAGTTAAGATGGCTAATTGATAGCTCGATGTGTCTCCCTGTTACATCCACGATGTGAAGTTATGTGCTGCAATCATTAAAGAGTACTGTTGCTTGATGAGGACTGGTTCATTAACGGCCGGTGCTACACCAGGGTAATCCTTTTAAATTACTTTAGAATGCGTAGTTAATATTATTGACACTGGTTTATGGTTATTCTTTTATATACAGAATGACTCTTTTCTTCATCATTGTTCACTAATCCTACCATCAGTTGCCAGGATAAGGATTCACAGCAGTTTATCAGTCAGCCATGAACACATTCTCATGAAAGGTGTGGTGTTTGCAGTATCAAACCAATTCAAGTCATTGATAACTGTATTGGTAGGGGAGCAGTTTGTTTATTTGTTTTTACAAAGAAACATAAAACTACAAAACCAATATCATGAAGTCAAACACAAAATACAGACCGAAAGCAACACATCTGTGTCAGTGGTTGTTTGAGGAAAATCACTTCATATAAATGTTTTAGTTCTTTAAAAGCTTTTTTCAGACTTAACTATGTTGCAAAAGTTTGTCCTCTCCTTTTGCCATTTTCATGCTGTTTATAAAAGACAAAGTTTCTTACTTTTTGTCTGATGGTCCAAGTTCCTGACTGGAGATTGGATGATAGTCTCTGAATTTGTCACTGTTCATGGACATAGAGCTGGATCCTGGAAACTCTTCTCTGTGGTTGTGTTGCTGACGTCTGCAAACACAAACATAGGATCAAACATAGATTATTCTTCTACATGTAGCTGTTGTTGGTCATCCAGCTGTTTTTCTATCTGGCAGATTTATGAGACTAAAGAACTCTCTTACAACCTCTATAATTAATGTAGGACAAACTATTGGCAGGTTAATCTGTTTTCAAATCATTTTAGAATCCTTAGTTAATATTTTTGACTTTGGATTTCCATTGAGGATTTTCTATTATATACACAAATAATCTTTCCCTCATCCTTATTCATTAATCATCATGGTAACCTCTGGTAAAATCAGTAACCAGCACAGGATGCTTGTTAACCAACTTGTCGTGTTTACAGGGATTTAATCAGTCTAGTTGTGTGCACATTCACATAAAAGCAGTTGGTGGCATCAAACCAATCAGTCACAGATAAGTGTACTGGTAGGACAGCAGTTATTTTAGAAAGGAACATTACACTATAAAGCTTCATCAAAAACAAATATCAGGAGGCCAAGCTTGTAATACAGACTGAAAGTAACATCTGTGTCAGTGGTTGTTTGAGAAAAATCACTTTATATAAATGTTTTAATGCTTTAAGAGGCTTCTGAGAAAGACTATATAAACATTGTTTATATTAGAGACAGTCTCTTACTTACTACAAAATGTCAAAGGAAAACATATCAAGTGGTTAAATACATAATACACATTGAAAGCAGCACAGCTGCTGTGTGTGTGTGTGTGTGTGTGTGTGTGTGTGTGTGTGTGTGTGTGTGTGTGTGTGTGTGTGTGTCGTTGTTTTGCAGAAATCAAGCCTCGGTCATAAATGCTAGAAACATCATAATATTTTAATAAAGTTTAGCCAATTTTCACCATTTTTGGAAGGTATGGTTTAGCTTAAAGCTTCCAAGAATGGAAGTCTTTACTTTTTAGGTAATTAATTGTTCAGAAAACCTCCATTTCTTATCTATTGATTTTTCATCACCACCAAAACCTGATGTAGAAGAGATTAAGCACAATTCAGTGACTCCACCCTGGAACAACTACTTTGAACTAATATGAAAGACTCCAAAACCCAAATCATCCTCGTTCAGATTATAGCAGAATCAGTCTCTTACTGTGTGCCTGATGGCCCAGATTCATGACTGAACTCTGGAGGATAATCTCTGGACATGTCACTGTTCATGGACATAGAGCTGGATCCTGGAAATTCTGCTCTGTGGTTGTGTTGCTGACGTCTGCAAACAAAAACATAGAATCAAACACAGAATCTACTACATGTAGCTGTTGTTGGTCATTCAGCTTGTTCTCTCTCCATGTTAGATTTATGAGACTGATAAACTCCCTTACAACTCCTCTAATTAATGTAAGGAAACATATTGGCAGGTTAATCTTTTTAAATTACTTTAGAATCTGTATTTAATATATTTGGACCTGGATTACGGTTATTCTTTTATATACAGAATGACTCTTTTCTTCATCATTGTTCACTAATCCTACCATCAGTTGCCAGGATAAGGATTCACAGCAGTTTATCAGTCAGCCATGAACACATTCTCATGAAAGGTGTGGTGTTTGCAGTATCAAACCAATTCAAGTCATTGATAACTGTATTGGTAGGGGAGCAGTTTGTTTATTTGTTTTTACAAAGAAACATAAAACTACAAAACCAATATCATGAAGTCAAACACAAAATACAGACCAAAAGCAACACATCTGTGTCAGTGGTTGTTTGAGGAAAATCACTTCATATAAATGTTTTAGTTCTTTAAAAGCTTTTTTCAGGCTTAACTATGTTGCAAAAGTTTGTCCTCTCCTTTTGCCATTTTCATGCTGTTTATAAAAGACAAAGTTTCTTACTTTTTGTCTGATGGTCCAAGTTCCTGACTGGAGATTGGATGATAGTCTCTGAATTTGTCACTGTTCATGGACATAGAGCTGGATCCTGGAAACTCTGCTCTGTCCCCCTCCAAAACACTCATCTTTAAACCCCGTGAAAGGGAAACAAGAAACATTGACTGTGAGCACAGCAGAGAAGAAACATCAGAAATATCTTTTTTAAAAGCCATAACTGGCAGAACAGGATATACACCACACCAGGACACACATACACACATTGTAGCTTGTATTAAACGCAGGTGACCCTTTACCTCATAAACAATAGATACTTTGCTCTCTTACAGTTCACAGAGAGACAGCTAACTCAACACCAGACGAACAATGTCAGTCTGACATAAGGTGTATGATGTCACAAAATACCAAAGCAGGCAGAAAGTATTTTCTGATTTTTTGTTCTACCTCGAGAAATACACATATGAGTTTTTCCAGTAAGAAAAACGTGTTCTTATTATTCTGACACCTCATAAATGCTCTATAACACTCACCTTGTTTTCACTCGTCTCCATCGTGCCTATAATAACTCAAATTACAGTACTTTGTTTCCTTCTCACCTCAGTGAAGCAGCGCCTCCCCTCTCCACAGGAACTTGTATGACTACATTCCCAGTCTATCAGTCACTGATTAGCAAACAGAAGAAATATATATTTGCCTAAATACCTCAAAATGACTGTGCATTGCCTTGGCTTTATTATAAAATCACTTTGACTTATGCCTTACAATATCTCTGGAGTATATCTCTGACTCACTCACTGGCCTGCACCAGTTATTAGTCACTTTGTGGAGCATTGGACTGCCATTACCTCATAAGACTTTGTTGTTACACTATTTCCTACCGTACATTACTAAATCTCCATTTGCACTATTTGCCTATTTGCACTACTTTGCCTGGTTTACACTCAATGTCATTTACCCTTACTTGAATATTGTATATTGTATATTGTATAGCTTTTTTTTGTTATACGTAAAATTGTATTGTATTTATTTAAAATTTTTACTTTTTAATTATTTTACTTGCATTTTTTAATCACTCTCTTATATTTAAATGTTCATTTGTTATTTCATCTAGGGTTTGAGAGTAACGAAACTTCTATTCTCTGTATGTCCTGTACATGTGGCAGAATTGACAAATAAAGCTGACTTTGACTTTGACTTTGATATTTTATTTTGTTCATGGAACTAGAAAAGAGAGAACAATATGTAATACATTTTTAAATGTAATATAACAAGATCTATTTAATTCATTTTAAAAATGTTAAGGGGCAAGGTTAAGTGAATACACCAGAAAATTTACAATCTAGTATTACATTATTTATTATTTTTGTATTTTTTAAAATGCAGCTGTTTCTATGCGTTTGGGCCTTTCGTCCACACGTAAACTGAGATTTTTTTTGCATTTATGCAGACGAGGAATACAAAGTTCGCTGCCCAAAATCAAAGGTATATACGTTATTGTTTACATGAGATGAATTGCAGAATGGCAGATAGAGACAAAATACTGTTAATCTTACTATCTGCAGGTTTTACACGCTTACATATACAGACGGTGTTACTGTCCCTCCATTTAGAAAGGCAGAGGCGTCACGGTGTAATTATTTTACATGTAGCTGTTTTTTTCCTGTGTAATAATATTCAACATTGCTATCAATACATTTTTCAAAAAATGCCTCTCTGTGCAAAATGGGTTCAAAAACATAAACAACTGTGGGATACTGTTTGTCCGTGATTTGGAGAGCCCAGTGCGTGCTCCTGACGCAGGGAAAACTAGTTCTGTTGCAGAACCCTACCTTGGCACTTGTGCAGGTGAAGCCAACGGGAAGATATGCTTCACCATATTTTCTAGTCTTTGGCTTGGAAGGTGGTTGGTTTGTAAACATATTTGGCGATGCTTCATCTCCTGCTTTGCGTTTGTGTGGGAGCCCCATCAAAAACCTGTCCATTATGATAGCAATGTCCAAGCATCTTTTCTTTCTGTTTTTTTTTTTTTGCTTTTCATCCAGCCCTCCCCCCAGCCCGCGCAATGGCGATTTAAGGAGGCACTAAAATGCGATGTCGTCAGACTGCATGACACTGATTGGCTTTTCAGTAGCGACACTCGATGAGTCATGAGTGCATCTCTTTCACGAAAATCAAAACTGCTATTTTTGAAACCTGGCAACGGGAGAAATGGCTGGTCCAAAAAACGCCATGGTCCACGAGTCTGATGAAAAGCCACAGACCGAGTAGTAGGTATATTCTTCTCTCGCTTTTTGAGGTTAAATAGAAGAAAATACAAAACATTTAACATGTTAACAACACAAAAGCCATATTAAACGCAGACTACTTTAGGCCCGGAAGTAGGATTCGTCACGTCATCACTTAAAGACCGGATAGAAAAAACAGTGGATTCCGGACCAAGTCGATCCGAGTAGGTACTAATGAAGAAAGGGTTTTAAAAATGCCAGTGCCAGGGGCGATCGTGGCTCAAGAGTTGGGAGTTCGCCTTGTAATCGGAAGGTTGCCGGTTCGAGCCCCGGCTTGGACAGTCTCGGTTGTTGTGTCCTTGGGCAAGACACTTCACCTGTTGTCTACTGGTGGTGGTCAGAGGGCCCGGTGGCGCCAGTGTCCGGCAGCCTCACCTCTGTCAGTGCGCCCCAGGGTGGCTGTGGCTACAATGTAGCTTGCCATCATCAGTGTGTGAATGGGTGGATGACAGGTTGTGTAAAGCGCTTTGGGGTCCTTAGGGACTAGAAAGCGCTATACAAATACTTACCATTTACCATGTTCTCAATGGAACATATTTATTTATCCAAATAGTAGCATTTTACAGGATTCATAAAACTAAACATGGCTTGGCATACCTGATGCCCTGTGAGTCTGTGCAATAAAGGAGGGCATACAAGAAAACCTTAATGTAAAAGCTCTCTTTCCAGTTTGCTTCTTGTCCACGTGAATTCATTTGCAAGCACCATATTCAATTACCATAATGGTACGACTCTTTATTAGGACTGGGTGATATATGGAGTTTTTAAAAAATATCGATTTATACAAGACATAAGATGTGATAATGATAATATCGTTTATATCGATATAGTCTGTGGTCTATTTAAACCCAGATTTAAACATGGGTATCGAAAACCGGTTCTTGTTGAGAACCGGTTCCCACTGTTTCAATTCCTTGGAATTGTTTGCCATTTTTGCAAACGATTCCCTTATCGATTCCAGTCGCCCCGAATGACGTCACCACATTGCGGAGCGTCGGAGCGTACCTGGCAGGAAACACGGCGCCTAAGCGGCTCAAACGCTCAAAAGTTTGGTTATACTTTACCAGAACGGATGACAACAGGGCAACTTGCAATACTTGCAAAGTAGATATTTCATTTAAGGGAGGAAACACTACGAATATGCAAAAGCATTTGCTCACAAAACACGCGATGAACTTAAATGAATGTCGTGTTTTTAATTCCGCTCTGGACTCGTGAATCTCAACCCAGCAGCAGCGGTTTGCACGTCCTTCTCCGTTAATGCGGCAGGTAAATAATCAACTAACAGTGCATATTATGTTAGCGCGATCTGCTTTATTACAAAACCTGCCATTACTGTGCATTTAGGTGACCGTGATGAGAGAGACAGACAGAGTCTGGCTGGCGCTCGCTAGCAGTTGTCGCTGCAGTCCACCGGTAGCGTCTCTTTTCAGGCCCGAATGTCACTGAGCAGTGACTAAGTTTGTGATAAAAGGCTTGCACCCATTTGCCACAGCAGATGGTAAGTGAATGTGTTTAATTGTAGGCAGGGACATTACTGGATATTCTTGTGTAATTGCTACAGAATAATTTATGTTATACTTTGTTATTGCTACAGAAGAATATTTATTTTATTATTTTACATTTACAATTTTCCCCGGGGACCCTGTGACACCCCATTGAAGAGCCATAGGCTGGATCTCTTAAGATCTCACTGTTGGGTTTATAAGGCCATGTTACTCCTAAATTTCTATCTTGTTCAAAGAGAAGATATAAAACAAAATTCTAAGCTAATCGACCTTAGTGTTCTCCTTGTTAAAAATAAGAATCGATAAGAGAATCGATAAAGAATCGAATCGTTAAACAGAATCGAAAATGGAATCGGAATCGTTAAAATGTCTGTGAAGGTTCTCAGTCATCCAGGTCATCGTAGTCAAAGGAGTTTGCAAAGAAAAGCGTCTGGACTTCTTTAAGTTGCTTGAAGACGTTTCACCTCTCATCCGAGAAGCTTCTTCAGTTCTAAGGTCAAATGGCCGAGAGTCCCAGATTTAAACCCAGTGGGAGTTTCCCCCCAAGGAGGGACAAAGGACCCCCTGATGATCCTCTAATCACATGCGCCAAGGTGTGAAAGCGGGTGTGGGACCTAATCAGCCAGGGTTTCGGGTGAGCCCATTGTGAAACCTGGCCCCACCTTGTCATGTGAATTCCTGAGGTCAGATGGCCCAGGATGTGAGTGGGCGTTAAGGCGTCTGGGAAGGGATCTCAAAACTGGATTATAGATGGCAGACAGTTGGTGTCGTAAACAAAGGAGTTTGCAAAGAAAAGCGTCTGGACTTCTTTAAGTTGCTTGAAGACGTTTCACCTCTCATCCGAGAAGCTTCTTCAGTTCTAAGGTCAAATGGCTGAGAGTCCCAGATTTAAACCCAGTGGGAGTATCCCCCCAAGGAGGGACAAAGGACCCCCTGGTGATCCTCTAATCACATGCGCCAAGGTGTGACCTTAGAACCGACCTTAGAACTGAAGAAGCTTCTCGGATGAGAGGTGAAACGTCTTCAAGCAACTTAACGAAGTCCAGACGCTTTTCTTTGCAAACTCCTTTGACTACGATGACCTGGATGACTGAGAACCTTCACAGACATATTGGTGTCGTAAACCACCGCCTCTGTTCAAAGAGGTGGCTCACAGTGGACGTAAATTTCCCTCTTTGGGGGGAAACTCCCACTGGATTTAAATCTGGGACTCTCCACCATTGACCCTTAGAACTGAAGAAGCTTCTCGGATGAGAGGTGAAACGTCTTCAAGCAACTCAAAGAAGTCCAGACGCTTTTCTTTCCAAGCTCCTTAGACTACGATGACCTGGATGACTGAGCACCTTCACAGACAGGTATAGTCTGTGTTGCGTTGTAATTACACTTGTGGAGCCGCTATGTTGCCTCTCTCTCGTCTGGGTTTGTCTGCCCTGTCTGTCTCCCTCACTGAACACAATCCCCCTCGCTACACCTGCAGGCGGCGACAAGATGGACACAGTAGCTAGCGAAGAGGAGCTGGTCGGCAAAGAGAAAACCAATGGCTCAATTATTTGGAGATGGTTCGGGTTCAAAGTGTCAGATGAGCAGCAGAATAATGTTTTCTGTAGAGCACATGTGTCAAAGTCGAGGCCCGCGGGCAAGACATGAGTAGGCAACATTCTTTATGTTTCATGTGCACAGGAGAGAACTGGACAGGCGCCGTTCCTTCGCTTGACCCCAGTTGCTCTCGTCCGCTCCCCCGTAACACTGCTCTTTTATTGTGGTTCAATGAATATGCATAGGTTCATTAACATATGACATCTTATATAGGTATACATGTGAACAAAGAATACCTTGTGTGTGTGTGTGTGTGTGTGTGTGTGTGTGTGTGTGTGTGTGTGTGTGTGTGTGTGTGTGTGTGTGTGTGTGTGTGTGTGTGTGTGTATATGTGTGGGGTCAAAATGTGACCCCGTGAAGACTCCCCAAAGCTGGTGCCAGGAGTCTAACGGTACATCTGAACAAAAGGCTCTTAGACTCAAACAGATATACGTGTGTTTGTTATACCATATATCAGCAAGAGAAGATACGACCTCGCCTAGGAGGTGTGTGATCTATGCCAGAACACTCTGAAGAGGAGTGAACACACTCCCCTCTTCATGCTACACAGAGTTGTTACAGACTATTAAGGATCAAACCTCCTATCACTACACAATCGATTATATACTTCTAAGCATATATGAGTAAATATTTCTAAGCATAAATGGCAATAAACAATACAAATCTAACACAGAGGAGCCAAATCAGCCCGGAACTCTGAAGAGCTGCATGATGAAGCTGTGCGACGTCTTGTGTCCAGACAAAATGCAGATTTTGGCAAATGTGAGCCTTAGGAGAAATACGATTGCTGATCAGGTTTGTGAGATGATGAAACGACACAGAAAGTCATAAAGTCAAACATAACTTTTAAAACACAAGTATAGGCTCATAAGGCCCTGATGGTAAAAAAAAACTACATTTCCACAAAATGATGTTGTTAGAGTGAATTGTTAAATGTTGTCATTTTTATGCTTACCATCTTTACATTGTTTTAACTTTAACTGATGAAAGGATTCTTTTGTCCCCCACCCTCTCGAGTTTCTGGGGGGGATGTAGTGTTTTTATCACAGCCACATCCTTGTGAAGGTCTGTTTGATGTTTGGTAAGTTTGGTAAGTTTCCTGCCCTTTTTGTGGCTTCACTGTGTTATCTAGGGTGAACCATAAATTGGGTGTGGGGGAGACTACCCTCTTTATGACCTAGGATGTTGCTTCCTGCTTTTATGACCCTTTTTGGTCAGCAGGAGGTCACACACACACATTCTCACATAACACACACACACACACACACACACACACACACTCATTCTCACATGCATACAGATGTTCACACATATACATACAATGCCTTGTCTTAGAACCATATGGGCGTTGCTTTGCTGTGATGTGTTTTGTGTGAACTGTTTTCCCAATAAAAGGCAGTGAGAGGAGGCCGGATTTGGGGTCATTTTCGTGTTAGACACCTACGAGGCCTCCCTTGCAAGTAAATCAATTGCTGACTGTCTTGTTTTCTTCATGATGAATAAGTCTCTAAACCAGCGGGGCTTGTGGAAACACAGACCCAACAGACGGTCGGAGCGGGCAACCGGTCGGAGCGGGCACGCTCTGTTTTGCATAACTATTTTTAAATCCCGGTAGCTCTACAACCACGTAAGCTAGAGCAATATTTTTTTTGCATATGAAACCGAAGGAGTTGTACTTACATCTTATGCCATCAGCTTGTCCTAGGTCACGGTTTCCCTCCACATATAGCTTTGCAAAAACTGCATAAAAAACACTTGCAGCAACAAAAACATAATATTCCAGAAACATGCTTTGCCGATCTGATCAGCTGTTCATAACACTTCGTACGTCCATCAGCGGGAACTATCGCATGTCCGCCATTACCTGCCCGAAACCAGAAGTGACGTCATTTTCGCAGAAATGTAGTTTTTTTTTTATTATCAGGGCCTCATGAGCCTATACTGGTGTTTTTAAAAGTTATCTTTGACTTTATGACTTTCTGTGTCGTTTCTGGGATGCTTAGAACTCATATTACACTGCTGGAAATAGTTTATTTTGATGCACATGCTGTTTTTTTGCAAATGTGCAAATTTGCAAAAAATCGTTTTTCCTGCAGTATATAAAAATTAGTGTATCTCAAAAATAAAACTATGAAGACACTCAAAATAAATTTCCTGTGGTGGGAAACTATTTTGTGCAAATTTTTTGTATTTACAATTTTGAGGGATAAGCCTCTTACATTTCTCTAACTAGAAATCTATGTTAAAAAAACCAAAACGATTTTCAATTTTTTTGTAGTTTATTGCACTTTTTTGCAATTTATGTAATTATTATGCACTTAATGCATACATATTATTAAAATTTGGGCTATAATGGTTTTATTGATGTATAGCAACTTGAAATGCTCCCAAAAATGGCGCTACAGCATGTAAAAATATAATATAAGCTCTGGCGGACGTGCTTCTATGGTAGGTCTTAAAGGGTTAAAGAGGACAATGAAAGGGAACCTTTATGAAACACAGAACATGCTTTTCAACGAACCAAAAGCTGTTGAACAGCATTCCAGTCATGTTAGGATGTGTTCAGAGTGTGTGTTTCTTTTATCTGTTTAAGTCTTCATTTCTATTTGTGTTTTTTCAGTTATTATATTATATATTGTACACAGTATAACAATGTCTAAGGCATAAGATACAGGAAAAAAGGGGGTGGATAGGGGAAAGATGTAATAAACGAATAGAGTAAGAATAGAAATGCACAATATATCGCCAAATGACGCACCTGTAGAAAAAATAAACATACAGCACCTGGAACACAAAAATTTGGTAATGCACAGGTACACAAATCAATCTCCTTGTGGTGTGTTAGTGTGAAAGAGAAAGACAGACAGTCAAGCGTGAGTGCTTTTTGTCATGAAAATGTATTTGAGAATGAGGGTGGGAAGAAGCAGTAGTGCCCCCAAGAAGCAAGAGGGAGACAGAGTGAATCCAAGACAACACGGCCATCCACAGTCACCAAGAATACCAAAGACCTAAGGCCACACATCTCACTGATGTCTGTATGCCCATCCCAGCAGGAGAAGAAGGAGGGAGGCCCCAAGCGGTGTGCCCACCGCTAAAAGATAGAGAGGCCCAGAAATGATTGGCAAGACTGCCCGGTACATGGCAGAGGTCCCCCTCTCCCAGCTTTCTGAAGCTGAAGTCTGTCTCAAAATAGGGTTCATTACTTTAAATGTTTCAACACAGTCCCTCTTTGGTGGCACCTGGTGGCCAAAATTATGAGCTATGACTGCCCACTCTGCATAGTTCACAGCCTTTGTTTGATATCATGTGACAATTATTTCTATTATTGGGCTACTGTTGTGTTCCTTTAAGCATGTATTGATTTGGGGTGAAAAAAAATAATGTTATGTCTAAATGATTGATAGATAATTTTGATTAATAAATCTTCCTTGTATAAATATGTTCCATGGTGTGGTCTCCCTTTGCATGTATTCTTGACTAGAATAAGGGGTAACAATTTAGGTTTTTACTGGAATAGACCCTGTGCACAAGAAAATGCTAACTTCCTGTTTTAAGACCAGATGTAGAGTGTTACATTTCCAGTAGCTTTATTTTGCGGTCAATCACTACTGCGAAGATGGACTCCAAAATCATGTCCAAAACACGAAGACTGTCACGGCGAGTGAGATGAGCCATGTGTAGATGAAAAAGGAGGATCCAATTGCGGGCACTTGTAAAGGTGTGAAGGTGGTTTATTGAATAAACGACAAAGGGAAAATGGCAAACAAAGACAAACTAAACTATACTGGAAAATAACTAAACTACAGCGAAGGAACCAGAACATGAATGAGAGTGGGCGGAAACAGATGACGGTTGACAGCAGGGAAACACACAGATGAAGCAGGGTGGATACACAGACGGACCAGCAACTAAAAAGACAGAGGACGCGACTTAAATACACACAGAGAAACACAGGGAGATTACACACAGGTGGGGAACACAGCTGGGAGTAATCAACAAGACGAGACAGAGGTAAAACTGAACACACTCACATGAGACGCAGACCTTCACAATAAAACAGGAAACAAGAACATTACACAAAGACGCAGACTCGACACTGAGAGACAGACAGAAAATGACACATAGAACTAAACCCACACACAACATGAGAACACAAATCCTAACCACAAATAAACAGAAACATAGAACTCTAATAATAATCATCATTATAATAATAATAATACTCACAGTACCCAAAACCACAACAATCATTCAAAAATAAACTAACAATCAAAACTCAAAATACTGGGTCGAAACTGACCCAGAACCGTGACAAAGATGGAAACATCGCGTTAAATTACAAAGAGCTGAGGGTGGGAACACTCACCATTACTGTGTCATAAAAAAAAATCAAATGACCAATTTTGACATTTGAAGAGTGTAGATCGATTGGTTGTTTACATCACTCAACACAAGCAGAACTGCATTACAAATCAGAAGACACATCATCCAGATTCAGAAGCACATCTCTGTATAGTGCAGAGCTTCCCAAAGTGTGGGGCCCGCACCCTAGGGGGGGCGCAGAGCGATAAGAAAAGGGAAAAAAAAAAACCTCAAAACACTTGGACACTGCTAGGCGCCCACACAAACGCAAAGCAGGAGATGAAGCATCGATGAATATGTTTCCAAACCAACTTCATTCTAAGCCAAAGACTAGAAAATATGGTGAAGCATATCTTCCCTTTGGTTTCACCTGCACAAGTGCCGAGGTAGGTCTCCCTGCAGAATTGGTTTTCCCTGCGTCGGGAGCAGCGCTGGGCTGTTCAAATCACGGACAAACAGTATCCCACATTCTTGATTTTTAGTTCACAAACACTTGTTGTAATGACTAACTACTCCTGACAGATGTTAGCTCTTTATATAGTAAAGTTACAGTGGGATATAAACAGAGATGGGCAGTAACGCGTTACTTCTAACGTGTTACTGTAATCAGATTACTTTTTTCAAGTAACGAGTAAAGTAAGGGATTAGTATTGCAAAAACGGTAATTAGATTACCGTTACTTTCCCGTAAGCACGCTGCATTACTGCGTTACTAAAACCGTGATTTTTTTTGCGAGAGTGTCTCATGACTGACGTAAGCGAGTGCGACGTTTGTGGCAACAGCTGTGTGCAGATCAACAATGGATAATATATCAAGTGCGGGAGAGAGTATGAGCGTGCAGCATTTAAAACGTGGAAGTACTGACCTTACTTTGAGTTTGATTCCATAAAAAGTGATAAAAACATTAGCGTCCGCTTTTCACTGTGTGGGAAGAAAACTTCTTTTCACAGCGAAAAAAACCCACCTAAAATTCCAAGCAAGCACCGAGTGCGCTACCACGTAATGGGAAATTCACAGAGAAACTCGTGGATTCTTCCACTGACCGCCACGGCACACCTGCACCAGGGCAAACCTCCGCCTACGCCACTCCTGCTATACAGGTGAAAATAGAGCAACAGGACCGCTAGTCTTTGATTTTATTTATTTCCTGCTGTATTTTACTTGCATCTATTTGAAAGAGTGTAAACAAAAAGAAAAATATTTTATTTTATGTGCTGGCATGTGCAGAAAATAGGTTTAAATGTTAACTCTTTAAGACCAAGTTGTGCAAAGCGCTTTGAGTGCTCAGAAGAGTAGAAAAGCACTATATAAGAACCAGTCCATTTACCACAGGAAATTTATTTTAAGTGTCTTCATAGTTTTATTTTTTAAATACACCAATTTTTGTATACTGCAGGAAAAATGAAAATAAATATAATGCAAATTTGCAAAAAAACAGCATATGCGTTAAAATAAACTATTTCCAGCAGTGCAGCCATAACTTCAAACATAACTTTTAAAA
This sequence comes from Oreochromis aureus, assembly GCF_013358895.1. NCBI lineage: Eukaryota > Metazoa > Chordata > Actinopteri > Cichliformes > Cichlidae > Oreochromis > Oreochromis aureus. The sequence continues at coordinate 69,223,341 of NC_052944.1, forward strand.
ACACCAGTATAGGCTTATAAGACCCTGATGGTAAAAAACTACATTTCCGCGAACATGACGTCATTTCCAGTTTTGGGCAGGTAATGGCAGACATGCGATAGTTCGCGCTGATGTCTATTCCAACCTAGGAAGTGTTACGAACAGCTGATCGGATCGGGAAAGCGTTTCTGGAATATTAAGTTTTTGTTGCTGCAAGCGCTTTTTATGCAATTTTTGCAAAGCTTTATGTGGAAGGAAACCATGACCTAGGACAAGCTAATGGCATAACAAGTAAGTGCAACTCCTTTCGGTTTCATATCCGAAAAAAAATATTGCGCTCTCTTACGTAGTTCCAGTTCTACAGAGATTTAAAAATAGTTACGCAAAACGGAGTGTGCCCACTCCGACCGGTTTTAAAGGGTTAAAAGGACATGCTATGTGGAAGTTAACTGATTAACTTCCACAGTTTTTACATGAAAAGCTCACATCAATAATACTGTATTACGTATATTAATGTTTTCAACTGGTGGACGTTAAGAGGTTACATTGCTTTCATTTACAAAGCAGCTGCCCTGCTGTAACATTCAGTTTTGCCAGTAGGTGGAAGCAACTCTGAGTCATGTCCCTTTCTAAATTCACTGAAAGGTTTAAAAGGAGAAGCTCTTTGCTGTGATCCAGAACGAAGTCCAGCCTGGGTCATAAGTTTGAAGGTTTTCAGACACTAAAACACTTCTCCGTTTTCATGGTGAAGTCCTGAGCACGATGGAGAGGAGTAATAAATGGTACTAAATAAATGTCTGTATTTTTTTGTTTTGAAAATTCAACCCTTGATTAAAGGAATGGAGTAAAGAGAAAATGTAAACTACTTTTGGATGTTGGTTATTGTGTGACAAGGAAATAAAAAGATAACAGACGCACATGCATCCTGCTACTGAAGCTTTTCTGTACAGTTTACAGCCACTGAATGACGTTCATGTTGTTTTATTTATTTGGCTAGGGTTTAACTCATTTTGGGATCATTCATTTTCTACAATAAACGCAAGTGTGTATCAGCCAGAACCTGACCAGCCAAACTTTCCATTTGACTTTCTTTATTAAACCAAGAGAACTACTCAAGGAAAACATCTGACACCAACTGCAGAAAACAAAACAAAACAAAAGAAACTAAATCACTCCTGTGAGAACAAGAGTCAAGTCGCTGAAGACATAAAGACATGAACAAACAGTTCATGTAGAGTGCTCACAGGACTCTACATAGAGCCCTGCCAAACTGGTACACATGATTAGACCTAAATCATCCTTTCAGCATCCTTTTAGTCCTATTTTTCATTCTTTATGTACAAAATCATTTTAAAAACTTTAGTATGAATGATCAGTAAAAAGTCAATCATAAAGACTGCAGTGTCAGTCTTTGTCTCCGTGGCAGTGTGTGGTTTGTGGCTCAGCTGCAGAGGATCCAGAAAAGGCTGACTGTCAAAGCTGATGTGTGATACAGAGCTGAACTGAAGTGTGAAGCGGGAAAGCTGCTAAAACCAAACTGGTGAAAACAAATTGTAAATAAACAAGCATTCATTTTGAACCATTGTGTGCTTGGGTCCTTCCTATCACAGTCTCATGTGATTAATTTAGTTTAATTTAACTTCATTAAAGACACACATGGGTCCATAGCAAAAAAGAGGAAAAAAAGAAATGTAAACAAATTCCAGATTGGGCTAGGAGCTAGAACACTAATGGTTCCATAACTTCCAATAAAACCTAACTGAACATAATGCACAGTCAGCCAAAGATACAACTGTGTGTCAGATTGATAAATATAGCATGACAGGTAGGTACTCCAACACTAACAAACATTGGGTTTGTTCTCGCCCTTGAATCAGATAACAAGTAATGGCCCTCTAGACTTGGTCTGCATTGATTTCTTACAGATAGAGCCTGATTGTAAGGGTGTTGCAAATGTGTTAGTTGTGACAGATCACTATACACGTTATGCACAGGCATTTCCTACCAAAGATGAAAGAGCCACTACCGTTGCAAGAGTCCTGTGGGAGAAGTACTTCGTGCACTACGGTCTACCTGCACGAATACACTCTGATCAGGGCAGAGACTTTGAGAGTCGACTGATCAAGGAGCTGTTGTCCATGTTGGGGATTCGGAAGTCACGGACATCTCCCTACCACCCGCAAGGTGATGCGCAACCGGAAAGATTCAACAGAACCCTTCTAGCAATGCTTGGTACCATGGACACTGTAAAGAAACAGTGCTGGAGCCAGCATATCACCTACCTGGTACACGCGTACAATTGTACAAGGAGTGATGCCACAGGGTACTCACCTTATTATCTCATGTTTGGGAGAGAAGCTAGACTGCCCATCGATGTCTGCTTTGGAATCTCGCCAAATGGTGAAAGTGAGTCCTCCTACCAACAGTATGTTTCACGGATGAGAAAAGAGTTGCAGGACGCATACAAACTCGCATCAGATGCAGCTACAAAAAAATCATCTGCACACTAAGCACACTATGACCAACGCGTGAGAGATCTGCCTTTGGAGAAGGGAGACAGGGTTCTCATTCAGAATGTTGGAATAAAAGGCAAGCATAAACTGCAGGATCGTTGGAAATCTACACCATATGTTGTAGTGGAGAAGTTACCTAACCTGCCTGTTTATAAGGTAAAACCAGAACATGGTCCAAGTATAGCCAAAACTCTCCACCGAGACCACCTGTTGCCCATTGGTTACATGGTCAGGATGCCTAATCCAGTGGATGACACAGGACACATTAGGAGACCCGTAACCAGAGCACATCGTGCCCAGAAAAGTCGACAAGCAGTTAAACTGCCTGATCCAGTTGAAGAAAGTGACACAGCATCATCAGACGAAATGTTTGAAACTGTCCATAATCCGCAAAGTTTTGGTGTGCAAGAGGTCAGGAGACAACTGGCAATGCCACATCAGACTTCGGAAGAGGATGACAGTTCTGAGGAGGAACATTTTGAAGCAGCAGAAAGCCAACCAGTAGGAGAAAGTGAAAGTGAAAACTCATCTGGAGATGATATACCTACTATGCTGGAATGTGATGCTCAAGAGACAAATGAGTCCATGGGAGAGCAAGAAGAGGAATGGGAAACAAGTTCACCTTTTTCAAACAGAACTCGAAGTGACAGTTCTCATAGAAGTACAAGAAATGAGAGTGAACGGTTTTCCACATCCCGAAAATCCCTGAGAAAACCAAAACCACCCATGACATTGACATATGAAAAGCTAGGTCACCCATCTTGTGAGCCTGTTACCATCATGCACCATGGTGTGGTCATTCAACTAAAATTAAACCCTCCAAGCTATTCTTATTTCTGTTAATGATAAGAGACAATAATGATTTGGGGCATCAAAAATTTGAGGATTTGAATTTGAGGAGTTTCAAACTTCAAACTCAAATCCAGTTGTCCTCAGATGCTGATTATTTTTTTACCCTTATGAAGAGAATATCGAGGGAACAGTTTACCCTGCCCGGGATAGGGTTACCGGGGCCCCGCCCTGGAGCCAGGCCCGGGGAGGGTGCCTGAGGGCGAGCGTCTGGTGGCCGGGCCTTAGTCCATGGGGCCCGGCCGGGCACAGCCCGAAGAGGAGACATGGGCCCATCGTCCCGCAGGCCCACCACCCACAGGGGGCGCCATAGGGGTCGGGTGCATTGTGTGCTGGGCGGCGGCCAGGAGCGGAGGCCCTGGCGGACTGATCCCCGGCTGCCAAGACTGGCAATAGGGACATGGAATGTCACCTCTCTGGTGGGGAAGGAGCCTGAGTTAGTGCGTGAGGTTGAGAGGTACCGGCTAGATATAGTCGGGCTCACCTCTACGCATGGCTTGGGCTCTGGAACCAGTCTCCTGGAGAGGGGCTGGACTCTGTCTCAGTCTGGAGTTGCCCCTGGTGAGAGGCGGCGGGCTGGGGTGGGTATTCTAATATCCCCTCGGCTTGCTGCCGGTACGTTGGGGTTTTTCCCGGTGGATGAGAGGGTTTGTTCCCTGCGCCTTAGGGTCGGGGAACGGGTCCTGACTGTCATCTGCGCTTATGCACCGAGTGGCAGTTCAGAGTACCCAGCCTTCTTAGAGTCCCGGGGGGGGGGGGGTGCTGGAAGGTGCCCCATCTGGAGACTCTGTTGTCCTGCTGGGAGACTTCAATGCTCACGTGGGTAACAACAGCGAGGCCTGGAGGGGCGTGATTGGGAGGAACGGCCTCCCTGATCTGAATCCGAGCGGTGTTTTGTTACTGGACTTCTGTGCAAATCACAGTTTGGCCATAACGAACACCTTGTTCGAACATAAGAGTGTCCATAAGTGCACGTGGCACCAGGACGCTCTAGGCCGCAGGTCGATGATCGATTTTGTAATCGTATCACCAGACCTGCGACCATATGTTCTGGACACTCGGGTAAAGAGAGGGGCTGAGCTGTCAACTGATCACCACCTGGTGGTGAGTTGGATCAGGTGGCGGGGGAGGACGCTGGACAGACCCGGTGCACCTAAACGTGCAGTGAGGGTGTGCTGGGAACGTCTAGCAGAGGCCCCAGTCCGCGAGATCTTCAACGCACACCTCCGGCAGAGCTTCAACAGCATTCCGAGGCAGACTGGGGACATTGATTCCGAATGGACCATGTTCAGCGTCTCCATCGCCGAAGCTGCTGCATTGAGCTGCTGGTGGTTGGTGCCTGCCGTGGTGGTAATCCCCGAACCAAATGATGGACACCAGAGGTGAAAGGAGCCACCAGGCTGAAGAAGGAGTCCTATCGGGCTTGGTTAGCCTGTGGGACTTCGGAGGCAGCCGACAGGTATCGACAGGCCAAGCGGAATGCGGCTCGGGCAGTGGCTGAAGCAAAAACTCGGGTGTGGGAGGAGTTCGGAGAGGCCATGGAAAAAGACTTTCGGACTGCCTCGAAGAGATTCTGGCAAACCGTCAGGCGTCTCAGGAGGGGAAAGCGGTGCTCTACCTGCACTGTGTATATTGCTGGCGGAGCGCTGCTGGCGCCGACTGAGAAAATTGTCAGGCGGTGGAAGGAATACTTGAGGACCTCCTTAATCCCACTGACACGTCTTCCGAGGAGGAAGCAGAGTCTGGGGATGAGGGAATGACCCGCCAATTTCGGGGCGAGGTCACTGAGGCAGTTAAACAACTCCTTGGTGGCAGAGCCCTGGTGTTGATGAGGTCCGCCCGAGTTCCTGAAGGCTCTGGACGTTGTAGGGCTGTCCTGGTTGACACGCCTCTACAATGTTGCGTGGAGATCAGGGGCAGTACCCCTGGACTGGCAGACCGGGGTGGTGGTCCCCATCTTTAAGAAGGGAGACCGGAGGGTGTGTTCCAACTACAGGGGGATCACACTCCTCAGCCTCCCTGGGAAAGTCTATGCCAGGGTGCTGGAAAGGAGAGTTCGTCCGCTAGTCGAACCTCGGATACAGGAGGAACAATGCGGTTTTTGACCTGGTCGCGGAACACTGGACCAGCTCTTTATCCTCTCAAGGATACTTGAGTGTGCATGGGAGTTTGCCCAACCAGTCTACATGTGTTTTGGGGACTTGGAGAAGGCATTCGACCGTGTCCCTCGGGATGTCCTGTGGGAGGTGTTGCGGGAGTATGGGGTGTCTGGCCCATTGCTACGGGCCATTCGATCCCTATACAACCGTTGCAAGAGTTTGGTTCGCATTGCCGGCAATAAGTCGGACTCGTTCCCGGTGGATGATGGGCTCCGCCAGGGCTGCCCTTTGTCACCGGTTCTGTTCATAATTTTTATGGACAGGATTTCTAGCCGCAGCCAAGTGGCGGAGGGCTTTCGCTTCGGTGGCCTCAGAATCTCATCTCTGCTTTTTGTGGATGATGTGGTTCTGTTGGCTTCATCAGGTGAAGGCCTCCAGCTCGCACTGGAACGGTTCGCAGCCGAGTGTGAAGCAGTGGGAATGAGGATCAGCACCTCCAAATCTGAGGCCATGGTTCTCAGCCGGAAAAGGGTGGAGTGCCCACTCCGGGTCGGGGATGAGTTCCTGCCCCAAGTGGAGGAGTTCAAGTATCTCGGGGTCTTGTTCGCGAGTGATGGGAGAAGGGAGCCGGAGATTGACAGACGGATTGGTGCTGCGGCTGCAGTGATGCGGACGCTGCACCGGTCCGTCGTGGTGAAGAGGGAGCTGAGTGTAAAAGCGAAGCTCTCAATTTACCGGTCGATCTACGTCCCTACCCTCACCTATGGCCACTAGCTGTGGGTAGTGACCGAAAGAACGAGATCGTGGATACAAGCGGCAGAAATGAGCTTCCTCCGAAGGGTGGCTGGCCTCTCCCTTAGAGATAGGGTGAGAAGTTCGGCCATCCGGGAGGGGCTCAGAGTAGAGCCGCTGCTCCTCCACATTGAAAGGACCAGTTGAGGTGTTCCGGGCATGTCCCACCGGGAGGAGGCCCCGGGGCAGACCCAGGACACGCTGGAGAGATTATATCTCTCGGCTGGCCTGGGAACGCCTTGGTGTTCCCCCGGATAAGCTGGAGGAGGTGGCTGGGGAGAGGGAGGTCTGGGCTTCTCTGCTTAGGCTGCTGCCCCCGCGACCCGGCCTCGGATAAAGCGGATGAAGATGGATGGATGGATGGATTAAACCCTCCAGACATCAGTGAATCAAACGGACGTTCTAAGACATCGAAGAAGTTCTTAGGAAGTGAGGAAGACCATCACCCTGTAAAGCTAAAGAGAAGTCAGAGGTGGGATGAGGACATCTACACGGTTAGAAGGGGGAGGGTGTAGTCCTGTCTGCAATTATTCGGGCTTGCAGTATAAAGAAAAGAAAAGTTTACGGTTATAAAAAATGGTTAAAATATAAATAGTTGATAAAAGGTTTAAAAATCATATGCTTGGGTACAAATGTATTTCATTTACAGTTAAGAGTCCAATCAATAAAAGGGTTTCATGCTTTAGAGTTCATTTACTGTGCAGAAGCAATATGTTGGGGTGTAACCTAAATTTGTTTATCCATCTAATGTCAGTTATCTAAATGTTGTATTATCATTGGTTGATGTGCTGATGAGCCAGTCAATGTCACTCTTCTCTGTTATGGGGGTGGGACGAGTGGTAAAGGTTTGTGTGAATCTGTGGGAGCGGACACAGATGCTAAGTCCGAAGAGAGAGATGTCGTAAGGCAAACGTGGTGTGGATTTTGCATCTAAGTGTATCTCTGAGGTCGACTACCTGTGGTCCTGATATTACTTATTTGTGATCTGCAAGAGGTAAATGAGAGTGTGTGCCTTGACATTTGTACTGTAACTATTCGTTATAGTTGTAAAATGGCGTGATATGTGATGCTAACTAGCGGCTTGCTAATTAGCGCAGCTTACCGTGTTATGTGCTGTGATACCATGCTGTATGTTTAGCTCTGTGATTTTCAGTCAAAGCATGCTAATGCTAAATCGTTATGTGATAGCATTTGGTATTGTAGCTCAAGTGTTTTAATATGTTTAGAAGCCGAGGGACGCTGTGGAAGGAGAGGGAGAGAGAGGTTTCTGCCCGGATGGACCCTGCTGTTTTCTCGCCCCTGACTGTCTTCACTACTGATGAACTAACTGCCCGTTTCTGATTGCCCCACTAACAAACTCATTGGACTCATGAGTACTAACTGGAACTAAAGTGCACGTATTTTGTTTATTGCTCAGTTTGAGTGAAGCGGCCATCAGTTTTAGGCCTCACCGCACCCGAACTTCGAATCAGGCCTGCAACAAGCACTGTGCTACAGGTGTAGTGTGGACAGGTTAAAGTGTGCGTGTGTGTGTGTGTGTGTGTGTGTGTGTGGGCCCACTGTTACAAATTTGGTTAAATTGAGTAAGTGTGTATTTGTAACCAAAGTTATTTTCAAAGGTTGAAATTCATCCCTTTTAAAGATGTGAGCTGTTGTAACTGAAATAACAGTTGGCACCAAAGAGTTATTTTGTTTGGATAATCTTTTATTTATAACCCATGTAGTCACATTTACCGTGGTTTTGTTTGTTTATTTGAATTTAATTCATTTCATTTTATAAAAGTAAGTGTTTATTTTACTTATTTCTTCGTTGTCTAAATAAATACCCGGTGAGGGATTTGTGTAAAATATAGTTGTGGTGGTCCTTATTAATTCAATTAGAGGGTATCAAGTATCATAATTAGTTCAATTAGAGGGTATCAAGTATCATAATTAGTAGCACTACGAACCCAGGCCCAGTCTCATTGTACTATATACCCTAGCGTTACCATAGCTACGTGGGACCCGGGTTACATTAGTAACTACAACACTGGTACTAAGAGCCATTTCTGAATACTGACAACTGAAACTGAATTTTAAGTAATATATAAAATTGCTGCCAAAACAGATTAACTCTAACGAAGTATGGCACTAAAGCCAAGAACTAATACTAAAATTAAGGGAAGGATATGTTAGCAATAACTGTTACCTTAAGGTTAGCTAGGTATAGTTAAGCAGTAATTAACAGCACTTTAACTCAAAACTCCTAAATAACTCCTATATTTTATAAAAATTCTAAGTTTCACATCTCTCCAGAGAATTGACATATTTTCAGTACATTAAGATAAACTGATAAATGCTACTTACTGTAAGGTCTGACAACATACCAAGCAATGTACCCTCCATCTTTGGGGGTATCCAAATTCATGGGCTGCATCCTCCTAAGGCTGTATTTGTAGGCCGATTGCGTCACAGCGACACGACGAAGGCTGTACAAATTCGTAACATCTGTCCCAAAACCTAGGCTGCATCCTTCGGAGGCCGCTGTTATGGAAAATCTTGAATAAAAACTGCAAACAACAGGCGAGTGTGTCTTTTGAAGTGTGGTTTATTAAAAAAGAAAAGAAAAACACTGCAGTGGAGAAAAACATTTAGATCACACACCTAACCCGTTTTTCTGAGGGAAAGACATCACCCTGAACCCTTTTATACCTCCCAAACAAGGAACATTCCACAGCAGATCCTTCTCTCTTCAGTCTAGGAACAGTTCTGACCAACCGTCCTCTCCTCTGCAACAGGATGTCCAGAGCCCTCAAGATGAAAATGAGTCTGCTGTGAAGTTGCAATAAAACTTGGGACCCACTTGTGATCACATTCCACATGCATACAACTGATGTTAAGAGTGACTTTTCTATACTGAGTACAGAAAGTGTTACTACTATTACTAAAGTGATGTGATTAATACGTAAACTAAAGAAATTTCCAGTACACCGCATTTAAAGGCCGATTACGTCAAAGCCAAACTGCTGTTTCAACTGAAACTGAAACTGAACTGATAGCTAGATGGGAGGTCAAGGGTCATTAGAGCCGGTGAGAACACTGGACTCCCAGCATCGTTTTCAGATCACCGCGGTCTTTCGCTACTCCGGTTAAACGTGATAGATAAGTCACTCAGATAACTTAAAAATGTTTGGCTTTTTTCAGTGTTTTATTTGTTCATGAGTAAATCGGTTTGGCTGAAATTAAAGTTATTAGATTAGATAAAATAAAACTTTATTAATCCCTCGGGTGGGTTCCTCCTTGGTTTTCACACAGCTGAATAGAAAACTGATTAAATAGAAGTGTGAGATGGTCGAGAATTTACATCAGTGTCCTGTTATTTCTGTCGCAAATCTGAAGGCTAGATCGTTCAAATTCACAGCAGTTTACTTCCAGCCTAACCGACCTTCTGATGACCCGGCCCACAAAGACCCCAAAGGACGGGTCTCAGGAGGATGCAGCCTATGAATTTGGACACCCCTTTTGTCTCCTTTGTTTCAGTGGCGCGAAAAGATAGCGCCCCCTTCCCTCCGCTGGTATGTCATGTTGCTGGGCAGAATTTGATTCAATTTTCAGCATGTGCATTCTTTCTTACTTCATTTTCTGCTTTAACTTCAATTTTATTGCCTTAGTTCACATGTGAACGGTCAAAATTAAGCCTGTGTTCTGTGTGTATACTTCAGGTTATAGGATAGCCAGGGCCAGTAATTGGTATATATACACATATTGAGAAATAAAAGATGAATGTTCTTTCAGAATTTTAGAACACCATACACACCTTGATCCACATTACATCATTTTTTTTTTAATTGTTCAAAGTAATGAGAATAGGATTGTGTAAAACAAACAATAACTAAACATTTTATTTATTCAGTTGATATAGTTGTAATACATTGTTAATGTACAGTTTAATTGACTAAACACAGGGTTATCACCCAATTACTGAGCTGCTACTTTTAGGTCCTGTTGTTAGATTCTGAAAATAACGCACAAAATGTGTTAACACATTTGATGTGTTGCACAGTTTAAGTGTGATTTTACACATTTTCAAAGTTTACACATTTTCTTACACGTGTTATGTTAAAATTCACACAAAATATGTTAATATTATAACGACACATTTTGTGTCATTTTTTAACACATCCTTTTTAAAAGTGTAGTTTTCTGAATACTTTCCAGATTGACTGCACTTCTTTAAGCAAGTATCTGTATTTTCCAGATATTGCAAAATGACAAAATTGGATTACAATTTAACACAATACATGTGACACACCCTTCTCTGAGCTGTAATATGACACAGCACTGAAAAACATGTTGTTGGATTGCTAATGTGACACCACAAGCAAGACAATGTTCAGCAGTGAAATTACAGTAGTGAAATTATTAAAATGTCTCATAGTAAAATAATAAAAAAAGGACCTGCACAAGCAAAGTCTGCTTTTTAGTTCCAAGACTAGCTATTGTACCTCAAAAGTATCCCTCAACGCAGGAGAGTATCTGGAGATATAAAACAAGAGCTCAGTAGTACAAATAACGTAGCAGAACTTATTCCAGAGTTTACTGACTCCTGTAAGATAAATGACAACATCTCTGTGTTTTCAGTCTATATTCTAAGTGTGGTTTCCTCAGTGGGTCCTTGTGTGCGAAATCAGTGCAATGAAACCTGTTTCACAAGATCCTCCTCTGAAACAAATCAAAACTGAAGACAAAATATCCTTTAGCTGGATGAGCTGAATGTCTCAGAGGAATGTCAATATTCCAGTAATGACACATTCACTGCAGTCATAGGAGTCATCCAGGAAGTAAAGGCATACACCAGTGGTTGAAGTGGAAATGACCTCAGCACACTCTGAGGTCGAGGTGTTTAACATCATTCTTGTACTCCATCCACTGAAGAGAAGTTCAACAGTTTCCAAAGCCCTTATCCATAAACTGAAGCTTGACATTGGAGTTAAGGCCACAGTTTTTTTGTACCTCTGGAACAGATTCAGGAAGTCTGGGTAGAGCCACACTTTGACCACTGATAAGTCTGCAAGCATCATTGCATGTCTTAATCTGTTTATGATTGAAAATAATTGTTGCATATGCTTCATATGATTTTTAGGGAAAAGGTTATTTCATTTTTTACAACAGAGAGGAACATCACATTTGCTTCTTAACTCTGAAAATAAACAGACATCCAACATCTTGGTGAATCATGAAAGAAATAAAGTGATTCTATGCATTTTTGTGTGAGACATCTAGTACACATGTCACATCAAACATGAGAAATAAGAGTAAATATGGAAAAAAATATTTTGTTTTTGTGAACAGGAGTAATTTCATTTCAGGTGTCTGTAATATCTAAGGTAGTTCATCAGAAGGTCAACAAGTAAATTAAAATGAGTTTAATAAAAAGAATGAAACCTTTTATAGGAAATTAACCAAATACTGAGATTCTGCATAGATCAGTCAAAGCAAGCTGGTCTTCAAAAGATTTGAGTAGAAGAACATCCACAGACATGCACATCAATGCAAGGTGTTAATTATATATATTAGATCTTGGGATATTATTTATAATTGGAATGATTTATCACAAAATTATCTTTAGCAATCTGGAAGTGAAATACATATAATTAATCACTCTAAGATATCTGAATAATACTCACCATAATGCAGCATCTAAACCACAGTCTCTCTGCAGGAACACGAGGTGACAGGACCAAAAACAGGTAGCAAACAAAATGAATTGTTACATCTTTTTGTTAATATAGTGAGAAAATGCACTAAAAAAGTTAGACTAAACAAACAACATTAAAACTGAGTATAAGGCTATTCAGGGTTCGTATTTATAATAAACTACACTGAAGCACTTTGATGTATCTTGGTCTTTTAATTGTGCTATAGAAATAAAATTGAAACTGAAACTGAACTGAAACTACACTCATTTTTATTACAAATATTTTTGTGTTAAACTGTTATTACTGATCAGTCAGTGTCTCTTGGTGTAACCTGTGAAAGACGCTGAAAGGAGTTTCTCACTAGAGGTATGCAGGCATGATTAAAAAAAAAAAGATCTGTATGTTGTTTTGAACAGAAGCCTGAAATATGGATTCTGTGGACATGTGAAACTAACAATTCATAAAGTGTCAGGACACGAGACCTTTAAATGTGCAGTTCAATTTTACCATGTAAACTGCATATTTAAAGCTTTTTCTCTAAAATGAGGAGTAACTTTGTTCTTTTGTTACTGGGTCGTCACGAAGTCAGCCTGCTACATACATCCTTATTCTCTTTGTATGTGTGATTGTTTGTTCATCAGACACACTGATAAACAGAAACCAAAGAAATATTTTTCCTTTATAATCTAAGTCAAGTGAACTGACCTTTTAAACTGTAGTTTACAGTGTGGACTCTCCAGGTAATCATACAGCTGTTTCATCCCTGAGCCCTCCAGGTTGCATGCTATTAGATCCAGATGTTTCAGATAGGGGGGGTTGGACTTCAGAGCACTGAGCAGAGCAGCACAGTTCTTCTCTGACAAAGTGCTGTTCTCAAGTCTGAATAACAATCACGTGAGTTACAAAGTATTCTTTTATTAAATTACCTTTGTCTTATAAGAAACCAAGTGGATATCTAATGGACTATTGACTACAGACCATTGCAAACTGTACAGATTACTGTCAAGTGCAACAGGTAGCAGAAAAATCACATTTGGCACAACAGCATCAGCTCTCTACACTGTTTAAAAATAACCATACTCCAATTTGCCAGAAAAGTCATTGTGTTTTGTTCATGCTGTAATTTAAAAAAAATCTTAAATAGTTTACATGTACTTGCAGCATTTTTGATGATATTCATAATCATTTGAAGACTCCTAAAATATTTTGTGTTATGAATATGAAACAGTGAATGGATCAAAAGAGAAAGAAACCTGACAAACACTCACACATTATATATATATATATATATATAACTGACCTGAGTATCTCTAATCTACAGTTTGGATGTTCCAGATGAGTAAAAAGATCTTCTGCGTATATCTCCAGGCTGACTGAGCTCATGTGCAGCTCGGTCAGATGGGAAGGGTTGGAGGTCAGAGCTATGGCCAGAGATCCAATGCTACCCCCATAGACATAAACATCATGAAGTCTGTGTGGAAACATATATTGAAGAAAAAAAAAACATGTTATTATTACAAAGACACATTATAATTATTTTTTCTTCATTTTGACATACCACAGCAAAAATTTCTGGCACAACTTCACCTACTTCCAAGGTGCATGGAGAGGATGAAAGAATTCACAATGCAGGAACTCCAGCAACACTTAAAGGGAAGATGAATAACTTTAATTGACCAACGCGTTTCGGCTTGTGGCCTTCATGAGAGTCATCGTAGTCATGACCCTGATGAAGGCCACAAGCTGAAATGCGTTGGTCAATTATTACAGTTATCCATCTTCCCTTAAGTGTTGCCGGAGTCCCTGCATTGTGAATTCATTTTGACATACTGCATTAACAAACTGGACCCATACGAAAAACGCAAAATTCAGATAACAATTGTGTTTAATAAATTATTTCTTCTTCTTCTTCTTCTTCTTCTTCTTCTTCTTCTTCTTCTTCTTCTTCTTCTTCTTCTTCTTCTTCTTCTTCTTCTTCTTCTTCTTCTTCTTCTTCTTCTTCTTCTTCTTCTTCTTCTTCTTCTTCTTCTTCTTCTTCTTCTTCTTCTTCTTCTTCTTCTTCTTCTTCTTCTTCTTCTTCTTCTTCTTCTTCTTCTTCTTCTTCTTCTTCTTCTTCTTCTTCTTCTTCTTCTTCTTCTTCTTCTTCTTCTTCTTCTTCCGTCCGTCCGTCCGTCCGTCCGTCCGTCCGTCCGTCCGTCCGTCCGTCCGTCAAAACTGACATCTACTTAGGGAAAACATGATTAGCCTATTTCAGTAGCTGCTGGGTCCTGAAAAAGAAACAAGAGTTGGACAACAGGACAGAGCTATGTCTGGTACAGAGCAGATATGAAGGTTGCAGCTGGAAAGCTGCTCCAACCAAACTGGTTAAACAACCACTAATCTTGAAATGCTGTGTGCTTGGGTCCTTCCTATCACAGTCTCATATGATTCATTTATGGGTGCTCACTGTGATGTAATTAAGCTTTAAATAGATATTGTTATCACTGACTGTACTGAATCACTTGAATGATTTACTTTCTATTGCTGAAAATAAATCAATGTGACAACATTCAGTGTTATCCCACTACTTTCACACTTGGCCACAGTGGCTGCTTCAGCTGAAATATAGATGTATAAAAATGAAATCATCCAAATAATTTTCTGTTAAAAAAAGCAACAAAAAAGACATACAAAGCATTTTCCATGTTTGAAATATCTCAACAACATATGTGACAAAATTAATTGACATGTAATGTTTAGAATAAATAACTGGAACAGTGGAATAAGAGCAATGATGTTTTTTAGTAAGAGTAATTTTAGGAATTAAACTATTGATCTACACTGATTTATAATGTTAATCACATCTGGACTCACCGAGCCTTTCGGCAGTTTACCACAGCTGGAACTAGTCTCCATCGTCCCTCCTTTGATGTGTTGTACTTCTCCAGATCCAACTCATCCAAAACCTCCTCTGACATCAGCAGAATATACGCCAGAGCTGAGCACTGAATTCCAGAGAGTTTCTTTTCTGATTTCTTTTCTGACTTTAGGAAGTCTTGGATCTCTTCATGTACTGAGAGATCATTCATCTCAAGCAGACAGTGGAAAATGTTTATGGAGCTTTCAGGACATTTGTCTTCAGTTTTAATATCCTTCAGGTTTCTGATGACTCTCTGGATGATTTCTGGACTGCTCTCTGTCTGACCCAGCAGACCACCTAAGAGTCTCTGGTTGGATTTCATAGAGAGGCCAAAAAGGAAGCGAACAAACAGTTCCAGGTGGCTATTCGGAATTTTCAAAGATTCTTCCATGGCTCTGCTCAGAAAACCTTCAAGGGATGAAATATCTTCGAGAGATATCTTATTTCCTTTATCGTCCTCACTAAGGAAGTTCTGCAGCTCCTCAGTCTTCCTGTTGGTGTAACAGTGGAACATGTAGACTGCAGCCAGAAACTCCTGAATGCTCAGATGAACAAAGCAGTAAACTGGTTTCTGGAAGATCACAGACTCTCTTTTGAAGATCTCTGTACAAACACCTGAGTACACTGAGGCCTCTGTGACATCCAGACCACACTGCTCCAAGTCTTCTTGGTAGAACAGGATGTTCTTTTTCTGCAGATGTTCAAATGCCAGCCTCCCCAGCTTCAGAAGAACTTCCCTGTCAGCATTGGTGAGCTCTTGCTGACTTATCTCTTTCCCCTTGTGGTACTTGTGCTTTCTCTTTGTCTGAACCAGCAGGAAGTGTGAGTACATATCTGTCACGGTCTTGGGCAGCTCTCCTCTGTTCTCTGTAGTCAACATGTGCTCCAGAACTGTAGCAGTGATCCAGCAGAAGACTGGGATTCCACACATGATGTGGAGGCTCCTGGATGTCTTCAAGTGGGAGATGATTCTGCTTGACAGTTCGTTATTTCTGAATCTCCTCCTGAAGTACTCCTCCTTCTGAACATCAGTAAAGCCTCGTACTTCTGTTACCCTGTCAACACATTTAGGAGGAATCTGATGGACTGCTGCAGGTCGGGAAGTTATCCAAATGAGAGCAGAGGGAAGCAGATTCCCCTCGATGAGATTTGTCAGGAGCTCACTGATGGTTGACTTCTGTGTGACATCAGACACAAGCTTCCTGTTGGTGAAATCCATCAAAAATCTGCTTTCATCCAGGCCGTCAAAGATGAACAAAAGATTACACATCGTGAGCTGCTCTGCTGTGACGCTCTGTAATGTTGGATAGAAAACATGGATCAGCTCCAGGAGACTGTACTGCTCATCTCTGACCAAGTTCAGCTCCCTGAATGAAAGCAGAACCACCGCACTGATGTGTTGGTTTTCTAGGCCCTCTGCCCAGTCCAGAGTGAACTTCTGCACCAAGAAGGTTTTTCCAATGCCAGCAACACCATATGTCACAACCACTCTGATGGGTCTCTGTTTGTCAGGCAAGGTTTTAAAGATGTCCTGGCAGCTGATTGGTGTTTCATGGAGGATCTTCTTCTTGGAAGCGTTCTCCACCTGCCTCACCTCATGGCGGTAGTTCATCACTTCACTATGCTCCTCTGTGATATAGAGCTCAGTGTAGATCACTCTGAGGAGGGCTGTGCTTCCTGTTTTTTCAGTTTCTTCAAACACATGTTCATATGTTCTCTGCAGAGTGACCTTTAACGCATCTAGAACATTTTGCAGACCAGGATCTGTTGAAAGAATGGAAAACAATGAAACTAGACAGCAAGAAATCTTTTCAGTGTTTTTAATGTCTGAATAACAGGATAATTGAAAAAAAAAAAAATATCAACAGAAAGATGTTATTTTTTTCTTTGTGCACAGCTACTCTTACTGGCTCTGGATCTGATTCTGTATTTTTCTCCACACTGGGAACAGAAGTCTTTTGATGAATCCTTCAGGACATCCTGACACGACACACAGCAGGACACTGGCTTCCCTACAAAAACTTTATCCCTCTTCTCTCTGTGGACACCAAGAAAAAATTCTTCTGATCAAATAAAACCAGTAAAATAAGAAATACCAAAGTTTAGAATTAGAAATTCAATTAAATTGGAAATGAATCTGCAAAATAGATACACCGCCACTCATGTCTACAGCTGCATATTCATTTTTAATTAATTATATATTTTGCTAATGAGTTAAAAAAAATATATTTGAATCGACAAATGTTGAGATGGAATTATTTTCAGTGCCTCAATTCTATGCTTTACATTAACTAAAGCGCCATATAGTGTAGTATTAAGTGGACACGGCCCTGAAAATCAAGGCATTTTATTACGTGTCCTTGGGGGGGGTAGAATGCTGTAGACTCTCGCTTACGCTTACCTGGGAGAAAGTAGATAACAGGGCACCATCTTCTAGTGGAAAGTTACTGGGACACTGTTGTTTAGACTAGAGAGGGACCAGCAGGCACCTAGTTTTTAGAGACAAAGGTTTTTGATTTCTGTTTGTCAATGTGTGCTGCTGGAACTGCTGCAGTTGAGTTTGATGTTTGATGCTGAGCTACGAAAATCCCCAAGTACATGTAATAAAATTAATTGATTGTTTATTCTCAGGATAAACCGGAATGGAATATTACACTGTTTTATGACGCATTATACTGATGATTTAAAAGAAATGCTTTTGGGTAGAATCATGACCTTATTTCTCTGATTAGAGAGAACAGAACATACTGAACAGGAAACCAAGATCGGAACTTAGGCTCACTGAGAGAGAGAAGGAATGTGAATGCTTAGTTTGGAGGGGGCCGAAGCTATAAGAATGTGAGAAACGGTCAGACAATTCGAGATTTTGCCGGACACCCGCCTGTGCAAATCTCCTGTCCGGACGTTAGTAATGCTCAAAGTGTTGTATGGAATAAAGAGAATTGTAGTGATTAAAGTGATGATTGAGCATTAAACACAAAGTGTTATTCTTCCTTCAGCCCGAAGATCAGAGAATTGGGGTATTTAACAGCGGAAAAAAATGTTCATATAAATGTGTGAGTTAAGAGCTTTTGTTCTAGTATTTAAATGAAGCTTATTATATATAAGCTTTACATCACCTCCACTTCCTCACGCTATCAAGCTCATTGTGACATCACTGGTCTAGTCCAATCATCTTTCTGCCAGCCTTTTTGAGGCCAACCCAGCAGTGAATAGAGTTATTTTTGTTTCCTCTTCTTAAAGCAGGACAACTGTATTAGTAGGATCCTTACAGTGAATGATCACGTAACTGAATTCAATAAGAATCAGATAGTAGACTATAACTCAGATGCAGCAGTGCAAACATTAGGACCCATCTTGCCTTACTTCTCCACATCAGCTGTTAATCCTGTTGTGTGTGTGGGGTTTTTTTGTACAAGCCGTGACAGTTTTTGACTTCCAAAGAGTTGGAGAAATTATTAGACATACCTACACTCCCAGTCAAAAGTTTAAACACACTTTCTCATTCACTGTTTATGTTTTTTTTTTCTCTATTTTCATGATGATTTCCATTGTTGATTCTCAGTGAAGTTATCAAAACTATGAATAAACACATTTGGAATTAGGTAGTAAACAAGAAAGTGTGAAATAATTCAAAACATATTTTACATTCTTTAAAATAGCCATCGTTTGCTTTGATTGCTGCTTTGCATACTCTTGGCATTCTCTCGATGAACTTCATGAGATCATCTCCTCAAATGGTTTTCCAACAGTCTTGAAGGAGTTCCAAGCGATACTCAGCACTTGTTGGCTCTTTTGGCTTCACTCTGCAGTTCAGCTCATCCCAAACCATCTCGTCTGGGTTTAGGTCAGGTGACTGGAGGACAGGCTATCTGGGGCAGCACTCCATCACTCTCCTTCTTGGTCAAATTGCCCTATACAAAGCCTGTAGGTGTGTTTGAGGTCATTTTCCTGTTGAAAAATAAATGATGGTCCAAATAAACGCAAACCAAATTGGATGGCATGTCGCTGCAGGATGCGGTAGTAGCCATGCTGGCTCAGTGTGCCTTCAGTTCTGAATAAATCCTCAACAGTGTCATCAGCAAAGCACCCCCACACCATCACACCTCCTCCTCCATGTTTCACAGTAGGGCCCATGGCTGTAGAGACCATCCATTCACCTTTTTTGTGTCACACAAAGACACACCCGGTGAAACCAAAGATGTCAAATTTGGACTCAGACCAAAGCACAGATTTCCGCTGGTCAAATGTCCATTCTTTGTGTTCCTTGGCCCAAACAAATTTCCTCTGCTTTTTGCTTTTCCTTAGTCGTGATTTCTTGCTATTTGACCATAAAGATCTAATTGACACAGTCTCCTCGGAACTGTTGATCTAGAGATGTGTCTGCTACTGGAACTTTGTGTGTCATTTCTGTGGGGCTGTAATCTGAGGTGCAGTTAAGTTGCGATTTCTGAGGCAGTGGCTGAGGCTGCTTTTTTTACCAGGACTTACTGACCTTCACTTCTTAAAGTAATGACGGGCTGTCATTTCTTTTTACTCAGTTGATTGGTTCTTGCCATAATATGAATTGTAACAGTTGTCAAATGGGGCTGTCAGCTGTGTACCTGAATTCTGCACAATGCAACTGATGGTCTCAACCCCATTAAAAAGGCAAGAAATTTCACAAATGAACCCTTTCAAGGCACACCTGTGATGTGAAAGCCATTTCAGGTGACTACATCATGAAGATCATTTAGAGAAGCCCAAGGGTTTGCAGCGCTGTCAACAAAGCAAAGTGTGGCTACTTTGAGGAATCTAAAATATAAAATATATTTTGAGTCATTTACCGATTTTCGCGAAAGTTATAAACTGCCTCCAGAACCCAGTTAAGGCACAATAAAACCTATTCAACAAAAACAGTGATGCAGTTCAGCCTTTTTTCGCTCAGCCAAGCCGTCTCTGTTGCTGTGTTGAGCAGCCTGTGTCAGTAACCTCTTTCACACGTCACTCACTCTTCCAGGCATGTACTGCGGTCTCATAAGGAAACTCAGCTTTATGACATAAAGTTTTTTCTTGTTCCTGAATACAAATATCTTTTAAAGTATTGTTTGAAATAAGTATTCCTAAAACAACGTCATTTGTGACTTTCCGAATACCGTATTCGGGTTCGGCTGCACCCCTAGTAGTTCCTGTCCCGATTCGAAATATTGAGGCAAGGAACAAACCAACACTGGCCCAGAAGAGTTCAGTCAAAAGATGATTTATCGTTTGACTGAATGAACATAATATGCATCAGTTACAGTAAATGATCAATTAAAAATAGCTACACCTACAATAGATTGTGAAGACATTGCGCTCCACAAAGCTTGAAACCTTAAATAGACTGAGCATCAATTCTCAATGAGCACATCATGCAAATGTGTGTATAAAATGATTATGGCTGCACCTGTAATAAAATGTTAATCTGATACCAGTAGCTGTAATAAACAGTTTAATGCAATGTTAATGATATAGAATATATATTGTAGCAGTAAAATAATTCCTCTATTTCCACATTCCAAATGCCCATACAGTTCCCCAACCACCACTTTTTTTTGCCTGTCCCATCAGAATTATTGTCTGAATAATAATAATAATAATAATACTAAACTTTATTTATAAAGCACACTTAAAAACCAAGGGTATGCCAAGGTGCTTAACAAGTAACATAGAGAATAAAAGGAAGATAACAGAAATAGGACCAAAGCAAGTACTAGGTATGCAAGCAGATAGCTGTCACTGATACATAGGAAAGCAACAGATACAGAACAAACAAGGAATTAAATGAGCATAAAAGTGCATAATATAAAATCATGAAAGAAATGTTAACTAGAGGGAAAGGCAAGATTGAATAAGTGGGTTTTTAGTCGTAATTTAAACAGTGCTACAGAATCAGATGTGCGGATATCAAGAGGAAGAGTATTCCACAGTACCGGGGCAGCCAGAGCAAACGCACGGTCACCCCGGGAGTTTAGCCGAGATCTAGGTTGCGTCAGAAGTAGTTGAGTGGCAGATCTAAGTGTTCTAGCAGGAGTATGTGGCTTGAGAAGTTCACTAAGATAACTCGGTGCTAATTTATTAGTGCAAGCTAGCTAGAACAGGAGTAAAAGGGCAAAATTTCCTGGTACCAGTCAAGAGGCGGGCTGCCGCATTTAGGACTGTTTGCAGTCTAAGAAGAAGAGAAGAGGGAAGACCGTAGTACAAGGAATTATAATAATCCAACCTTGAGGACACAAAAGTGTGAATAAGCTTCTCGAGGTCCTCATGTGGAACATAATGCCTAGCCTTAGAGATAAGGCGCAGTTGAAGGCCAAGAAAGATGCCCAGTGGATTTACTTTACCAAGTGGATCATCATGGCCTTGCCATATTGGTCCATTTAATTGACCTGTAGTAGTAGTAGTAGTAGTAGTAGTAGTAGTAGTAGTAGTAGTAGTAGTAGTAGTAGTAGTAGTAGTAGTAGTAGTAGTAGTAGTAGTAGTAGTAGTAGTATTATTATTTTATTTTTGGTTGTTACAGATGGGACAGACATGACTGGGGGATAGGACAGGGAAAAAGAAAGCCCAGCCACCACTTCTGATAGGCACAAACACACTAGATGTACTTTGTGAACTCTAGCGTGACAAATGTAGTGAATTAATGAACCGTCACAACATGGTTTTGTTATGCTGGTGAGGCTGCTTAGACCTGCATCTGCTATGACAGTTACATTTCATACCCATTGCTTTCTAATCTCAAACAAAACCTGATGTGAAAGAGATTAAACGCAATTCAATGACTCCACCCAAGGGCGTAGATTTGGCATGGACGGAAGGGAAATGTCCCCACCAATATCCAGCGATTATTGAATTGTCCCCACCAATAATTTGATCTCTTCGAGTAAAGAAAAACAAAACCGATAGAAAGAAAAAAAACGATCTGTCAACATCTCATTCACCTAGCGGTGCAGAAAGACTTAAATTACGTTCTCTACTGGAGTCCTACATCATGTAACAAGGGAAGTCTGTTTAGTTTTAGCAGCGGCAATCCTGCGCTGCGAGGACCTGAAAGGAGGAGAGGAGGATGGCAGCAAAAAGGAAGAACGTGGATATAAGAAAGTATTTTTCAAAGAAACCTGTAAGTCACTTAAAGTCAAGTTCACTCATAAAATCTGTCCATCATAATAACGTTACAGGCTATGCTAGGCAATACATGCCAACCCTCCCGTTTTTTCTCGGACAATCCCGAATTTCAGTGGCCCTCTTATTAGTCTTTCTGGGTTGCAAAATAAACTTTTAACATATTTTCAGGCGAGAATGTAGCTGTGTAAACTTCAAATATCTGAGCCGGGGAGAACAGCAAATTCCCGGCACATCGTTTTAGGCTTTGGCCCACATCAGTCTAAAATTGTATGTAACCATGAATAATGTGTTGCCATGTCCACCAGGAGAGACTGGACAGTATAGATGTAAAACAAACATGCCAGCAGTTTATCTCAGTTAACGAGAGGAGAACGCATGTGTTTGGCTCCTTCACATAGTGGACATTGAGTTGTTGTGTGGGGCACCAGTACTCCATGTCTGTTGCTGTAACAGTAGTTCATGTTTAGAATAAAAAAATCCCAGCTCACTGATGTGATCGGGGCAATAGTGCCTAAAATGTTGCATAATTTTGCTGAGAGATCTTTTACTTTGTGGTAATCTTAGATGAGTAGTTTTATGGACAAAAACCAGCAGGTCATTCAGTGTTCCCTTAGTGCTAATGTGTCAGAGATGTTGGTGCACTATAACTGAACTAATGTTGTTAAGTCCTTAAAGTCATATTCTTTTATTGTCATGACTGTATTTGAAGCAATTTTTATTTTTGTATGATACCAGATTTATATGGAATATGGCTGAACTAAACTAAAGTATAAAATACTTAGTCATTTGTTTAATAGTAATTTAACATTATATAATTCACATATAAAACTATGAATTGTAATTTTAAATGTTTTAAAAGCATGTAGAATAGCATATGTAGGCAAGTATATTTCTCCTTTTTTATTAAGAAGCAAAGACAAAAATGAAAAAAAAAAAAAAAAAAAAAAAAAAAAAAAAAGAAACAGGGCAGAGTTCAGTGGTTGAATCATCGTCCCCAGCAATGCCAAAACCAAATATATGCCCTTGACTTCACCCCTGCAAATAAAGACTCCAAAAGCATCTTCACTCAGTTTATAGCAGAATCAGCCTCTTACTGTGTGCCTGAGGATCTGGATTCATGACTGAAGACTGGAGGGAATTCTCTGGACATGTCACTGCTCATAGACATTGAGGTGGATCCTGGAAAATCTCCTCTGTGATTGAGGTGCTGACGTCTTCAAACACAATCACAGAATGAAGAACACATTTTTCTTCTACATGTATCATCCGTATTCACTAATCATGCCATCAATTACCAGGATAAGGAGTCACAGCAAGCAGGCTAACCAACTTGCTATATTTAGGGGGGAAACACATAATACACAATGCTTGTTTTGTGGAAATCATTTAAATCAATTAAATGAATGTTTGATCTTGAACAGACTTTGTCTTTGATACTAGAAACTTGCTAATACGTTAATAAGGTTTAAACTATTTTTTCACCATTTTTGGACGGTAGAGTTTACCCTATGACTTCCAAAAATGGTGTTTTAGCTTTACAGAGAAATGTTTGTTCCAAATGCTTCATGTCATACCTATTTATCTTTAACTTCAAACAAAACCTGATGTGGAAGAGATCAAGCACAATTCAGTGACTCCACCCCCGCAAACCCCATTGAAATGACATCAAAGACTCCAAAACCAATATCATGTTCACTCAGTTTATAGCAGAATCAGCCTCTTACTGTGTGCCTGAGGATCTGGATTCATGACTGAAGACTGCAGGGAATTCTCTGGACATGTCACTGCTCATGGACATCGAGGTGGATCCTGGAAAATCTCTTCTGTAATTGAGGTGCTGACGTCTGCAAACAGACACAGGATGAAGAACATATTATTCTTCGAAATGTTCCATCAGTATTCACTAATCATGCCATCGGTTACCAGGATAAGGAGTCACAGCAAGCAGGCTAACTAACTTGCCATGTTTAGGGGTTAAACACATAATACACATTGAAATCAACAAAGCTGTTGTGTGGGTGCTTGTTTTGCAGAAATTATTTTAAATGAATGTTTGATGTTGAACAGCCTTGGTCTTTAATACTAGAAACTTGCTAATATGTTAATACGGTTTAAACTATTTTTTTCACCATTTTTGGAAGGTAGAGTTTAGCCTATGACTTCCAAAAATGGTGTTTTAGCTTTACAGAGAAATGTTTGTTCCAAATGCTTCATGTCATACCTATTTATCTTTAACTTCAAACAAAACCTGATATGGAAGAGATCAAGCACAATTCAGTGACTCCACCCCCGCAAACCCCATTGAAATGACATCAAAGACTCCAAAACCAATATCATGTTCACTCAGTTTATAGTAGAATGAGCCTCTTACTGTGTGACTGAGGGTCCAGGTTGATGATTGAAGACTGGAGGGAATTCTCTGGATGCATCACTGCTCGTGGACATCGAGGTGGTTCCTGGAAACTCTGGTCTTTGTTTATGTTGCTCACGTCTGCAAACACAAACATAGAATGAAGAACACATTGTTGTTCTGCATGTACCTGTTGTTGGCGACAGAGCTGCTGCTGTCACAGTGTCAGATTTATGAGGCTGAAGAAATGCACTGAGCGGACTGGAGGTATTTTAAGAAAGGAACATAAAACATGTGTGGGTACTTGTTTTGTGGAGATCATTTTAAATTAATGTTTGGTTTTAACAGCCTTGGTCACAAATACTAGAGACATGCTAATATATTTATAAAGTTTAGACTAATTTTTAACCATTTTTGAAAGGTAGAGTTTAGGCTATAGCTTCCAAGCCACAAAGGGCTTTCAGAGGTTCCTGCTCAAAAATGACATGCCCAGTGTGAATGGAGTATTCCTCTGCAATTATAAACTCTTTATAAACAATCTTTGTATCAAAGTAAAGTTAACACTTGTGAAAATTCATCAGAGGTGTAGATATTACAGCAGATGTTAATGTGTCAACGTTACTGAGGCTGGAGCACAGACAAAGTAAGTAATTTTTTTTTTTTCCTCGCCTAATTTACATATTTTTTTAAAGAAAAAAAACCCCATTTAAAATATGCTTTAGTTCACATTTTAATCCAGAAAATCAACAATTAACATATAAACATCATGTGAAACATCATCTGTGCAAAGATTTATGCTTCTGAAGTGAAACAGTGAAATATTACAGCATCTTTAATAAATAAATATTCAGGAGTTTGCCCAATTTTGGCACACTATAGACACCATATTTGAGTTGAATTTTATAGGTATTAAAGAGCAGAAATGATTTTATTTCATTTATTTGCCTGAAAATGCTTGCTTTTTAAAAAAAATATTTTTGAAGAATTAACCACACATTCACAGCCAGCAGGCCCATTCTCTCGTGTGCCATAGACAGCTTGAATCAAGGGTCTCAAACTTAAATGAGCAGTGGGCCAGTAATTTGCTGTTCTGGAATCTGTGAGATTTCAGCTCGCTAACAAGCTATTTCTTTTGTGTTTACATGTAGTCGGGGGAGTTTGTGGCTCTGTTGTTTAGGTTTAGTGGACTTTTGCGTAAGTACGTAACTGTTCTTTTAGTCATTGCTTGTTTTCGCTGTGTTTGGTGGTTGTAGAAATGTTTAATATAAGCATTTATATGAGACTGAGATTTCTCCTGGACACCACACACACGCTAATATTTTCATAAAAGACTTGATGTAACGGAGGGTTAAATTGCAGTCCACCCCCATTGCCGAAGGTACCGGGGGCTTTGAGGCACTTCTTACTTACAGTTACTTTCCAGAGAAATGTTTGCTCCAAATGCTTCATGTCATACCTATTTATCTTTAACTTCAAACAAAACCTGATGTGGAAGAGATCAAGAACAATTCAGTGACTCCACCCCTGCAAACCCCATTGAAATGACATCAAAGACTCCAAAACCAATATCATGTTCACTCAGTTTATAGTAGAATCAGTCTCTTACTGTGTGACTGAGGGTCGAGATTCATGACTGAAGACTGGAGGGAATTCTCTGGACATGTCACTGCTCATGGACATCGAGGTGGATCCTGGAAAATCTCCTCTGTAATTGTGGTGCTGACGTCTGCAAACAAATAGAATGCAGAACATTATTTTTCTACATGTACCTTGTGGACACTGAGCTGCTTCTCTCTCAGTGTTAGACTTATGAGGCTGGAGAACTACATTTTCTCACAACTAATATACTCTCTGGCACAGTGCTGGGTCTGCGACCCAGTATTTGTGTTTCAGATTCGGATTTAATGCTCCTTGACTTTTATTATTCCTGCTTTTGGTTATCTTTCTTTTTTATGTTCTTAGTGATGTTAGTTCTCCCTCCCTTAGTGTTTATCTCAGCCTGTTTTTAGTCTCTGGCTCCGTGTTTTCTCTGTGTCGTTCCATTCCTCATTTCATGCCGACTCACCCTCGTCTCTATGTTCATTCATCTCCTGGGTCTCCCCAGTCAGTCATGTCTCCATGACACAGTTTCTTGCACTACCTACCTAGTTAGATAGTTTTTGTTAATTTATGTTGTAATTTATGTTAGGTCAGTCTGTCCTGTCTCTAGTTAGCTAGTTTAGTGTTTTTCTGTTAATTTATGTTGTAAATTTATGTTGCATGTAGCACCTTGGCCCTGGAGGAACGCTGTTTCGCTTCACTGTGTAAGTAGACTGTCTGAAACCAGTCTACTCAATAGAGCTGGACTTGGTCTCAGTCTAAAGTTACCTTTGTTTAGAGGTGGCGGGTTGGGGTGAATATCTCAGTATCAGCTCTGTATGTTGGGTTTTTTCAGGTGTGCTGTAGGAGGTGCTTTGGGAGTATACAATACAACTGACCATTGTAAGAGCTTGGTCCACATACCCAGCAATGAGTTGGACTTGTTTCCGGTAGGTTTTGGCCAAAAGTCCGCACTGCAGAGTACACTGGAAGATTCTGCCAAAGGCTAAACTTTGTCAATGATTCTATTCACAATTTATGGACAGAATTTCTATGCATAGCCAAGTGCCGGAAGCCTTGGAGTGGTCTAAGAATCTCATCCTTGTTTTTGCAGATGATGTGGTCCTGTTGGCTTCATCGGGTGGAGGCCTCCAGGTGTTCAGAGCTGAATGTGAAGTGGCAGGAATGAAAATCAGCACCTCCAAATCTGAGGCCACGGTCCTCAGCTGGAAAAGGGTAGAGTTCCCAATCCTGGTCAGGGATGACTTACTGTCCCAGGTTGAGAAATTTAAGTATCTCGGTGTCTTGTACACGAATGAGGGGAGAGGGGAGCAGGAAATCGACAGATGGATTGGTGCTTTGTCTACAGTGATGCGGACATTGTACCAGTCCATCGTGGTGAAGAATGAGCTGAAAATAAAAGCAAAGCTCTTAATTTACTGGTCGACTTATTTCCCTCCCCTCCCCTATGGTCATTGGTAGTGACTGAAGGAGTGAGATTGCAGATACAAGCAGCGGAAATTATCTTTCTCTAAAAGGTGGCTGGCCCCTCCTTTAGTGACATGGTGAGTAGTTCGGCAATCAGGGAATTACTCAGAATAGAGTCGCTTCTCGTCCTCATTGAAAGGAGCCTGTTGAGGTGGTTCAGGCATCTCACAAGGATGCATCCTGCACACCTCCTGGGTGAGGTGTTCTGAGCATATCCAACCGGTAGACCTGGGGTTACCAGGATAATGGGTCACAGCAAGCAAGTTAACTCACTCCTGATGTTTACCCAGGGTTTATCGGTCTTCCTTTGAGCACATTCAAATGCAAGGTGTTGCATTGGGAGCAGCAAACCAATCAAAATCATAAAGAAGTGTACTGCTAGGACAACAGTTATTTTACAAAGGAACATGAAACTACAAAACTTAAAGGGGAAACAAATATCAAGAGCTCAAGTTTATAATACACATTTAAAGCAACATAGCTGTGTGAGTGGTTGTTTATCAAAATCACTTTGAATTGTCAGTGCTTTAAGATCTTTTTCAGAAAGGCTTTATTATGTTAATGAAGTTTATCATATTCTTTAACAATTTTTACTTTGCTTGTTTGTTTAGAATAGAAACAGTCCCTTACTTTGTGCCTAAGGGTCGAGGACTAAGGACTGGAGGTGGAGGACAATCTGTGGACTTTTCAATGCTCATGGCCATGGAGCTGGATCAAGGAATAGCTGCTCTTTCTTAACCAAACCCCTGATCTTTAGGCATCCTGAGAGAGAAACAAGGAACAATGACTTTGAGTACATCAGTGAAAGACAGAAATATATTTATAGAAACCCATAACTTGCAGAACAGGAAATACAGTACACTGAGAGAGGCGCGCACACACACACACACACACACAGTCCAGTCTGTATTAAACCCAGCTGACCCTCTACCTCATAAATTAATAGATACTTTTACAGCTCATTGAAAGACAGCTAACTCAGCACATGAAGAAAAATGTCAGTTTCATCAATAACCAAAGATTCATTTTGATCCATGATATTCCTTTCTTTATGGTCTAACAAACTCCAAAACAAAACTCCAAGTACCAAAACAGATCATAACTATTTCCAGATTTTTTTGTTCCACCTTTAGAAACACTGATATAATTTTTTCCACTAAGAAACATTTTTGTAGTAATTCTGACACCCTATTATTGCTCAGCAACACTCACCTTGTTTTCACTCATCTGCTTCGTGAATTTAAAAACTGAAATTACAGGACTTTGTTTCCTCCTCACCTTAGCAGAGCAGCTCCTCCCCTCTCCACAGGAACTTGTATTACTACATTCCCAGAGTGTGAACCACAGATTGGTTCAGACTAAAGAGAGATATCTTTGCTTAATTCCACAAATATATTTGCATCTTAGGTGACATAAGTGAACTAGATATGGCAGTAAATACATCATATATAATATTGTATCTGTGAAGGTTCTCAGTCATCGTAGTCTAATGAGCTTGGGGGAAAAAAAAGAGTCTGGACTTCTTTAAGTTGCTTGAAGATGGTTCACCTCTCATCCGAGAAGCTTCTTCAGTTCTATGGTCAAATGGTGGAGAGTCCCCCAAGAGGGACATGGACCCCCCTATTGATTCTCTACCTAATCACTGGTAGAGGATCTGTCCATCTGCATCTAAACAACAAAGGTCACTCTTTCGAGGATGCCAATGTTCACATTTTGGATAGAAAAGAAAGATGGTTAAAATAGGAGTGAAATGGACAGAGTGATGATCAAAAGTGATGGCAAATAACACAGTTAATTAAGAAGGCTTTAGCTAATAAAATAACAAAAAACAGTGCTGTTCGCTGACAGTCTCAGCAATGCTCCTTACTCTCTTTTGACTCTATGGACAAACATATGAAAGTGAAGATGTTTTGTTGTTGTTGTTTTACATACAGATACAGTAAAAACTTTCTAATTTGAGTGTTGGGTTTAGAGAGGATAATGAAAGGGAACCTTTATGAAACACAGAACATGTGACCCACATGCTTTTCAACGAACCAAAAGCTGTTGAACAGCATTCCAGACATGTTAGGATGTTTTCAGAGTGTGTTTCTTTTTTCTTTTATCTGTTTAAGTCTTCATTCCTATTTGTGTTTTTTCAGTCGTTATATTATATATTGTACACAGTATAGCAATGTCTAAGGCAGGAGATACAGGGAAAAAGAGGGTGGATAGGGGAAGATGTAATAAAGGAATAGAGTAAGAATAGAAATGCACAATATATCGCCAACTGACGCACCTGTAGAAAAAATAAACATACAGCACCTGGGACACAAAAATTGGGCAATGAATGGGTACACAAATCTCCTTGTGGTGTGTTTGTGTGAAAGAGAGAGAGACAGAGACAGTCAAGCATAAGTGCTTTTTGTCATGAAAATGTATTTGAGAATGAGGGTGGGAAGAAGCAGCAGTGCCCCCAAGAAGCAAGAGGGAGACAGAGTGGATCCAAGACAACACGGCCATCCACAGTCACCAAGAATACCAAAGACCTAAGGCCACACTTCTCACCGATATCTGTATGCCCATCGCAGCAGGAGAAGAAGGAGGGAGGCCCCAGATGGCGTGCCCACCGCTAAAAGATAGAGAGGCCCAGAAATGATTGGCAAGACTGCCCGGTACATGGCAGACGTCCCCCTCTCCCAGCTTTCTGAAGCTTGTCTCAAAACAGGGTTCATTACTTTAAATGTTTCAACACAGTTATTGAATAAACGACAAAGGGAAAATGGCAAACGAAGACAAACTAAACTATACTGGGAAACAACTAAACTACAGCGCAGGAACCAGAGCATGAATGAGAGCGGGCAGAAACAGATGACGGTTGACAGCAGGGAAACACACAGATGAAGCAGGGTGGATACACAGACGGACCAGCAACTAAAAAGATGGAGGACGCGACTTAAATACACACAGAGAAACACAGGGAGATTACACACAGGTGGGGAACACAGCTGGGAGTAATCAACAAGATGAGACAGAGGTAAAACTGAACACACTCACATGAGACGCAGACCTTCACAATAAAACAGGAAACAAGAACACTACACAAAGACGCAGACTCGACACTGAGAGACAGACAGAAAATGACACATAGAACTAAACCCACACACAACATGAGAACACAAATCCTAACCACAAATAAACAGAAACATAGAACTCTAATAATAATCATCATTATAATAATAATACTCATAGTACCCAAAACCACAACAATCATTCAAAAATAAACTAACAATCAAAACTCAAAATACTGGGTCGAAACTGACCCAGAACCGTGACAAAGATGGAAACATCGCGTTAAATTACAAAGAGCAGAGGGTGGGAACACTCACCATTACTGTGTCATAAAAAAAAATCGAATGACCAATTTTGACATTTGAAGAGTGTAGATCGATTGGTTGTTTACACCACTCAACACAAGCAGAACTGCATTACAAAATCAGAAGACACATCATCCAGATTCAGAAGCACATCTCTGTATAGTGCAGAGCTTCCCAAAGTGTGGGGCCCGCACCCCAGGGGGGGCGCAGAGCGATAAGAAAAGGGGGGAAAAAAAAACCCCGAAACACTTGGACACTGCTAGCAGGGGGCGCCCACACAAACGCAAAGCAGGAGATGAAGCATCGTTGAATATGTTTCCAAACCAACTTCATTCTAAGCCAAAGACTAGAAAATATGGTGAAGCATATCTTCCCTTTGGTTTCACCTGCACAAGTGCCAAGGTAGGTCTCCCTGCAGAATTGGTTTTCCCTGCGTCGAGAGCAGCGCTGGGCTGTTCAAATCACGGACAAACAGTATCCCACATTCTTGATTTTTAGTTCACAAACACTTGTTGTAATGACTAACTACTCCTGACATTTTGGAGATGTTAGCTCTTTATATAGTAAAGTTACAGTGGGATATAAACAGAGATGGGCAGTAACGCGTTACTTCTAACGTGTTACTGTAATCCGATTACTTTTTTCAAGTAACGAGTAAAGTAAGGGATTAGTTTTGAAAAAACGGTAATTAGATTACCGTTACTTTCCCGTAAGCATGCTGCATTACTGCGTTACTAAAACCGTGATTTTTTTTGCGAGAGTGTCTCATGACAATGACGTAAGCGAGTGCGACGTTCGTGACAACAGCTGTGTGCAGATCAACAATGGATAATATATCAAGTGCGGGAGAGAGTATGAGCGTGCAGCGTTTAAAGCGTGGAAGTACTGACCTTACTTTGAGTTTGATTCCATAAAAAGTGACAAAAACATTAGCGTCCGCTTTTCACTGTGTGGGAAGAAAACTTCTTTTTACAGCGAAAAAACCCACCTAAAATTCCAAGCAAGCACCGAGTGCGCTACCACGTAATGGGAAATTCACAGAGAAACTCGTGGATTCTTCCACTGACCGCCGTGGCACACTTGCACCAGGGCAAACCTCCGCCTACGCCACTCCTGCTATACAGGTGAAAATAGAGCAACAGGACCGCTGAGTCTTTGACTTTATTTATTTTCTGCTGTGTTTTACTTGCATCTATTTGAAAGAGTGAGTGTAAACAAAAAGAAAAATATTTTATTTTATGTGCTGGAATGTGCAGAAAATAGGTTTAAATGTTAACTCTTTAAGACCAAGTTGTGCAAAGCGCTTTGAGTGCTCAGAAGAGTAGAAAAGCACTATATAAGAACCAGTCCATTTACCACAGGAAATTTATTTTAAGTGTCTTCATAGTTTTGTTTTTGAAATACACCAATTTTTATATACTGCAGGAAAAATGAAAATAAATATTATAATGCAAACTTGCAAAAAAACAGCATATGCATCAAAATAAACTATTTCCAGCAGTGCAGACTTTTAAGTGTTTTAAGCATCAAACATAACTTTTAAAAACACCAGTATAGGCTTATAAGACCCTGATGGTAAAAAAAACTACATTTCCGCGAACATGACGTCATTTCCGGTTTTGGGCAGGTAATGGCGGACATGCGATAGTTCGCGCTGATGTCTATTCCAACCTAGGAAGTGTTACAAACAGCTGATCGGATCGGGAAAGCGTGTTTCTGGAATATTATGTTTTTGTTGCTGCAAGCGCTTTTTATGCAATTTTTGCAAAGCTATATGTGGAAGGAAACCGTGACCTAGGACAAGCTAATGGCATAACAAGTAAGTGCAACTCCTTTCGGTTTCATATCCGAAAAAAAAATATTGCGCTATCTTACGTGGTTCCAGTTCTACAGAGATTTAAAAATAGTTACGCAAAACGGAGTGTGCCCGCTCCGACCGGTTTTAAAGGGTTAAAAGGACATGCTATGTGGAAGTTAACTGATTAACTTCCACAGTTTTTACATGAAAAGCTCACATCAATAATACTTTATTATGTATATTAATGTTTTCAACTGGTGGACGTTAAGAGGTTAAATTGCTTTCATTTACAAAGCAGCTGCCCTGCTGTAACATTCAGTTTTGCCAGTAGGTGGAAGCAACTCTGAGTCATGTCCCTTTCTAAATTCACTGAAAGGTTTAAAAGGAGAAGCTCTTTGCTGTGATCCAGAACGAAGTCCAGCCTGGGTCATAAGTTTGAAGGTTTTCAGACACTAAAACACTTCTCCGTTTTCATGGTGAAGTCCTGAGCACGATGGAGAGGAGTAATAAATGGTACT
The DNA here is from genome assembly GCF_013358895.1 of Oreochromis aureus. Lineage (NCBI taxonomy): Eukaryota > Metazoa > Chordata > Actinopteri > Cichliformes > Cichlidae > Oreochromis > Oreochromis aureus. The sequence goes on from NC_052944.1 coordinate 69,256,375, forward strand.
AAGTAAATGTCTGTATTTTTTTGTTTTGAAAATTCAACCCTTGATTAAAGGAATGGAGTAAAGAGAAAATGTAAACTACTTTTGGATGTTGGTTATTGTGTGACAAAGAAATAAAAAGATAACAGACGCACATGCATCCTGCTACTGAAGCTTTTCTGTACAGTTTACAGCCACTGAATGACGTTCATGTTGTTTTATGTATTTGGCTAGGGTTTAACTCATTTTGGGATCATTCATTTTCTACAATAAATGCAAGTGTGTATCAGCCAGAACCTGACCAGCCAAACTTTCCATTTGACTTTCTTTATTAAACCAAAAGAACTACTCAAGGAAAACATCTGACACCAACTGCAGAAAACAAAACAAAACAAAAGAAACTAAATCACTCCTGTGAGAACAAGAGTCAAGTCGCTGAAGACATAAAGACATGAACAAACAGTTCATGTAGAGTGCTCACAGGACTCTACATAGAGCCCTGCCAAACTGGTACACATGATTAGACCTAAATCATCCTTTCAGCATCCTTTTAGTCCTATTTTTCATTCTTTATGTACAAAATCATTTTAAAAACTTTAGTATGAATGATCAGTAAAAAGTCAATCATAAAGACTGCAGTGTCAGTCTTTGTCTCCGTGGCAGTGTGTGGTTTGTGGCTCAGCTGCAGAGGATCCAGAAAAGGCTGACTGTCAAAGCTGATGTGTGATACAGAGCTGAACTGAAGTGTGAAGCGGGAAAGCTGCTAAAACCAAACTGGTGAAAACAAATTGTAAATAAACAAGCATTCATTTTGAACCATTGTGTGCTTGGGTCCTTCCTATCACAGTCTCATGTGATTAATTTAGTTTAATTTAACTTCATTAAAGACACACATGGGTCCATAGCAAAAAAGAGGAAAAAAAGAAATGTAAACAAATTCCAGATTGGGCTAGGAGCTAGAACACTAATGGTTCCATAACTTCCAATAAAACCTAACTGAACATAATGCACAGTCAGCCAAAGATACAACTGTGTGTCAGATTGATAAATATAGCATGACAGGTAGGTACTCCAACACTAACAAACATTGGGTTTGCACTGCTCCACCTTGGCATCTTTACAACCCTAGGTTTCTCTTCAGCACTGTAGCCAGGCTGACAAAAGTCAGAGCACTGTTGATCCGACCGATCAAAGTTAAGCTGCCACAAACTGCTCCTACAGAGATGCTGTTCAGCTTTATTTAACAGGTAAATCTCACCTGGATAGACCGAAAAGAGGAGTCAAAGAGAAAACTGAGTCCAGCTGAGCTGTTCCAGTTGACATTTAAGATGCAAATCTGTGGATTCAACACTTTCTAAAGGCTGCTGGTGTTTTCTGTCCATAAAAGAACATAGTGGAACAAAGATACAAATTTTGTTTTTTTCCCTCCGCACTACACCCACATTTTGTAAATCAAAGAATGGATATGTGATTAAAGTGTAGTCTTTTGGCTTTAACTCAAGAGGTTTCACAAAACTTTTACATTGACTGTTTAAGACAGGGGTCCCCAATCCCAGTCCACGAGGGCCGGTGTCCCTGCAGGTTTTAGATCTCACCCTGGGTCAACACACCTGAATGACATGATTAGTTCATTACCAGGCCTCTGGAGAACTTCAAGACATGTTGAGGAGCTAATTTAGCCATTTAAATCAGCTGTGATGGATCAAGGACACATCTAAAACCTGCAGGGACACCGGCCTCGTGGACTGGGATTGGGGACCCCTGGTTTAAGAATTAAAGCCCTAGAGCAGGGGTGGGCACCGAGGGCCGGTGTCCCTGCAGGTTTTACATGTGTCCTTGAACCAACACAGCTGATTTAAATGGCTAAATTATCTCCTCAACATGTCCTGATGTTCTCCAGAGGCCTGGTAACGAACTAATCATGTCATTCAGGTGTGTTGACCCAGGGTGAGATCTAAAACCTGCAGGGACACCGGCCCTCGGGGCCTGGAATTGCCCACCCCTGCCCTAGAGGTTGCCTGATGAACAGTTTCATGGCCAGGTGAAATTGAGTCAAAGTGTTGAATTTATGTTTTTATAGTTGCTTACACTAATTTTAATGTAATTTAAAATTTGAGGGCCAAAGAGAGGTCAGTAGAAGTAAGGGAGGGCACCACTGCGCTAACAAAAACAAAACAATCATTGCAGCTCAGCAACACCAAAAAACCTAAAAGTCCATATAAGATAAAGTGCATGATGACATGGTCACAAAATATTACTTTGAAACTTCTGACCAATTTCCAATTTTTCAACCATTTCATTGCAGAACTGGAATCTAATATTCTACATTTTATCTTTCTTGTTTTGTTAAGTAAAACATCTGCATAATACTTCCACCTCTGGATAGCATTTAATTGGAATTTAAGAATGGTTTCTAAATTATTATTATTTACTTCTTTTTTTTTCATAAATTTGTATTTCAGTCCTGATTCTTATATATTTTAATACAAATCCTACCAATTTGATCACGTCTTAACCAGGGTACACTATAATCAATGCACATTCTTCTTTTTTTTTTTAACAAAATCCACTATCACTTGTCATTCATTCTGCACTTGACCACCATACCTACCCTATAGGTCGTCGTCCCTTCAGTTCATTTCACCTGTGTATCGACAGATGTCTGATTCACATCTTTTTGCATTAAAATTAGCCTACTACCCTATTGCTGACAAATTTATTTAGTACATCCTTATACTTTAACCAAATGTACCTAAAACATCATTGTAAAGATTTTAAAAACAGTAGTCAATAAACAAAAACACAAAGAGCATCCTGAAAGCATTCAAAGCTCTTCACTTGTTCCACATATTTTCATGTTACACACTTATTCCAAACTGGATTCGTTTAATTGCTCACAGGTGAGTATGTACAGCCTTTGCTGTGACACTAAAAATTTTGTTTTTATTGATCATCTCTCAGATCACAACATGATTACAGTCCACCTGTGAAAGATTGATTGGATATGATTTGTATGATTATTATGATTTGATAAAGTCCCATAGTTGATAACATAACACAGCACTGAAAAGCACACTGTTGGATTGCTAATGCAACACCACAAGCAAGACAATGTTCAAATGCCATGATCTGTGTGCGGCAATCAGGAGTGCAGGACCCAAAGTGCAGAGTGACGGAGGCAAACATGAACTCAAACTCAGCTTTTATTGTTGGATGGCAAAACAGAACATAAAACTAAATAAACTGGGAATAACTACATTAAACCAGATAGGCAAGGCAGGCGACCGGAGCACACAGGATAGGATGATGGCTATCACGACACAGACCAAGGAAAACACAAGTCTTAAATACAAAGGAGAGACGTGGGACCAGGGCAGGCACAGAGACACGGACTAGACATAAAACAGAGGGAGTGCGGAAACCAAAACCTAAGAACAAACTGAGAAGAACTGGAGGGATAGAAAATACAAAAGAGAAACACAAAACAATTGCAGTCAAAAAACACAATAAGAACAAAATAAAAAGTACAAAACCCAAAACACTGGTACAACAACCCAGGCACCCTAACAACAACAGTGAAATTGCAGTAATTATTAAAATGTCTCATAGTAAAATAATTAACAAGGACCTGCACAAGCAAAGTCTGCTTTTAGTTTAAAGATTAGCTAGATGGCAGCTATTGTACCTCGAAAGTATCCTTCAACTCAGGAGAGTAACTGGAGGTATAAAATAAGAGCTCATTAGTCCAAATAATGTAGCAGAACTTATTCCAGAGTTTACTGACTCTTGTAAGATAAATGGCGACATCTCTGTGTTTTGAGTGAACATTCTGACTGTGGACTCCTGGGGGATCCTTGGGTGTGAAATGAGGACAATGAAACCTTTTTCGTAAGATTATGCTCCGTAACAAATCAAAACTGAGAAACATGTCAGATACTGGTTTCAAAAAAAGTACAAAAACTAAATAAATGTCCTTTAGATGGGTGAGCTGAATGTTTCACATTGTAGGAAAGTCAACATTCGAGTAATAACACACTGACTGGATTAATAGGAGTCATCCAGGAAGTAAAGGCATACAGCAGTGGCTGAACTGGAAATTACCTCAGCACACTCTGAGGTCGAGGTGTTTTCCCTCAGACCTGAAAACAAACAGACATTCAACGTCTTGGTAAATCACAAAATAAATAAAGTGATTTTATGCATGTTTGTGTGAGACAGCTAGTGCACATGTCACATCAAACATGATAAATATGGGTAAATATGAATTTAATGATCAAATGTTTACATATAATTCTATATTTCTGAATAACACTCACCATAGTAAAGCATCTAAACAGAAGTCACTCTGTAGGAACATGAGACAGGACCAAGAACAGGCAACAAAATGAATTGTTACATTGTGTTTCTCACAAAGTGAGAAAAGACAATAAAAAACTCATACTAAACAAACAACATTAAAACTGACTACAAGTTCATTCAGGATTTGTAATTAACTATTTTTTGTTTAGAATTGTTATTACTGATAGGCCAGTGTCTCTTGGTGTAACCTGTGAAAGATAAGTATGTCCAGTAAGAAGTGAGCAGCTTACTATTGTGAATGTGAGAGAAATAACTTCCTGTCATATATAATTTTGATACAGCCATATTTACAATTAATTTGTTTTCAGGAATGCATTCTCTGTTTCTGGGAACATAATGACTATTAAATATTGATTTAAATGTGGTGAATTTGAAGTTAGAAGCCATGTAGTGTCAAATTCAAGTCTCTATGGAAAAGTCACTGACATTATACAGAAAGAGCTGTTCAGTTCCTGGTGATTTTCCACAGAAAGAAGTGGGTGTAGAGCCCATTCCAGTTTGACTTGAATCCGCAGCTACTGAAAGGAGTTTCTAACTAAAGGTATGCAGACATGGTTATAAAACGATGTGTGTGTTGTTTAGAACAGAAGCCTGTAATATAGATACTGTGGACATGTGAAACTAACAAACAAAGTGTTACCTTTAAATGTGCAGTTCATTTGTTACCATGTAAACTGCATATTTAAAGCTTTTTCTCTAACATGAGGAGTAACTTTGTTCTTTTGTTACTGGTTCATCACAAAGTCAGCCTGCTACACACATCCTCATTCTCTTTGTATGTGTGATTGTTTATTCTGCTGACACACTGATAAACAGAAACCAAATAAATATTTTTCCTTTATAATCTAAGTCAACTGAACTGACCTTTTAAACTGTAGTTTACAGTGTGGACTCTCCAGGTAATCATACAGCTGTTTCATCCCTGAGCCCTCCAGGTTGCATCCTATTAGATCCAGACGTTTCAGATAGGGGGGGTTGGACTTCAGAGCACTGAGCAGAGCAGCACAGTTGTTCTCTGACAAAGTGCTGTTCTCAAAGCTGAATAAAAATCATGTGAATTACAAAGTGTTCTTTTATTACATCACCTTTATCTTATAAGAAACCAAGTGAACGTCTAACCCTACCCTAACCCTAACCCTAACCTGAGGACCAACACAGAGAGACTGAGGAGGAGCTTATTCCCGCAGGCGATACGGTCTCTCAACCACACCACCACATAGTACTGACCCACACATATGATTCCTACACACACACTGGACAGTCTGGACTTTGCTTACACTCAATCACTTTAAGCATATTTGCACTGCACAAGACACTCACAATGTGGTTTGCACAACACTGGACATTATATTTCTTATATTTCTTCATTTCCATTTAATATTTGTACAGCTGCTGCTATTGTATATTGTATATATATTATATTTCCTCATACATTCTTATTATTTCCATACTGTTCATTTTGTTGCACAGTCACTTTATTTTCAACTTTAATTCATATATATTTTATCTTATTCTTTCCCAGTTAAATTTACCCTTCATTCTAATTTGTATTGTATTGTGTATTTTGTTGTACAGATATTCTATTTTCAACTTTAATTCAGATATATGTTATCTTACTCTTTCCCAGTTAATTTTACCCTTCATTCTAATTTGTGGTGTACAGTTATTTTATTTTCAACTCTAATTCATATATATTCTATTTTATTCCTTCCTAGTTAAATTCACCCCTTTTAATTTTCATATTTATTTCCTATTTCATTCATAGCCTTTTCGTTTTTTTTCTTTAGGTCACGAGCAGTTGTATAAGGCATTTCACTGCATATCGTACTGTGTATGACTGTGTATGTGACAAATAAAATTTGAATTTGAATTTAATGAACTATTGACTACAGCCTATTGCAAACAGGGGAACATCTAATGGAGAGACTACTGCAAACTGTAAAGATTATTGTCAAGTGCAAATATGCAGACAAAACACACACTCATATTCACAACACAAAATTGTGTGTTATGGATATGAAAACAGTGAGTAGATCAAAAGACAAAGAAAACACACACACACACACACACACACACACAAATGTCTATTTGCTGTTTGTAATGGTCCTTCTTACAAAAAACAAAAAATGGCACTTTGGGGAAAAAACTGAGAAAATCTGAGAATAAATCTGGTTTCACATTCCCATTTTTTTCTAATTGTCATGGGCATCCTTGGTTGTTTAGCAAAAACAAATAAATAATGATAGCAATACTGAAATTCTATAGAGCAACATTTTGAAATATCATGAGGAACTCCAGCTATTAGAACATTACATAAAATGTATGTAATAAATATACAAAAATCTTAAGGAACTGACCTCCCAGCCCACTGTTCCTTCAGTGGGTTGGTTTCAGTTATTATGCAAATGTACTGTTTATAAGAATTGGGGAAACCTGCAGTCAGCTGAGACTGAAGAAGTCACTTGGATTCAGTGCTAGGACCATTTCTGTTTACATTATACATGCTTCCCTTAGGCAGTATCATTAGAAGACAGCATATATTTTCACTGCTATGCAGATGACATGCAGCTCTATCTATCCATGCAGCCAGATAACACACACGGCAATTAGTTAAACTGCAGGAATGTCTTAAAGATATAAAGACCTGGATGGCCGCTAACTTTCTGCTTCTTAATTCAGATAAAACTGAGGTTATTGTACTCGGCCCTGAAAATCTTAGTAATATGGTATCTAACCAGATTCTTACTCTGGATGGCATTACCTTGGCCTCCAGAAATGCTGTGAGGAACCTTGGAGTCATGTTTGACCAGGACATGTCCTTCAACGCACATATTAAACAAATATCTAAGACTGCTTTCTTCCATTTGCGCAACATCTCTAAAGTTAGAAATATCCTGTCTCAGAGTGATGCTGAAAAACTAGTTCATGCATTTATTACTTCCAGCCTGGACTACTGTAATTCATTATTATCAGGATGTCCTAAAAACTCGCTGAAAAGCCTTCAGCTGATCCAAAATGCTGCAGCAAGAGTCCTGACAGGGACTAGAAAGAGAGAGCATATTTCTCCTGTTTTGGCTTCCCTTCATTGGCTTCCTGTTAAATCCAGAATTGAATTCAAAATCCTGCTCCTCACATACAAGGTCTTAAATAATCAGGCCCCATCTTATCTTAATGACCTTGTAGTACCATATCACCCTATTAGAGCACTTCGCTCTCGCTCTGCAGGCCTACTTGCTGTTCCTAGAGTATTTAAAAGTAGAATGGGAGGCAGAGCCTTCAGTTTTCAGGCCTCTCTTCTGTGGAACCAGCTTCCAGTTTGGATTTGGGAGACAGACACTATCTCTACTTTCAAGATTAGGCTTAAAACTTTCCTTTTTGCTAAAGCGTATAGTTAGGGCTGGACCAGGTGACCCTGAATCCTCCCTTAGTTATGCTGCAATAGACGTAGGCTGCCAGGGATTCCCATGATGCATTGAGTTTTTCCTTTCCAGTCACCTTTCTCACTCACTATGTGTTAATAGACCTCTCTGCATCGAATCATATCTGTTATTAACCTCTGTCTCTCTTCCACAGCATGTCTTTATCCTGTTTTCCTTCTTTCACCCCAACCGGTCGCAGCAGATGGCCCCGCCCTCCCTGAGCCTGGTTCTGCCGGAGGTTTCTTCCTGTTAAAGGGAGTTTTTCCTTCCCACTGTCGCCAAAGTGCTTGCTCATAGGGGGTCATATGATTGTTGGGTTTTTCTCTGTATTTATTATTGTGCTATCTACTGTACAATATAAAGCGCCTTGAGGCGACTGTTGTTGTGATCTGGCGCTATAATAATAAAATTGAATTGAATTGAATTGAATTGAATTCAATTTATTGAAATACCTTCATAAATAACAAAAGATCCGGTTTCAGTTAACTGACCTGAGTGTCTCCAGTCTACAGTTTGGATGTCCCAGATGAGTAAAAAGATCTTCTGCATATTCCCCCAGGCTGACTGAACTCAGGTGCAGCTCTGTCAGATGGGAGGGGTCTGAAGTCAGAGCTATGGCCAGAGGTCCAATGGTACCCCCACAGACAAAGACATCATGAAGTCTGTGTTGAAACATATATTGGAAAAACATGTTGTTAATATGAAGAAACATAATATTTATTTTTTCTTTATTTTGACATACAGTACTGCATTAACAAACTGGACCTACAATCAGTAGTTGCGACAGGATCCCTACATAATACTTCAATTATTTTAGTAAACCAAATTGGAATGACTCAAAATTTTTCAATTACTTTCTTAATTCCCTTCCACAGATTGATACACACCATTTGATCCTTGGAGTAGACATGAATAACATAATGGACTCAGTACTAGATCTTTCCTCGGATAAAAAACCTTCACCCCCTAAATCCTTGTTAGTACTACAGTCTTATTTACAAACTTATGGAACTGTTGATTGGCGATTCCTCTACCCCTCCATTAAACAATATTCCTTTTATTCTGCAGTACATCAAATATATTCTCATATAGATTACTTTTTTGTTGACAAAAATTGCTTCCTAATATCAAGACTTGTAAATATGATAGTATAGTAATATCTGATCACAATCCACTTGTTTTGGAACTTAACTTCCCAGAGGAACCTTTTGTGTACTCCTGGAGACTCAATCCTTTTCTTCTCTCAGATAAAGAGTTAGTAGAATGTCTTTCCAAACAAACTGATATCTTTCCAAGAACAAACATTATGCCTGGTATGGGGTACAGTACGGTTTGGGAAAGCTTAAAAGCATTCTTACGGGGTCATATTATATCATACTGTTCATATACTATAAAACAGAAACAGGAATGCCTATCTGAATTTATATAACTTATTTCGCAATTGGATGAGCAACACTCTACAACCCCCTCTCCAGATCTGCACAAACAAAGATTAACTTTACAGACTGAATTTAATTTAATCTCGACCCAGCAGTCCGATTCTATGATTTTCAAATCTAGAGGAAGATGTTATGAGCACAGAGAAAAAGCATCGCAAATTTCAGCACATCAGCACTGCAAATCAGAAGCAACTCATATAATGCCTGAAATTACAAGCAAATCTGAACATGTCACCCCACAAAAAATACATGTGAGTTTCAGAATATTCTATTCCGATCTCTATGATGCTGAAACTTTAAATACACCTGAACTATTTGAGGTTTTTTTTTTTTTTTTGTGATGGAATGGCAGTCCCGACTTTGAACTAGGCATTGAGAGACCAATTGGAGAAGCAAATTACAGTGGAACAAATTAAGTTGGCGATTAGTTCAATGCAGAATGGCAAATCCGCAGGTCCGGATGGTTATCGGGTTGAATTTTTCAAAACCTTGAAAGACAGTTTATCACCATTATTACGAGACATGTTCAATGAGTCACTTATTTCAAAATGTCTTCCCGTAACACTTCGACAAGCGACCATTTTAATCTTACTGAAGCCAAATAAGGATCCACTAGAGTGTTCATCATATCGTCCTATATCACTTTTAAATGTAGATTTAAAAGCACTATCAAAAACACTTGCTCTCAGGCTAGAGCAATATCTACCATTCAGGGCCGGCCCGTGGCATAGGCCGTATAGGCAAATGCTAAGGGCGCCGTCCATCAGGGGGCGCCACGCCAGTGCCACAAATGTTGAGAAAAAAAAAAAAGTTGGTACTATTATTTCTAAATACAAAAAATAATCCCACGTTAATTAAAATGCAAAGTAAAGCTTATTTAATAGAAATATTATTTGTTACAACATTACGCCCCCCCCGCACGGTGCGCCCCCTCCCTTCCCGTATCATGGTTCCTTTTGGACGTCACCACATCAAACAATCAACACAAGATGTCAAAACGGCCAAAACTGTCAGGTGCCCAGGGAAGAAAAAAGAGAAAAGAAGAGGAGGAGAAACGAGAAAAAGACAGAGGTAGGTAACGTTAGCCTACATGAAATTATTTGTCTGAATGTGATAGTAACCTAAATTTTTAGCATTAAGCTAATGTTACATGATTCGCTAATTGCTAATCAATAAATAGCTAGTTAACTGTTTTAACGTCACTTAATATTGTGGAGGGGCTAAATTGTTATGGAAAATAATAATGTAACTTTAGGTAATTACAGTACTCCCACCTTTCCCACCATTCCTCATTTGTATTCATCTTTTAAGCAGGTGTTTTTGTTTACATTGTTATTGCCTTCTGGTTAGCTAACGTTTACCCTGCAGGTAATAGTCACTTTTCCACCCTGTATATATTATAGTTGTAACCCTAGTTGTTAAAGTGCACATCATTAATGTTAATTAAGCAATATCACATGAGAGGAATGCTGTTTTTAATATGAGCACTGCTGTGATTCGTCAAAGATAATCATAACATAACATTCTCATATGATATTATACTGTTACTTTGCATTCTGCTATTCAGCATTTCACTGTAATGATGACAATAAATTGAATCTAATCTAATTTGCATATCAGTTAACATCATACATATATCTCTTTGGTTTTTCATTTATATTATATCATTTCATTTTATTCCTGGAATCATATGTTTTTATTATTAGACTTTAATACTCAGTGGTGTCACATACTCCTCTCTTCAGATGCACTGTTGAAGTTTTAAATCCCACCCTGGGCCATCTACCACATCTACCGCTGCTGCCTCCACTTCAGCAGCACAACCCACCAGTGATGCAGCATCAGCAGCACAACCCAGCCATGATGCAGCAGCATCAAGCGGTCTTCCTGTTGCCTCCACCTCAGCAGCACAACCCACCAGTTTTGCAGCAGCATCAAGCGGTGTTCCTGTTGCCTCCACCTCAGCAGCACAACAAGTTTGGAGTACTCCTCAATTTCCACAACTTACAAAAGAAGAGCTGCTACAGCAGTGCCAAACACTGAGTACTACTCTGACCCATGACAGCCAGCCGGACATTAATGGCACAGAACTTGCAATGGAAATGCAGAATTTCCCACCATTGCCATCAAAGAACATGACAAACATGGAACTCTTGACCTTCCTGCATGAGAAGAAGCTGGCAGAAATTTACCCCAACATGTGGGTTGCTCTGAGAATCTTTGCCACTCTTCCTGTTACAGTGGCTGCTGCTGAAAGAAGCTTCTCTAGCTCAAACTCATTAAAACCTACCTGAGATCTACTATGATGCAAGAACGTCTCAGTGGACTTTCCATCATAAGCATAAATCATGTGGTCTCAAATCAGTTGTCATATGATGATGTTGTAGATGACTTTGCTGCAAGAAAGACTAGGAGAGTAAGGCTGTAGCAGGTGATGTGAGGTTGATGAGGGGTGGTGTACAGTAATTTGTAAGTCATTCTAGTTAATGCAGTATTAAAAGCACAACTAGAGAACTCTGTAGGATCCCCTTTTTGTAATATAGTTGTTAAAGTCATACTGGTTTATTTAATATCTTGTTTTGTGCAGTGCCTTATTTATATTGTATTTTTAATTTATTTTATCCAACTTGTTGACACGTTTTATTGTGTTTATGTATGTAAAATTTATTGTATTTCATATATTCATTTTTTTATTTTTGTATTCATTTATTTATTCATATATTTTTTATCTTGTTAATTATTCTGATTGTGAATTTGCTTTCTTTAAGTAAAAAAAGGTCAAAGACAAAGCTATTCGGTTTCTTGTGAGTACATACACTACACTGCCGATGTAGGGGGGCGCCACCTAAAATCTTGCCTAGGGCGCCAGATTGGTTAGGGCCGGGCCTGCTACCATTGTTAATCACTCCGTCAGACAGGATTCGTGAAGGTTTTTTCGACCTGTGCAGGTTTTTAAACATATTACACAGAGAGTCAACTACAGCCCCTGAAATTGCCTTATTACTCGATTCTGAAAAGGTATTTGACCAGGTGGAGTGTGATTACCTGTTTTATACTCTAAATGAATTTGGATTTGGCCCTAATTTCATTTTATGGGTTCAGTTACTTTACTCCTCACCTATGGCACATGTTAGAACAAATTCGTTATTCTCTTCTTATTTCCCACTTCTCGATGGTACGAGGAAAGGATGTCCCTTATCCCCTCTTCTTTTTGCGTTATCAATTGAACCATTGGCGATTAAGCTGCGAGCTGCTAATTGCATCAAGGGCATCTGCAGAGCTGACCAGTAGCACAAAATGTCCTTATATGCTGATGATCTCCTGTTTAGGTACCACACCCGGTTTCACATCTTGGCTCATGTGATTAGACGATCACCAGGGGGTCCTTTGTCCCTCTTTGGGGGGATACTCCCACTGGGTTTAAATCTGGGACTGTCGGCCATTTGACCTTCGAACTGCAGAAGCTTCTCGGATGAGAGGTGAAACGTCTTCAAGCAACTCAAAGAAGTCCAGACGCTTTTCTTTGCAAATTCCTTTGACTACGATGACCTGGATGACTGAGAACCTTCACAGACATACCTCCTGTTGTATATTTCAAAGTGTTTATTTTCTCTTCCCCGTGCTCTTGCCATTGCCTTTTTGAATGTTTTGACAATATTTCAGGTTACAAGTTGAAAATACACAAAAGTAAATCTGTCTGTAGTCACCCTATAGCCAGGGAGAATTCATTCATGGATTTTCAATTTAAATTAAATCAGAGTATGTGGCCTATCTGTGGGTTAAGGTTACCCACTCATATAAAGGTATTTATGAAAGAACCTTTGTCCCGCTGCTTGAGAATACTGAGACAGATCTTCAGAGATGGAACAATTTACCACTGTCATTAATTGGCCGCATCAGTTCTATCAAAATGAACATACTACCCAAGTTCTTTTATTTATTTCAATGTATTACATGGTACTTACCCAATAAGTATTTCATAACACTGAATAACTATATCTCTACATTTATTTGGAATGGCAAAAGTCCAGGAATTGGTAAAGATTTCATGTAGAGAACTAGGCCAATGGGTGGATTAGCCTTGCCAAACTTTCAGTCTTATCATTGGGCAGCAAATATATGAAATCTGCTGTATTGTATGAGTAGTTTTACTACAGAGATTTCAGCTTAGCTCCAAATTGACTCATCCAATTGTGGCAAAACATGCCTATCAGCTTTGTTGAGTTCAGCTCTCCCATTAGAATTGTACACCTATAAGCGTAACCCTTTGTTGTATGACTCGCTCAGAATCTGGGTGCAATGTAGGAAAAGGTTTGGGTTACACTCAAGGTCAATTAAAGCACCTATCTGCTCAAATTATATGTCCCACCCTCCATGATGGATTCTGCTTTTAGAATATTGGAAAGGAATGGACTTAGATATATCAAAGACCTTTTTGTAGATCGATTTTTTTGCCTCATTCACGCAGCTCCTGAAACAGTTTAATGTTCCTCTGTAGCATTTTTTCCACTGTTTACAAATTTGCCACTTTGTCAATTTCCTTCATTTCCAGAATTACGTGAGGAAACTTCATTGGATAAAAAATATTATTATATACATTCATAAGAGAGGGGCGATTAAAAAAATTATGCTATATTATTAGATCTTCAATCTCCTTCTCTCTCCATCCTTAAGGCACAGTGGGAGAAAGACCTTGGTATGGATATAACAAATGAAATCTGGCAATCTTTTCTCCACAGGGTACACTCCTCTTCTATATGTGCCAGACATGGGCTCCTCCAATTCAAGGTCCTACACCGATAACATATCTCCAAGGAAAAGTTAGCCACGTTCTATCCGGGAGCTTATCCAATGTGTAACAGATGTAAAGCAGAAATAGGGTCACTCCTTCATACTTTTTGGACATGTCCCAATCTTCATAACTATTGGGTGTCTATATTTATTACCTTTTCAGAGATATATATTGTTAAATTTGATCCTTCTGTTCTTACTGTTATCTTTGGAGTGATACCTCAAAACGTCACTCTCTCAAAATACTATTTGAATTAGGGATGCACCGATCCCGATACTGGTATCGGGTATCGGGGCCGATACTGTAAAATGTGTGCGTACTCGTACTCATAGAGATTGAAAATGTGACGTCATTGAGGGGTAAAACCGCAAAGGATTGTGGGAACCCAAGGCAAGAGGTACTAGCGCACGCAGGCTTTCAATTGAAATAAGTTACACAGCGATAAAAAGAAACAAAAATGCCAAGAACCTGTTGTATTATTAACTGCACAAGCCGGAGAACGACAGCCGCGTGAAGTCGACGGAAATGCGTTTGGTTTTTATCGGATTCCGGCGTGGAAGAGAAATTCTCCAAGCCATGTCTCCGAAGTCACGAAGAGGCGACGGATGGCCTGGATTGCCGCTATCAGAAGACCTAATATAACGTTCGAAAACACTCCACCTCACATGTTAGTCTGCTCCAAGCATTTCCACAACGGTAAGTGTTTTGTGGTATTTAATACGTCTTATATGGCGCTGAACAGAAATCATCACGCTATGCTCCTTTGTTTATTGTGGCTCTGTGTAATGTTTGCTGTATTTTGTAGGCAAACCAGCCTACGAAATGCTGGAATGCGATCCAGACTGGGCACCCTCTCAAACTGGGCCACACAGAAGTTAAAGCTTCTACCACTGCTAGATTTGATCGGTTAAAACAGAGATCGAAATCAAAACAGCCACGAAAAAGGCCCGCTGCTCCTCTGGGCAGAGACAGCTCATGCAGGTGAAATCCATCCAGGTAAAATTGTCAATGTACATAAATAAATACCACTTTTTCCACATTAAGCACTGTCTTATTTTTGCACTTTCAATGATCTTGTCTTTGTCTGTGTGCATGTATGTCTTTCAGCACCAGTCACTACGGAAACTACAGCTGAGAGCCAACCACAGCAGATAAATCCAAAGCACCAGGATGAAGATCTGCAGGAGTGTAAAATGTGTTCTCAAAGGTTACAAGAAATAGCACACCTTCAAGAAGAAAACCTAGTGTTAAAAAAAGAACTGTCCAAAAGAAATTAGACATGGAATTCTTGAAAGACGAGAACTCTAAAGTTAAATTCTACACAGGGCTGCCTTCTTTTGCTTTACTAATGGGGTGCTACAACAAATCAGCCCGAGCTTGCCAGACACTGACAGGAAAATTTCCCAGTTTCAGATGCTCTTGCTAACTCTCATGCGTTTAAGACTCAACCTTCCGATTGCACATATTGCACACCTCTTTGATATTAGCCGGACAACCACTTCCACTGTGTTTAACATTACTGTAAATGTGTTGTACGCTCACCTGAGTCCATTGGTGCACTGGCCTGGAAGACATTGCATACAGGCCAGTATGCCACACCAGTATGTAGAGATGTTTGGTGACCGGGTGACAGTTATTATTGACTGTTTTGAACTGTTCATAGAGAGGGCACAAAATTTACGTGCCATGGCGGAGACATATTCAACATACAAAAGTAGACACACAATGAAATATCTCATTGGGATCACACCACAGGGGACCATCTCTTTCATTTCTAAAGGATGGGGAGGCGTACAAGTGATAAACGAATAGCGGAAACTTCTGGCTTTTTACAGAAGCTTTCACCCGGGGACATAGTGCTCGCAGAGACCGGGTTTTGATATCAGGGAAAGTGTTGCCTTAATGGGTGCCACTTTAAAAATTCCAGCATTTACACGGGTCGCAGTCAGCTACAAGCAAAAGATGTGGAGGACACACGAAAACTGGCACATGTCAGGATCCATGTTGAACGTGTTATAGGCTGTCTACGGTCCAAGTACACTATCCTAAACGACACCATCCGTCTAGGTTTTGTGGTGCCATGCGAAGGTGAGAACATGACTTTGCTGGATAAGATAGTTGCTGTATCATGTGCGCTCACAAACATGTGCCCAAGTGTTGTTGTAAAGCAAGCAAGTGATGAATAACTGTTTTCCAATTTGGTCTTGTTTTGTTGTGCAGCTATGTTTTTAACAAAATGAAATAATAATGCACAACGGTATATTATTTTGCCTTTGTCCTGTAAGCTTCGATAGTAACATGTAAAACTTGTCAGTTATAAATAAAGACAGTCCTGATGAATGACTTGTGCAACACTTACTTTATTTGTATTGGTTCTGACACTGTATATTAGTACAGTCTGAAAAGAAAGATTGCGTATGGACATAAAGAGATAATAATTTACAGCACAGCTGTAGAGTGCAGTGGTGTGAGACACATTTATTGCAATTTTAACACGTTATAATAATTCACTGTGCGTAACAGAACAACAGATAACAAACCATAAAGTGCAGAGTACAGGAAGATGTGTCCACCTTAATGTGACACTAAACATGAAATCACAAGAAAGTCCTTCAATATAAGAGTTGTCTCAGAATGTGTGTAACTGAAATACTTTGATTAGTTTTCTATGCAAGCTTTTGTCTTTCTTTTTTTTTTTTGTCACGGTGACATCCATGTAATGTGGCCCTTGTGAAACACTGGTTTCTGGATCACTGTAGTGATTGGCCAAGAGCTCAGGCATCACAACTTTGTAGAAAAAATCCTGAGCGACAGGCAACATTTTAGTCCACAAGTCTATATCTGGCATCACACGTGTAACAACACAAGCTTTTGTTGTCCACACAACAATGTCACAAAAGTGTGACTTTGTAACATAGATCTGTGTTTGTACCTGCTTGTAGTAAATGTGTGTCTTTTCAACTCAACCTTCCATCTTTTAACCCCAAACAAAACCTGTCATCTTCACAGGCCTGCAGGAGGTTGTTGTTGCGGTGTTTATATGGGCACTTAATTTCCACACATCCTTCACCACAACATTCACATTTTACGAGCGCATCAGGGTGGCACCTAATTCTGGGAATGCGGGGTTGATTATGAAACCACACTTATCAACTTTAAGTTCTCTATGCTGCACCTTTCCTGTGAGGTGTACCACTCGCGTGCTGTGTTTTCATTGTCTCTTCCCACTTGAATTGTTGCGGTTCTTGGTTGGAGAGCTGATGTGACAGTTTTGTGGGTAGCACACTTTCTTTACAGTTGACAACGCAGGACTGGCAGTGGAGGTGGACACAACCGCATGTATGTTTGACGCAGTGATTCTTCCTGCTCGTGCTGTGTGCCAAAGGTCACATTTGTGCTGCTCCCTGGTTTTCTCCTCCAGTGCCTCTGCCTCAGCCTTTGAGACAACGACACAGTGCTTCAGACGTTCACAGTGCTGCAGAAGGACAGATAGCTGACAGCCCTTCAACTGTGGGTCAAAGATGCGTAGCAGTGATTTGGGGAGGACACGAGGCTGGACAGGGTCAGCATATAGGTGGCAGAAGTCCTCCATAACAGCGCATAGGCCTGACCGGTTTTCATGCATGAGATCTGTGAGAGACTTTAAATCGGCCAGTGTGCGCACTTGTAGTGAGCTGCCACCAGTGCGAGTCCGGATTTTGGGTTTAGGAGAACAGTCACTTTGTCCAGCACTACATGATTGGTCGAGTGCCCTTTTTCTTGCTGCACTGGTGGTGTAGTCAATTGTGTGGCCTGGTACTCCTTGCACTCTCTTGATGTTGGAGGGCATAATCCAGTAAGCTTTGACATCTGTCGGCGTGATATTACCTCGTGAGACGCACAGTAGTGTCAACTTTGTAAAGGAGAGCCGCTACATGCACACACTTCTCTGCCACACCAGCCATGCATGTGCAATGTGCACTTTCAACGTCCCCATTAGATTGCAGAATAACCCAGGGCTGAAGAGGCTTTTGGCTGAGGCGCATGGAGTGATTTACCTGAAACAGTCAATGCAGAAAAACATGTTTGTGAGGACAGAATGTACAGTAAATGTGTAGCTTTGCATAAATGGTAAATTGTCCTGGCAGAATATTGCGTATCGCTTCTGTTATTACCATGGTACATAGACAACAACATATACTTTTATTCACAGGATATATGACAGATTTTTGTCTCAGTGATTGCCCAGTACGATTACAGCATACAATATTATTATCACTGCTACATTTCTGTAATGCATACCATATATTCTTTGCACTACTAATTAATTACCGTGAGCTAAAAGGTCCTATTTATAAACGGTTCACGAATGTGTATTTATGAAGACGATTTGTGAGACAGGTAAACTTACCGTTGTGCGTCACGATGGTCTTGTGCTCAACACGGTGCATTTCCAGGTCCTGTACCCATCCGTCCGTGAACTGCACCTGGGCCTGTTGCAGTGACCTGAAGTTACTAAAAACTTCATGAGTGTATGCACTCACTCCAAGAACCATGTAATTATAAATCTGAGCGTGGTTAAAGTTGGGCAGCACGCTGATGTCTTTTGTCCAGTCTGTGTGCTCGTAAGGGTCTAACCCTTTCACTCCTTTGATTTTTTCCAAGTACCTTTTCTTTGCCTTTTCCTCGAGTCTGTCTTTGTACGGACCGGCATTGTTCTCCTTCGTTTTGTACATTATTTTTTGGTGAGAAAAGAAAAAGCAAGACGGTATTGGAACGTGAGAAAAAACGTTTTGCGGTGCTGCAAATGCTTGCATTTGATGCGGTAATTTAAATGTCCTGCCTTCACCTCCCGGCATGCAATGCGCGAAAGTCACGTGGTCTGTCAATCTCTATAAAAGTCAACCGATACCATGAACCGATACTAATGTAGCCCGGATGAGAATTTGGGAGTAGATACTCATAATTCCCATGGACTTGAACGCCACATAAGGTGTTCACAGTTCACAGAAGAGAACGGCATGGAGAGATGCATGAGGTTAGCTGAACCAAAGTGAGAGACTCGGCTAGTTTTACTGAGGTTAACTAGCACAAAAGAGTGTGTGACTAGAAAGCTGACCGTGTGAGAGCTTCGCAACAGAGTGTGGGTGAAGTGACTTTTTGTTTCAACGGTCGCACCACCGTGGAAAACTGTGTTTCCAGCCATGACCGCCGAGGCTAAAGGCTAGCCCGGACTGCTTGGTTGCGCCACAGAGGCAGGACTGTCGGAGAGCTGGACAGTGACTGGCTAACGTGCTGTAGCAGAGACAGCATCGGGTCCGCAGGGAGTGGATTTAGTGTGGGACTGGTGAACGGCGATCTACCGGGCAACGGAACTGTAAGTCAGACTTTTGTGCTCTTACTGGGGAGAAGAGGATTTTTCTCCATCGTCCGGCGTGAGCAGCAAACAGGCCTGCAACAAGTGTGAATGTGAGTGTGTGTGGGGCCCATGTGTGAATATTGTATGTTTAGTGGATTTATAAAACGTGTTTTGGAGTGTATATTAGTGAGTCACTTACCAAAAGGTGATAACATAAGTTGGGTTGTTTAATATAATTTGAAAGGGAATTATTTGATTTATACAGTGTATTTCATTTGGTTAAGGAATTGGAATATCATTTGAGTTTAAAAAAGGGATGTGTTGTACAGTATTTGTCTCTGCCCTTACGTTCAGTGAACGTTTCGTTTGGGTTAAAGAGTTGTCTGGGGTCGTTTCTTTACTACTGGTTAAGTTTAACTTGTGTGTGGTAGAAGTATCGGATTTTGTACTCGGTATCGGCAAGTACTCAGATCCAAGTATCGGTATCGGATCGGTTTGAAAAAATTGGTATCGTTGCATCCCTAATTTGAATTCTATTGCTTTTATGCCGGGCTCACACTGTGCGATTTTTGACCCATTTTGAGCCGATTTTTGAGTCGTGCGACCGTTTTGGCAATCGGCCCGAGTTTGTCCTTCATCGTGCGTCGTGCATCGTGTAGTGTACGTGGGGTAACGAGAAGCGATTAACACCTCACGACCAGCTCCCGATCATCAATCGCTTGGTCGGGAGGATTTCAAACCTGTTTGAAATCCTCGCGACCGTCGTGAGGGTGTCACTGCAGCTTCTCACACTGCGCGCACGCAAAAACACAAATGTCAGCGAAAAAAGGCGGCGCAGCACGGCAGTGCAGCGTGTGATCTGGACACAAGCGATGGAGGCACAACTTGTAGAACTTTGGAAAGCTCACCCGAGCCTTTTCGATGTGGCCTCACAAAATTATCACGACCACAACAACCGTGAAAATAGTTGGATCTACACTGCTGCTCAATCACAGCTGCCTGATCAATGTTTTTCATAAAGTTGATGGTGGTGGTGGTGTGTCTGTGTGAGTGAAAGACAGAGAGGCAGAGCGAGCGGCAGAATTTCTGTTATAACCTTCATTTTATGAACGCACAGTTTGAGCACTCAGGTCGCATCAGAGCATCGGGCCGTATAGTGTGAGACCCTGCATCGTGACCTATGAACTTCTAACCCCTGCGAGTCAATCGTACAGTTTGAGCAGGAGCTGAATCGCGCGACTGAAAAAATCGCACAGTGTGAGCCCGGCATTACTTCACTCATTGCAAGGTGCCTTATACCTTTAAGATGGAAGCAGGAAGCTCCTCCCACACATGAACAGTGGCTTGCAGAGCTCATGAGGTTTTTGTATTTGGAAAAGATGAGATATACGCTGGCAGGTTCAACCACCAAATTTCTTAAGGCATGGCAGCCATTTCTAATGTACATGGAAACATTTAAAATTACCACCTTATCATGAACTGATACCAAATCTCTATATCACTATCAGAGTAAACTGTACACTGCGTTTCCCTCATATATTTTATTTTTATATTTCTGTTTCGTTGTTGTTGTTGTTTTGTAGGGTTTTTGTTTGTTAGTTTGTTAATTTGTTTGTTTTTTCTCCTCTCTTTCTGTTATCTTTTGGGGTATTGTAAATATTTAACCACAGTATTGTATGTTCAAAGTTTCGCTATTAACATGCTGTTGTAACTGAAAATAAAATTATTTTTTACAGAAAAGGAGAAGCAGTGAGGGTGTGTCTTGCTGCTATGTCATCTTAAATCTTTCATGTGATTTGGAAGTGCTGCTGTGTACAACTCCATAGTGCTAAAATGAAAAGTTGGACTTGGGATCAATAAAAGTCAATCAAAAAAGACTGCAGTGTCAGTCTTTGTCCTCATGGCAGGGTGTGGTTTGTGGCTCAGCTGCAGGGGATCCAAGGAAGGCTCGCTGTCAAAGCTGATATCCATTATGCTAATCACGCTAATCACATAATTTCAGTAGCTGCTGGGGTCTAAAAAAAGAGGGAGATTTGGATAACAGGACAGAGCTATCTGTGGTACAGAGCTAAACTGCAGTGTGCAGCTGGAAAGCTACTAAAAGCAAACTGGTTAAAACCCTTTGTAAATAAACAATCACTTTGTGCTTGGGTCCTTCCTATCACAGTCTCATGTGATTAATTTATGGTTGCTCACGGTGATTAAATTAAGCTTTAAATAGATATTGTTATCACTGACTGCACTGAATCATTTGAAAGATTTCATTTCTATTGTTGAAAGTAAACCACTGTGACAATATTCAGTGTTATCCCATTCCTTTCAAACTTGGCCACAGTGACTGAAATCTCTCACCAAGATTCGTGACTTAATTAAATTGACATATGTTTCAAAAACTAACTGGAACTGTGTAATAAAGAACAATGAGTATGCTTTAGTAAGAATAACTAAAGAACTAAACTACAAACTTACACTCATTTATAATGCTGATCACACTTGGACTCACCGAGCCATTCTGCAGTTTTCCACAGCTGGAACTAGTCTCCATCGTCCATCCTTTGATGTGTTAAACTTTGCTAGATCCAACTTATCCAAAACCTCCTTTGACAGCAGCAGAATATGTGCCAGACCTGAGCACTGAATTCCAGAGAGTTCCTTTTCAGATTTGTTATCTGACTTTAGAAAGTCTTGGACCTCTTGATGTACTGAGAGGTCATTAATCTCTAATAGACAGTGGAAAATGTTTATGCATCTTTGAGGACACTTGCCCTCACTGTTAATCACCTTCAGTTTGTTGATGACTCTCTGGGTGATTTCTGGACTGCTCTCTGTCTGACCCAACAGATCTCCTAAGAGTCTCTGGTTGGATTTCATAGAGAGGCCATGAAGGAAGCGAACAAACAGTTCCAGGTGGCTATTCGGAATAAGCAAGTATTCTTCCACGGCTCTGCTCAGAAAATCTTCCAAAGATGAGATATCTTCCGGAGATATCTTCTTTTCGTTATTGTCCTCAGTAAAGAAGTCCTGCAGCACCTCTGTCTTCCTGTTGGTGTAACAGTGGAACATGTAGACTGCAGCCAGGAACTCTTGAATGCTCAGATGAACAAAGCAGTAAACTGGTTTCTGGAAGATCACACACTCTCTTTTGAAGATCTCTGTACAAACTCCTGAGTACATAGAGGCCTCTGTGACATCCAGACCACACTGCTCCAAGTCTTCTTCGTAGAACAGGATGTTTCTTTTCTGCAGGTGTTCAAATGCTAGCTTTCCAAGCTTCAAAAGAACTTCCCTGTCGGCACTGGTGAGGTCTTGTTGAGTTGTTTCTTGCCACTTGTTGTACTTGTGCTTTTTCTTTGTCTGAACCAGCAGGAAGTGTGAGTACATGTCAGTCAGGGTCTTGGGCAGCTCTCCTCTCTCCTCTGTAGTCAACATGTGCTCCAGAACTGTAGCAGTGATCCAGCAGTAAACTGGGATTCCACACATAATGTAAAGGCTCCTGGATGTCTTTAAGTGGGAGATGATTCTGCTTGACAGCCCATCATCTCTGAATCTCCTCCTGAAGTACTCCTGCTTCTGAGGGTCAGTGAAGCCTCGTACTTCTGTCATCCTGTCAACACATGCAGGAGGGATCTGACTGACTGCTGCGGGTCGGGAAGTTATCCAGATGAGAGCAGAGGGAAGCAGATTCCCCTCGATGAGATTTGTCAGCAGCTCACTGATGGTTGACTTCTGTGTGACATCAAACACAAGCTTCCTGTTGGTGAAATCTAACAAAAATCTGCTTTCATCCAGGCCATCAAAGATGAACAAAAGTTTAGACACAGTGAGCTTCTCTGCTGTGACGCTCTGTAATGTTGGATAGAAAACCTGGATCAGCTCCAGGAGACTGTACTGCTCATCTCTGACCAAGTTCAGCTCCCTGAATGAAAGCAGAACCACCGCACTGATGTGTTGGTTTTCTAAGCCCTCTGCCCAGTCCAGAGTGAACTTCTGCACCAAGAAGGTTTTTCCAATGCCAGCAACACCATATGTTAGAACCACTCTGATGGGTCTCTGTTGGTCAGGCAAGGTTTTAAAGATGTCCTGGCAGCTGATTGGTGTTTCATGGAAGAACGTCTTTTTGGAAGCTCTCTCCACCTGCCTCACCTCATGTTGATAGTGTATCGCTTCAATCTGCTCCTCTGTGATGTAGAGCTCAGTGTAGATCATTTTGAAGAGGGCTCTGCTTCCTGTTTTTTCAGTTTCTTCAATCACATGTTCATATCTTCTCTGCAGAGTGACCTTTAATGCATCTAAAACTTTTTGCAGACCAGTATCTGTTGAAAGAATAGAAAACAATGAAACAAGAAAGCAAGAAAACATTTCAATGTCCTTAATGTCTGAATAAAAGAATAATTAGAAAGGATATATCAACAGAAGGATGTTATTTTTTTCTTTGTACAGAGCAGGTCTTACTGGCTTTGGATCTGGTACTAGATTTCTCTCCACACTGAGGACAGAAGTCTCTTGATGAATCCTTCAGGATATTCTGACACAACAAACAGCACTTTTCTCTGTGGACAAGAACAAAAACTTCTTCTGACCAAATAAAACCAATAAAATAAGACATACCAAAGTTTAAAATTAGAAATTAAATTAAATTAGAAATTATTTTGCAGAATAGATACACAATTACTCATGTCTACACCTGCATATTAATATTTAATAAAATTAAATAGTTTGCTAATGATTTATTTAAAAAAAAAGAACGGATAAATGTCAGTGCAAAAAATGGTAACATTTTTTCTTCCTGATTAGTGATGTGCAAATTATGAACGAATCTTTCAATACTCGAGAATCACTTTACTGACTCGTGAATCATGATTCGCAAGCCCAACTGACTCATTCAGTGACTAATCCCTGGTACTGTTAGCAAACTAATTTCATTAGTAGAAATATATCTAGCTTATAATTAAAATTGTGGGGAAAAAAGCACAGTCAGTTTCTAAACAAAAACATTTCTGCTCTGAACTCGAACAAAAAACCCTGAGTAGAAAGTTCACATCAAGACAATGGCCCTTTCTCAATTCTCAAGTACGCGAGTCCGTACTCGTGAGCACGGACTCACGATTTGTACAATTGGAACACCAGCGTACTTGATGATGTCACAGCTCTGGAGTTTTTACTGCCGTCACCTCTTAATTTAACCATGAGTAGTATGTTATGAAGCTTAACTTTAATCACGGCTAAACCGATTAACTCAGGAAAAAATAAAACACTGAAATAAACCAAACATTAACATTTAAAAGTGATTTTAAATATAAGTTACTTATATATCATGTTTAACCTCAGTAGCGAAATCTGTATTCATAAAAATAGTGTACATGTATGCCTTAATAAAAAGAAGCAGGAGCAGGTGAGATGTTAGAAAGCTGCTGGCAGCGATAGTCACAGCATCTAGTAGTGACTATCACTTTATTACTGAGGGGGTTTTTTTTGTGTGTGTACCTAAGAGTCAATAATACGGGCAGTTTGCGTTAAAGGTATATGTTAGTAATGTTGTACTTGTTAATCAGAATCAGAATGACTTTATTTATCCCCCAGGGGGAATTAACATACAACAGAGCAGCATGACGTTGAAGATAAGGACAGGGCATAAACATTTAGTAAGAGTGAAATAATAAATGCACAGAATAATAATAATAATGGATTGCATTTATATAGCGCTTGTCGAGAGACTTTTTTCTTCCTGCTGTGTTTACTTTGTATTTTCATGGGTGGGGTTGTTGGGTGGGAAGGTGCTATCTGTAGAATACTTATAGGGCCATTCATGCAATCAGGTCAGACTCAGCGTTGTTGATTAATTCTTATAAGGATATTAATACTGCTTTTAGACAGTTTTATGAACAGTTATATACATCTCAGTGTAATGCACCTCCTGAAATTATGCAGGATTTTCTAAGCAAATATAACATGCCTACATTGGCACAAAAGGACAGGACGTCTCTAGATGCAGACTTAGCATGTCCAGAATTGATTAATACCATGCGCTCCCTGAAAAACAGGAAGAGCCCAGGTCTATGTAATGAGTTTTATAAAAAAGGTTAGCAGTTCACTAACCCCATATTTGCTGAAAATGTTTAATATGGCCTTGGAAGATGGTGCTCTCCCACAGACTCTGAATGAAGCAACTGAGACGCTCATTCCAAAGAAAGGAAATGACTCAGAATTTGTTCCTACCGACCAATCTCTTTATTGAACACAGATCAGAAAATACTGGCCAAATCTTTAGCCAGTAGACTTAGTTCCCACATACATAAACTGGTTCACCCAGATCAAACAGGGTTTATCCCAGCAAGGCATGCATCTCATAACCTGAGACGTCTTTTTGACATTATTTATTCCTCTAGTGCTCCAGATAAGGAGACAAGGATGTGCACTGAGCCCTTTATTGTTTGCCCTTGCATTAGAGCTGTTGGCGGAAACAATTTGGAAACATAAAGAAATACATGGCTACAATACAGGATACACCTCCAGTAAGATCTCACTGTACGCTGATGATAGTCTGCTGTTTGTAACCAGACCATTAGATTCAATCCCTGAGGTGCTAGTAACAATAGATTTGTTTAGTTTTTTTTTTAAGGTTACAAAGTAAATTGGGGAAGAGCGAATTGATGCCAATTAAATGCAGTAATCTTGATTTACTAAATCGTCTTCCCTTTAGAATAACGTCAGAAAGATTTTCATATCTGGGAATTGAAGTTACTAAGTCATTCAAGTCATTATATGAAGCTAATTTTGTGAGAATTCTGGATACATTTAAAAACGAGGTTGAATTTTGGAAATCACTCCCACTTTTCTTGATAGGCAGGGTGAATGCTATCAAAATGATCGGTCTCCCCCAACTCTTATATCTGCTTCAAAATATCCCTGTGTATCTGAAAGCTACATTTTTTTCAGAAATTGGATTCAGTCCTTCTCCCTTTTATCTGGAATTACAAGAGCCACAGGATAAAAAAGGCCCACCTTTGTAAAAAGAAAAGACATGGTGGCCTAGCCTTACCAGACTTTAAAAATTACTACTTTGCAGCGAATATGCAATACATAGCCTATTGGCTAGATGATACAGTTGTAGTGGGAAGTTGGTTAGACATGGAGCGAGAAGACTGTATGCCTTACTCTCTTGGTGCAATTGCATTGTATCATGTTTGTTTTAAAAAGATGTAATACAACTGCAATCCAGTTACTCACAATACAATTCAAGTCTGGAGACAGATCGTGAAAGAGTATAGACTCAGAGCCTTCTCGCTTTTGACACCTATTACAGCTAATCCTGCATTTAAACCCTCAATTTTACATGAGATATTTGATAGCTGAAAGGAAATGGGGTTGCGAAATGTGGGACGCCTGTATTTTCAGGGCTTTTTTTGCTTCATTTCAACGGCTTAAGGAGAAGGACAACTTATTAGCCTGTGATTTTTTTAGATACCTTCAAATAAGGAGCTATGTAAGGTCCCAACTACAACAATTTGAGTCTGCAACTTTAGGTAAGCTTGATCAATGTCTGGTGGATTGTACTGTATAACAGAAAAGCATGCTGTTGCTTTTATATATGAGATATTACAGTCACTCCGCCAGAAGGATACAGGTAAAATAAAATCAGCTTGGGAAAAGGAATTCGGGTCAGAAATTCATAATGATATCTGGACTAAAGGGCTACGTTATGTTAATTCCTGCTCTATCAATGCCCGAGTTAGGTTAATTCAGTTTAAATTTTGCACAGATTGCACTACTCGAAGACAAGATTACATTGGATATTTTCATGAAATGTCACCCTTTTGTGATAAATGTCAATGTGCAGAAGCTGATCTGCTTCACAGTTTTGTAATGTGTATCAAATTACAAGGTTTCTGGGCTTCAGTTTTTTCTTTTTTTTACCCCCAAATTTTTGATGTGCAGTTAGAGCCTGACCCCATTTTGATTCTTATTGGACTGTCAGAATAATCTAAAAAAACTTAAGGGTACACAGATTTCCCTCCTGTCCTATGGCCTAATGTGTGCAAAGAGACTGATTCTCCTGCTATGGAAGGGAAAAAAGTGCCCTCCTTGAAAGCCTGGATCTCAGTACTGACAGATACTCTTCATCTGGAAAGGATCCACTACATTATAAATGACAAACTGAAGGACTTCGATCAGATTTGGAGGCCACTCATTGAGTACCTGGAAACTATGAACAAATTAGAGCTACTATGTGGACTTCACCATTGGTGAAAATAAGCTGATAGCACTCTGGGATAAGGGAATGGTGTGGGGAGGAAGGGTTTTTTTTTGTTGTTTTTTTTTGTTTGTTTGTTTGTTTGTTTGTTTGTTTGTTTGTTTTGGGGGGGGGGGGGGTCACACTTACACTTTTTAAAAATTATCTTTTGTTCTTAAAAAATCTACATCATTTGTAATTTCCATTGCAAATATTAATCACCGTTAAATTAAGAGGGAAAGGCAGTAAAAATTCCAGAATGGAGATGGCGTTCTCAGAAAATCCGGACTCCACTTACTTGAGAATTGAGAAACAGCCCCATTTTTGGTTAGTATATTTAAAAATTTTATATTAAAACAATAATTTAAATAATGTGAATTTATGTAAAAAATACATGAATTTTTAAGACCATCTAGTTTAAATCAAACCACTCCACTGGATTTAGCTACATTTTGGACAGTGTTCCCAGAATGCTGTAGCTAGCGAGCTGATTCGAGACCAAAACAGCCAATCAGAATTTTTTTTCATCCAAGTCTGTGATTGGTTGGTTTTGTGGCACAAATATTACGGTGTACAGAAAGAGTTGAGCGCGCAAGGAGCAGAGATTTTGAGAGCGCAAGCGACACACTGCGAGCAGGTCCTCAAAGATCTGAGCAAGATCAATTTCAAAAACTATGCGAGAGGGGCTGCTATTGTGTGTGTGTGTATGGATAATAGCAAACGGTGAAATACATTTTTTTATACGCAGCAATGAATATTGTTCGCTCAAATTTAGCTTTTCTTTGCTCAAAATAAGTTTCTCCTCAAAATGCAATACTAGTTCTTGGAAAAACATTTTATGCGCCCTCAAAATTGTTTTACGTGCGCTCAGAATAGTGGCTCAAAAATACCGTTATATTAGAAGGGAGTTTTTTCTTCCCACTGTTGCCAAAGTGCTTGCTCATAGGGGGTCATATGATTGTTGGGTTTTTCTCGGTATGTATTACTGCAGGGTCTACCATAAACTATAAAGTGGCTTGAGGCAACTGTGTTTGTGATTTGGAGCTGTATAAACAAAACTGAATTGAATAATACAGACTGAAAGTAACACAGCTGTGTCAGTGGTTGTTTGAGGAAAATCACTTCATATGAATGTTTTAATGGGTAAGAGGCTTCTTATAAAGACTATATTATGTTACTAAAGGTTATTCTATCCACTCACCATTTCGGCATTGTTTACATTACTACAAAACTTCATAGGAAAACATTTCAATGGGTTAAACACATAATACACAGTGAAAGCAGCACAGCTGCTGTTTGTGTGGTTGATTTGCGGAAATAATTTTAAATGAATGTGTGATCTGTAAAGCCTCGATAGTAAATACTAGAAACATGTAAATATGTTAATAAAATTGGCAAATTTTCACCATTTTTGGAAGATAAAGTTTAGCTTAAAGCTTCCAAGAATGGTGTGTTTACTTTTTAGATAATTGATCGTTCCAAAAACCTCCATTTCGTCCAACATCAAAACCATCTTCACTCAGTTGAGAGCAGAATCAGTCTCTTACTGTGTGCCTGAGGGTCCATATTCATGACTGAAGACTGGAGGATAATCTCTTGACATGTCACTGTTCATGGACATAGAGCTGGATCCTGGAAACTCTGCTCTGTGGTTGTGTTGTTGACGTTTGCAAAAACAAACTTAGAATCAAGCGAGATTTTCCTTTCTGATCACTGAGCTGTTTCTCTCTTGCTGTCAGATTTAGGAGACTGAAAAACCCAGTTTTCTCTCTACTGCTATAAGTTCTGTAGGACAGGCTATTGCCAGGGTAACCACTTTAAATCACATTACAAAGCATAATTAATATTTTTGAGACTGCATTACGGTTATTCTGTTACATACAGAATGACTATTTCCTTCATCATACTTCACTAATCCTACCAGCTGTTTCCAGGATAAGGAGTCACAGCAGTTTATCAGTCTAGCTATGAACACATTCACATGAAAGGTGTGGTGTTGGCAGCATGAAACAAATCAAAACATGGATAAGTGCACTGGTTGACAGCAGTTATCTTACAAAGAAAAATAAAAGTAAACAAATGTCAGGGTCCTGGGCCTCCTGACCTAGTGTTTTCAGTTCTTTGTGATTTTTGTATTATGTCAGGTTCATTTGTGATTTATTCTATGCTTCCTAGGTTTTCATCCCCTGTCCCTCTTGTTTCTCTGTGCTCTCTGTTTTGTTTATTCTTCTCTGCCCGTCTGTTCCCCGTGTTGTTGCCTTCTGTGTCTCCCTCTGTGTGACACAGCTCCCGCCCCTTGTGTTCTGTGTTTTCGTCTTCCCTTCGTGTATTTCTTCATTTTCTCTCTCTCTCTCCAGGCCGTCTCTGTGTACTTCCTGTGTTATGTTTAAGGTTCATGTCTTGGTGTCAGCGTTTTCAGTTTCGTGTCCTCCCTTTCCTGTCAAGTGTAATTGTCCTCAACGGTGTTCCCTGTGTGCTTCCACTTCCCTCATTAACCTCTGTGTATTTGTGTCAGAGTCTCCTTCTGTCCCATGTCGCGTCGTCTCTCTAGCTGTGTGTTCCCTCATGTGCCTCTCTGTAAAGTTTAGTTTATACTTTCCCAGTATAGTTTAGTTTTGTATCTTTTCCTGGAGTCAACAAATAAAGCTGTATTTTGAGTTCACCCCTAATGCCTAAGAGCCTGCATTTTGGATCCTACTCCTACCTGCCACACAGTGATTCATGACAATAACTTCACAGAGAAAACATATTAAGTGGTTAAACACATAATACACATTGAAAGCAACACAGCTGCTGCTTGAAAAGTTGTTTTGTAGAAATCATTTCAAATGAATGTGTTACCTTAACAGCCTTGGTCATGTATACTAGAA
Organism: Oreochromis aureus; assembly: GCF_013358895.1. Classification (NCBI taxonomy): domain Eukaryota; kingdom Metazoa; phylum Chordata; class Actinopteri; order Cichliformes; family Cichlidae; genus Oreochromis; species Oreochromis aureus. Next base: position 69,286,798 of record NC_052944.1, read on the forward strand.
ACACGCTAACATGTTAATAAAGTTTGGCCTATTCTGTCACCATTTTTGGAAGATAGAGTTTCTTATAACTTCCAAGAATGGTGTCTTTACTTTCCACGTCACTGATTGTTCCAAAATCCTACTGATCATCAATCTCAACCAAAACCTGATGTAGAAGGGATTAAGCGCAATTCAATGACCCTACCCTTGAACAACTACTAAGTATATGAAAGACTCCAAAACCATCTTCACTCAGTTGAGAGCAGAATCAGTCTCTTACTGTGTGCCTGAGGGTGCAGGTTCATGACTGAAGACTGGAGGATAATCTCTGGACATGTCACTGTTCATGGACATAGAGCTGGATCCTGGAAACTCTGCTCTGTGGTTGTGTTGTTGACGTCTGCAAACAAAAACATAGAATCAAGTGAGAGTTTTCTGCTACATGTACCTGTTCTTGGTCATTCAGCTGCTTCTCTCTCTGTGTCACATTTATAAGGCAAAATAACTGTCTTAAAACTTCTATAACGTATGCAGGACAAGCCATTGCCAGGTATTTCTTTTTAAATCACATTAGAAATCTCGGACAATATTTTTGAGTTTGGATTTTCATTTAAGTTTTTCTGTTACATTCACAAATGGCCGTTCCCTCATCAGTATTTACTAATCCTAACATCAGTTACCAGAATAAAGAGTCATAGGAAGTTGATTAAAAAAACTTGCCATGTTTACAGCATTTTATCCAGACCTTGTCTTGGGTTACGGAATGAATGTATCAATGACTGAAAATTGTGTTTTACCTATCTTAGACCACTCAGCCATTTTATTTGATATTTTAATCCCTAAATCTCCAGCTTATGAGAGGGGAAAATTGCCCCTCAGATCATCTCGCTATATTAGCCCCGAAGCATTGCTTGGAGTTAAATTACATCTACCTGATGTGTTGGACCCTATTTTTACCAACGAGTTATGTGTGGACACCTTGACTGCGAACCTTAATAATACACTTCTTGAACTACTGGACTCTGTTGCTCCCGTAAAGAAGTTAAAATGTCAAAAAAGGAACCCTATGCCTTGGTTAAATGAGGAGCTCTTGAACTTGAGAAGAATTTGTAGAAAAGCAGAGCGTCACTGGAGATCTTCCAGACTAGAAGTATTTCTCCAGGCTTGGAAGGACTCATTATCTTCTCTTCAATCAGCAATGTCGACAGCGAAAGCAAATTATTTCTCAAATCTCATCATGAGTCATAAACATAACTCAAAACTCTTATTCAATACAGTGTTGCAACTTACAGAGAGTAAGTCAACTCTCTGCTGTTCTAATTTGATAGCTCATGACTTTCTTACGTTTTTCAGAGACAGGGCTGAAACACTTAGAAATCATATTACTCCCTCCTCAAGCTGTTCATTAGACTACTCGGCTGCTTTGCCTGCTGGTGCTGATAAACTGTTCTCTGACTTCAAGGTTATTTCTCTGTCTGGATTAACTATGGTTGTAAAAGCAGCTCGATGTACAACCTGTTCTTTGGATCCTCTACCAGCCTGGGCTATAAAGGAACTGTGGTCAGCATTAGGACCCTACATTCTGTTTCTTTTAAATACTTCATTGACGACTGGAGTCTTCCCTGAATGTTTTAAATCAGCTGTGGTAGTGCCGATCTTGAAAAAGCCTGGACTGGATGTTGACATGGTCGCAAATTATAGACCCATCTCACATCTGTCTTTTTTATCTAAAGTCTTTGAAAAAGTGGTTTTTAAGCAGCTCACTGAGCATTTGTCAACAAGCAATCTGTTTGAACCATTTCAGTCTGCTTTTAGACCAAATCACTCCACAGAAACAGCTTTAGTAAAAGTGGTAAATGATCTGCTGGTAAATGCAGACAACAATCGTACTTCAGTTTTATTACTGCTGGATCTAAGTGCTGCGTTTGACACTGTGGATCACTGCATTTTATTGGATAGGCTTGAACATTTTATTGGAATTACAGGAAATGTTTTATCGTGGCTGAGATCTTACCTGTCTGGGAGGTCTCAGACTGTTAGTTTTAAAAATGATCTCTCCAAGACCTGTGCAGTGAGGCACGGGGTCCCTCAGGGCTCTGTACTTGGACCATTGCTGTTTTCTATGTATCTGCTGCCTCTTGGTGTTCTTTTACGTTCTTTTAATGTAACCTTTCATTGTTACGCTGATGACCTGCAGCTTTATGTTCCTTTAACCATTGGAAATTGTGCTGAAGTCTCTAAACTAGAATCTTGTCTATCTGCAATTAAGGGCTGGTTATCGGATAATTTCTTGCTCCTAAATACTGATAAAACAGAGTCGATGGTCATTGGGCCACACAAATTTCAGCACTTGTCCCAAAATTTCATCTTGAGAATTGATGACAGTGTCATAAATTGCAGGGACAATGTAAAAAACTAGGGCGTGTGATTCGACATGGTGCTCTCTTTCGAGTCTCATGTAAAAGAGATAACAAAGACCGCCTTTTATCATTTGAGGAACATAGCCAGAATCAGACAAGTTTTGTCAAGCGACACTGCAGAGGTTCTTATCCATGCATTTGTGTCTTCACATATTGATTATTGTGACGCTCTTCTTTCTGGGCTACCAAAGAAAAGTTTTAGAGGTCTACAGATGGTGCAAAATGCAGCTGCTCACATTTTAACAAGGACTGGGAAATTTGAGCACATTAGCCCTGTACTGAACTCTCTGCATTGGCTACCTTGTCAGGTTCGAGCAGATTTTAAGGTCCTGCTGCTCACCTACAAGGCTTTAAACGGATTGGCACCTTCATACCTCTCCGACCTTTTACATCTTTATGTTCCATCCCGTGCTCTCCGATCGCAGGACTCTGCCCTTCTAAAGGTTCCTAGAGCCAGAAAAAAGACAATTGGAGAGCGTGCTTTTTCTTTTCGTGCCCCGTTTCTGTGGAACAACCTCCCTCAAGATATTCGGCAGGCATGCTCTTTGAAGGTTTTTAAAACTAAGCTGAAGACACATTTGTTCACCCTATCTTACATGTCTTAATTCTATTGCTTTTAGTTTTTAAATTTTTACTGTTTTTAACTTGTATTGTGTCTTTTACCTGTATTGCTATGTATCGCTTTTATTTTACTTATCTTTTTAGTTTTAAATAGTTGTACAGCACTTTGTTTAAAAGCACTTTATAAATAAAGTTATTATTATTATTATTATTATTATTATTATTATCTGTCTTATCACTCAGACAGTGGTGCAAGTTTAGCAGTAAAGTTAGACCGAGCATCTGACCTGGGGTGCATCTTAACCCTCACAAGGTCCCCAACACGAAATGTGGCATGTCGATGTTTTAGGTCAGAGTGATGTTTTTTTTCTGAGATGTAGCTTCTTTGACAGCACTGGCTTCAACACATTTAGTCAAATAGTCAACAAACACGATCAAATAGGCATTACCAGCAGGGGTGCGGGGCAGTGGTCCAACAAAATCCACACCCACACATTCCCAGGATTTCTGGGGGACAATGGGAACCATAAGACCGGCTGCTTTTTTCTGACTTGGCTTGGTGATTTGGCACACTGAGCGTGAAGTCACATAGCGCTTCACATGAGCTGCCATTTTGGGACAGAAAAACCTAAAGCGCATTTTAGCCAATGTCTTAGAAACACCCAACTGACCTGCTACGGGGTGGTCGTGGTAATAGTCCAGCAAGGTGCCTCTCATGGAAGTAGGGGCAAACAGTTTCAGCTGTTTCAAAGGGTGCAAAGCACTGTCTGAGCTGTTCAGACAGTCCGCTTCAATGTCTCTGAGAAGTGGACCTGTGACATGATCATCTAGCTGCAGCTGTCTCAATTGTGAACCGTCAGCCAGAATGGCAGTGGGCAAAGTACGAATGTCCAGGCTGGCCATGACAGCATGATCTGGTCAAAGATCTGTCGGCCTGTCACAGGTCAGAGGCAAAGGGTTGTGTGACAGTGCATCAGGAACTTTGATTGGTGAACCAGGTTTGTGCACTATTGTGAAATCATAGTCCTGCAAGCGAAGTGAGTGACCAGTGGGCGAGTCGACTCGTTGGGTTTTGACGAGACATGAGCCACCTGAGACTGATGTAGTCAGTGAAGATAGTAACATGAACGCCTTTAACATATGGGCGGAAGTGTTCCAGGGCCCGTATCACAGCAAAGCACTCTTTCTCTGAAGTGCAGTAGGGGAGTTCAGCTTTGTGAAGGGAGCGACTAGCAAAAGCCACGGCATACTCACAACCTTTGTCATCCTTTTGCATCAACGCTGCACCAAGATCAATGTCACATGCATGAATGGAAAAGGGGCAGTTGAAGTCCAGAAATGACAGGATTGGGGCTGATGTGACATGGTCTTTCAAAGTGCCCATGGCTCTTTGATAGTTGTCATCCCAGTGGAAAGCATTGTCCTTTCTGGTGATGGCATGAATAGGTTCAGCATGACGGGCATAATTCTGAATGAAGCGCCGATAATAGCCAGTCAGGCCAAGGAACTGATGGATGTGCTTCACTGAGGTTGGGGTATCAAACTCCTTAACTGCCTTTACTTAGTCTGGATCGGGTTTAACACTGATGATGTAATGCAGTACCTGAGGAAGGTGAATTTATCGAGGCAGAATTGGCACTTTTTGAGCTTCAATGACAAGCCAGCAGCCTGGAGTCTGGCCAGCACCTCCTCAAGATCCACTAAGTGCTGTTCAAAGGTAGATGAGGCGATAACAATGTCATCCATCGTCATGTTTTGTAAATGAGGCCAGCAAGCACAGAGTTCATGAGTCTCTGAAAAGTTGCAGGTGCTTTGCAGAAGTGATGTTACTGCCATACAGGGCAACTCTGTATTTTTCAAGAGCATGTTTACTAATTAGGTTGATTCTGTCTTTTTCAGGTGGATGGCTTTTCAATTTGTCAAACTCACTCAACATGTGGGCAACAAAGGTGGGGAGTGGTTCATCCTGAGCCTGAACATGATCCAAAATTCCTCTCAGGATGCATTCTTGATTGTCGGAGGGCAGAAAAACTGTCTTAAACAGTTGACAGAATTGAGCCCATGATGTAATGTGGGAGCTCAATGCCTTGGACCATTTCCTGGGCTCTTTTGCAAGAAGGTGTGGCAGTTCATTTAGCAATTGCCCATTGGCTAGGTTCAATGAAGCTTTGTACGCGCCAACTGCACTTAGCCAGTCATCAGGTTGCACTTTGTCATCCCCAGCATACACAGGAGGCTCCAGTTTGATGTGATATAAAGCTGCTGCAATCACTCTGGAAGTGCTGCTGAGCTCGAGTGAGTGAGATGGGAGGAAAGGATTTGTAGGTTGAAATGGGTTGCTGGGCAGGAACGGGTTGGTGTTGTTGGCGGGTTCAGTCTTGTTCCTCGTAGGAACATGAGGTGTCGATGTGGCCATCGGGAAAACAGAAGACTGTGGGACTGCAGGAGGGGGAAGGTTTCCCATTGTGAGTTGGTCCCACTCTGCTGTATGTTCAGTGAGTCACGTAAACAGTCACTAAGTCTATTCACCTCAGTTAGCTCCACCACCAGTTGGCTAAGGCTAGGAGTCACATCTTCAACTATCTGGCACATCGGTAATGAGGTAGGTTCCATGTCTAAGTCAGAGTCATCTGGGCAGCGTTCCATTGTGATTTCCAAAAAAATTAAGCCACTCCAGAACACGGCGCAGTCTTTGTATAGCAGTAAAAGAGTCAGACTACAAAGACAAAACTGCAAAAATGCCTGTCAAGACTAAATTTGGAAAAACCACATCTGAACTAAAACAAGACTGGAGTGATCACAATCATGTTATCACAGTTTTTAAATTATCTTTTGTCCTTAAAAAAATCTACATCATGTGCAATTTCCATTGCAAACATTAATCACCATTAAATTAAGAGGGGATGGCAGTAAAACCTCCGGAATGGAGATGGCGTTCTCGGGAAATCCGGACCCCTCTTAATTGAGCATTGAGAAACGGCCCCATTTTTGGTTAGTATGTATCATTGTTTTATATTAAAAAATACATTTTTTAAGACCATTGTTAGTTTTAATCTAGTTTAAACCAAATCACTCCGCTGGATTTAGCTACATTTTGGACAGTGTTTCCAGAATGCAGTAGCTAGCGAACTGATTGGAGACCAAAACAGCCAATCAGAATTTTTTTTTTTCATCCAAGTCTGTGATTGGTTGGTTGTGTGGCAAAAATATGAAAGTGTACAGAAAGACTTGAGCGTGCAGGGAGCAGAGATGTTGAGAGTGCGAGCGACACACTGCGAGCAGGTCCTCAAAGGTCTGAGCAAGAGCAAATTCAAAAACTGAGCGAGAGGGGCTGCTATTGTGTGTGTATATGGATAACAGCAAACAGTAAGATACATTTTTTTACACGCAGCAATGAATTTAAAATTTTGCCTTTCTTCACTCAAAATATGTTTCTCCTCAAAATGCAATATTTGTACTTGTAAAATAATTGTGAGGGCGCATAAACAATTTTGCATGCGCTCAGAATAGTGGCACAAAAATAACGGCATATTAAAAGGGAGTTTTTTCTTCCCACTGCTGCCAAAGTGCTTGCTCATAGGGGGTCACATGATTTTTGGGTTTTCTCTGTATGTATTACTGTAGGGTCTACCATACAATACAAAGTGGCTTGAGGCAACTGTGTTTGCGATTTGGAGCTGTGTAATTAAAATTGAATTGAATTGAATAATACAGAATGAAAGTAACCAGTTGTTTGAGGAAAATCACTTCATATGAATGTTTTAATGGGTAAGAGGCTTCTTATAAAGCCCATATTATGTTACTACAGTCGATTCTATCTGTAACATATGTGTTAAATAAATACTATCTTATGCCACGTTATACCTCTAATGAAAGAATTATTGAATCATTATACGGCTATAGGCCACATTATGCCTTGGATTAAAGATTGTGAAATCATTATGTAGTTTTAGGTTGCATTATACTCCTGACTTAGAAGAAGGTGATAACTATTACATTTATTTGACAGATTTTTATTACATTAGACTGCTGATTTATTGTGAATGAATGACATTGTTTTATGATGCATTATACTGCTGATTCATAAGAAGTACTGTTTTCAGAGAATCATGGCCTTATTTGTCTGATTAGGAAGAACAGAACATACTGCACAGGAAGCCAAGATCATAACTTAGGCTCACTGAGAGAGAAAGGATGTGGATGTTTAGGTTTTATGACTTCGAAGGGGGGCTGAAGCTATACGAATGTGAGAAACGGTCAGACACTTCAAGATCTGGCGGACACCCTCCTGTCCACATCTCCCGTTTGGACGCTTTTTAATCCTTAAAGTGTTGTATGGAATAAATGTATAATATCCACAAAACTTGATTGTTGATTGAGCATTTATACACCGAGTGTTGTTCTTCCTTCAGTCCAAAGATCAACGAATTGGGATATTTAACAACAGCTTTTTTTTAACTATTATTATTAAATATTTCATTTTGCATATTAATCTCCTGCCTGTGTAATCTGAGTCTGTGTGTGTTCGTGTGTGTGCATGCTGCAGGTGACGTAGGCGTGTGCATGTGTGCCCCGGTTGCAGTTCCTTTCAACATGGCCGGAGGAGAGGTGTCCTGGCAGGCGTGTGACACACACAGATCAGACCTGTAATTCTGTGTTGCAGATGTGCAGTAAAGAATCCATAGACCCAGTGTAGTCTCCTGCCACTTACTTGCATGCCCGAACACGACGCAATGACAGGCGTAACTTATAGACAGGTTACTTATCCACTCACCATTTTCACGTTGTTTATAATACGGATAGTCTCTTAATTACTACAAAACTTTACAGGAAAAGGTTCACATAATATGCACTGAAAGCGGCACAGCTGCTGTTTGTGTGCTTGATTTGTGGAAATCATTTTAAATGAATGTGTGACCTGAAAAGCCTCGGATGTAAATACCAGAAACATGCTAATATGTTTATAAAATTTAGCAAATTTTCACCATTTTTGAAAGATAAACTTTAGCTTTAAGTTTCCCAGAATGGTAAATTTCCTTTTTAGATAATTGAGTCCAAAAGAGATCAATTATAAGCCTTCATTTCTTCCAACATCAAAACCATCTGCCCTCAGTTGAGAGCAGAATCAGTCTCTTACTGTGTGCCTGAGGGTGCAGGTTCATGACTGAAGACTGGAGGATAATCTCTGGACATGTCACTGTTCATGGACACAGAGCTGGATCCTGGAAACTCTGCTCTGTGGTTGTGTTGTTGACGTCTGCAAACAAAAACATAGAATCAAGTGAGATTTTTCTTCTGCATGTACCTGTTCTTGGTCATTCAGCTGCTTCTCTCTCTGTGTCACATTTATAAGGCAAAATAACTGTCTTGCAATTTCTATAATGTATGTAGGACAAGCCATTGCCAGGTATTTCTTTATAAATCACATTAGAAATCTCGGACAATATTTTTGAGTTTGGATTTTCATTTAAGTTTTTCTGTTACAGTCACAAATGGCCATTCCCTCATCAGTATTTACTAATCCTCAGTTACCAGAATAAAGAGTCATAGGAAGTTGATTAAAAAACTTGCCATGTTTACAGCATTTTATCCAGACCTTGTCTTGGGTTATGGAATGAATGTATCAATGACTGAAAATTGTGTTTTACCTATCTTAGACCGTTCTTCTACATAAGGGGTCTCAAACTTGGCCTCTGTCACATCTACTTGCGCATATTGATGTGAAGAATGTTTTCAGAATATTTTTTAAATTGTTTTTCGGAAAAAAACTATTTAATATTAAGGCAAAATGAGCAGAGTGTTACAGTCATGGCCCTTTAAGAATGTAGCATCATGGGTGGTGTAGTCCATGCTGCAGGGAGAACATGTAGAACTGCCCCTCCCATAGTTTGTGTGTGAGTGCGAGGGAGGGAGAAAGTACGAATAGTTGCCTACCAAAAACGGGAGATGAAAGAATGTAAATATAATAAAAATCACTGCAGCCAAAAAGAGTGCCTGACGAATCCAGTTGTAAGTAAACATTTAAGACTCGACTGTACACTGTGTTTGTGTTTTCCTCCGAAACGACCAAGTTCCATTGGAGCAGCCTTTCAATGCCTCTCTCTGTCTCCCCCTAGCAAAGTTGGCCCAGACAGTAAAGGTAGTTCCCGGCTATGAGCCCGACAAGGAACCCGACGCAATAGGCAGAGGTCCCTTTACTACGGTTCAGAGCCGCAGACCTGCCCAAGGTAACAAGCGAGTACAAACATGTTGAAGGATTTAAGTGGTCAAACACATAATACACATTGAAAGCAACACAGCTGCTGCTTGAAAAGTTATTTTTTAGAAACCTTTTCAAATGAATGCGTTACCTTAAAAGCCTCGGTCACATATACTAGAAACACGCTAATGTGTTTATAAAGTTTGGCCCATTCTTTCACCATTTTTCGAAGATAGAGTTTCTTATAACTTCCATGAATGGTGTCTTTATTTTCCACGTCATTGATTGTTCCAAAATCCTACTGATCATCAATCTCAACCAAAACCTGATGTAGAAAAGATTAAGCACAATTCAATGACCCTACCCTTGAACAACTACTTATATGAAAGACTCCAAAACCATCTTCACTCAGTTGAGAGCAGAATCAGTCTCTTACTGTGTGCCTGAGGGTGCAGGTTCATGACTGAAGACTGGAGGATAATCTCTGGACATGTCACTGTTCATGGACATAGAGCTGGATCCTGGAAACTCTGCTCTGTGGTTGTGTTGTTGACGTCTGCAAACAAAAACAGAATCAAGTGAGAGTTTTCTTCTGCATGTACCTGTTCTTGGTCATTCAGCTGCTTCTCTCTCTGTGTCACATTTATGACAACTTCTATAATGTATGTAGCTCAAGTGATTGCCAGGTATTTCATTTTAAATCACATTTCTTCCTGATAAAAAATGGCGTTATTTTTTTTACCTCTATTCAGAGTGCACGTAAAACAATTTTGCAAGTGCAAGTGTTGCATTTTGAAGAAACATATTTTAAGTAGAGATGGCACGATGCCACTTTTTTATGTCCGATACCATAAATATGGATATCTGCCGATACCGATATGAATCCGATATAGTGTGTTCTTTAATCAATAAAACTGTTTTTTTTATATCTTGCTGCATTTTGTATAAGTTCATACTCAAGTTTAAATAAACAACAACACTAAAGCTATTCTGTTATACCTGTATGTAAAAAATACACTGCACCCAAAATATTTCATAGTTCAGCAACACTGATCAATCTAATAAACTTAAACCTGCACCATCCTCCCTATTCTGGTATTTTAAAGAGTACTTAGCAGAAATATTAAGCAACCTAACTAATAGGGTTGCAAACTCCCAGCAAAAAAAAGGGAACCACCCCCCCACCCTCCACCTCATGATGCTTAATCGACGTAATCAACTTCAATTTGATGCAGTGTGAAAAAAAATGCACAGAAATATTTTTTTTTTCAAGAATAATTAAACAGATTCAACATCTTTCTTCTACAGAATTGCAGACTGCACAGATGGTATCTTAGACTTAACAGTTACTATATACAGTAATGAACTTCTATATATTTTACATAAGATTAAAACTTTGGGTGTAAGATTTGGATAATTGTTTATTAAAAGCTAGACATTTTAAATGAGACTAAGAAAGAAAAGTATGTCTTTGTGCCCCCTTTTCCCTGTTAATGCCCTGTCGGCCCCCCTGGCTAAACTTTGCTAGATCCGCCCCTGCACAGTTACCAGCCGTCAGCTACGTAGAAAAGGATCCTGGAGTAGAAAGTAATATTAAATAAATTCTAACAACAGCTTATCAAGCTTAAACGTGCTGCTGTTGTTCAGCCGCTGGTTTCCTCTTTCTGGTGCAAAGTGGGCCAAAAACAAAGAAGAGAGACGGACTCACGACAGAAAAGCTAATATCGGATCGTCCATCTCTAATTTTAAGCGAACAAAATTCATTGCTGCGTGTAAAAATGTATTTTACTGTTTGCTATTATCCATATACACACACACAATAGCAGCCCCTATCCCTCAGTTTTTTATTTGCTCTTGCTCAGATCTTTGAGGAATTGCTCCCAGTGTGTCGCTCAGGCTCTCAACATCTCTGCTCCCTGTCCGCTCAAGTCTTTTTGTACACTGGTATATTTGTGCCACAAAACGGACTTGTATGAAAAAAAAAAAAAATCTGATTTGCTGTTATGGTCTCCAATCAGCTCACTAACTAGTGTAGCTAGTGAGCCAGGCAAACATCCCATAATGCATTTCGTCCAAAACTTTAACAATGCAATGGCGGAGGAACGCAACAAAAAAGTTTGAAATATTATTCTTTCTGGATCACAAAATAAACAAAATAAACATATTTTTAGATGATTATGTAATGTAAACTTCATGAACTCCCAGCCCATTGTTCCTTCAGTGGGCTGGTTTCAGTCTTTATGCAAATGTATTGTTTAGAAGACTGGAGAAACCTGCAGTCAGCTGAGACTGAAGAAGTCACTTGGATGAGTGACGAAACGCTTCTCCCACAAAACGCTACGTCCAGATGAACAGAATCAACTTTTGGAGGTGTAAACTTCAAATATCTGCTCTATTCATCAAGACATCACATATTTGCAAAAGTGTTCTGACGTTTTCGGAGATGCCTGTAACCCATCGTTTTCAGGCCGCCTGCGGTCTCTCGCTACTCAGATTAAACAAGATATATAAGTCACTTTCATAACTTCTAGATGTTAATGTTTGTTTAATGTTTATTTCAGTCTTTGATTTGTTCCTGAGTAAATCAGCTTGCCTAAGATTAAAGTTAAGCTTCATAACTGCACCTTTTATTTAATACTGAAATCTTACGCGGAGAGCTGTCAGTATATTTTGAATTTCACCCTTCATATCCCCTGATGTAAAATGTTCTCTTCTTATTTAAACAGCTGACTGTGATTTAAATCTAACATTTATTAAATTCAGTTCTTTGTATTCTTTAACAGCCAAGAAAGACACGGCTCAAAGTGGTCTAACTTAAAAAATGATCTTTAATTTTACATTTTCCGGAAAATGGAGACTGAGCACACACAGAAATGCCAGCTCAAGTCTGAAAACATTAGAAGCCAGCATGGTTATATATATGGTTCCGCTGCACGTCGCACACACTCAGTTTACTTAGTTCCTCTTTTTTGTGTCTAATTTACTAATATGCCTGTGCACTAAAGCTTCCTCTTTTCTTTTTGTCAAATGTCCGGTGGAACTTAATTTCGACCTTAAAACTTCAAATAGAACGTAATTATATGCAGTAAGTGAAGGTAACTTCAACAACTTGGTCTAGACGAGGCACCTGTGATTGACAGAGCCCACAGAGCTTTGGTCATGGGCACGATGAATTCAGATTTTCCGGGACCTGCCACCTGAGGTGGCAAAGCGGAGAGCTATGTTCACCGTTGTGAGAAGGATGCTACGCGATAAACCGGGGGTCAAATACGGACTTCTTTACCCAGCCAAACTACAAGTGTCTCACGATGGTATCGAGAAGTTTTTTTTACTGATCCAGAAAAAGCACGACAGTATGCAGAATGCCTCATTGGAGACGTGGATAACGGAGGATCACGGGATCCTGTCCCACGTGAGATAAGGGCAGATAATGCCACAATACACCACCCAGAACTTGAATAACTTCTACGCAGGTGACATCTAGCAGTGACTATCACTTTATTACTGTTTTTTTTTTCTGTGTACCTAAGAGTCAACAATACAATAATTGTTTTTTTTTCTTCCTGCTGTGTTTACTTTGTATTTTCATGGGTTGGGTTTGTTGGGTGGGAAATTGCAATCCGTAGAATACGTTCTAGTCAATATGGGACAATACACATAAATCACTAACAGTATGGCCTCAATAGATGGTGATGGAAATAATTCATAATGATTACAGGACATCAGTTTACTGGCTCTTATCGCTTAACAATGCAGAATTATCATATAGAAATAAAAAAATCCTGAAGTTGTGCACTATTTGAACATGTTGCCTGCCTGCACCACTAAAGGACGCCTTGAGACACATCTGTCTCACCCTAGCAGCACCTGTCCCTCTCCTCTCCTCCTCTTCAGTTTGCCTCAACATACGCTCGTCATATTCCCACATAGCAAGCAGGTCTGGCCCGAATCTGGTATCAAACCGGCACTGCTGGTTGACTTCTGGCATGATAAGACGTATGTCATCCAGATATGGGCCAGGCATAGATGGCACTGTGTATGTGATGGCATGCCATATCTGGCTCGATTGTGATTTGGTTTATGTGGCCCAGGCTCATAGAAAACAGGTCTGGCCGTGATCTAGCATCAAGCTGGCACTTCTGACTGACTGGTGTCATGGCAGGGTGTCGACCAGATGCGGGCCAGGTTTGGCAATGATGGCACTATTTATGTTCCTATTTTCCTATTTTAGTTAGAAGAACCAAATGCCATGTTGCAATACTATACTGCTATGGTAGCCAACGTTTCAAATAATGCCATATTAAAAAAGGAGTTTTTTCTTCCCACTGTCACTAAAGTGCTTGCTTATAGGAGGTCATATGGAATTGGGTTTTTCTCTGTATGTATTACTGAAAGGTTCTACAGTACAATATCAAGTAGCTTGAGGCAACTGTTTTTGTGATTTAGAGCTGTATAATTAAGATTGAACTGGATACTACAGACTGAAAGTAACACAGTTGTGTCAGTGGTTGTTTAAGGAAAATTTTTAATGGGTAAGAGGCTTCTTATAAAGACTGTAGTATGTTACTAAACTTTATTCTATCTACTCACCATTTTCACATTGTTTATGATAGAGATAGTCTCTTAATTACTACAGAGCTTTACAGGAAAACATTTCAATGGGTTAAACACATAATACACACTGAAAGTGGCACAGCTGCTGTGTGTGTGGTTGATTTGTGGAAATAATTTCAAATGAATGTGTGAACTAAAAAGCCTCAGTCGTAAATATTAGAAACATGCTAATATGTTAATAAAATTTAGCAAACACAAATACAGTTTAACTTCAAGCTTCCAAGAATGGCGTGTTTACTTTTTAAATAATTGATTGCTGAATATTGCGCCTTGGGGCAACTGTTGTTGTGATTTGGCGCTATATAAATATAATTGAATTGAATTGAATCCATAAGCAATCTATTATTAGCCTATATTTCTCTAACATCAAAACCATCTTCACTCAGTTGAGAGCAGAATCAGTCTCTTACTGTGTGCCTGAGGGTGCAGGTTCATGACTGAAGACTGGAGGATAATCTCTGGACAATTCACTGCTCATGGACATAGCACTGGATCCTGGAAACTCTGCTCTGTGTTTGTGTTGTTGACGTCTGCAAACGAGAACATAGAATCAAGCACCGTTCTTCTACATCAGGGGTCTCAAACTCGCAGCCCACGGGCCACTTGCGGCCCACATATTGATGTGAAGAATGATATTTTAAAAATTATTAAAAAATAATATTTAATATGAAAGCAATATGTGCAGAGCGTTACAGGCATGGCCCTTTAAGAATGTAGCATCATGGGCGGTCTAGTCCGTGCTGCAGGCAGAACATGTGGGACTGGCCCTCCCATAGTGTGTGTGTGACCGCAAGGGAGGGAGAAAGTACGAATAGCTACCAGCCAGAAACGGGAGATGGAAGAATGTAAATAAAATAGAAATCACTGCAGCCAAAAAAGAGTGCCTGACGAGCCCAGTTGTAAGTAAGAGTTTAAGACTCGACTGTACACTGTGATCGTGTTTTCCTCTGAAACGATCAAGTTCCGTTGGAGCAGCCTTTCAACGCATTCTCTGTCTCCCGCTAGCAAAGTTGGCCCAAGTCATAAAGCTAGTTCCCGGCTACGAGCCCGACACGGAACCCAATGTATTAGGCAGAGGTCCCTTTACTACCGTTCAGAGCTGCAGACCTGCCCATTTTTATTTTGTTAAATCCCAACAAAATGATAGCAGAAGTGCTCCCACAGGTCTGGCCAAAGAGAGGACGTATTAGTTTATTTGGTAGTTCAATGAAAGGATTCAGTTAGTTAAGAGTGAGGAAAAAATGCATTCACGTTTGCAGTTTTGTCTTGTTATACAAAATATGAAATTTTAAAAAACAAACAAACAAAACACAACATTTTAGGAAATAATTAGTGGTTGTTTTCTTGAACACTAAAGTGGCCCTCCAGTCAGATGACGATGCTACCAGTGGCCTCATTTGAGTTTGAGACCCCTTTTCTATATTAACCTGTTTTTGATCACTGAGCTGGTTCTATCTCGCTGTCAGATTTAGGAGACTGAAAAACTCATTTTTCTCTCTATTGCTATAATTTCTAACATCATGGGCGGTGTAGCGCATGCTGTAGGGAGAACATAGGACAGGCTATTGCCAGGGTAACCATTTTAAATCACATTACAAAGCATAATTTATATTTTTGAGACTGCATTACGGTTATTCTGTTACATACAGAATGACTATTTCCTTCATCATATTTCACTAATCCTACCAGCTGTTTCCAGGATAAGGAGTCACATACGTTTAACACACAGTGGTTAAACATAGAATATACATTGAAAGCAACACAGCTGCTGCTTGAAAATTTGTTTTGTAGAAATCTTTTCAAATGAATGTGTTACCTTAACAGCCTTGGTCATATATACTAGAAAAACGCTAATATGTTTATAAAGTTTGGCCTATTCTGTCACCATTTTTGGAAGATAGAGTTTCTTATAACTTCCAACAATGGTGTCTTTACTTTCCACGTCATTGATTGTTCCAAAAGCCTCCATTTCATACCTACCGATCATTAATCTCAACCAAAACCTCATGTAGAAGAGATTAAGCACAATCCAATGACCCTACCCTTGAACAGCTACTTTGAAATGATATGAAAGACTCCAAAACCATCTTCACTCAGTTGAGAGCAGAATCAGTCTCTTACTGTGTGCCTGAGGGTGCAGGTTCATGACTGAAGACTGGAGGATAATCTCTGGACATGTCACTGCTCATGGACATAGCGCTGGATCCTGGAAACTCTGCTCTGTGGTTGTGTTGTTGACGTCTGCAAACAAAAACATAGAATCAAGTGAGATTTTTCTTCTGCATGTAGCTGTTCTTGGTCATTCAGCTGCTTCTCTCTGTGTGTCACATTTATGAGACAAAAGAACTATCTTACAATTTCTATAATGTATACAGGACAATTGCCAGGTATTTCTTTTTAAATCACATTAGAAACCTCGGACAATATTTTTGACTTTGGATTTCATTTAAGTTTTTCTGTTATATTCACAAATGATCATTCAGTAATCCTAATGTCAGTTACCAGAATAAGGAGTCACAGGAAGTTGATTAAACGACTTGCTATGTTTACAGAGATTTATCAGTCTGGCTTTGAGCAAATTCACATGAAAGCAGTTGGTGCCATCAAACCGATCAGTCATAGATAAGTGTACTGGTAGGACAGCAGTTATTTTACAAAGTAGAATAAAACTACAAAACTTATTTGAAAAACAAATATCACGATGTCAAACTTGCAAAAACTCCCCAAACGGTTATAGCACATGGCCGCTGCTCCCTGAGCCTGGTTCTGCCCAAGTTTCTTCCAGTGAAAAGGGAGTTTTTCCTTCCCACTGTCGCCAAAGTGCTTGCTCATAAGGGGTCATATGATTGTTGGGTTTTCTCTGTATGTATTACTATAGGGTCTACAATACAATTTAAAGTGCCTTGAGGTGACTGTTGGTGTGATTTAGTCCTGTATTAAATAAAATTGAATTGTATTGAATGATACAGACTGAAAGTAACACAGCTGTGTCAGTGGTTATTTGAGAGAGGCTTCTTATGAAGGCTATATTATGTTACTAAAGGTTTATTCTATCCACTCACCATTGTCACATTGTTTATAATAGAGACAGTCTCTTAATTAATACAAAACTTCATAGGAATACATTTCAATGGGTTAAACACATAATACAAAATGAAAGCGGCGCAGCTGCTTTTTGTGTGGTTGGTTTGAGGAAACAATTTCAAATGAATGTGTGATCTGCAAAGTCTTGGTCGTAAATACTAGAAACATGCTAATATGTTAATAAAATTTAGCAAATTTTCACCATTTTTGGAAGATATAGTTTAGCTTAAAGCTTCCAAGAATGTTGTGTTTACATTTTAGACAACTGATTGTTCCAAAAGCCTCCATTTCTTCCAACATCAAAACAATCTTCACTCATTTGATAGCAGAATCAGTCTCTTACTGTGTGCCTGAGGGTCCAGGTTCATGACTGAAGACTGGAGGATAATCTCTGGACATGTCACTGCTCATGGACATAGAGCTGGATCCTGGAAACTCTGTTCTGTGTTTGTGTTGTTGACGTCTGAAAACACAAACATAGAATCAATCAAAGACCGTTCTTCTACATCAGGGGTCTCAAACTCGTGGCCCACGGGCCACTTGCGGCTTCTGTCACCTCTACTTGCAGTCTGCATATTGATGTAAAGAATTTTTTTTTTAAATTATTGTTCCAAAAAATAGTTAAAATGAAGGTAATATGAGCAGAGTGTTAGAGGCATGGCCCTTTAAGAATGTAGCATCATGGGCGGTCTAGTCCGTGCTGCAGGCAGAACATGTGGGACTGGCCCTCCCATAGTGTGTGTGTGACCGCAAGGGAGGGAGAAAGTACGAATAGCTACCAGCCAGAAACGGGAGAT
Source organism: Oreochromis aureus (assembly GCF_013358895.1). Lineage (NCBI taxonomy): Eukaryota > Metazoa > Chordata > Actinopteri > Cichliformes > Cichlidae > Oreochromis > Oreochromis aureus. Next base: position 69,304,452 of record NC_052944.1, read on the forward strand.
GGAAGAATGTAAATAAAATAGAAATCACTGCAGCCAAAAAAGAGTGCCTGACGAGCCCAGTTGTAAGTAAGAGTTTAAGACTCGACTGTACATTCTGTTCGTGTTTTCCTCCGAAACGATCAAGTTCCGTTGGAGCAGCCTTTCAACGCATTCTCTATCTCTCCCTAGCAAAGTTGGCCCAGACGGTAAAGCTAGTTCGCAGCTACGAGCCCGACACAAAATCCGACGTATTAGCCAGAGGTCCCTTTGCTACCGTTCAGAGCCGCAGACCTGCCCAAGATAACAAGCGAGTACAAACATGTTGAGGGATTGGCTGTGTTAGTTCATTGAGAGATTTATGTTGACAGAAACCAATTTTCAGTAGCAGTCAAAAACCAATGTGTACGCTAACGTCTGCATTTTTATTTTGTTAAAAACCCACAAATTATAGTATTAGTGCTCCCACAGGTCTGGCCAAAAGACAGGACCTATTAGTTTATTTGGTAGTTCAATGAAAGGATTCAGTTAGTTAGTTCATTCTGCGGTTTTAATCCCTATTTGCATTTTATTTGCCCCAAAAACAGTTATGTACAAAAGGACGGTTAGCACGGCAGGTCCGTACAAAGACAGACTTGACAAAAAGGCAAAAAAAAAAAAAGTACGAGGAAAAAATCAAAGGAGTGAAAGGGTCAGACCCATACGAGCATACGAGTGGAGTAAGGACGTTAGCATGCTGCCCATCTTTCATCACGCACATATTTACTATTATATGGTCCTAAGTGTGAGTGCATACACTCACAACATGTTTAGTAACTTCAGATGCCTGCAACAAGCCCAGGTGCAGTTTACTTTGGTGATTTGGACTATTCCATTTCACAGCTGTTACATTTTTTTCCGTAATATCCTGTACAGGCCAACACAATCTATTTGTTGTTTCAGGTTGTAGTATTACACAACATTTTTGGTTGTTTCGTGGCTGTTTTGATATCGCTCTCTCTCTTAACCGATCAAATCTGGCTGTGGTAGCAGCTTTAAACTCGGTATGACCCAGGTTGATAGAGGGTGCCCAGTTTGGATCGCATTCCAGCATTTTGTAGGTTGGTTTTCCCACAAAACACAACAAACATTAGCCCACAAAGCCACAGTGAACAAAGCAACATAGCACAGTGAATTCAATTCAAATCAATATAAGACTTATTCGTAACCTACATCAACAATTATGTTATGATAAGTTACGTAATAACTACAACAGAAGACGTACCTTTGTGGAAATGCTTGGAGCAGACTAACATGTGAGCTGGAGTGTTCTGAAACATTATATTTGGTCTTCGAATGTCTGCAATCCAGGTCATCCGTCGGGTCTTTGTTACTTGGGAAACATGGCTTAAACAATTTCTTTTCTACAACGTAATCCGATAAAACCCGATCTCTTTACCCGTCGGCTTCCCGTGGCTGCCAAGCGACCTGCTATTTCCAATAATAATGCAACAGCTTCTTGCCATTTTTTGTGTTTCTTTTTATCGCTGTGTGACTGTTTTCATGTGAAAGCCCTCGTGCGCTAGTACCGCTTGCCACTCATACCCACAATCCTTTGTGGTTTTACCCCGGAAATGACATCACATTTTAAATCTCTATTGCCAGGGTAACCATTTTAAATCACATTACAATGCATAAATAATATTTTTGAGACTGCATTACGGTTGTTCTGTTATATACAGAATCTTCACTCAGTCGAGAGCAGAATCAGTCTCTTACTGTGTGCCTGAGGGTGCAGGTTCATGACTGAAGACTGGAGGATAATCTCTGGACATGTCACTGCTCATGGACATAGAGCTGGATCCTGGAAAGTCTGCTCTGTGTTTGTGTTGTTGACGTCTGAAAACACAAACATAGAATCAATCAAAGACCGTTCTTCTACATCAGGGGTCTCAAACTCGTGGCCCGCGGGCCACTTGCGGCCTCTCTCACCTCTACTTGCAGTCCGCATATTGATGTAAAGAAATATTTTTTTTTTATAATTATTGTTCCAAAAAAATATGTAATATGAAGACAATATAAGCAGAGTGTTACAGGCATGGCCCTTTAAGAATGTAGCATCATGGGTGGTGTAGGCAGAACATGTGGGACTGCCCCTCCCATAGTATGTGTGAGCGCGAGGGAGGGAGAAAGTACGAATAGCTACCAGCCAGAAACGGGAGATGGAAGAATGTAAATATGATAAAAATCACTGCAGCCAAAAAGAGTGCCTGACGAGCCCAGTTGTAAGTAACCTGTTAAGACTCGAATGTACCCTGTGTTCGTTTTATCTTCTGAAACGATCAAGTTCCGTTGACCAAAGCACCATTGGAGCAACTTTTCAATGCATTTTCTGTCTCCCGCTAGTTAAGTTGACCCAGACAGTAAAACTAGTTCCCAGCTACGAGCCCGGTACAGAATCCGACGTATTAGCCAGAGGTCCCTTTACTATGGTTTAGAGCCGAGGTAACAAGTGAGTACAAACATGTTGAGGGATTGGCTGTGTTAGTTCATTGAGAGATTTATGTGGAAAAACTTTCCCTTCCACATGTATTCTAGTGGATTTTGCCAGTCGCTAATATCGTTTTTCACTTGTAAAATCTCTGATTTTAACTGTCAACTTCACTCTGTAGGAGCTTCCAACTCTGAAATAGACTTCCTTTTTACCTTACTGTCTTCCTGTTAGTTATTTTCAAGTTTCAATCATTCCTCCATAACTAACATATCTAATCTTATTAAGTTATAAAGCTATAAATTGTATGGTAGACCCTATAGTAATACATACAGAGAAAACCCAACAATCATTTTACTATAGGGTCTACCATACAATATAAAGTGGGTTGGGGCAACTGTTTTTTTTTTTTAATTTGGAGCTATTTAATCAAAATTAAATTGAGTAATACAGACTAAAAGTAACACAGTTGTGTCAGTGGTTGTTTGTGGAAAATCGCTTCATGTGAAGTGAATGTTTTAATGGGTAAGAGGCTTCTTATAAAGACTTTTATGTTACTAAAGGTTTATTCTATCCACTCACCATTTTCACATTGTTTGTAATAGAGACACTCACTAATTACTACAAAACTTCATAGGAATACATTTCAATGGGTTAAACACATAATACACAATGAAAGCGGCACAGCTGCTTTGTGTGGCTGATTTGCAGAAATAACTTCAAATGAATAACTTCCAATACAATCATACAACTTTAGAAGCTTCTCGGATGAGAGGTGAAACGTCTTCAAGCAACTTAAAGCAGTCCAGACGCTTTTCTTTGCAAGCTCCTTTAAATTCCAATACACACTCAACACAAGGCTCCAGCCTTTCTCTCTCAACCACCCAGGTTAGGACTGATTAAAGCTAAGAAGGTAGCAGGTCCAGATGGCACCAACCGACCACAGTAGGTGTAGGGATGGGTATCATTTAGATTTTATCCGATACCAGTACCAAACCGGTACTTTTGAAACGGTGCCGGTGCTTAAACGGTGCTCGAACCGGTGCTTAAAGAATGGAGAACACAAAATTGGTCCAAAAACCTGTCGGTCAGATAACAGGCACCACACCCGCAGTAGATGTGCTCGGTGCGAGGTCTCGCAGCAAGCTATCAAATACGGTGCATTTCTTGGCTTTTAACAAAATGCTATATGTCGCCAGGTGTTTCATCAGATTGGAGGAGTTACCTCCTTTGCACAGTATCAGATTAACGCACTTGTTGCAGGCTGCTGAGTTTGCATCTTTTGCTGTGAAGTACAGCCAGACTTTTGACCGTTTCGCCTTGGGCGTTTTTAATCTGTAGCTCTGCTCTAAAAGAACGTTCGTACCTGGGCCCGCCTACTATCCTCGGAAACGTAAAATGATTGGCTAGAATCCAAAGTGTATGACATCTCAGTAAAAAAAAGCACCAAAATAAAGCACCGAACTGTGTGCTGCTTTTCGGTCTGCTTACTACCGTCTATGTCAGAACTGATGCCATAATGGCACCGGATACTGGTACCCATCGCTAAGTAGGTGTGAACTCAGGGCTGTGTGTCGGACAGGGTTGTCTGCAATACGGGGGCCCCACAGAGAACGGTTCTGGCTCCGTTCCTCTTCACCATCTACACTGCAGACTTTTCCCACAACTCCGCCCAGTGCTTCCTGCAGAAGTTCTCTGATGACTCTGCAATAGTCGGCCTCATCACTGATGGGGACGACAAGGAGTACAGAGGACTGACCCAAGGCTTTGTTGACTGGTGCCAGCTGAACTACCTCCAGATCAACACTAATAAAACCAAGGAGCTGGTGGTAGACTTCCGCAGGCATAAACATCCTCCACTGCAACCACTGAACATCCAAGGTATGAACATTGAGGCTGTGGACAGCTACAGGTAACTTGGTGTTCATCTGAACAACAAACTGGACTGGACTCATAATTCAGACGCCCTCTACAGGAAAGGGCAGAGCAGACTGTACCTGCTGCAGAGACTCAGGTCGTTTGGAGTGAAGGGCCCAGTCCAAAAGGGCCCACCTTCTATGATTCTGGGGTGGCCTCAGTCATCTTTTATGGCGTGGTCTGCTGGGGTGGGCCAGTTCTGCAGCGCCAGCTGTGTTTCAGCATTCCCAGTGGAGGTGGTGAGTTATAGTAGAATGTAAGCTGTCATCCCTGTTGGACAACATCTCCCACCCCATGCAGGAGACTGTGACAGCACTGAGCAGCTCCTTCAGTGGCAGGCTGCGGCACCCACAATGTAGGACGGAGAAATTTCACAGATCTTTCCTCCCCACTGCTGTCAGACTCCACAACAAAGGCTTTTGCAGCTTATTAAACACACACAAACCCACACATGTGCAATAAGAGTAAGTGCAATACTCTTTTTGTGACAAAGTTGTATTTTTACTCAGTTGTATATCACATTTGTATTCTATTTTTATCCTATTGTATATTTTATTTTATTTAATTCTTTTCTATTCTGTACAGTTGTGTACAGTGTACTATTCTATTTTTACTCCAGTGTGCTCTCATTTTTGCTATATAACTTTTGCACTGTCCACTTTCTGCTGTGACAAAACAAATTTCCCACTTGTGGGACTAATAAAGGTTGTCTTATCCTATCTTATGAATGTGTGACCTGAAAAACCTCGGTTGTAAATACAAACCGGATTCCAAAAAAGTTGGGACACTAAACAAATTGTGAATAAAAACTGAATGCAATGATGTGAAGATGGCAAATGTCAATATTCCATTCAGAATAGAACGTAGGTGACAGATCAAAAGTTTAATCCGAGAAAATGTATCATTTTAAAGGAAAAATATGTTGATTTAAAATTTCACGGTGTCAACAAATCCCAAAAAAGTTGGGACAAGTAGCAATAAGAGGCTGGAAAAAGTAAATTTGAGCATAACGAAGAGCTGGAAGACCAATTAACAGTAATTAGGTTAATTGGCAACATGATTGGGTATAAAAAGAGCTTCTCAGAGTGGCAGTGTCTCTCAGAAGCCAAGATGGGTAGAGGATCACCAATTCCCACAATGTTGCGCAGAAAGATAGTGGAGCAATATCAGAAAGATGTTACCCAGCGAAAAATTGCAAAGACTTTGCAGTTATCATCATCAACTGTGCATAACATCATCCGAAGATTCAGAGAATCTGGAACAATATCTGTGCGTAAGGGTCAAGGGCGTAAACCCATACTGGAAGCCCGTGATCTCCGGACCCTTAAACGACACTGCACCACAAACAGGAATGCTACTGTAAAGGAAATCACAGAATGGGCTCAGGAATACTTCCAGAAACCATTGTCAGTGAACACAATCCACCGTGCCATCCGCTGTTGCCAGCTGAAACTCTACAGTGCAAAGAAGAAGCCATTTCTAAGCAAGATCCAAAAGTTCAGCCGTTTTCACTGGGCCAGGGATCATTTAAAATGGAGTGTGGCAAAATGGAAGACTGTTCTGTGGTCAGACGAGTCACGATTCGAAGTTCTTTTTGGAAATGTGGGACGCCATGTCATCCGGACCAAAGAGGACAAGGACAACCCAAGTTGTTATCAACGCTTAGTTCAGAAGCCTGCATCTCTGATGGTATGGGGTTGCATGAGTGCGTGTGGCATGGGCAGGTTGCATGTCTGGAAAGGCACCATCAATGCAGAAAAATATATTCAGGTTCTGGAACAACATATGCTCCCATCCAGACGTCATCTCTTTCAGGGAAGACCCTGCATTTTTCAACAAGATAATGCCACACCACATTCTGCATCAATCACAACATCATGGCTGCGTAGGAGAAGGATCCGGGTACTGAAATGGCCAGTCTGCAGTCCAGATCTTTCCCCTATAGAGAACATTTGGCGCATCATAAAGAGGAAGGTGCGACAAAGAAGGCCCAAGACGACTGAACAGTTAGAGGCCTGTATTAGACACGAATGGGAGAGCATTCCTATTGCTAAACTTGAGAAACTGGTCTCCTCGGTCCCCAGACGTCTGTTAAGTGTTGTAAGAAGAAGGGGAGATGCCACACAGTGGTGAAAATGGCCTTGTCCCAACTTTTTTGGGATTTGTTGACACCATGACATTTTGAATCACCATATTTTTCCCTTCAGATGATAATTTTTCTCAGTTTCAACTTTTGTTCCGTGATTTATGTTCTATTCTGAATAAAATGTTGACATTTGCCATCTCCACATCATTGCATTCAGTTTTTATTCACAATTTGTTTAGTGTCCCAACTTTTTTGGAATCCGGTTTGTACTAGAAACATGCAAATATGTTAATAAAATCTAGCAAATTTTCACCATTTTTGGAAAATATAGCTTAGCTTAAAGTTTACTTTTTAGATAACTGATTGTTCCAAAAGCCTCCATTTCTTCCAACATCAAAACAATCTTCATTCATTTGAGAGCAGAATCAGTCTCTTACTGTGTGACTGATGGTCCAGGTTCATGACTGAAGACTGGAGGATAATCTCTGGACATGTCACTGTTCATGGACATAGAGCTGGATCCTGGAAACTCTGCTCTGTGGTTGTGTTGTTGACGTCTGCAAACACAAACACAGAAACAAACACTGATTTTGCTTCTACATGTACCTGCTGTTACACATTCTGCTGCTTGTCTCTACCTTTTAGATTTATGAGGCTGAAGCAGTGAATTTTCAAACAATGATTTATCAGTCTAACGATGAGCACATTCACATGAAAGCAACCAGTAACCTGCCAGTACACATATCCTAGTCATGGATAAGTGTACTGGTAGGATAGCAGTTAGTAGCTTAAAAGTAAAAAGCTTCATAGGAAACAAATATCAGGAAGTCAAAACATATAATACAGTCTGAAAGCAACACAGCTGTATCAGTGGTTGTTTGAGGAAAATGTGAATGAATGTTTGAGTGCTTTAAGAGCATTTTAAAGTTCATCCTCTTCTCTTGCCATTTTCACTGTGTTGATAATAGACACGGTTTCTTACTTTTTGCCTGATTGTCCAAGTTCATGACTGAAGACTGAACCTTTGAATTTGTCACTGTTCATGGGCCTAGAGCTGGATTCTTGAAACTCTGCTCTGTCCTTCTGCAAAGCACTCATCTTTTAGGCTTTCTGGGTGAGAAACAATGAACACTGACTGTGAGCACAAAACAAAGAAACATCAGAAAGATTTTTAAAGACAACCACAACTGGCACAACAGGAAATACACCTCACCAAGACACATGCCTTTATCCATTATGTTTCTTTCTTCATGGTGTAAGAAACTCACTTACAGAAATAAGACATTAACTATTTACAGATTTCAGATTTCTTGTTCCACCCTGAAGAACATTAATATGATTTTGTCCAGTAAGAAACATTTTTTTGTTATCCTGACACTCCATAAATGCTCAGTAACACTCACCTTGTTTTCACTCGTCTGCTCTGTGATTAGAAAACTGAAATTAAAGTACTTTGTTTCCTCCTCACCTCTGCAGTAAAGCTCCTCCTTTCTCCAAGGGAACTTGTATGACTACATTCCCAGTGTGTGAACTTCAGCTTGGAACAGAAATAACACATATGTCTTTGCTTAAATACCACAGATATGTGTTCATCTCAGATGACCTAAGTAAACTAGATACCAGAAATAAAAAAAAGACCTTTGTGTCAATCAATATAGAATGTTACTTCTTGATCACATTAGTCAGCAGAAAATGTCTGCCTCCAATGTTCCCTCTAATTTTCATGTGTCTGAGCGAACACACAAACTCCCTGAGTGATCCCTTGGGCAACAGCAGACGTGTGCACTGTGGTCACACCAGCATCGAATCCATCCAAGTTACATGGTTTATTAAAATAATCAAATTACAGCATTTACATTTATGTTAGACTACTTTTAATTAACTGCTTTAGCCCACTTACAATGAAATTTCAAAAAAACCCGTGTTCATGACCCATGTAGTATGTTAACACTATTGGAAGTAAAAATAACTTGAACTTTAATTTTGAAAACACAACTTATATATATATATACATATACATATGTATATCTTGTATTATGTGTCTGTGGTCTGGGAGAGAGTCCTGTAACTCTGTCTGCAAATACAGTATATAATGAGCAATTTTGGGCAATTAATTATATAGTTACTTCTTCTTCTTCAGTAACTGAGTTATGCAAACAGCAAAGTTTTTTCTTTTTTTTTGCAGCTGTTTACCTAAAAATGCAGCCAAGGCGTTTTTAAAAAAATAAACATTTCAAACTATTTACAGAACAATCAGCTGTTCTGCATCAAATCTGATGCCACACAAATTATTTGTGCCACTCCAAAAAATCATTTCTGTCCACTATGAGATAAAGGAGAACAACAGCCTGATACCGGCAGGCCTGACAACAGGAGATGTATCACTGCTGTAACACCTGTAACATTCAGCAGCCGCCTCATTGTTCTGACACACACAACAAAACTATTGACTACACTACACACTAACTACACAAGATTTGCGCAAAATGTTGCAAATCTCTCACATCTCAAAGCACCGCCATCACTCCTAAAACTTCCTAAACTAAATGTCATGTTGCCATATCATTTTTTGATTGGTCGACATGGTACATTTTCCGACCAATAAGAAAGGGTAGGGTTTTTTGGCTTTGTTTTTGGTCGCAGGCGGAGAGTGCGTTTGAGCGTTTTTTTAAAAAAATTAAACGCTGTTTTTACCGTTTCTTCCCGCAGTAAATATAAACAACGATAGTGTTCAGGAAGAAAACCAAACATTGCACATATTTGTATCATAACTCTGGTTTTACGTGGCCTATCAACACAATTTAAAAACTGGTATAATGTCCAGACTTTTTCCATCAATTGTTCCGTCTGTCCTGCTCACATCTCCAACGGTGGTATGCGTTGTTGTAGCTTATGTCATGGTCTCTGTGTTTTCCCTGGACCCTTCCCTTGGACCTTGCAACCCCAGGTTTTCCCCCACTGTATATATTCTGCACTCTGTGTTTGGAACTGACAACCCGCTCTGCGCTTGAATCTCCTCAACCGCTTGTGAGAGTTTATCTGTGTAGCCAATAACTCTGGACTTTAGGGATGGTAAAGCTGGGGCTGAGTGGCATTTCTTTCTTGTGACAGGGACAGCTGTCTAGCTCTGGCTAGGTAACCGTTGCCCAAGTATCTGGCACTGACTGAGTGGGACACTCACCCTGGGCACAGGGTTAAGCGTGCATTTTTATTTGCTCACTCAGAAATAAAAAACTCAAACTGATCTGTGATTACCTCATGAAAACAGGACACAGTCTCTGCATTGTTGGAATAAATATTAAACCCTACCCACAGAGCGTGTTGTTTGGTAATAGAGCTCAAGAATCCATTCTTGTAAAGAACCGATAATGCAATTCCTTAGAATAGTGGGGATAGAGACATTACTTTTTTTTCACAAAAGGACAAGACCGTGGTGGTAAAGTGCAATCTGCATCTGGAACAGAATCAACTGCATTAGCCTGTGTTGTTGTCATGGCCTGCACCTCGCCAGCTGACATCAGTCAGGCGCTATGTTTTGTTTTGTTTATTCTCCTCTCTCGCCTCTGCTCTCTCTTTCTCTCTCGTTCTCTCCCACTCTCTCTTTCTCCTGCCGGGGCGGAGCTCAGTATGGGCCATGCACCTGGGGATGATCAGCACACCTGCTGCTGATTACGAGATTAGAGTCCTACTTAAGATGGCGGATCTGCTCTACTTGTTGCTGGATCGTTGAGCCATCAGCGTCAGTTGTCCTGCACTCTGCAAGGTTTTGTTCGTGAGTACACCTGAACCTGGAGACTAGCTGTTTTTCTGTCTGTGTATAGATTTCCCCCGGACCTGTTCCCTGTGCACTGTGACTGAGCGTGAGCAAGAGTGGTAGTGGAAGGAAGAGGAGCTGTTTGTGTGTGCGAGAGCTGTGTGGAAATCTCCCCTCTCTGGACTCCTGCCCCTTTCACTCCCGGACCCTTGAACCCCGGCCCCTTTTCCCCAGACACCGTTGTGTATATATATTTCACTGTGGAGGACACTGTAAATAAATTCACTTTTGGTTTGAAGAAACTTGTGGTCTGCGCCTGAGTCCGCTTCGCTAGTTGTGACAGTTGTGGAAGTTGTCATTTTAATAAAGCCTGCAGACAAACTGTGAGCAGTAGCTAACATCCTTTAATAAAAAACAACAGAACCAAGCTTGGTGAGAGCCGCCATTGCGGGGCAAACGACCGGCAGAGTTTTCCCCCGAACACAGCACAGCCCTGGAATTAAACACTTTCTACAGGAACAAAAGGCAAAACACAGCTTTCACATCTTTCCCCCCCAAGAAAAATATTTGGCATACAATCAAATAATGGGAATAATACATAAATAAAATAAACTCTAATTCACTTGCTAAGAGAACTCTTTGCAAACACTTTTACAAACAGTGCCCTAACAGAAAGCTAGCTGAAAACCCAGAGTGATGATCGAGCTGAGTGAATGCTGACGTCAGCCCAACAGCCAGACCCTCAACTTCAACAGGTAACAAAGCACTGATGAGCAGTCAGGCCACAGTTCTACTGGTTGTTTCTCTATAAACAGGAAGGTGGAGTCGCCATATGTTCCAACAGGCGTTGTGGGGAAACCTCCTACAAGTTGAATTAAAGCATACAGGTGGTATGGCAACAGCAATCTGCAGAGAGGTATCATGTGATTATAAATAACACAGTTAATCAAGACTGCTTTAGCTAATAAAAAAAAACAAAAAAACATCAGAGTTCAGCTTTGACAGATTCAGCACTGCTCCTTTTCAAACATGAAACATGAAAAGTGAGGATTCAATTTTATGGTTTTTACAAGTGTGTGTACAGAGATAAAGTAAAAGATGTATAATTTGAGTGTTAGCAGTAAAGAGGATAATGAAAGGGAAGCTTTTTGAAACAGAGCAGACTCAAGCTTTTCACTGAACCAAAAGCTGTTGAACTGCATTCCATTCTTGATAGGACATGTTCACTGAGTGTGGGTCAGAGATTGTTTATTTAAATTAATTAATATTTGTTTTTATTTTGCCTGCTTTTTGCAGCTTTTGCAATCAGAATTGTGATCTGAATTGCATTACCATAAAATGTGTCAAACACATTTTGTTTTTCCAAGATCAGCTCTAAAAATTGTCTATAGGCTCCTCTTGTTCAGGTTTTTCTTTCTTCTGTTCATTTTAGTTATTATAATGCATGTTGTATACAGTTTGACAATGCCTGGGACAAGAGAGACAGGGGGGGGGGGCATAGGGGATCATACAACAAAAGGATACAGTACAAATAGAATTGCACAATATATCGCCAACTGAGCTAAAGCTAAAAATACGCCACATGGAACACACCTGAATAAGCAATAATGCCCTAAAGAAGCCAGAGGCAGCTATATATGGATCCAAGAAAACCAGGCCATCCACATTCCCCAAGAGTACCATAGACCTAAGGGCACATATCTCAGCGATATTGTGTGTGCATCAAGAAAGGGTTCTTTACTTCAAGAGTTTGAACATAGTCCCCTTTGGTGGCACCTGGTGGCCAAACATATGAGCTAAGAGCAACTTGAATCTACGACTTAAAATTACTGTACACTCTACAAAATCAGCAGCTTCATGTGTCTGTGAAGGTCATCCAGGTCATCGTAGTCAAAGGACCTTGCAAAGAAAAGCGTCTGGACTTCTTTAAGTTGCTTGAAGACATTTCACCTCTCATCCGAGAAGCTTCTTCAGTTCTAAGGTCAAATGGCAGAGAGTCCCAGATTTAAACCCAGTGGGAGTATCCCCCCAAGGAGGGACAAAAGGATCCTCTAATCACATGAGCCAAGGTGTGAAAGTGGGTGTGGGTCCCAATCAGCCAGGGTTTCGGGTGTGCTCATTGTAAAACCTGGCCCCATCTTATCATGTGATTTCCTGAGGTCAGATGGCCCAGGATGTGAGTGGGCGTTAAGGCGTCTGGGGAGGGAAGTCAAAACTGGATTATAGATGGCAGACAGTTGGTGTCGTAAACCACCGCCTCTGTTCAAAGATGGTCGCTCACAGTGGACATAGACCTGTGGACATAGATGAGAGGGAGACACACCTTCTCCCTCTCATCTTCAGACAACAGTAACACATTTCCAGTGATTTGGTGGACTGCCTCTATGTGGTTGGATTCATTTTCAAGCACATTATTCAACTAACATTCATGGTAAGACTCTGTATACATGACCTCATGGCTGGGGATTGACAGCCCCTAAAAGTTTGATCCTAGAATTGCCTGTAATCTCTATATAAGATGGTTTTGTAATTTGTAGTAGAACACTATTGAGCTTTCATGAGATTTTTGGATTTTGGGAAATGTGATGTGCTCAACATGGACAGTGAACAGGGAATTCTCTTGTAAATGGTCATTGATAACTATGACCTGTGGTGAGTTGTGCTATTGATGTGCTTTGATCCATTTAATTAAAGTCTTACGTGTGTGTGTGTGTGTGTGTGTGTGTTTGTTTTGCTGTTTTATTTTGTGGGAACAAAAAAAAAAGTATCTTCTTTTCATCTCCTTTAATGTGATGAGCTGTTTACACACATGAACATATTTTATTTAATATTTAATTGCCTGTTGCAGTCCAACATCAACTTCTGAGACTGAAGTAGGCTTTAAGCCAAAGTTCATCATCATTCCACAGAGTGGTGCTGCAACACAGAGATAACCATAAAATGCAGGTTGAGAAGATGATAAACGGATATTTAATATGTTTGCTGGACATGTATTTGTCTTGTTATTCTCACATTGTATAAATACTTTTGGGCCTCTGGACTTTTGCTGACATGAAAACATTCATTAAACATTTTAAAAGCAGTAAGGCAATAAACAAAAACACACAGAGCATTCTGAAAGTATTCAAACTTCACTTGTTCCACATATTGTCATGTTACAGCCATATTCCAAAATGGATTAATTTATTTTGCATTTACCAGTATATTTATACTGTGGCACTAAAAATTGAGCTCACGTGCATCCTGTTTTGGTGCATCCATTGATCATCTGTCAGATCTTTCCACAACTTGATTAGGGTCCACCTGTGGAAAATTCATTTGATTGGTGATGATTGTGTTGTTTTTATGATTTGATAATGTCCCACAGTTGGCGGTGCATGCCAGAGCACAAACCAAGCCAGGAAATCCAAGGGATTACAGTTTATGTAGACTTCCAAGACAGAACTGTATCTAGGCAAAAAGGTGGGGGAGGGTACAGAATAATGTCTGCATCACTGAAGCTCCCAATGAGTACAGCAGTCACCATCATCCTTAAATGGAAGAAAAAAGACTAGCGAGATGGCAGATGCTGTACCTCAAAAGTATCCTTCAACTCAGGAGAGCATCTGTAGGTATAAAATAAGTCATCAGTAGTCCAAACAATATAGCAGAACTTGTCCCAGAGTTTACTGACTCTTGTAAGATAAATGACAACATATCTGTGTTTTGAGTGAACATTCTGACTGTGGTCTCCTCAGTGGTGTGAAATGGGTGCAGTGCACTGAGTGCACCTGTTTCACAAGATTCAAGAGTCATTGGAGTCATCCAGGAAGTAAAGGCATACAGCAGTTGCCTGAAGTGAAAGATACCTCAGCGCACTCTGAGGTCAAGCTGTTGTAGCTCAGTCCTGTACTCCACCTAGAAGTTCAGCAGGTTCCAAAGCCCTTATATATAAACCGAAGCTTGACTTTGGAGTTAAGGCCACACTGTCTTTGTACCTTTTGGAACAGATTCAGGAAGTCTGGGTTGAGCTACGCTTTGACCACTGATTTCTTTCAGGATAAGTCTGCAGGCATCACTGCATGTCTGGATCTGTTTAAGATTGAAACAGATTGTTGCATATGCTTCATATCATTTTTAGGAAAACACTTATTTCATTTTCACCACAAAGAGGAACAGCACATTCCTTCTTAACTTAAATAAACAGACATTTAACATCTTGGTGAATCACGCAATAAATAAAGTGATTCTATGCATGTTTGTGTGAGACAGCTGGTGCACATGTCACATCAACAATGAGAAATATGGGTAAATATGAATTAAATGATCAGATTCTGTTGTATTCTAAATTTAATTTCAGGTGCCGGTAATATCTAAGGCAGCTCATCAAAACTTCAAGAGGAAAATTAAACTGAAATGTTTGATGAAAAGTTTGAAACCTTTTGGAACTGACCTGTTAAACTGTAGTTTACAGTGTGGACTCTCCAGGTAATCATACAGCTGTTTCATTCCTGAACCCTCCAGGTTGTCTACTATTAAATCCAGACGTTTCAGATAGGGGGGGTTGGACTTCAGAGAATTGACCAGAGCAGCACAGTTGTTCTCTGACAAAGTGCAGTTCTCGAATCTGAATAACAATGATGTGAATTACAAAGCGTCATTTTATTACATCACCTTTATCTTATAAGAAACCAAGTGAACGTCTAATGAACTATTGACTACAGCCTATTGCAAACTGCACACATTGTTGTTAAGTGCAACAGGCTGCAGAAAAAACACATTTGGCACAGCAGAATCAACTCTCCACACTGATTAAAAATTACCAAACCCCAGTTTGCGAGAAATGTCTCTGTGTTTTCTTCAGGCAGTAATTAAAAAAAAAAAAAAAAAAAATTAAACAGTTTAAATGTACTTGCAGCATTTTTGACAATATTTAGAAAAAAAAGGAGGACTCCCAAGAGATTTTGTGTCATGGATATGAAACTAGTGAATATATCAGAAGAAAAACAAAACACACAGACATGCACACACTACGTTACCAATCGTAAAACAAAATTAGCACCCCCCCCCAAAAACAAAAAACAAAGCAAACAAAAAAAACAGAGACAAAATCTGAGCATAAAACTGGTTTTATATTCGCATTTCTTCCTCATTGTCATGGTTAACATTGGTTGTTTAGCAAAAAATAAATAAATATTAACAGCAATATTAATATTCTAAAGAGTAACATTCTGAAAAATTATTATGAACCCCAGCTATTTGAACAGCATAATATATTCCTGATATCAATGCTCCCTTCTTCATCCAACTGATTCTGAAGGTGGACTATTTGAAGCATGGATTTTACAAGTTTGACTTCTTTAATCTTCATCCTCTTCTTTACATATATTTAACAGAAGTGTTTTACAGTTGAAGTAGATACATAACAGCACCCTCTATCGTTTAAGAAACAAAAAGGTCTCATGGTCTTTTGACCCAGTGTTTTGAGTTTTTTTGTCTTTTGTCCATTTGTGTTATTATTGACATTTTAGGTCCACTCTGTTTATTCTATATACCTGGGTTGTTCTGTTTAGAAGTGTTTATTAGATTTCCCCTTGTGTCTTTGCGCTCTGTGTGTCTATGTTTGTATAGTGGTGTAAGTTCTTGAGTCTTGTTTCCCCTCCTTATTTTTTATTCTGTCGTGTTTGTCCATGTTCCCCAGCTCGTAATGTCCCTCGTGCTCCTTGTTGTTCTCCCTCTCCCTCCAGTCATTGACTCCGTGTACTCCTTATTTTACTTTGATAGTCTCCCAACAGTGTGCGTCATGTAATTTTTGCTCTTCCCCATCCCTCTGTGTAATTTCTGCCAGTCATGCATCCCAGGTTTTTCCTCTTTCCTGTAGCCCTCTGCGTGTTTATGTCAGCATCTCCCTCAGTCCTTTGTCACATTGTCCCTCATAGCTGTGTGTCTTTCTGTGTATTTTCTCAGTGTGATTAGTTCTTAGAATTTCCCAGTTAATTTTTGCATTGTTTTGCATTTGGCAATAAAGCTGTGGTTTTTGAGTTAACGCCTTTGAGTTGGCGATGGGTCCTTTTCTGCCTGCACACAGCCATTTCATGACAAAAAGTGGCTTGTCAGACTATCTCATCAATGGCAGAGAAGGTACTTTGTCATAATTGATGGAAACTTTTATCATTGGCTGAGATAGTGGGGAATCAAGTCCACAGATAGAATATGAATTTTGTTAGTTTTTGAAAACAGTGATAATGAGAAGACCCTTCACCACCAGGCAGCGAACTTCCCATCTAAGAAAAGAAAGAGCAGGAATAAATACACGTGTACGTGTGTATACAGTTATTCCAATTGAACCTTCATCAATCAGCAAAAATGCACAGGAAAGAATGTGCGACACCAACCAGAGACAAAAAGTATGACAAATGGAAAGGCATACTTTCCAATCATGTAGCAGGTTTAACAGAGAAAGTCAGGAAAATGTTATCCAAATATGACATCCCAGTGCATTTCAATCCTAGCAACACCCATTGACAAACACTGGTTGTACATCTGCACCTAAAGGTCACACTTTCAAGCATGCCAATGTTCATATTTTGGAGAGAGAAGACAGATTGCTTGAGAGAGGAGTAAAAAAAATGTCACTGATGTCCACTGTGAACAACCATCATTGAAAAGAGGTGACGGCTTATGACACCAACTGTTACGCACCTATTTGGGCTCTTTCTAAACCCTCAGACAAAGTTTAAGCACATGTGTCAGTGTGTATATGTATGTCTCTGTTTATGTGCAAACTGGAGATTGTAACTGTTATTTTCAGTTAATATAATCTTTATATCTTCTAAAAGATATTTTAAGAGAAAAAGATTTTGTCCCAAGGTTTTGGAGAGAGTCTTACTCTGTGTGATTTTTATTAAAACACAAATAACCATCATACAGCTGGTACACATGGATTACACCTAAATCATCTTTTCAAGCATCTGTTTAGTCCAATTGTTTATTCTTTATGTAGAAAATCATCTTAAAAAATGTCAGCATCTAAAAAACCTGCAGGTTATTAGTTGGCTGCTCAAACCTCTGGTCTTTACCTGACCCACGTTGCCCCCTTAATATTTCTAGCTGTCCAATGTTACTGGTTACTTAGTGTTGTGGTGTTGAGGTGAAGATTATTAGATTCCTAGTAATCTGTACAAGTGCTGAATTTCTGTGAATAGAATCATTTGTGCTTATATATTTATACAGTGTCCAAAATTACCCACTAAAATTCAAGTCGTGGTTCCATGAAACTAAAGTATCATATTGGGAAAAAACATGTTGGACTGGTGCATTCCTTTTCTGCACCTTACAGTGCTGGAGTTGGACAAAAGGGGGATACATTTATAGTTCAATTTATTGAAATGCCTTCATAAATAACAATGGATTCAATTTCAGTCAACTGACCTGAGTATCTCCAGTCTACAGTTTGGATGGCCCAGACTATCAAAAAGTTCTTCTGCTGGATCCTGCAGGTTGATAGAACTCAGGTGCAGCTCTCTCAGATGGGAGGGGTTGGACCTCAGAGCTGACGCCACAGTTCCAAAGACTCTCCCTAAGACCCAGACATCATGAAGTCTGTGTTGACATGTAAAATAAAAAATCATGTTATTATAAAAAAAGACACATTATATTTATTTATTCCACTTGATGCAAAAAAGCTGGACACTGTCTCTTCACATCAGTGGTTCAGCTGATCTGATCTGACTGACATGAAACAGTCATGAATAATTCTCCTCTTCTTCTCCAACCTATTACACAGTCATCTAACAGCTTTGACAGATCATCCATATAAACATTAAACAAAAGAGGAGACACTATACTCCCCTGTCTAACCCCATTCTTCACATAAAAAGTGGCAGACACATAGCTACCCCATTATATGTGTGTGAACTGATGGGCATACAAGAATCTGTACCATGTTTAGATTTAAACCCAGACTGGTTATCATAGGTCAGAACATAATGTTCAGTTATCCAAGGTGTTTTCAAGGACCTTGCTAGATAAGGTTATAGGTTGATAATTGTCCTTGCTGTTTATTTTTCCTGCGTTGTCCTTTATAATGGGTACTAACATGACAGCAAGAACTTGGTCTGGCAGAATCCCATGAACTACGAATCCTGTGTAGCAAATAGCATGCAGAGGACAGGGTTTTCCACAAGCAAAATTCAGATGTCAGCAGATATCTTATCTATCCCATATGCCTTATTGTGTTTTAACATTCTAATTATATCGTAAATTTTTCTTGATGACACTATAACATTTTTTTTCTGATTTTGTCTCCTCTGATACCAAGGAGACCTGTTTGTTTTTTCTTGTTATCAAACCATCTTGGACTCGTGTTGTTAAAAGGGAATGTCATCGATCACAACAGAGGTGGAAAAAGGATGAACTGCATGTATCATTTCAAAATCTAAAACGCTACCAGAACTCTGTCAAAGAGGCAAAAAAGGGAACACTTTGCAAATATTATTTCTTACAATAATCATATCCCATGAATGTTGGGAATGGCATCCTTGAGGTTTTCAGTCAGGTTTTAAAACCCTTCATAGCACAGAATCTGCATTATTAAGGGTCTTTAATGACATCCTTCAGGCATGCGATTCTGTTAACCACGTTGCGCTGGTATTGCTTGACATAACTGCTGACACAGTAGGCCACAATATTCTAATACTTGATTAAATCATCGAGTGGGTGTTGTTGGCACTGCACTTAATTGGTTTAGGTCTTATTTGGCAAATAAAACTTTCTCTGTCAGCCTTCTCGGTTCCAAATCATCTTCTGCTTCTCTGTCATGTGACATTCCACAGGGCTCAATTTTAGGGCCACTGCTGCTTTTACTGTATTTATTGCCTCTGGGTTCCATCCTTAGAAGGCATGGGATCCCTTTTTATTGTTACGCTGATGACTACCAAATTTCTTCTCATCTCCATAAAACATCTGTTGACATGTCTAGATGGCATTAAAGCTTAGCTGGCTTTAAACCTTTTACATTTTAATGAAAAGAAAACAGGGTGGTTGTTTTAAGTTGGACGGCCAAATTAGAACAGTGGCGAAGTCCAGTTTTTATCATTTAAGGCAACTGGCAAGAGTGACATCTTTTCTTTCTAGGCAGCACTTTGAAACAGTGATCCATGCTTTTATTTAATTCCATCTGGATCTATTACTGCCACAGCCACGTCCAAGCTTGCGCTCTCGCTTGCACGCGCTTCTGAGTCCACCGGCAACTGAGACACCTCCAAGCTTAGCCACTAAAATCTGCTGAGTGAGGCATCCATGTTGCCAAATCCAAAACATGAATGTTCGTCTCATAAGTGCAACACAAATCTTGGAATATTTTCTCAGCAAGTCGAGGCCATCTTTAATGTTATTTATGTCCTTTTGCGGGCCCTTGTCCTTGACACAGCATTACAAAGTTGCGCACATCTCAAACAACAGTTGCTTGATTATTTGATCCAGTCAGATAAAAAGTAACTTGTGGCTAATGAGAATAAGAGTTCTCATTTTGACCATAATAAAGTTCAAAACCTCATCCTCCACTATTACCTTCCCATCAGAAATAAAATCCTCTGAATTTATTCGGCTAGTAGCAGGGCCTCCAGCATGCCCCCCAGCCTTCACCGTGATGTAATCATGCTTTGAATAGATATCGTTGGATGCAGATATAGATGTATACAAATTGTAAATAAGAAAATAATAATTAAGACCCCCCCCGCTTGTTTGAAATATCTCAACATCTCAACAAGATTTGTGAAAAAATTAAATTAAGATATTATGTTTCCAATAAATAGCTGTAACAGCATAATAAGAGTGATGAGTATGTTTTTGTATGGATAAAAAAACTATTCAAATATACACTGATTTGTAATGTTAATCACATCTGAACTCACCGAGCCTTTCTGCAGTTGTTCATAGCTGGAAGCAGTCTCCGTCGTCCCTCCTGTGATGTCTTGTACTCCTTCAGATCAAACTCATCCAAAATCTCCTCTGATATCAGGAGCATATATGCTAGAGCTGAACACTGAATTTCAGAGAGTTTCTTATCTGATTTGTTTTCTGACTTTAGGAACTCTTGGATCTCATGATGTACTGAGAAGTCCTTCATCTCCAACAGACAGTGGAAAATGTTTATGCATCTATCAGGACAGTTTCCACTGCCAATCTCCTTCAGGTTGTTGATGACTCTCTGGATAATCTCGGGACTGCTCTCTGTCTTACCCAGCAGACCTCCTAAGAGTGTCTGATTGCACTTCAGAGAGAGGCCATGAAGGAAGCGAACAAACAGTTCTAGGTGGCAGCTCATACTGAGACGATTCCTCCATGGCGCTATTCAGAAAATCTTCCAGAGATGAGATGTCCTTGCTAAAGAAGTTCTGCAGCACCTCTGTCTTCCTGTTGGTGTAACAGTGGAACATGTAGACTGCAGCCAGGAACTCCTGAACACTCAGATGAACAAAGCAGTAAACTGGTTTCTGGAAGATCACAGACTCTCTTTTGAGGATCTCTGTACAAACTCCTGAGTGCACCAAGGCCTCTGTGACATCCAGACCACACTGCTCCAAGTCTTCTTGGTAGAACAGGATGTTTCCTCTCTGCAAGTGTTCAAATGCTAGCCTCCCCAGCTTCAAAAGAACCTCCCTGTCAGCACTGGTGATCTCTTGCCAAATCATCTCTTGTCCCTCGTGGTACTTTTGCTTTTTCTTTGTCTGAACCAGCAGGAAGTGTGAGTACATATCAGTCAGGGTCTTGGGCAGCTCTGCTCTCTCCTCTGTAGTCAACATGTGCTCCAGAACTGTAGCAGTGATCCAGCAGTAAACTGGGATCCCACACATAATGTAAAGGCTCCTGGATGTCTTTAAGTGGGAGATGATTCTGCTTGACAGCTCTTTATTTATGAATCTCCTCCTGAAGTACTCCTCCTTCTGAGAGTCAGTGAAGCCTCGAACTTCTGTCATCCTGTCAACACATGTGGGAGGAATCTGATGGACTGCTGCAGGTCGGGAAGTTATCCAGATGAGAGCAGAGGGAAGCAGATTTCCCTCGATGAGATTTGTCAGCAGCTCACTGATGGTTGACTTCTGTGTGACATCAGACACAAGCTTCCTGTTGGTGAAATCTAACAAAAGTCTGCTTTCATCCAGGCCATCAAAGATGAACAAAAGATTACACACAGTGAGCTGCTCTGCTGTGACGCTCTGTAATGTTGGATAGAAAACATGGATCAGCTCCAGGAGACTGTACTGCTCATCTCTGACCAAGTTCAGCTCCCTGAATGAAAGCAGAACCACCGCACTGATGTGTTGGTTTTCTAAGCCCTCTGCCCAGTCCAGAGTGAACTTCTGCACCAAGAAGGTTTTTCCAATGCCAGCAACGCCATATGTCAGAACCACTCTGATGGGTCTCTGTTGGTCAGGTAAGGTTTTAAAGATGTCCTGGCAGCTAATTGGTATTTCACAGGGGATCTTCTTACAAGCGCTCTCCACCTGCCTCACCTCATGTTGGTATTGAATTGCCTCACTCTGCTCTTCTGTGATGTAGAGCTCGGTGTAGATCATTCTGAGGAGGGCTCCTCTTCCAATTTTATCAGTTCCTTCAACCACATGTTCATATCTTGTCTTCAGAGTGACCTTTAACACATCTAAAACATTTTGCAGACCAAAATCTGTTGAAAGAATGGGAAACAATGAAACTAGAGAGCAAGAAATATTTTTAATGTCTTTAATGTCTGAATAACAGAATAATTTAAAACTATATCAACAGAAAGATTTTAGAATTTTCACATTGCAGCTGCTTTTACTTGCTGCCTGCTGATCTGTATTTTTCTCTCTTCTGGGAGCAGAAGTTTGTAGATAAATCCTTCAGGACATCCTGACATTAAACACAGCAGGACATTGGCTTCCCCACAAAACAACTAGTCTGTCATTGCACTGGGTTGTGTTACCCAGTGTTCGAGTTTTATTGTATTTTGTGTTCTAGTATCGGTTTGGATTATCTAGTCAATTTCTGCAATGCCTACATTGCTGTTTTAGTCATTTGTTTTGTAGATCCTTTTGTGTAATCTCCCCCTGTTCTAAGTCTCCCGGCTACTTGTCATGTTTCATGTCTCTGTGGTTCTTGTCGTCAAGTTTGTGGCATGTCTGCGTCTCACCATATTTCCTGTTTATTTTGAAAGTCTTTTTTCCATGTTCTGTTTACACTTCCACTGTGGCGTCATTAGGTTCATTTTAGTCAGCTGTTTCCTCATGTGTCTCCACTTCCCCAGATCACCTCATGCGTGTATTTACGTCCTCTGTCTTCCTGTATTCAGTGTCGCGTTGTCTGTGTTCCATCCCTCATGTTACGTTAAGGGTTTTCAAGATTCTGTGCAGGTCGTGTTCTTGGTTATTAATTCATGTCCAGTTTCTCATTATTCTTTCGTGCATCCGCACAGAATCTTGTTCATAGTCTTCATAGTCATTTCTCATAGTTGTCTCTTAGTTTCCCAGACATTCTTATAGACCAGCTTGTAAACTTGGATTCCCACCCTCTCCACATCAAACCTTCCTCACAGACCGTTCACAATTAGTCAAGGAGAGATCATCAAACACATGAGCACACATCCCTGTGGCTCACCACAGGCTCACCACTCTTATACACCATCTACACCAGTGACTGCACCCCTCGCACCCCTGCAACATCATCATCAAATTTGCAGACGACACCACTCTGATGGGGCTCATCACCAATGATGATGACACCGCCTACAGGGATGAGGTCCAGCGACTGTCAGAACGGTGTAACTACAATAACCTCACCCTAAACACGAAGAAAACAAAGGAAGTGGTCATGGACTTCCGCAAAACAAGAACTGATCCCCTTCCCCTCTCCATAAAAGGTGACTATGTGGAGAGGGTGCCCTCCTTTAAGTTCCTCGGCACCCACATATCGGAGGACCTATCTTGGTCCACAAACACATCAGCCCTAGTGAAGAAAGCCCAGCAGCGCCTCCATTTCTTGAGTGTTTTGAGATGGAACAGGCTGAGACTGACCTCCTAGTGTCCTTCTACCGTGCCACTATTGAGAGTGTGCTGGTGCACGCTATCCCTGTGTGGTATGCTGGTTGCACAACAGCTGACAAGAAGAGACTACAGAGGGTCATCAGAACTGCAGAGAAGGTGATCTGCTGTCCACTCCCCTTCCTCGACTTAATTGCCAGCTCAAGATGTCTCTCCAGAGCCAGGGCAATTACAAAGGACCACCTCCATCCTAACCACCACCTCTTCAACATCCTGCCCTCTGGAAAAAAGTTCAGATCCATCAGGTGCAAAACTAACAGACTAAAGAACAGCTTCTTCCCGTGGGCTGTCAGAACTCCTTAATGCAAACTAAGAGTCTGAGCAGACTTCTCCAACACATCCACTCTGGCACTGCTGTTGATCATCAATGTCAGGGGTCCCCAATCCCAGTCCACGAGGGCAAGTGTCCCTGCAGTCTTTCCATGTTCTGTGCAATATTTTTGGCTCATGTGCAATATATTTGGTATGTGCAATATTTTTCAGTCCTGTGCAATATTTTGGTCCCAGTAGAACTACCATCACCACACTAAATGACCAAAGCCCCTCCACCCTTATTTATTTATTATATTATATAATAGCCCTTGTATACAAACCTACAATGTTTCTGTTTCAATGTTTCTTACACATACACCATGTATATAGTTTCACTCATATATACACATTGCTTTTTATTTTTATTTTATTTATTTTTCCCTCATTGTATGTTGTTTTCTCTTCTTACTTTTGCAGCTTTGTGGTCCAGCTACCCAATTTCGCTGTGCAAGAAACTGCGCAATGACAATAAAAAGCTCTAAGTCTAGTTTTCTCTGGTATTATTCCAGTTTACTTTTTTGTTTAGCCCTCGCCACAGTTCTTGTTGTGTCTTTTGGTTACACTCTTGTTATCAGCCCAAACAAAGGCTCGCCTTGTGTTTGTCAGGATCTGTGTCGTGGATGAGAGGAGGAGGACCCAAACGCTGGACTCACAGGTAGGTAGGTGAAGGTTGGTATTTATTGCCGGTGGAATGAACAAACAGAACAGAGGTAGGAAATGGCTGGCTGGCTGGACGACTGACTGAATGACTGAAGGACTGACTGAAAGGCCGAATGGCTGGCTGACTGAACGCAGGCGTAAACGACAACATAACATCACCAGAACATCAATGACACGACACTGGACTGGTTGAACTGAGGAACATAAATACACAGGCTGAGTGATGAGAGATTAGAAACTGGTGAGTACACAGCTGAACATAATGAACTAATGATAAACGGGAAGAGGACTGAACATAATGCACATGGACCAAGGCTAACACAATAAAACAGGAAGTGAAACAGACAGAATATAAACAGTGAACATGAACTAAGAATACTGGGTCAACGACCCAGAAACTCTGACAGTGTTTAAGTTCTGTACTCCTCACCTGTGCCTGGACTAGGGTCCACAACACAAACCTCCGCACACGCTGTCTCCGCAGACTGTGACATATCCCTCTTCTTCTCTCTGTGGAGACCAAGAAAAAATTCTTCTCACCAAAGAAAGGCAATAAAATCAGAAAATCAGAACCAACCCTTAATGCAGATCGCCCTGTGCATGGAGCTGGACAACGCTAATGGATTAACAAGCTACATCATGCTAACGCATTGACGCTATCCAGCTCCATGCGATCCACGTTAACTCGCTAATGGAGATTTGACTCGCTAATGTGGTTATGGCATTAATGTCATTTTAACGCAACTAACGCTGACAGCACTAGGCACACTGTTTTTGTTATAATACACAGTGTGCAACATTTTAAGTATTTTTTTTTTTCAAGATTTCTGTGGTCAGGTTTTCATTGTGGTTACCGATCCTTTTGGCTCCTACCTTTCTGAAAGTCTTCGGAAAATACTATTTTGTTTTTGTTACTATTAATAGGGTGAGTAGGGTGAGTGCTTTAAGATTAAGCAGAATCAATTTCATACTTGGTCTCTGAAGGTTCAGGTTCATGATTGAAGACTGGAGGATAATTTCTGGATTTGTCACTGTTCATAGACACAGAGCTTGATCCTGGAAACTCTGCTGTATCCTTATGTTTGGGATGTCTGGAAACAAAAACATAGAAAGAAGCACAGGTTATTCATGTACCTCTGTACTGTCATTGAGCTGCTTCTCTCTTAGCGTCAAATTTATCAGGCTGAATTTCTGAATTTTGTCACAACTGCTGTAGCTTCTGTAGGATTGTCACCAGGGTAATCATTTTACTTTCAGATTTTTAGGTAATAATTTAGTTTGGATTTGCATTTAGGTTTGTCTGTTATAGAACCAGTGAATCTTTCAGTCACCTTTATTGCTTAATTCTACACTGCTAATCATGAGAAGGAGCGACAGGAAGCTGGTTAACCAACTTGCTATGTGTAACCACTATTTATCTGTCGAGCTCTTCACATGAAAGATGTTACACTACAGCAACAAACCAATCAAAATCATGGATAAGTGAACTGACAGGACAGCAATTATTTTACAAAGGAACATAAAACTACGGAACTTTCGTAGTAAACACATCAAGGGATTAAACACATTATAGAAATTGGAAGCAGCCCAGCTGTTGTGTGAGTGATTATTGTGGAGATGTCATTTTAATCAAATCCGTGTCGTTAACAGCCTTGGCCATAAATAATAGGAACAAGCTAATATGTTATTAAAGTTTAGCCTATTCTGCCAACACGTTAGGAGGACAGAGGTCACCCTGTCCTCCTAGCTACCACGGTTCTTGGTCATTTTGACCCAGCTTCTTCAGTTTCTTGTATTTTGGTATTTTTATTTATGTTCTGATTTTCTAGTTGTGCTGTTTTGAATATTATTGTCTCATGTTTCAGTTGAATTGTGGTTAAAAGTTTAGTATTTAGGTTTTGTTCTTGTGCCCTCGTGTTTTAATGTAGGTTCAGTTCAGTGTTTGTCATGTTCCCTGTTTTACTTTGAAAGGCCATGTCTCATGTCAGCGTGTCTACTTTTGCTTCTGTCTCATTAAGTCTAATTACTCCCAGCTGTGTCTCCCTCCTGTCTCCCATAACCTCGTTATCCCTCAGTGTTTTTAAGCACTGTGATTCTCTTTGTCAATGTCATGATCTCCCTCATGCATGTTGGTCAGTTCTTTGAAGCATGTCTGGTTTATTTCAGTTTGAACTTCTGTTAAGTCTCTCCAGGGGTCAATCAATAAAGCTGCCTTGGCATTTTGAGTTTGCATTTGGATCCTTTTCCTGTCTACCTGTACAGAAACCTTGACCTTCCAAGAATTGTTTTAACTTTCCAGAAGATTTATTTTTCCAAACGCTTTCATTTTATACCCTATTGCTTTTTAATTACAAAAGCTGATGTGGAAGACGTTAAGCACAATTCAATGACTCCACCCCTGCAATCCCTTTTGAAATAAAGGAGAAACTAAAGAAAATCTTCACTCGGTTGAAAGCAGAATCAGTCTCTTACTGTGTGCCTGAAGGTGCAGGTTCATGACTGAAGACTGGAGGATAATCTCTGGATTTGTCACTGTTCATAGACACAGAGCTTGATCCTGGAAACTCTGCTCTGTACTCCCCTAAACGACTCATCTTTAGGCTTCCTGGAAGAGAAACACTGACTGTGAGCACAACTGAAAAAAAACCATCAAAAATATTTTTTATAGGAAATGAAGCACACCAGCGCACACACTGACTCTTCCAGTCTGGATGGTGTCATACATTCAAGTAACAAAGCTCTTTCCATATTTATTTTTCGACCATGAGAAACATTCCCCTGACTTTTTCCAGTAAAAAAACATTCGTTCTTGTTTTTCTGACACCCCATAAATGCTCTGTAATACTCACCGTGTTTTCACTCGTCTGCTTCGTGACTGTACAAACTGAAATTAAAATGCTTTGTTTCCTCCTCACCTCAGCAGAGCAGCTCCTCCCCCTCCACAGGAACTTGTATGACTACATTCCCAGTGTATCGGTAACTGATTAGTGTTAGGGTTCAATGTTGAGAGAAGAATCCATAAATAACCACAGATCCAGTCCGGTGTGCAATTAGACAGTATTTTAATGAACACATGTGTGAGTTCAACAACCCAATCAGTGTTGAACTGTCTTTATCATATTCAGACAACTGTTTTATGGGGTTAAGAATTGTACAGCCCCCTTTCCTGTTGGTAGGCAGATTTAAACAAAGCATACGTCAGCCTAAACCACAACGACTTTTAACATAGAACATCATCTTCGTGTCGACGGCTGATGCTTCCTGTCTCCATCCTCGCTGTCGCTCGTCTGGTGCACTTCCTCTTAGTACGTCGGCACACTTCTGCATTTCTGCCCTACCAAAATAGATCTACCATGGTGTGTATGTGTGTGTGCGTACACGTGCGAGGGCGCGTGCATGCTGTGTACTGCGTACATGTCATGACCTCTCACTATTTGTCTCTCTGTATGTGTGTCTCGTCTATCTGTGGGTGCACAGTTTCACTTCTGCAAAAGCATGGCTTGCAGACGCATTTCCTTTCCTGTCTCATTTTGGCACAGAGTGTATTTTCCTGTCTCTGCCCTCTACACAGAGATCATAAAAGCATTAATAACATTTAAATTATAGATTCAACTCAACCATTTAAAATGGTTCTTCTTTGGACCTGTAATAAAGGTTAATACAATACCAATATGTTTGAACATCTGAATGCAACATCCCTATTAATACTGAAATGTTAATGATGATTAAAAAATAGCAGCAAATAATAGCAGTAAAATATTTCTATTCCTGACACTTCCCCTTTTGACCTCTGGATGACATCCAGAGGTCACCAAAACAACGAAAAGCATGACCGAAACTAATAATTCACAGAGTAGATCCTAGTCTAAGACTAGATCCACCTTAACTGTAATGGATAAGAACAGAAGAAATATATCTTTGTTTCTTTTCTTTATGGATGACAGATACCAGATACATGTTTTGAAATAACAATGAGTAAGCACTTGTAGAGTGAGTGCAAAAGAATATTTATAGGCAGAGCGCAGTGGCCAGCGCAATAGAAATTTTGGGTGATTCACTATAGCTAGTGTTTAGCACAGTGCATGCCATGTCCTATGGGTAAAGACCTTCAAATGAGTTGCTACCTGCATGCCAGGTTGGGGGTGAGGAAAGCGAGACAGGACTCTGAGAAGCTGAAAAACAATTTCATGGACAACCATTCGTCCTTATTTCCAACAACAATGGTGCACTCGCTTAGTATAACTTCCTGTTCCCGTTGCAAAAATAATAAATAAAGCTTTGTGTATCTTATCTGTGTAGCCAAGGACCTTAAGGATACTAAAGCTGGGGCTGTTGAGGCACTTTCCTTTTGGATATGGGGAAAGCTGTAGCTCTGGTTTAGGACTATTAGGCTCTTGAACAGATAACAAAGCATTCAGCAGTCAGGCCAGAGCCTCAATTTTCCATAACTAGTAATGACTTGATGAAAGTTTTCACAAGTGAAATTCTAATTATTAGCAAAAATGTTTGTGCTCATATCTCCTTTTGCTGTTTCACTGTGAAGAAAGGCAACTGGCACTTTCAATAAACACGCGAGTCAAACACAATTAGACAAGAAGAAAACTCAGATACACTAATATCCTCTGTGAGGGACACGCATATGAGTGGAGCTGTTCACTCTGCAGCACTGACAGTCGTCTCCTCTTATTTTCATCCATCTGTCAGTCACTGCTGGATGAAGTACTCAAACCATCAGTAACATGTCCCAGTCAAAACATCTACATATAAGCTCCTGCTGTCTAAACCACTCTGAATCATCAGTACAAAGCTCGTCCACTCTCAGCACAAACCACCCTGGTTACCGTCATTCCCATCAAAAGAGAAAAGAGGAGCAAACAGAGGTAATAACTGAGTGATTATGACAGTTTGACGCTCACTGATCTGCACAGAGACTTTAAGCAACAAGTCAATTTCCTCTGCAGATTTCACTCAAGTTCACAGCAGCATTCATCTGCAGAGTCCTGAATGCCTCATTTCTACACAAAGACTTTAGTGATTTCTGCTGTTCCACTGAAACAAAGAGTCTCTGTGTGCTGATGACAGTATTTCTATACAGAGCAGAGCTTCTGTTCCATTTCCAGACCTAGGGTTTATGAAATCACAGTGCTCTAAAGTAAGAACCAGTGATTTGGCGGCTTCAGTAAGCCTAATCTACTTCCGGCGCCCCCCGTGTGCGGCAGCCTGTTACAGCAGCTCTGCTCATTCTGAGTTTCTTTCTTTCTTATATTTTTCTTCTCGTAATTTTTTATAACTAACGTATTAGTAATTAGTCTCTGCAACCATGTTCAGTTGTATATAGCATTTGTATTCTATTTTTATCTTATTGTATATTTTATTCTATTTTATTCTACTGTATATAGCATTTTATTCTATTCTGTACAGTTGTGTACAGTATTTATTCTTATTTTATTTTATTCTAATTTTTGCTTCATAACTTTTGCACTGTCCACTTCCTGCTGTGACAAAACAAATTTCCCACGTGTGGGACTAATAAAGGTTATCTTATCTTTCTGCAGAGCTGTGAGGAAGCTGAAACTGATTCGCAGCTTCATTTGAAATTAGAGAAAAAACAGTTTATAGTTTTATGAATGCTGACCACTGCCTCTGTATATCTTGGTAGACTGTCAGCTGGAATCCAACTTTAATTCCTGTATGTATGAAGACAACAACAGCAGCCATGTTGATCTGTTTGACTGAATTCTGTCTCTGTGTCACAGTTCTCCTCACACATTATCACTGAGGAGTGTGTTTAAAGTAGAAACTGGATTTTATTGTGTGGAGTCTATTCTGATACTGACCTCAGAGCTTCCAGCGTGCAGTGTGGACTCCTCAGAAAATAAAACAGCTGCTTCACATCTGATTACATGAAACTGTTATATATTTATATACCAATCAATCACATCTAACTAGTTCTCACTCATGTTATGTCAAGCTATGTGAAAATGTGTGTGAACAATCCTGTTGCTAAGCAACCTGGTGGTAAATTTCTGTTACTTTATGTGAGTTTTCTCATCCCCAAACATACAGTATTTTTTTTAATGTTTTATTATTGATATTGTAAGCCACCATCATGGCACTGAAAACTAATATTCAGCCTTATGTACCTTGCTGACTCATTTACCTTGTTTTATAGGAAACTTCACAGGTTTACAATAAGCAAGTTAAACTGCAGGGATGTCCTAAAGACATAAAGACCTGGATGGCCGCTAACTTTCTGCTTGTTAATTCAGAAAATCTTAGTAATATGGTATCTAAGCAGATTCTTACTCTGGATGGCATTACCTTGGCCTCCAGTAATGCTGTGAGGAACCTTGGAGTCATTTTTGACCAGGACATGTCCTTCAACGGACATATTAAACAAATATGTAAGACTGCTTTCTTCCATTTGCGCAACATCTCTAAAATTAGAAATATCCTGTCTCAGAGTGACGCTGAAAAACTAGTTCATGCATTTATTACTTCCAGGCTGGACTACTGTAATTAATTATTATCAGGATGTCCTAAAAACTCGCTGAAAAGCCTTCAGCTGATCCAAAATGCTGCAGCAAGAGTCTTGACAGGGACTAGAAAGAGAGAGCATATTTCTCCTGTTTTGGCTTCCTTTCATTGGCTTCCTGTTAAATCCAGAATTGAATTCAAAATCCTGCTCCTCACATACAAGGTCTTAAATAATCAGGCCCCATCTTATCTTAATGACCTTGTAGTACCATATCACCCTATTAGAGCACTTCGCTCTCACACTGCAGGCCTACTTGTTGTCCCTAGAGTGTTTAAAAGTAGAATGGGAGGCAGAGCCTTCAGTTTTCAGGCCCCTCTTCTGTGGAACCAGCTTCCAGTTTGGATTCAGGAGACAGACACTATCTCTACTTTCAAGATTAGGCTTCAAACTTTCCTTTTTGCTAAAGCATATAGTTAGGGCTGGACCAGGTGACCCTGAATCTTCCCTTAGTTATGCTGCAATAGACGTAGGCTGCCGGGGATTCCCATGATGCATTGAGTTTTTCCTTTCCAGTCACCTTTCTCACTCACTATGTGTTAATAGACCTCTCTGCATTGAATCATATCTGTTATTAACCTCTGTCTCTCTTCCACGGCATGTCTTTCATCCTGTTTTCCTTCTTTCACCCCAACCGGTCGCAGCAGATGGCCCCGCCCCTCCCTGAGCCTGGTTCTGCTGGAGGTTTCTTCCTGTTAAAAGGGAGTTTTTCCTTCCCACTGTTGCCAAAGTGCTTGCTCATAGGGGGTCATATGATTGTTGGGTTTCTCTCTGAATCTGTTATTGTACGATCTACTGTACAATATAAAGCGCCTAGAGGTGACTGCTGATTTGGCGCTATAGAAATAAAATTTAATTGAATTTAATATTTAAACTAAACATCTAACCATGGATTTATGCTTCCTGAGGTCAAGGGAGGTTATTCCCTTGACCTCAAGAAGCATAAATCTCGTTGTATGTGAGAGGCACATACAAAGAGATTATAATGCCAGAATATCATGAAGCATAACCAGCCACCTTTTACAGTTGGAAGTTTCATAGCTTGATGATCAAACGTATCACAACAGAACATCTTATTTGAAGAGATGATACTATTTAAAAATGTTTAAAAAAATGCATGTAAAGAGTAATTTTCATTATGAGTCAAAGTGACCACAGTGGAAAAAAAAGCTGAAAACTGGAGTTGTGGAAATATACTCACCACTAATACATCAATCCATCCATTCTCTCCTGCTTATTCATATCAGAGTCGTAGAGCTGCAACCCTGAGAACTTTATTAATATTAACTGAAGCCTGGAAAATGAAAAGTGAAAATGCATCATTGCAAGTTATCGCTCCATGTCTTTGAGGAGGCTACAGTACAGTCAGTGCACATTCTTCTTTTTCCCAAAATCCACTACAGCCTGTCCTTGTGCATTCTTCTCCTTAACATCATACCTACCCAACACCTCCTCATTCCTTCTTTTCCCTTCACCTCTATGTTCACTGAAATCTGCTCCAGTCACCAATAACTCAGGCTTGGGACACTCTCTACCACTTCATTCAACTTACTTCAGAATTCCTCCTTCCCTTCCAACTGACATCCAAACTGTGGGGGACTAACACTGAGAGCATTCAGAAAGGCCACTTTGATTTCTCATGATACTGTTGGACACTCTATTTGCCTACAACACTATACACATACTCTTCCTCTCAGTATTGCTTTCTCCTAACCCTCTCTTCTTCTTTTTCCGTCACACAACAGTAGACTATTACCCAGCGCAAAGGAGAAATTAGAAGGAAAGAGAGAGTGTGGGCAGAAATGAAACAAAAAACAGCATTTAGCCAGATTCTCACTCCTCACCTAACTTTACTATATAAATCACCAGCTGGTGGTGGTGCCTGCTGGTCATGTGATTTCAGTCACAGCCTTGAGTTGACAGCGCTATTGTGCAGAAGCATCATGATTGGATGATAAAAACCTCACAAAGAATTAGTTTCTATGTATGAGTAAGCGCTCAGCCTCTTGAAATGTCAGGTCATGGATACAGGCCAACACAAATCGGTCATTTCTGCTGTTACACTTCTGCTGTGGGTTTACTTGTAATTTATTCTTCCCCGAAGGTTGACAACCAACACAAGGTCATCACCTACTTGTTTTGAAGGAGACTCTAGAATACAAGCAAGTTATAGGAAGTTCCCTTCCCACAAGTAACTTGTACACGATTTTGCACTCCCCACTGATACATTTTATACACCATCCTTCATAATATTGGAACAACGACACAATTTTGTATTTTTTTTCCCTCCGCACAACAGCAAAGTTGATTCTAAATCAAACAATGAATAAGAAATAAAAGTGCAGTCTTTTAGCTTTAATTCAAGAGGTTTCACAAAACCTTTGCATCGACTGTTTATGAATTAAAGCCATTTTTATATATATGTTCTGCTCAGAGGTTTAAAATGAATGGGACAAATAACTGATTATAAATAAGTGACTATGGCCTGTGGTGAGTTTTGTTTGTGATGTGCTTTGAGCCACTTTATATGCTTTCATAAAGACTTTAATTAAGTGTGTGTGTGTTTTGGTGTTTTATTTTGTTGGACAAACACACATGTTGGTGCTTTGAGGAGCTGATTGTGACAGTTAAAAAAAAAAAAACAACAACAACATTTCAGCCAAATATGATTAGGCAATATAATAAGAAAAGTGATTTTAAACACATGGATGTATTTTATTTACTATTTATTTGTCTGGTGTAGTCCTTAGATTTAAAGTAGGCTTAAAGTGACGTTCATAATCATTCCACAGAGTGGAACTGCAACACAGAGATAAACATAAAATGCAGAGGAGATGATAAACAGATATTTAATGTGTTTGCTGTACATGTATTTGTCTTGTCATTCTTATATTATATAAATATTTGTTTGTCTACAGACTTTGCTGACAAATGTAGGTACATCCTTATACTTTAACCAAACGTATGTAAAATTCATTTTAAACATTTTAAAAGCAGTAAGGCAAAACAAAATAAAAACAGAGAGAGCATCCTGAAAGTATTCAAAGCATTTCACTTGTTCCACTTATTGTCATGTTACAGCTTTATTCCAAAATGGATTAATTTACAGTGGGATGCAAAAGTTTGGGCAACCTTGTTAATAGTCATTATTTTTCTGTATAACTCGTTGGTTGTTACAATAAAAAATGTCAGTTAAATATATCATATAGGAGACACACACAGTGATATTTGAGAAGTGAAATGAAGTTTATTGGATTTACAGAAAGTGTGCAATAATTGTTTAAACAAAATCAGGCAGGTTCATAAATTTGGGTACTGCTGTCATTTTATTGATTCCAAACCTGTAGAACTAATTATTGGAACTCAAATTGGCTTGGTAAGCTCAGTGAGTAAGTTCAGTAAGTTCAGTTTAACATCCGTTCGTTCACGAACAAGGGACACCTCGTCCAGGATCTCCTGACAGACCGTAAGTTTGACTTTTTCTGTTTGACTGAGATGTGGTAACAGTCCAATGACTTTTCCCAGCTCAATGACTCGATCCCCCCAGGGTTTGTTTACACCTGCCAAACTCGTGTGTCCGGCCGCGGCGGAGGCATCGTGATAATCTATCGCCTACAGTTCCTTCGAATCTGTTGTCTGTCAACTCTCAGGACCTATTCCAACTTTTCATTGCTGTCTTTTACCGCCCTCCAAATTCCAATTCTGTCTTTATAAGTGACCTTGCTAATCTACTGACTAACCTAGTTACTGTCTCCCCTAATATAATTCTGCTGGGTGACTTCAACGTCCATGTGGATAACTCCGGCCATCCTCTTACCAAAGACCTTTTATCCTGCCTTAATAGCTTTAGTTTAAACAACACATAAACTTCCCTACTCACACCAAGGCCCATACTTTGGACCTAGTCTGCTGCTCCAGACTTACTCCTTCAAACTGCACAGTCGACGAGCTACTAAACTCTGATCATCTGCTTCTCTCCTTTAATGTCCAAATGACCTTCTCCATAATCAAGAACCCCCGCACCATTTCTTTCATATCAAGAAATATTTTATTGTATTTTTTTATTGTGTGGAGAATATCAAGAAAATAAATCTTGATATCCTTTCTCCTGCTCTTTCTAGTTGTCTATCTCTCAACAACCTGTCTACTCTAGATGATCTGGTCTATTATTATAGTCATAACCTTAGTAGTATTTTGAACTCTCTCGTGCTACTAAAAACTAGACCTGTATCCTTTTCTCACTCAGTACCTTGGTACACACTTGAACTCCAGATTATGAAAACTAAAGGCCAACGACTAGAGCATCTCCATAAGAAAACTGGCCTAACTATTCATAAGTACATGTTTAACAATCATGTTCTGTTTTAAAAAGAGTGTATTAACCATAATAAATCTGCCTATTACTCTACCATTATCTGTTCAAGCGAGGATTCTACTAAGACACTGTTTTCACTATTCAATTCTTTTCTCAGGCTGCCTGAATTTCTACCTGCTCATCTCTACTCGTCTAACTTCTGTGACTCTCTAATGCTATTCTTCACTGAAAAAATTCATAAAATACACCAAGACCTGGCTGCTGACGTTCCATGTAGCTCCTCTTTCTCAACCCCACCCCCATTACATTGCCTTTCTGCCTTCCAGCTTCCCTCCGTCACTGATGTCTCTGATCTCATCCACAAATCAAAGCCTTCTACCTGTCACCGTGACCCCCTTCCTACAGTCCTAGTCAAGGCCTTTCTACCCTCTCTTCTTCCTCTCATATCTTCCATCATCCATTCTTCACTCATCTATGGAACTGTTCCTGCCTCTTTCAAAGTTGCCGCTATCACCCCAATTCTGAAAAAAAAAAAAAAAACAGGTCTAGATCCCAACAACCTTAATAACTTTCCTCCTATCTCCAATCTACCATTTCTCTCAAAAATTCTTGAAAAGATAGTTGCTTCACAAGTTCATTTACACCTAACCAACAATAACCTTTACGAACAGTTCCAGTCTGGTTTTCATCCTTCTCATAGCACCGAAACTTCTCTTAAAATAACGAATGACTTTCTTATGGCAGCTGACTCCAGTCTCCTCTCCATCTGTAATCTCCTCGATCTGAGTGCAGCCTTTGACACTACCTCTCACTCCATCCTTCTCAGCAGATTAGCTTCTATCTGCCTTTTTCATACCCCACTAGCCTGGTTCAAATCATACCTTTCTGACGGCACTCAGTTCATTTGATTAAAATCCTTCACCTCTCAGCTTTCTCCTCTGTCTACTGGGGTGCCCCAGTGCCTCCTTGGGCCTCTCCTTTTCATTATTTACCTCCTCCCACTTGGACGTATTTTCCATAAATATAATATTCGGTTCCACTGTTATGCCGACGACACCCAGCTTTACCTGTCCACCAAACCTGACTCTACGCTCCCTCCACCCTCCCTCACCCTCTGCTAAGCCGAACTGAATTCTTTTTACTCCAACTTTCTTAAACTCAACAGCAATAAATCTCAACTCCTCTGGTTGGCTCCAAATCATTGCTATCCAGGACTAACACTTTTTCTGTTACTATCAATAACTCGTCGGTTTCTACCTCTCCCTCTGTGAAAAGTTTGGGCGTCATTCTTGACAGCACAGAGAGTCACAGAGAGTCCTTTAACTCTCACATCAATAATATTACTCGCTCAGCATATTTCCAACTCCATAACATCAATCGCCTCCGCCCCTTCCTCACTCCACATGCCACTGCTATTCTTGTCCATAGTCTTATTACTTCTCGGATTGACTACTGTAACTCACTCTTATCTGGCCTGCCACAAAAATCCATCAGCACGCTTCAACGTGTCCAGAACTCTGCTGCCCGTATTATTACTAGGACTCCCTCTACTCACCACATCACCCCTATCCTGAAGCAGCTTCACTGGCTCCCGGTTCAACTCCGCATTAATTTTAAAATACTCCTTTACACATTTAAGGCTATTCATTCTCCCTCCCCACCATATCGCTCTGATTTGGTACAGATCTCCATCCCATCCCAGTGCCTCAGATCCTCCTCTTCTCTTCTTCTTTCTGTTCCTTCATTTCGTCTTATTACCATGGGGGGCAGGGATTTTAGTTGCTCTGCCCCTCGCTCTTACCCCCAGACCTCAGAAACATCAGTTCTTTCCCCCTTTTAAGTCCACCCTCAAAACCCACCTGTTCAAGATAGCCTACTCTGTATAACTACTCCATGCTCTTAAACTTTGTTTTATTATTGTGTTCATTTCCTGTTTTTATGCTTGTCTTATTTGTTCTGTAGTGTCCTTGAGTCTTTTGAAAGGTGCTTTTAAATAAAATATATTATTATTATTAGTAGTAACTACAACACTGGTACTAAGAGCCATTTCTGAATACTGAAAACTGAAACTGAATTTTAAGTAATATATAAAATTGCTGCCAAAACAGATTAACTCTGACGAAGTATGGCACTAAAGCCAAGAACTAATACTAAAATTAAGGGAAGGATATGTTAGCAATGACTGTTACCTTAAGGTTAGCTAGGTATAGTTAAGCAGTAATTAACAGCACTTTAACTCAAAACTCCTATATTTTATAAAAATTCTAAGTTTCACATCTCTCCAGAGAATTGACATATTTTCAGTACATTAAGATAAACTGATAAATGCTACTTACTGTAAGGTCTGACAACATACCAAGCGATGTACCCTCCATCTTTCGGGGTGTCCAAATTCATGGGCTGCATCCTCCTAAGGCCGTAATTTTAGGCCGATTGCGTCACAGCGACGGGACGAAGACTGTGCAAACTCGTAACATCTGTCCCAAAACCTAGGCTGCATCCTTCGGCGGCCACTGTTATGGAAAATCTTGAATAAAAACTGCAAACAACAGGCGAGCGTGTCTTTTGAAGTGTGGTTTATTAAAAAAGAAAAGAAAAACACTGCAGTGGAGAAAAACGTTTGGATCACACACCTAACCCGTTTTTCTGAGGGAAAGACATCACCCTGAACCCTTTTATACCTCCCAAACAAAGAACATTCCACAGCAGATCAATTATTAGCAGATCCTTATCTCTTCAGTCTAGGAACAGTTCTGACCAACCGTCCTCTCCTCTGCAACAGGATGTCCAGAGCCCTCAAGAGGAAAATGAGTCTGCAGTGAAGGTGCAATAAAACTTGGGCCCCACTTGTGATCACATTCCACATGCATACTGTCATGGTTCTCAAGATCTGGAGAGGTCGTGGTGTGTGTATTTTTTGTCTTAACCTCTCCCACCAGGGCGGAACTGGACCTTGATTCCCCGCCTCTGAACCCACCCTGAACACACACCTGTGGCTCATTCACACTGATCCTGGCAGACTACTTAAGATGGCAAGAGAGGCTGCTTCCTTGCTGGATCGTCACACTACCAAGTGTCAGTGTAGCTTAGCCTATGAAAGTGATCCTTTGATGTCCTAGAGTTTCCTCCTGACATTGTTTTTTCTCTGTGTACAGGCCTTCTAGACTCCCTGCCCGTCTTCCCTGCCGTCTGGATTTCTGTGGATGTGTGTGAGTGAGCGTGAGCTTTTTGGTGCGGACATTTTGAGTGAGTTACGGATCAAGTGGAAGAAGAGCGTGTGTGTACCCCCGTCTCGGACCTTCCCTTCGGACCCCGCCTTACTCCCTGGAGCCCCGTGTTATCTGTTCCACTGTATATATGTATATATTCTCACTTGGTGTCACATTGCAAATAAACCCTCACCTTCTCTCTAACTTCAGAGTCCTGCGAGTGAGTCCTCTGCCTACTAATCTGTGACACATACAACTGATGTTAAGAGTGAGTTTTCTATACTGAGTACAGAAAGTGTTACTACTATTACTAAAGTGATGTGATTAATACGTAAACTAAAGAAATTTCCAGTACACCGCATTTAAAACCCGATTACGTCAAAGCCAAACTGCTGTTTCAACTGAAACTGAAACTGAACTGATAGCTAGACGGGAGGTCGAGGGTCATTAGAGCCGGTGAGAAGACCGGACTCCCAGCATCGTTTTCAGATCACCGCGGTCTTTCGCTACTCAGGTTAAATGTGATATACAAGTCACTCAGATAACTTAAAAATGTTTGGCTTTTTTCAGTGTTTTATTTGTTCGTGAGTAAATCGGTTTGGCTGAAATTAAAGTTATTAGATTAGATAAAATAAAACTTTATTAATCCCTCGGGTGGGTTCCTCCTTGGTTTTCACACAGCTGAATAGAAAACTGATTAAACAGAAGTGTGAGATGGTCGAGAATTTACACCAGTGTTTTGGAAAGATGAATAACTTTAATTGACCAACGCGTTTCGGCTTGTGGCCTTCATCAGAGTCATCGTAGTCATGACCCTGATGAAGGCCACAAGCTGAAATGCGTTGGTCAATTATTACAGTTATCCATCTTCCCTTAAGTGTTGCTGGAGTTCCTGCATTGTGAATTCATTTTGACATACTGCATTAACAAACTGGACCCATACAAAAAACGCAAAATTCAGGAAAATGTTAAACTTATTTACTGTAAAATAACAATTGTGTTTAATAAATCAGTTTTAGATCTTGAAAATTCAAATGTCATGTATTCTTTTGAAAAATTATATGGAAACTTGACATTTTTGAAGGTTGATGTGATGTAAGTGAATATCATGTTTTTGTTGTTGTTGTTGTTGTTTGTTTTTTCTGTCTGTCAAAACTGACATCTACTTAGGCTAATCATGCTTTCCCTATTTCAGTAGCTGCTGGGTCCTGAAAAAGAAACAAGAGTTGGACAACAGGACAGAGCTGTGTGTGGTACAGAGCAGATCTGAAGGTTGCAGCTGGAAAGCTGCTCCAACCAAACTGGTTAAACAACCACTGATCTTGAAACGCTGTGTGCTTGGGTCCTTCCTATCACAGTCTCATATGATTCATTTATGGGTGCTCACTGTGATGTAATCAAGCTTTAAATAGATATTGTTATCACTGACTGTACTGAATCACTTAAATGATTTACTTTCTATTACTGAAAATAAATCAATGTGACAACATTCAGTGTTATCCCACTACTATCACATATGGCCACAGTGGCTGCTTCAGCTGAAATATAGATGTATAAAAATGAAATCATCCAAATAATTTTCTGTTAAAAAAAACAACAACAAAAAAGACATGCAAAGCATTTTCCCTGTTTGAAATATCTCAACAACATATGTGACAAAATTAATTGACATGTAATGTTTCCAATAAATGACTGGAACTGTTTAATACGAACAATGAGAATCTTTTAGTAAGAGTAACTTTAAGAATTAAACTATTGATCTACACTGATTTATAATGTTAATCACATCTGGACTCACCGAGCCTTTCGGCAGTTTACCACAGCTGGAACTAGTCTCCATCGTCCCTCCTGTGATGTCTTGTACTTCTCCAGATCCAACTCATCCAAAACCTCCTCTGACATCAGCAGAATATACGCCAGAACTGAGCACTGAATTCCAGAGAGTTTCTTTTCTGATTTCTTTTCTGACTTTAGGAAGTCTTGGATCTCTTCATGTACTGAGAGATCATTCATCTCAAGCAGACAGTGGAAAATGTTTATGGAGCTTTCAGGACATTTGTCTTCAGTTTTAATATCCTTCAGGTTTTTGATGACTCTCTGGATGATTTCTGGACTGTTCTCTGTCTTACCCAGCAGACCACCTAAAAGTCTCTGGTTAGATGTCATAGAGAGGCCATGAAGGAAGCGAACAAACAGTTCCAGGTGGCCATTCTGAGGAACCAAGTATTCCTCCATGGCTCTTGTCAGAAGATCTTCCAGAGATGAGATGTCCTTGCTAAAGAAGTCCTTCAGCTCCTCTGTCTTCCTGTTGGTGTAACAGTGGAACATGTAGACTGCAGCCAGAAACTCCTGAACACTCAGATGAACAAAGCAGTAAACTGGTTTCTGGGAGATCACAGACTCTCTTTTGAAGATCTCTGTACAAACTCCTGAGTACACTGAGGCCTCTGTGACATCCAGACCACACTGCTCCAAGTCTTCTTGGTAGAACAGGATGTTCTTTTTCTGCAGATGTACAAATGCTAGCCTCCCCAGCTTCAAAAGAACTTCCCTGTCAGCTCTGGTGAACTCTTGCTGACTCATCTATTTCCCCTCGTGGTACTTGTGCTTTCTCTTTGTCTGAACCAGCAGGAAGTGTGAGTACATGTCAGTCAGGGTCTTGGGCAGCTCTGCTCTCTCCTCTGTAGTCAACATGTGCTCCAGAACTGTAGCAGTCATCCAGCAAAAGACTGGGATTCCACACATAATGTAAAGGCTCCTGGATGTCTTCAAGTGGGAGATGATTCTGCTTGACAGCTCTTTATTTCTGAATCTCCTCCTGAAGTACTCCTCCTTCTGAGAGTCAGTGAAGCCTCGTACCTCTGTTACCCTGTCAACACATGCAGGAGGAATCTGACTGACTGCTGCAGGTCGGGAAGTTATCCAGATGAGAGCAGAGGGAAGCAGATTCCCCTCGATGAGATTTGTCGGCAGCTCACTGATGGTTGACTTCTGTGTGACATCAGACACAAGCTTCCTGTTGGTGAAATCCAACAAAAGTCTGCTTTCATCCAGGCCATCAAAGATGAACAAAAGATTACACACAGTGAGCTGCTCTGCTGTGACGCTCTGTAATGTTGGATAGAAAACATGGATCAGCTCCAGAAGACTGTACTGCTCATCTCTGACCAAGTTCAGCTCCCTGAATGAAAGCAGAACCACCGCACTGATGTGTTGGTTTTCTAAGCCCTCTGCCCAGTCCAGAGTGAACTTCTGCACCAAGAAGGTTTTTCCAATGCCAGCAACACCATATGTCAGAACCACTCTGATGGGTCTCTGTTGGTCAGGTAAGGTTTTAAAGATGTCCTGTGATCTGATTGGTGTTTCATGGAGGATCTTCTTCCTCAAAGCTTTCTCCACCTGCCTCACCTCATGGTGGTAGTCCATCACTTCACTCCACTCCTCTGTGATATAGAGCTCAGTGTAGATCACTCTGAGGAGGGCTGTGCTTCCTGTTTTTTCAGTTTCTTCAAACACATGTTCATATCTTGTCTTCAGAGTGACCTTTAACGCATCTAAAACATTTTTCAGACCAGGATCTGTTGAAAGAATGGAAAACAATGAAACTAGACAGCAAGAAATCTTTTCAGTGTTTTTAATGTCTGAATAACAGAATAACTGAAAAGAAATATCAACGGAAAGATGTTATTTTTTTCTTTGTGCACAGCTACTCTTACTGGCTCTGGATCTGATTCTGTATTTTTCTCCACACTGGGAACAGAAGTCTTTTGATGAATCCTTCAGGACATCCTGACACAACACACAGCAGGACACTGGCTTCCCTACAAAAACGTTATCCCTCTTCTTCTCTCTGTGGACACCAAGAAAAATTCTTCTGATCAAATAAAACCAGTAAAATAAGAAATACCAAAATCTCCTGTCCAGACGTTAGTAATGCTCAAAGTGTTGTATGGAATAAAGAGAATTGTAGTGATTCAAGTGATGATTGAGCACTAAACACAGTGTTATTCTTCCTTCAGCCCGAAGATCAAAGAATTGGGGTATTTAACAGCCGACAAAACATGTGTGAGTTAAGAGCTTTTTTCTAGTATTTAAATGAAGCTTATTATATATACGCTTTACATCACCTCCACTTCCTCACACTAACAAACTCATTGTGACAACACTGGTCTAGTCCAATCATCTTTCTGCCAGCCTTTTTGAGGCCAACCCAGCAGTGAATAGAGTTATTTTTGTTTCCTCTTCTTAAAGCAGTACAACTGTATTAGTAGGATCCTTACAGTGAATGATCACGTAACTGAATTCAATAAGAATCAGATAGTAGACTATAACTCAGATGCAGCAGTGCAAACATTAGGACCCATCTTGCCTTACTTCTCCACATCAGCTGTTAATCCTGTTGTGTGTGGTTTTTTGTGTTACAAGCCGTGACAGTTTTTGACTTCCAAAGAGTTGGAGAAATTATTAGACATACCTACACTCCCAGTCAAAAGTTTAAACACACTTTCTCATTCACTGTTTTTTGTTCCTCTATTTTCATGATGATTTCCATTGTTGATTCTCAGTGAAGGTATCAAAACTATAAATAAACACATTTGGAATTATGTAGTAAACAAGAAAGTGTGAAATAATTCAAAACATATTTTACATTCTTTAAAATAGCCATTGTTTTCTTTGATTACTGCTTTGCATACTCTTGGCATTCTCTGGATGAGCTTCATGAGGTCATCACCTCAAATGGTTTTCCAACAGTCTTGAAGGAGTTCCAAGCACTTGTTGGCTCTTTTGGCTTCACTCTGCAGTTCAGCTCATCCCAAACCATCTCGTCTGGGTTTAGGTCAGGTGACTGTGGAGGACAGGCTATCTGCGGCAGCACTCCATCCAGTGGCGGAGCGGGGGGTGGCTTACTGGGCTTAAGCCCGGGTTGTTTTTTCAGAAGTCCGGGGTCTTTTGGAGTGTAATTTTTTCATAGTTAGATGCCTGACTGACAACTGTATAAAACAAAAACTACACACAATATCTGAAGCACATAGTGCACACTGTGGGAATTTACGACTGTGCGTGAATCCCCCCCTAATATTGGTATGATCCGAGCTCAGGCACTAAGCGACGGGGCGAGGGGGCGGGGCAGCTGCTGCCTGCAAGTGCGCTGTTAGAGAAACAGAGCAAGGCAGACAGAGAACTTAAGTTCGACCAGGTACCAAAGCAAATCATTCGTACTGTACAAATAATATAAATATGACGGTGTATCACGAAAGATTGATATCAAACTGATCACTTGACCCATATTACGTTACTTGCTCTTGAAGTGAATCAACAAATGGCGAAATGAAAAGCCGAACAACAACAATGCTGTTTTTTAGAGAGTCTTAGCTTACATGTGTGTTTATTTCATATTTTCAGTTGTTACCAGTTTCAGTAATGTACTGATATACAAGAATGGACATAAGGAGCTTCTCTCAAAGAAAAAACTCTGGTAGATGTTATTTTATATATTATGCTTTGTATGTTGTTCAGTATATTTCTATGCAAAACAAGAGGAATTTCTATGAGGTGCCGTAAGGGACATTATTACTGAAACGCTCTCACACACAATACTGAAATTTTACCTCTCACACACACTACTGAAACGCTCTCACACACACTACTGAAATTTTACCTCTCACACACACTACTGAAACGCTCTCACACACACTACTGAAACGCTCTCACACACACTACTGAAATTTTACCTCTCACACACACTACTGAAACGCTCTCACACACACTACTGAAACGCTCTCACACACACTACTGAAATGCTCTCACACACACTACTGAAATTTTACCTCTCACACACACTACTGAAACGCTCTCACACACAATACTGAAATTTTACCTCTCACACACACTACTGAAATGCTCTCACACACACTACTGAAATTTTACCTCTCACACACACTACTGAAACGCTCTCACACACAATACTGAAATTTTACCTCTCACACACACTACTGAAACGCTCTCACACACAATACTGAAATTTTACCTCTCACACACACTACTGAAACGCTCTCACACACACTACTGAAACGCTGTCACACACACTACTGAAACGCTCTCACACACACTACTGAAAAACCAAAGCATTTCAGTTGAACAGGAAGGCATTTCAGTATAACAGGAAGGCGTTTCAGTTGAACAGGAAGGCGGTTCAGTTGAACAGGAAGGCATTTCAGTGAAACAGGAAGGCGTTTCAGTGAAACAGGAAGGCGTTTCAGTTGAACAGGAAGGCGTTTCAGTGAAACAGGAAGGCGTTTCAGTTGAACAGGAAGGCGTTTCAGTGAAACAGGAAGGCGTTTCAGTTGAACAGGCAGTTAATTCTTGACAAGGAAACTGAAGGAAAAAGTGGTAGATTTCAAACAAACCACTACACAGATGTCTACTCAGCAACCTGCTAGTTAGGGGTGGGTTTTAATAATCGATTCATCGATTAATATCGATTCTGGCTCGAATAACGTGAAATCGATTCATTAAACTCCTGAATCGATTTTTTAATATAAATTAATTTTGCCCGAAATGCCAGAATCTCAGGTGAAACCTCACAAAATTTCAACAACCACCAAACAGCTAAGACAGTAAATGAGAGCAGGTACACGGATCCTGCACAAACACACAGCGCGGACCCG
The DNA here is from genome assembly GCF_013358895.1 of Oreochromis aureus. Lineage (NCBI taxonomy): Eukaryota > Metazoa > Chordata > Actinopteri > Cichliformes > Cichlidae > Oreochromis > Oreochromis aureus. The sequence continues at coordinate 69,349,412 of NC_052944.1, forward strand.
CGGATCAGAATCAGTGAGATGTCGCCTTTCTCACCCGACGGCACGGACACGGTCGGGGCTGAAAGCCGACAGCTCGCTGATTCTGATCTGTCGGCGGGTCCGCGCTTTGTTTTCATGCCGTTTTTGCGCCGATTCTAAAGCTGTTAGTTTTATCTCTCTCCAAACAATATTGACCGAACCAGCAGCAAAAAAAGATCCAAACTACACTTCACATAAACATCTTCATGAATTCCCTCTGACTTTTACTGTTTTGCTTCCACCACGATAAAATCACACATCATGCACAGCTCTCTCTCTCTCTCTCTCTCTCTCTCTCTCACTGTACTTCAAGAACAGTTTCCCGTCTAAAAATCTGTTTTCTGCATTATTCGCTTGCTTGTTATGCACAAGTCTACTGTTGTTTACAGCGCTGTCGGACGCTGTTTTGTTTTTTTTTCTTTTCTAATAAAACCGCTGGAACATCAGAGGTAACGTTCATATGTTGATTAATGGTTTTCTTTCGTTTTTGATGTACTGCAGAATATTTTTTATAAAATCCCAGGCCAGGAAAAATCACCTTCATGTTTTTCTGTGTTTTATCTTCAGCTACTTTGACACAAAGGCATCTACTGTGAGGCTTACACCTTTGATAAAGTCTTGCGTGTGTCAGCTTCCTTTTTATAGATACAAAAATATGTAAATGTACTGATTTGAATTATAATATTTCTGACTGTCAAAATTTCCCAGAATCAAATCGAATTGAATCGAATCAAATCGTGGATCAAATCGATTCTGGACCTTGTGAATCGGAATCGAATTGATTCTAGAAATCAGTGATGATACCCAGCCCTACTGCTAGTAGCCTAAGTGAAACAGCTGCATTACTTAACAATATATTAGCCTCAGCATAAGTCAAAATTTAGAACAGCAGGAGACGGCCATTATCCTGGTTATTTTTTTGGCATATGTGCTTTTTGTCTTTTTTAGCAAAGAAAAAAGTATCTTAAAATCATCAATAAAACCAGGGAGAGAAGGCTTAGCGTTCCTCCATTTAGCACAATGGATACGATATTTACTCAAAAGTATGATGATGTTAATAATGTCTGAGACACCCAATGCTAGATGATCCATATAAAAAAATTATGATGTAATTCAAATAGTGGCACATCATTAATATTTAGGGAAATCCATTTTTTTAAAGTTGCACCAAATGCATTGTGTGATAGGGCATAGGGAGAAAAAAAAGATGTTCTAGGGTTTCATTTTCATCAGTACAAAAAGAACACTGATCCACCTCAAAGCCAAATCTTTTTTTTTTTTTTAGAAATTCTGCCACAGGATTAATTTTGTTTATTACTTTAAAGTTTGTTTCTTTAACTTTAGGTAGAATAGGCTATTTCATAAATTTTTAGTATGCTTTATCCAGTGTATATGAAATAACTAAATTAGAACCATGCAATGTAACCATTCTGTTGTAACTATGAAATATTTTGTCTTTGAAGAAACTACTAATAAATTTCTTATTGCATTTTTATCAAACAGCTGACATTGCCCTAGCAATAAATTTGGGAGCACTGATGAGAAATTATTGTATATCATAAAATTTTTAATCAAATGAAGCAGAGGCAGTGGGACCAGTTCACAAAATTTGTTATATTCTCTTTGAGAACAGTTTAGACAATATTTTTCTGAAAAGTCTGTGTAACTTAGAATGACACCGTTATCATCCAACAAATCTGTTATGAATATAATCTTTTTGTTTAAACCAGTCACTCTTGAAAATTGATTTTTGATTAATTATTACCCTATTATTCCATAAGGTTGAATTATGGGGAGAAGTTGTGGGTAAATCTCATTTTCCCAAAAATGCAAAGTCTGTTTTGGAAAGTTTGATATCTTTATGGGGATTTTATTTACCGCAAAATCACATTTCAAAATAAAGTCTAATCCTCCTATTTTGTTAAACAAGGACCATGGGATGTGGAGCTAAGTAGAGTCTGGCTGTGACAGACAAGATTTTAACCGTTTAATTCTACACTCTAAGAACTAAAACTGATAATTACTTAAATATTTTGGTGCAACACTTTTACACTCAAAAATAATGAGTAAATGCAAAAACAATCACATCTCTTAAATACACCTTATTAATTGAGTAAATCCAACTAAAATGGAATAAGTTGTTATGAACAATTAAAGATGTTACAGTAACATACAAAATTGAGTAAATACAATTGAAAATGTAAGTTAAAACAACAGTAACCAAAAGTTCAAACTACATAAAATATTAATTAGGAAATGCTGAAATGCTTGGCACATATAACCTACACCATTACAATTATTTGTTTTTAAATAATGGTTCAATTTACTTAATATTTTAAAGTTAACTTAAGCAAAAACGTTAATTACAATTAAGTGTTTTTTTATATATATATATATATATACACACACACACACACATATATACATATACATATATATATACATACACACATATATACATACACACACACACACACCCACAGGAAAAAAGAACCACGTCAGTTCAACATTGTTCACAATGATTTATTTTAACCAGCTTTTTTGTGAATCACACATTTAGCAGATTCCTTCTCTGAACACAGTGACCTGAAATCTGTTCTACATTCAGTGGATAAAATTTCAGTCACAACAGCCTTATATAATAAAATTGCATCCAAATTGGCATGCTTGATAAAACTCTGTAAAACTGGCATATTGATGCTAACAACAAGAAAAATGTACCTGCCATACAAAGAATAAAAGAGGCTCAAGTGAACGCAGTGCTTTACCTTTTCAGAAAAGGTCAAATGACAAAAATAAAATTAAGATCCCAAAAAATATAAATCCTGAAAAAAAAAAACATTTGCACTGTGACATAGTTTTTGAACATCTTATTTTGATTCCAAAAATTGGGAAGATTATAACTAAAGAGTGACCAAAAAACATCCATAATTTAAATAAAAAGGTTTCAAAAAGGATTGCGCTAAAAAAAAAAAAAAAAAAAAAAAAAAACCCATACAGAAGATACTCTCCCATTTACACCTTAATGTGAATCTGGAAAGTTAATACAAAAACACAGTTTATGGTACAAACATTATTTATGAACAGGAATCTCAACACAATGTAATGCAAGAACTGAACCTTTTGATGAGCATTACATGTCACTTAACAAGTCTAACACTTTAAGAACAGCCCTGTGAAATTTTGTCTACAATGAACAGAGGTCATTTTTCAGTCTTTGAACCTTGACAGAAAGGTTTCCTGGATCCAGCTCCATGAACACTTTTTGAAATGCTTCAAATGTGCATTTGAGATTCTTGGGGTATTTCAGATCCAGAGCATAGCACAGTCCCAAAAGATAGCAACAGGCTTTGCTCAGATTCCCAAGTTTGCCCAGAACAGTAACGCCTTCAATAACAATACCCACATCAGTAGGTTCGCCTGACCTGTCTTGATTCTGCAGCAGATAAATCTTCATCACCTCCTCAGCCAAAGCCTCTTCAACAAAGACAGCATCAGCACCGTCCTTTAAAAAGAGAAAACTGTTTTAAGCTCACATATTTCCAAACATTGAAACAAAAAGTTTCATTTGTATGACATCACCGGTACTCATAATATGTGGACACTGTGCTCCAAAATCTTTGAGCAAATGCTATTCTTTTGTATGCTTTGAAGTGTTTTTTTTTTTCTTTAGAACAGTATCTTAAAACTTTTCTATGATCTCACAAGCTAAAACAAACTACTAATATTCCTAAAACAGATTTATTGCACCAACCTCAAAGGTTTTGATTAAGGCACTTGGATCCTCTCCCAGATGGTCAATGAGACATCTGATGATGACTTCTCGTTTTTTCTCGATGGAATTTCCACTCTGTAAAACAGGAAGTCTCAACTGAGGCAAAATTTGCACATTTAAAACATGACTTACCATTTCTAGCTTAAACATAACTATTTTTTTTTCTGTTGTTGACCTGTTTTCACACCCACCATCAAGGTAAGAACACCTGTGGAGCTAAAATATTGAACAGAAACCTAAGAAAAGCCGTTTTTAGTGGAAGGGCCTCTTCAATGCTGTGTTGGAACGTTTTTGTGGTTAGAAAATGCAATCTTCCTTACCTGAAGCAGAAGGTTTAACTGTGCCCTGTGGCGTTGTCCAGCAGCACCTTTCTTGGCTTGAAACAAGGACAGGAGTTTGGATGAATACAAGTCCAATGATGACATGAACTTTGGTTCAAGGTTCAGGGTCGTGATCCTATGAAACTCTGCACTGACCTGGATGGGAGAGGACAAAAAAACCAAGGACAAAAAATCTGAAGGCCAAAATTCTGATTCAATCAAAAAAAAATCTTTAAGTGGAACTACCATTTTTGCAACCTGGACCTTATTTTCTAACATGCAAAAGATTAATTTACTCATCCAGACATAAATCCATATAAGTGGAGTTGTTCAGTATGCAGACTAAAGCCTTAACATAAAGTATTATCTTCCACTAAGCTTCTAAATTTTATGTTATGAATTGGTTGCACTATTTCCCTGTTAGATTGTATAATCTTGGAGGGAAGAGGCGGAGCCAGGTTGCCCTCTGAACCATCGTCTGCCAGGCAGCGATGCGAGAGGAACACACCGCTGAAGTGGCGCACATATTCAGAATCGCGTCAGCGGCTTTACAGAGAAAGCCTTTCAGCTCCTCTGGCAGCTCTGCTTCCTCCACCTTACTGGAGATGACAAACGCTAGCAAGGCAGTGTTGTTAGTCACTGCAGCTGACTGAACAGTGCATTGATGTGCGCGATCAGTGAACCTTGCTATCAGCTGGTCAAGTTTGGCGGGATGGGCCGGTCGCTGTCCAACGACCTTGGTCATTTTGGTGCCGAAAACTGAAGCGAGGCTCGGCTCTAGAGGGGGAACAGGCGGAAAACTCCGGTCTGTGAAGCCCTCTGTGAAGCCCTAGGTAGAGACCGGTGCTCTAATCTTCGCTGGCTCTGCTGCTTCCTCAGAGAGGTAGGTCATCACCGCTGGGAACTGAGGCCAGATGGGATCTGGGCAACGAGAGTGAGCGGAGCCATACCTTCCCGCCAGATCATCTGATGGGGGTGGAGCAGGCTGAGGGACGGGAAGTCCCTTCTCACCAACTGCATTCTGGATGATGCCAGGCAGATCCAGGAGCAGCGCACCAACAACTGGGAGCGGCGTCCTCGCCGACATGTGAAGGCCAGGGGTGGATGAGCGTCCGCTCATCCGCCTCCCTTCTGTCGCCAGGCTGCCCAGCTGGGAGGCAGTGGAGCTGCCACCACTGCCGCTTTCCTCACGGTGGGTGGAATCATCCACCCGCCCACCATCGAAGAACTCGATGGCTTCTTCCAGCGAGTACCTCTCTCTTAGCGGGAACGCCTCCTCAGCATCAGCCTTGAAAAAGGCTGACCTCCGCTGCTTTTCCTCTGGCGGGAGGAGCTAACAGGAGCGGCAATAGGATTAAGGTGTGAGGGCGAGGTCTGCATGGTGAGGACCGAGGCAGCCCACGCAGACGGCATGTCGGTCATACGACATGATGTAGCCGGTCTGGCAGGATGGACACAGACGGATGGTCTCGCTGGACATCTTCTGGCTGGCCTTAGAAAAACGGTAGAGCCGATTTCCTGGTCTCACCGTAACTTATACTAGACCAGGGTGAGGCCCACACAGCAGGTGGGCGTGGACTAAAATACTTCAGTGCTGCGCGCTGGGGAATACCCACTTAAAGGGCTGCGCCTATACTCATAGAATCTGGGGTTACAATACGTAACCAACGTTTCATAAAAATATTAAATTACTCTTCACTCTTTAGTAAAATCTAGTCTGTCGTTATGTGCTCCAGAATTAGATAAGTGAGACAAAGGCACTTTGCAATCAGCCCAGTCATTCTTCAGTCAGGTTACATTAGCTTAGCCTAAAACAAGTTAAGTGAACGGAAATTACTAGCATTTATTGTTCCCTAGGCTTCGAATGGTTTCGATTAGAACCATTCTGGTTTTGATTCAGATTCCTCATTTTGATTCAAATTCCTAGCGATTCTAGAGTCTTATGACAAATTAAAGCAACCTGGCTGCTGCAAGATCATCAAAATCACTAGGATGGTAGCAACATGTTTTTCCTCACTTATCTTATGATGGGGGATCTAACAGACCAAATTTTATTTACAAGTGGATATCCCTTTAAATGTTCACTTACTTGGGAGACGCCAAACAACGCCGCCATCTGTCCTTGATGTCGCTGACACTCAGCTGTTGGCTGATAATATCATGTCTTCTATGTGCAAAGGTTTTGCACATTAAATCCTTGATGGCTGTGCTGTTTTTTTCTTCTTACACTCATCAATCAGTTGTTGTCGCTCCAGCTCTTGCTGTTCTTTACCATCTTGTCCTGGATAGTGTGGCAGAAACAGCACTTCTCCTTTCCGCGCCTTCTTTATGTTTTTCGCTGGAGCCTTGTCATCAGGGTGCTTGTTCTTCAGTGAGTTGCAAGTAACCTCTGGAACTCCAAGACTTCGTAACTTTGACCTGTAATTTCCCATCTTGTATTTAAGACTATACATCCATCCCATCCAGCCATTACGACTGCCTGGCTCTGTCAGACATGGGTGCTTTTTGACCAGAGCCTCTGCCACTTCTCCAATTTGAAGGCCAGTAGGGTAGGCTGTGTAGCTGTACATATAATCAGCTAATTTTTCCATTATATCTGACTTGACTGAAGTATTGTTCAGCACAGTGCCATTTTGAACAAAGACTTCATTGGCATTTTTCAGTACAGTCTCTGTTGCCACAGAGAAAAGTGGAATGACAATTTCATCTGGCCATGCAGTCTTCAGAGGACTTTGAAGAGGGGAGACTATAACAGTGTTGTCTGAAGACCGAGATGATCCATCTGTTTGGTCCTCTGTGGTTTTATAGGTTGAAGAGCTTGAACTTTCATTCAGTGAACTTACATCTGAGGGATTTTCACACTGAGGAATCAATGTAAGCACTACTGATGGAATGACCACAGCTTTGACTGTACCCCTATCTTTGATTTGGTTGGGAGAATGAAGTGCAAAGAAATCTCCAAATGAGTCATCATAATAGTGCAATGTGAAATCCTCAACTAGCCCAAATGTCTCTCTCACTGTCTCATGCAACTCCTCAACAGTCCTGGGCATTCCTGAAGAGAGCACAAGCCTCTCACTCTGTTGTCCAAAAATTACTTTCAAGGCAACGGAGTCCATCTGCAGAATAAAAACCACAAGAAAAAAGAAAAAGAAATGGGGTATCTGAGTCTTTCCCCTTACACTAACAAACAATGTGACGTTTTATTGACACCATTTGCTTGCCTTCAACATGATATGGTGTTAAGGGGTAAGTGTCACCAAGTACTCTGGGATGTATTAAGGTCATTTTCCCAGAAGGATCCAGAATAAATGCCCTAAAATGTTCATCATACCAGCTGTTGAGCAACTTCACAATGAAAAGAAATTCATTGCTTAAGACAACAATCTGTAAAATCTCCACAAAGTCAGGTAAGCCACAAGTAGATCCATGAGGCAAAACCATTCCTGAGGCATATTTAGTTCCATGATGAGTCAGAGAGTTGGTCAAATTCACATAGGCTTGTGTTGGATAAAGTTCCTTGAGACACTGCTGTATTTCTACATCAAGCAGTTCCAATGGAAGAGATGATACTTTAGTGACACACACTGATGGCTTCAATGCATTACCATCTGAATAGTATGCCATCATCATCTGGTGCTTTGAGGCAAGTGACAATAGTACATTTCTGAAGCTGTTTGTGTGTTTAACAACCTTCTTAAAGAAACTATGTTTAGCCTCAAAGCGCATAGTCCAGAGGCATACTAATGGACCAAATCCTCTGATCAAGTCAGGATAATGCTCCAAAAAATGGTGTTTTGGAGTTAGTTTTTGCTCTGGGAAAACATCCAATAGCCTGTTGCGATGTTCAGATATAAGTGTGTCCAAGTAGCAAATACTTTCCTCTCTGTGAATAGGGGACACAACAAGTTCAGTTATATCTTTTAGAGTCATAAGAACTTGCCATGCTTCATCATTTTTGGGAATCTTTTCCCAATAATAAAAGGTAATAGTCTCAATAACGTCCAATTTTCATGTGCGTTGCCACCAATGCTTTTGCGAGTGGAAAAATTTATGGGGATGATTTGGGGGCGATCTGTTTTATCGGTCCATTTGTAAGGAAATTCTGTTATGAAGTTATTGAGTTCAGTTAAGGAAAAGTAACGTTTACGGATAAACACATGAAGGCATAATGCTAATTCTAGTGGAATTATGCCTTCAAAAAGGTCGTGCAAAAGATCTGGAGGATACCCTGTGACAAAATGGAAATATTTTAATTTCCCTGTTAATGGACAACCTTTCTTCACACCACAAAAATGAACCGAGGAGGAATTTTCCTTTATGGTTTGGACATGTAGATCATAGTTCTCTTTTGTTCTTGGTGGAAAAGCTCCTGAACGAACTTCTTTTTGCTGAAAGTCTGAATGGTCTCCAAGGCAAAATCTACAGATGTAATGTCCAGAAAAGCTTTCCACGAGTCCACTAAGAGAATGAGCGCCAAGATTGTCAGCACAAACACAAAAAACAGTGCCCCTGATATATCTACCAAGCTGTGAACAAAAAATCCCGTCTCTCTCTAATGTTATGAGATCCTTTAAAAGTGGCTCGAGAACAGTTTCATAGCTAAAAGTTTTAACATCACTTGCCTTACACAGGAGAGCCAATTGAATTGATGTTAGCTGTGATCTCAGTTCAGTTGGTATATCAGCAAGTACCCAGTACACAGCTGTGACTTTGTGTTTTTTCTTGAAGTCCCAAGTGGATTACAAATTTCAAAGTCATCCACATAGAGAACAAGGAAATACTTAAGTCCTCAATAGCACAAAGTTGGTTTTGCTTGAAATATTGTCCATCGTGGAAAGAGGATAACTGTGAAGTGTTCAAATGTCTAGTTAATATACTGTTAACATCTTCTTTACTCAGTAACAGCTGCAAGGACTGAAGAATAGGCACATACTGAAAAGTGGAATTCTTTTCTGGATCCAAACAGTATTCTACTGGTTCAATAACACAGAAGTTTTCCTTGAAATATTTCTGTCTCTTATATCTTGAAGCAAAGGGACCATCAGGACTAAGGGCTGCACATAAAGGACTACAGTGACATATTTTTTCAGCCAATTCACTGACAAAAGACTGATCAATATTACAGTTATTCTTAATAAGAATATCACTTATTGACTTTGGAATATACTGAAGTGATAATGTGCAGATATAATTGAGCTGTTCCACCAAGTCATCCACACATTTACCAGAAACATTATAGATGCTTTCCAGTTTTAACAAGAGCACACCAATATTTTTCAAAATTTCATTTGTTGTTTCCCTTTCACAACCAAGTTCAATGGTGACATCCAAGTCCTCGTGATCTTCTAATTCCAGTGCTGGTAAGAAGATTTCATTAGATGTACTGACAGTTTGCTTTGAAATCAAGTTAGTTTTAAAGTGCTTCCATGAACAAAATCTGTGCTTTCGACTTCTGTGAGTCGCATAAGTCCCACAAATGTTTGTCTTAAACTCACAGCCATCAAAAACACACTCTATGGTTTCATGGCTTTTCAAATGGGAATTTATATGTTGAAAATAGTCTTTTGTGTTTGGGTAAAAAGAGTCACAGATTTTACATCTAATAGTTGGAAGGACCTCACACTCTTCTGTTTCATGCGAACTGTGAGACCTAGACAAGTGTGAGCGTAAGGCACCCCATGTCTTAAAAGAGCAAGGACAATTCAAATGAAGACAGGGTATGGAATAGCCATGACCAAATGTACCATGTTTCACTCGATAATGTTTGAGTAGTGACACTTCTGATGACTCCTCATGTTTGCAGAGTTTACACTGCCATCTCATCACCTGTGACCTAAAAAATTGTGAGAAAATATGGCTCACAGTATGAAGATGACAGAATGGTGTATAACCATATTTACACAGTTTTTGTATGATTAACTGATTGAATAACCAATACTCACTACCAATTCAGGTGGAGGATACAACTTACAAATAAGTCAACATGGAACAAAGTACAATACTTAACCACATTGAAATCATCTGAATCACATCACCACGCTGTATAAATAAAAAGATAGTATGGTGACACTAGATGACAGACCATGAACTCATCAATATATTTACCGAACTGAAAAATTCTCAAAATTTAGATTTGGCATTTGTATGACTAAAATAACCCACCACAAAACCAATATAAATATTTAGGTGGTATCACCATCCACTACTCAGCTTGTATAAAACAATATCATATCATTCCAAAATTTAACACATCAAGTCCTCCGAGTAAAATTACCTGCTTTACTTTGTAGTTGATGCAGATTTTTTTCTCCTGGTGGTGAAGATGGTGCTGAAAAAATACAAATCAAAACTTTATCATTACAAAACATGTCACTGAGTAATCTACCATAACATCAATCTCTTATAAGAAATTTTAGCTTGGATTGAAATAAACATTTATTTATGTAAATTGGGAGTAACTATACTGGAAATGATGGTACTTTTGGCTTGACCCAAAGGACCAAAGCTTTTTTTTTTTTCATTATTTTCTGGGATCTGAAAGGAAGTAGGGCCCCGAGTCTCTAAATTTACTTAAGGCCCCATAGTACTTTGGACCGGCCCTGGATGAGGTAATCTGCTGACCCGGTGGTCCTCTCAGCGCTTCTCAAAAACTGGCCCTGTTCGGGACAAAGCTGAAAGCAGCGTCTTATATGCTCTGAAAGACCCCACATAGAACAAGAAAGCTAAGCAGCATGGTTGCTGCTATGAACTGTTCCGCGGGCAGGTCTTCTTACGGTGTGTTCACACCGAACGCGATAGAGGCGTCCAGAGCGTCAGGTTTACATATAAAGTCAATGGAAAAGCGTGATGACACGCGATTGCGCGTCCGGCGAAAATTTGGAAGCAGATTTGCGTCGCGAAAACGCCAAAACGCGAAACGCGCGTGTCAGTGTGCCGCGTCTGGCGCGTTTGACTCGCGAAAAAAACCACGCGTGAGTTTTTGTGTTGCACTTTGTGCATACGGGCGTTTATGCTCACCGCTCGAGTTGGAAAAATTTGAACTCCAGCGTCAAGTCGCGCCGCGTCAAACCAATCAGGAGCCTGGTGACGTGGCTGTAACCAGGTCAAAGGGCAGATCAAACCAAAGCCCTTCATTCTTCATTCAGTATGGAGGAAAAACTCATCAACGCAGTGGCTAATCGTCCAGAACTATACGATGCTAGCTGCTACTTCTACCGGGACAGGAATAAAAGGACCGAGCTTGGAGGCACAGAAGTGAGGAGATCGGGCAACCTGGTAAGTTCATTTGTTCTTCTTTTTAATTTTCAGACTGACCCGATGACGCCGCTAAAGCTAGCAAGCCCGCCTACTGTCCCGCTATTTTCCCACTGATGTACAAATACCGTTCTGGTTTTATGCATGTTGTCATATAGGAATATATTGTTTATTAATAAACAGCACACAGTGGTCCCGCTCATCCGTCACTGCCTCGCTTTTTCGCTGATTTTTCATTGCACCGTACAGCATTGCATTCTGCAGCCTGATTGACAAATCTCCTCCGTGTCGTGTCTCCTGCGCTTGCCAAATTGATCATGTTTGGTTTTGATAACCATCACGTCCAATAGAAAAACAGCACAAAAACACTCATAACTATGACCCTCATTCGAAATAGACACCTGCACCGGGAGGAAAAGGAAAAGGCGCACGAAAGTGGCAGGCAGATGAAGACAAAACGCGGCATAAAAATACTTTTACGTTTTGCAATCTACAAAGGTTTGCACTTTGAGAATCAACTTGTGAGAACTGTGACTAATGTTCATGTGTGTGGGGAAAAAGTGTATAAAGTGCGTGGCGAGGGGCTAGTTATTCTGAGAACCCCTGCTGCAATAAAACAGGGACCACTGTATATACTTTCTCTATGATTATTGTATTCAACCTGTTAACAGTTAATATTGTCTTGATAGAACCAACTGATTCTGCTGCAGAGCATCCCCTGTTGCTTCTCCTGGCTCCCCAGTCCCTGAGCTCCTGCTGCTGCACCCACAGGTATGTACAGCAAGCACTGATAGCTTTTTACTCGGTGTGGGATTGCCTTGTGATCACCTTTACTAAATATCTACAACTAATCTGATTATATCCTGTTTTGTTTTTTCAATGTTGAAATTAAAATCTAGTAGCAGCCTTCTCATTTCTTTGTGTTTTGTGCTGTGTTTTACACGCCCAGAGAGGAGGACAGCTCCGAGGCAGATGAGGGACGGGTCCCAGGACGGTCCATCGGCGGTGGAGCTGGCCATCCTGGAGTCCCTGAAGAGGCCACGCCAGTCTGCAATGGAGCATTTCCTCCTCAGCCTTGTTCCTGCTCTGGAGAGCAGCTGGGTCTTTTTTTTTTTTTTCCTGTCTCTCTGTAAATAGTTATATTTTATATATTTATGTTTAATGTTTTTCTCTGTGAGAATTTTAATATTATTTCAAATAAATTTTTATAATGACTAATGTCTCAGTTCTACTACACAGCAAATGTTGGCACACGACTTGACACATGTAGAATTTATTTCATATTACACTAATGACAGAATATACTAATACAGTGGGATGCAAAGGTTTGGGCAACCTTGTTAATAGCCATTATTTTCCTGTATAAATCGTTAGTTGTTACAATAAAAAATGTCAGTTAAATATACCATACAGGAGACACACACAGTGATATTTGAGAAGTGAAAAGAAGTTTACTGGATTTACAAAAGTGTGCAATAATTGTTTAAACAAAATCAAGCAGGAGCATAAATTTGGGCACCACAAAAAAAAATGAAATAAATATTTAGTGTATATCAATGTGTGTGTCTCCTATGTGATATATGGGGGCCTTTGTCTGGACGTGCTTCCCATCCAGAGCTCCACAGCAGAGAGGGAAGTTCCAGCGCTCCTGGAATCCCTCTGTGATGGACCGCCAGTCTCCAGGTGAAGGCACAGCCATGAAGTCGCCCACTAGACAGTCCCAGATGGCCGTCGCTACCTGGGGGTGATCTGGCACACCGTGGACACACCGACTCTGAAACTGAACGCGATGGTCCTGAAGGAGTCCCCGGTGGCAAGGAACCTGGACAAAAGTGTTCAAAATTAGTATTATGTGTACTGCAGTTACAAAATACATTATTCAAATTCCAAAATACTTTTGTGATGTCAGATTTAAATTACAAAACATAAATCTTACATAAAACATTTTCTAATTATAAGGATAATTACATAATATATATTAGATATAATATAAAACAGTCAGTTGTGTTTTGTTTTAACTTTACCATATCATAATTTGATTGGTAGCAACTTTTACCACTACAGTGAGCCAATCACTCATAATTCCTAAACATGTAAATCAGGCAGGAATGAAGTAAGACATTAATAGAAATAAAGAGTTGTATGTTGACATGTAGCCCTTTCCTTGCTTAAATCATTAATACTTTTGAAAAATTAATCTGTGATAAGACATAGCTTATCAAGATAGAACCATATAACTAAAGATGAACCAAACTGTTCACAATTTTATCTACCTCTCAGTTTAAAGAAAGGCTGGTGACCCCTGTTATAGAGTCTGACAGCTGCGAGGATTACATACAAATATTCATCTATACCAGAATTAAACCAGGTGTAAATAAGGAGTGAGTATCACTACAAAGATTAACCCACAGTGGCCCTTGTACCAGTTTGATATCAGCAAACACAGAGAGCATACACTGATAGACACCACAGCCATGCTATCAATGCAAACACTGATAACAGCATAAATTGAATTAAATCGGGACTTGATGAGACCTTTCAAGCATCACTAGAAATATTATAAACAGTCATCTCCGTACCACAGTTTGCTATCAGTAAACACCGACGGCATTCATTGATAGCATACCACAGCCATGTTAGCAGTGTATAAACGATAGTTTAGCATATTAGCACAGGTATCAATAAAGGACTACCGTATTAAACACTTTTACTAACCGCAGGCAGATGGACAGGCGCTCTGCAGGTGGGATTGAGCACCTGTAGTTGGTGTCTAGGCGGGCGATGCTTGGACCAACGCGAGACAGCAGGTCCTCAAACTGGGCGAGGGAAAGACGGTGATATCGCTGAAATCGGCCGTCATCCAGGCGCAGCTCCTGGAGCAAGTGGTGAAACTCACCAAACTGCTCACCCGTCTGGAGGACTTGATGGACCCAGGTACGGCGAGGACGTCCTTAACGCTGCTGCTCTGCTCTCCACAGTAAATAGAAACGCTAGCTCGACAGCTGCCGTCTAGCAAAGATACTGTCTGGCACAACTTCCTCCCACATCCCTCCCACATTTCCGGTTCACGCGCGTCAAAATATGCAATTTTGACGCGCGATGGATTTTTCTTGGACACGCGTCGAGGTGCGAATGTGCACGCGTCAAATTAGGGGCGTTTGGGGCGTTTTCGTACGGCAAGCCATTAGTGCCAAAATTCGCCACTTTTCTAACCCGTTTGACTAAGAAATGGCGTAAAAAACGCCGTTTAATTATTCAAAACGCCGAAAAAAACGGCGTTCTGTTTCGGCAAACGCCGTTTTTTCCGACTCTCACTTGGCGCCCTGAACGCACCATCCGAGTGACGTAAAAAGCGGCGTTCAAAGACAGACGGAAACGCCGTTTTTTCCGCCACTCGGCAGGAAACGCCGTTCATAGATGCATAAAAACGGCGTTTTTTACGGCGTTCTGTGCCAGCTGTAACGGCGTTTAAAACGGCGTTTTATTGAAATTATGCAGGGCACTCCCCATGGTTCCCTCATCCAATTACTTTCAACTCATTTCACCCAATCAAAGAAGAGGAAGTGCAGACCACACTAATGCATCACCGATTCACCTTGCTGCTAAGTGATTGCCTATTCGGTACCAGTGCTTGTTACCCACTATGCATTTTGATGTGTTTAAAGCATGATCAAACAAGCAAACGACGGAATGCTTTTTCTGTAACAAGACCTTAACTTTGTGGCGCATGGGTCGCTTGTTTACTTGAGGGATCAGCTATTAGCGCTGCGCTACCGCAGTGTAACATTATGATGCTAACGTAGTCCTGGCTAACACCGCAAACTCCGGACATGAGTGTGGAGCTGCCCGGTTTCCAGATGCTGCGGGCGGACAGGACGAGAGACAGCGGTGAGAGGAAAGGAGGGGGACTGAGCAGTGTTTGTTAAAGACAGTTGTGGGACCTCTGGGCACATTGCTGTGAAAGAACAACTCTGCAACAGAGACATTGAGCTATTAGCCGTTAGCATCCGTGGAGGCAGCCTGTGACTCTCTGTGGTCCGCAGACTGCAAACGCAATCTCCGAGAGCTCTTCTTCTAATATCAGGGGACTTTAATCATGTCTCGCTGGACTCCACACTGCCCACCTTCACCCAGTATGTGACCTGCCCCACGGTAGGCAATAAAACATTGTACTTAATGTATGCCAATGAAAAAGTGGCATACAGTTCATCACCTCCCCCTGCCCAGGGAAGATCTGATCGTAATTAGTGTGCCTTGTCCCTGTGTGCAGCACTTAGTGTGCAGTGCAGAGATGCTTCGCGGAGGGCATAATCAAGCAAATAAATGACAGAATGCTTTTTATTTCATGTCGACGTGCAATTTATGTATAGTTGACCGGGAAATTAAAGCAGCGATCACTTGGACTATTCCGTAGCACCCCTCTCACAGTGGTACATCCCTCCAGGTAACCATTCACAAGTCTTGTACAGTAGAGCGGGACATTACGTTTACTCTCAGCGGAATTCACTCGAGAAGGCATATAAGTTCCTGCACTGCACTGGCCTTCACCACAATTAGTATAAGGTAAGAATGAATACATTTTCTTCTATTCTTATTTCCAGTACAGCAAAAAACTCATTAATTTACAGTTTCTGACAAAATGTCGGAGCCCGAAATTGTGTCTACTTTCATCTTACAGTCCAGCAACAAAGAACACATTTTCGTTTCATACTTTTGTTATATTCCGTTACAAAGCTTTTTTTTTTTTTTTTTTTTTTTTTTTTTTTTTTTAACCTTTATTGAAAGAGATTCTCCATATACAAAGCAAGTCAAGGAAACAGACCAGAATTGTAACAATTTGCATTATAAAGATGGTGAAGCAAGTCACTATAACTTTACAGGGAGAGCAAAAAAAATAAAAAATAAATTAATTAATTAAAAAAAAATAAAAATAAATATAAATTCAGGGTAGAGTAATAAGGAACATAGACCTTTTGACACAAGCAGGCAAATTAGAATAGCAAGTATTTTGTGATTTTAGAGTATAGTACAGCAGTTTTTTTATTCATAGTAGAAATAAGCTTAAGTGACTTAAAGTATTGACAAAAGTAATTCAAGAAGACGGTAAATATAGGAGAGGCATTCTTCCACTTACATACATGAATAAAAAACTTACATAGCACTATTACAAAATTGACAACATCTGAGATTTCAGAATCTAGATTGTCCATAAAGAAAAGAACATCCTTAGATGTGAAGGAAGGTATATTGGAAATCCTGAGTGAAACCCAACAGTGTATTTCAAACCAAAAAGCATTAACATACTGACAAGTGAAAAATAGATGCTCTAGTGTTTCTGGAACGGAAGAACAGAAGGCACAAAAGTCGGCCTCAAAATTAAACCTTTTATACAGGAATTCTCCTACTGGATAAATGCCAGATATGATTCTGAAGTGTGTTTCTTTCATTTTAGGCGCAAGTGGGCATTTTAAGTAAAAAGAAAATGACTTTTCTTTCAACACGCTATCAAGGTCATGTCTTACATTGACATTATAGTTACAGAATACTATTTGCTTGAAGGTATTAGAGATTAACTTATTATTAAATTGTTTGTCCTTTATTGAGGTATTACCTATCGTCAGTGAAGGTAAGCATGTTCTTATTAGTGAATACTTTAAAGTATTTACGATAAGATTTAACAACGGTGTGGGTAGTGCTTTACAAACCTTGTTAAAATTATTAAATGAAACGTCTATTTTATATTTATCAATAAATTCTTCATAAGATAGAAAGTTTCCATTTTTATCAAGCAGATCAACAACATAACACACAGCACTATTATACCAGTCTGATTTAAATAAGGACTTCTTATTGATGACCAGTGTTGGGACTAACGCGTTATTAAGTAACGCGTTACAGTAACTACGTTATTATTGTGGTAACGAGCACGGTAACTAGTTATTATGCCAAAACCAGGTACGCGTTACTCGTTACTGGGATTTAGATAGGCTCACACTCGTTACTGCGTGTGGTGGATATCGGAGCTTCCACAGATTCAATAACATTAGCAAGTGGTGGAAGCCAGCAGGTGGATGAAGGAAAAGGGAGGCAAGAGGAGAGACCCGAAGCGGCCGCCGGTCCGCGTGTCAGGTGAACTGAACTTCAGGTAAGAAGTTGTGACCTGCAGTCTATCTGAGTCAGATATAAACCAAGTTTAGGTGGAGTTTATTTTCCGTATGCTGACATTTTCGTACTGCGTGCTAGCTAGCATGACGGAGTTTCTACTGTATACAGCTGTGTGGGTGCTATGTTACTGATGTTGAACTTTATTTTGTTCATACGGTTAATTATTAGAGTTGCCAACCGTCCCGTAAAAAACAGAATCGTCTCGTATTCAGAGAAAATATTACGCGTTTCGTACTGAGGTGAAAAGGAACACAGTTTGTCCCGGACTTCAGCTACAATGAAAAAGACACAAAGCTGAAGCTGCACAGCTGCCTCTTCTTCTCTCATTCTCTCCCTCTCCTGTTTCTACTTCAATCACGAAACTGATCAATGATCAGCTGATCGGCTTTTCTCTCTTGTTTATTTATCGCCCACTTTGCGCCAGAAAGAGGAAACCAGCGGATGTCGCGCTAAACAATAGCAGCACGTTTAAGCTTGATCAGCTGTTGTTAGAATTTATTTAATATTAATTTCTAGCTGATGTTTGCTGGAGCCACAGCTGTAAAGCTGCTGGTCATGATATCGGTTTGGTTATCTGGTGAGAGGGAAACATGCAGATGAAACCAGGAGATGTCCTTACTGAATCATCAGAGCTGAACAGGTGATGGAGAAACAGGTTTACCTTTTAGGTGACATGGATGAGTTGAAGGGAAGTTATGAACTGTTTCTGAGAGACAAATAACACCAGGATCCTTTTCTACATAGCTGACAGCTGGTAACTGTGCAGGGGCGGGTCTAGCAAAGTTTTGCCAGGTGGGCCAGGTAGGGCATTAACAGGGAAAGGGGGGCACAAAGAAATACTTTTCTTTATTATTCTCATTTAAAATGTCTCGCTTTTAAAAAAATAATTATCTGAGTCTTACAACAAACAATTGATAGATTGATACATATATACCATCAGAACAGTGTACATCACTGTCACAACAGTGTTTGTTTTCATTCAAAGGCTTTATGATTTTTTCCTATAATGGTGGGCCGGTCTCTAGTCAAAATGCCCGGGACGATTGTTTTGTCCCAGTCCAGCCCTGGATGCAGCTCATCTGCAGTCTGGTGTTACCTACATCTTCCTATTCAGAAGGCAGAATTTCCAAGTTCTGAGTACAATCAAAAGCACCACGACTGCAGTTTTTGTGTTGGATGTAAAAAGCAGGCTAGAATCATGGCGGCGGTCAACGACGGTCCAGGCGTGGGATTTCTCTCGTGGAAATGTGCACATTATTTTTTCCTTTCTATTGGTAGGTGGCACAGTGCACTTGTGGCAAGTAAGCAAGCTAGAAGACTGGCAATCTTGCTGGGTATCCAGTTACGGAAGCAACACATTAACAAGAGAATTCTGAGTAAAACCAAAGTTACTTTCCCTAGTAACTAGTTACTTTGAAAGTAACGAGTAACTTGAAGTAACTGAGTTACTTTTTTAGAGAAGTAACTAGTAATGTAACTAAGTTACTAATTTAAAGTAACTTACCCAACACTGTTGATGACTATAACCCTATTATTCCACAGCACAGAATTGTGAGGTGAATAATTGTGGGTGAAAATTAGTTTCCCAAAACTCAAAGCTTGCTTATAGAAACTAGACAACTTAAGAGGAATCTTAGATATTTCATAATCACATCTGAGCAAAAAATCTAACCCCCCGACCTTATTAAAGAGTTTGTTTGGAATATGGTACCACATAGAAAGAGGATAGGAAATGCAGTCTTTAATCCATCTGAGCCTGAATGCAGCAATAATGGATTCAAAGTCTAAAGCTTTCAAGCCCCATTTTCATAGTCTTTAACTAATTGGGATTTATGTATATAATGTGTTTTATTCTTCCAAATAAAGTTGAATATAATAGAATTGGACAGTTTAATCGTTTTAGGAGATGTAAAAATTGAATAACAGGGGTATATGAGTCTTGAGAGTCCTCCTGCTTTAGACAGTAAGATACGGCCTAATATGGATAAATCACGAGTTAGCCAATGATTAAATATTTTTTTAACTGCATTTAATCTGGGAGTTATGTTATTATTCTCTCGATCATTAGTATTTTTACTGATTATTAAACCAAGGTATTTTACCTCCTCTTTTACTGGAATATTGTTAATAATACTTTGGTTACAGCTGTGTACAGCTAAGATTTCACACTTTTGAAGATTTAGTGTTAAGCCGGATGCTTTTGAAAATGAAAAGATTTTATTAATTACAATAGAGACCATATTTGCATTCCTTAGAAATAAGGCAGTGTCATCAGCAAATTGACTAATTTTAAATTCTTTATCAAGAATGTTTATGCCTTCTAGATCTGAAGAGAGTTTGATATAAATGGCAAGCATTTCTGCTGCAATAATAAACAATAACGGGCTAATAGGGCATCCCTGCCGTATGCCACGATTAATTTTAAAACTATTAGAAAACCCTTGATTGAATGCAATACTACTTGTTATATCTCTGTACAACATCTTCATTATACTAACAAATCTGGGACCAAAACCCACAGCCTCCAGAGCTTTAAATAAAAAATTATGCTCCAAAGAATCAAAAGCTTTAAAGAAATCAAGAAATAAAATGAGGCTATCATGAGGAATTAAATGATTGTAATCCAACATATCTAATACTAAACGGGAATGATGATGGATATGACGTCCTTTTATAAAGGCTGACTGTGTCTCATCTATGATTTGAGTTATTCCTGTTTTTAATCTGTTGGCATAGACATGAGCTAACAGTTTGTAATCACAGCAAAGAAGTGTGATAGGTCTCCAGTTATCTAAAAGGATAGAGTCCTTGTTAGGTTTAGGAAGTAAAGAAATTATTCCTCGTTTCATAGTTGGAGATAACATTTGATCATTTATATATTCATTAAATACCTCTAGTAATAAAATCTCTAATATCACTCCAGAAATACCTGTAAAATTCAATTGTGATTCCGTCAGGACCTGGTGATTTACCACTCGCCATTTGGGAAACAACAGTATCCAATTCAGCTAAAGTAATTTCAGACTCATTGAGATTTTTAAAGTCTGCGTCAATTTGAGGAATTTTTTCATGGATAGAGCTAAAGAAAGAAATAGTCTCCGAACTAGAATAATTTGTAGAGTAGAGGGCTGAATAGAATTCTGTAATATAGTTGTTTATAGTCTGTTGGTCTTCAGTTAGGGTATTATTAATTTGTAACTTCATTATAGTTTTTTTTGTTTGTCTCGTTTTCTCCAGATTAAAGAAATAAGTAGAATTCTTTTCCCCCTCCTCAATCCATTTAGCCCTTGAACGAATGAAGGCACCTTTTGCTTTGTCTATGTAAAGTTCATCAAGTTTGTACTGCAGCTGGTTTAGTTCTATAGAATTTTCCTCTGTCAGATGTGATAAATTGCACAATGAACTTATTTTTGTGGTAATTTTCAGCCTGTTTCTGTCTCCTTTTAATAGCCATTAATTTTCCTTCTTGACTGGCAATTTTTTGACATTAAACTTGAACCATTCCCATTTACTAGTAGAAGAAAAATCCTCCATTGCTTTTACCTCTCCTATTAAGGATTTAATTTTTATACAAAAAGATGAGCTTCTTAAGAGGTTACTGTTAAACTTCCAGTGAGAATTCTTCGGTTCTGATGATCTATTATCCGGGGAGATTGAAAGTGTTATGGCACAATGGTCAGTTACAGGGGAATGAAGAATCTTACAGTTGGATGACAGGGGGAAAAGACTACCAGTTATTAAGCAATAATCTAGTCTTGAGCGTTGAGAGCGTTCAGAATTACTCCAGGTGTAATGCAGTTTGTCTGGGTTTAACTTACGCCAGATATCGATTAGGTTGAGGGTGCAGGAGAAATCCATTATTGTTTGGTTAAAATGAGGAGAGTTATATTTAGTAGGAAATCTATCCTGTTTTTCATCTGGTACCATATTAAAGTCACCTGCAACAACAACCTTTTCAATTGAATAGATGATCTTCCATTCTTCTATCATTTTTTCAAATCAGAAATTAATTTCGGTTTTTGGCTCTATTGTTGAACCCATAAACATTTACTAAAATGTACTTAGTATCATCCAACTCTATGTTAACCATTAACCAATGACCTTCCTTATCACCTTTATGATCAATAACTCTTCCATTAAAACGATGTAGAAAAATAGCCACTCCTGCTGAATGAGAGGTACCATGAGATAAATAAATATCACCGCTTCCCCACTGCTTTCTCCAAAATATATGATCATCTTCACTACTGTGTGTCTCTTGAAATAAAAACAATTACTGTTAGGCTGTTCCTTACAAAAAGAAAAAATTGCTTTACGCTTTATGTTATTTCTTAAACCTCGAACATTTAAAGAAAATATTGAAAGAACCATTGAATATAGCTTGAGAGTGCTTTAATAACTAGAGTAGGGCAATGGAACGTTTTACCTCCTATGAACTAATAGACTCAGTCATATTTAAGGACCACTGAGCAAGTTACCTGCTTAAATGTAGTTGAACAGTTATACCTTCTTATCCAAGTCGTTATAAAGTTCTTTCATTCTTTGATTTGACGACCATCGATGACAGCATATCCTTCCTTTAGGAAAGCTTTGAGCCCTCTGCTCCTTGCCTCCTCCACCCTCGGCCACAGACGTTTGCGGGCTTCTCTGTCTTCCTTACAAAAGTCCTCTCTGAACCGAATCTTCATCTCCTTGCAGAACTTCGCCTCCTTGGACATCTTCCACAATAGGTCTCGAACAGTTCTCATGGCAAACTGTATGACGATCAACCTGGGTTTGTCACCGACTCGTCCCTTCTGCCCCAGCCGATGCACTGTATCTACTGTGTTGTACAGCTGCTCGGCGTTTGCAGGAATTATCTTGGTCAGAATTCTGATTATTTCTTCTCTTGTGTTCTCACCCTCCTTTTCGGGAACCCCAGTTAGCAGCAAAGACCATCTCCGTTTGTATCTAGCATGCTCCAGACACATTTCACGAAGAGCCTCGTTCTCTTTTTTTCAGCGTCGCCATCTGCGTTTTAATACGCTTCACATCCTCCACCACAGATTTAACAGCTTCCGTATTAGCATCCACGGACTCCTTTACTTTTCTTACAGCGTCGGTGTTTTCTTGCAACTGGAATTCATAACTCTTTAAATGCTCACTTTGGGTGTCGAATTTACATACCAACTTTTGGATAGCGTTGAGGAGAACTGTGTTTGAAACTTCGTTTTGCGTCTGCGATTCGATAGCCTTCATTTTTTTTAGGATTTGGACTTTTAACCGGTGTGTGGTGGCGATCAGTTTGCGGTTTGTCTTGCGGTAAGTCGTGCTGCTGTTCCATCCATTCAATATCTTCTTCGTCGCACGCCTGCCGAAGAGCCACTAGGTGGTAGCCATGATCTTTGTTAATGTTAGCCATTTCGTAGCTTCGGAGAAGGTGGCCAAAAATGATGGAGAGAAACACCGGGAGGAAATTTTTGAGTCTTAGAGATGAAGTATAACTATTCTGTTTCTAATTCCGGCTTACTTGATTGCGGTCATGACATAAAGGAGGTTATTTTCAAGAAAAGCCTTGGAGCCCACTCAAGTTGAACCGCTCACTCCGCCATCTTCCCAGAATCCCCTATTCCGTTACAAAGCTAGCCTTAGCCTTGCCGTCGCCTCGGTCACCATTGACGCATTGATTTTCCGGTATGGTTGTGCGTAAGTGCTGCATATAATACATATAATACAATATGTTCAATGGGAGAAACTTAGTCATTTAACTCTACAGCCGAGTAATTATCCCAAGAGCCTTTTTCCAGTAAGCAGGATTAACAGACTGTCAAACCATGAAGTCATAGTGCAACACCAAGTTGCAATTTCAGTAAACTCATCTGAATTAGATCGTGACAGATGTTCCGAATTTTCAGCTTTTGATGTTCATCCTTATAAGCACGCATGTGCCTTTTTAAACGCATGTATAGTTGCATCTACAATACCAGGATTTAGTAATACAGTGGGGTATACAAAGAGCCACATGAGACTGTTAAGCAGTCAGTAAACCCGACACTGCAGACTGAAAGACAAAATCCATTAACTGAAAAATGACCTTAAATATGAGTGCGGCAAATCCGCAGTGAAGAGAGATAATAATATTGATTAGGGAGAGAGGACGCAGCTGGGAGAAACAAGACACAGGTGAATTGAATCAAACAAGTATGACCAGTGGAAGCAAAAGCAAGTGCACAAAAGACTAGAGGTCAACAATATAAAGCAGTAACCAACTAAAGATAGGACACAGAAATGCAGACTTTGCACTAGGAACACAGGATGGCAGGAGAACAGCCTCAAAGAGTAAAGAAATGAATAAACAACAGTATATGCAGAAAATAAAGTTAAAAGACAGCGTGGTCTTCAAGAACCCAGAGTACGATACAAAAATGTCGTTTTATTCAAGTGAACAAAACAATGTAGACCATGTTCATTTTTTTTAATAAGTTGGAAAAAAATAAAAACTTATGACAGCATTTAAAATAAACAAAGATGAATAACATAGATGGGAAAATTTAACAATGGAATTGTAACATTATCAAAACTGATTTTTCAGATATGCAGAGTAGAAGATGTGGAGATTCAAATTTTTAACTTGGGTGTGTATTTGAAATATGAAAATATTGGTTGACATCGTTGACATACTGTTATTAAAGATAGGAATATGTATGAAGAGTAGATTCAAAAGCTCTATTAACAGAACTATAACCTGTTAGAATCTGACATTTATTTCAGATGTATTCTGTAACTGTTCACAGTCTCAATACTTACAGTGATGACAGATTGTTTCCAAAAGTACTCAGTCACATTTTTCATAAGACTAACATGGAATTTTTGATTTATTTAAATATAGAAACCTGTTGAAAGTAATAATTTAAATTTTTGTCTTTGTAGGATCACAGTAATATATAGATTTCTAATATAGTCCAAGTTTGTCTATGAAAAAACACCAGCAAGCAGGGTATGTCCTACAACTATCGTATCACTGTAAATGACTAAGACTATAATCGAACTCTCTTCCTTAAACAACAAGAAACATGAAGTGTACTCAGGAGCAGATTCGAGCACAGGCTCAGAGTGAAGTTAACAGAAAACGTTCTTTACATCATCATCATCATCATCATCATCATTTATTTATATATCACTTTACAAACACACCTGGTAGACCAAAGTGCTGTACAATAGAAATAGAAATATAGTAATAAAATAGAAAAAAACAGACAAGTATGTGTATGTGATGCAAAAGGTAAAATTAAAAACAAGGCTAGAATGCGTGAATGTTAACTTTGAGTTCTACAACTAGGAGCAAAAT
This sequence comes from Oreochromis aureus, assembly GCF_013358895.1. Taxonomy (NCBI): domain Eukaryota; kingdom Metazoa; phylum Chordata; class Actinopteri; order Cichliformes; family Cichlidae; genus Oreochromis; species Oreochromis aureus. The sequence goes on from NC_052944.1 coordinate 69,374,274, forward strand.
GCTGTGAACATGGACTACGGTAGTTCATACTCGAGGGAACAGTAACATGATCTGTGGCTGCTGGAGCTCGGCAAGTGAAACAGTGGTGTGAGAGTTGATGGTGGAGCGGCACTGTGCGACCCATTTTTGTGTTGTTACCTTATGTGTGCCGCTACGGGTCACCTTTTGTGTTTTTACATATGGTGTATTTATGGAAATGTATTTAAGATAAACGTAACTCAAGCCAGGTGTTTTTGGTCAGAACAAGCAGTTTGTAAACTCTGCGCTGTTATGATAAATGACATTGGATAAAGAGAAGCAAATAAAAATGATGAATACAAAAACAATCTTAACCATACAAGACAAGTATAGCTTGAGTTGGGCTGTTACAAGTTTAATTCATAACAGTTACATTGCCTCACCCCTGCCATCAAAAACTTCAGTGGCTTCAAGTGTAGGCATAGCCTCTACAGGTACTGCAAGAGAGGGAGAGCAGAGTCAGGAGGGTCTTGGAAGAAGTTCAGAAAAGATCCAAATAGGCAGTCTGAACAGTCTTATTTGTTTGCAGGAGGAGTAATGCACGAATGGATAAAAAAGAGTGAGAGGTTATCAGCTGTTGAGGAGCAAATGGAGATCCGTGTCCAGGGGAGTGGGGTTATTGCGAGTGTGAAAGGTTGTCCAGGAAGTAACTAAGACGACATCAACAGAGAGGTAAGTACTAGAGTACTAAACTTACTCTTTAAGTGTGTGTGTGTGTGTGTGTGTGTGTGTGTGGGTGGGTGGGTGGGGTGGGCTGCTTTTAACCATGTAAAGCACTTTGTGCTACATTTTTTGTATGAAAAGTGCTTTATAAATAAAGATTGATTGATTGATAGAGCTTTGAGCAATGTGAGGCCAATAACTAACATAAGTTAACAGATAATATGGCAAAGACTGGTTGTGAACGGTGGTCTTAAATACAGCTGGCTTGATTTGTCTCAGGTGGTGATCCTCAGAGGAGCGATGAAGTAGAGCAGCCAGCACCCCAAGTAGAGCAGGCACTGTGGAAAAATAGTTGTGACTCAACCAGACCATTACAAAGTATGGCCTGGAGGATTTTCATCTCAAGGTGCAAGAACATTCTTAATGAATGTACACGGCAGCTGCTGATGGACGATGTTGGGCCAGATGTGCTACAGTTAGCGTTAAGGAGGTATGATCAAAGCAAGATCGAAAACATTTAACATTTAAACTTGCATAAAATGTTTAAGGGGAATATGGCCTGAAAATATAACATGAATTAAGAAGAAATTTTTGGATATCTTTGAGGTTGGAGACAATGCAGAGAAGCCTTCGGTGGGCAAGAGGAAGACTGATCAATGTAACTGCGGCAGATCAACTTCTGCGTGACTTGGCTGAATTGATTCAGGAGGTCGAACTGTCTACTCAGGATGGCCAACAAGGTAAGCACATATTGTGTTGATTCCTTGACTCATCAAAAGTGTGAAATAAATTATGACTCTGTCTTAACCTATTTTCCAAATACACCAAACGCTTATATATTTTCAGGCTGTTTTGGATACCAGGCACCAGTGGTTTTCAACAGAGGTAGAGGTAGATCCCTTTACCGTATCACTCGGGAACAGCTTTCATTCCTGAAGTCATGTGGATTCACTGCACCTCAGATGGCTGATATTTTGAATGTTTCACTTCGTACAATTCGAAGACGTCTGTGGTCAGTGACTTTTGAAACCAGTGTGACTTTCAGTTCTTTGTGACACACACTCACTGTTTATTCAAATTAAATGATATTGTGAATTTGTAAAAATAAGTTTATTTGAATGTGCACCACTAGTCAAGTAATGAAGTGTGTTGTTATGGTAGTGATAAAATAATCATGTTTTTTTTTTTGTCTGATTTCAGACAGTATCATTTCACCCGTGCATCAATGTATGCGGAACTGACTGACAGTGCCTTGGATGAACATGTGCAGGACATTGTTGCTGGAAATGAACAAACTGGTCCTGAGGCTGTCAGAGCCTCCCTGCGAGTACGTGGACTACGTGTACAGTGAAGGAGGGTTCGAGCAAGCATGTTACGGATGAATCCTGGAGCAGCTGCCCTTAGAGCACTTTTGCGGAGACCAGAACGAAGAACATATCAGGTTGCAGGTCCAAACTCATTGTGGCACATTGATGGAAATCACAAGCTAATACGGTAACCAACCACACTGATTTGTTGAACACCTATTTTGACCAAAGTGAAATTCAGAATTACATCAAATATAATTGTTGAACAATAAGACGCGTCCACTAGAGCCAGGCCCTGGGATGGGCAGTCCTCTAACACAACTGGTTATGTTTAAAGGGGAAGATGAGAGAACACAGACAGCGCAAGCAACATACAGAGAAAAATTCAAACTTGACATGTAATAGTGCCATGTAAATCAATTAAGAGTGTATTTTCCATTGTTTCAATAACAAAGCAGAAATAATATTTTTCTTCTTATGGACCACGGTTTTAGGTGGAGGATAGTCATTCATGGGGCTATTGATGGATACAGTCGTCTTGTGGTCTTCCTTCATGCCTCAAACAACAACCGTAGCAGTACCGTTTTATCAAGTTTCATCAGAGCCGTGGTATCCTATGGTGTACCCTCGAGGGTCCGGACAAACAGAGGTGGGGAAAACAATGCTGTCTGCCTGATGATGAACATTTTCAGAGGCTTTGATCGTGGAAGTGCCCTACGAGGAAGGAGTACCCATTATCAGAGAATTGAGAGGCTCTGAGGTGATCTGTGGCGAGGAATGACCAATGTCTACTGTGATTTATTTCACCACCTGGAGGAGGAAGGCATCATTGACATTGACAATAAAATGCACCTTTGGGCTCTCCATTACATCTATCTCCCAAGGATCAACAGAGATTTGAAAGACTTCACTCAACAGTGGAACAATCATGGCTTGCGGACAGAGAGACACTTGAGCCCATTACAGATTTTTGTCCGAGGCAGCCTCCAGCAACAGGGCCGAGCCTCAACTGCCATGCAGGACATCTTTCAGACTAGAGCAGCTGCTGCTGATGGGACTATTGGTGGGACAGCTGATGGTAGTGTGACAGCCACTGAGAGTGAGACGACTGCTGCTCAGGGCTTAAGTACGGACTCTGGTGGTGGTGGTGCTCATGGTACAGATGAGCTGGGACTGCTAGTCGACTGGCCTGAGAGGATTACTGTGCCAGACATTGAATTTACTCTGGACGGACCGATGATGGAGCAAGTGGTAGAACTATTTAATCCACTAACTGGCACCAGAGGGAGTCATGGTATTGAATTCATCACTGGCTTAATATACTTTCTGGACTCCACATATCACTGAGACAGTTCAATTAAAGACTGAAACATAATAGCAGCAAGTGGAAAGACTTCAAAATATCTAGGTGACTGGATACATATAATGTGAAAAGTTATAATACGTGTTTACTATGTACCATTGAGTAGTGGAGATACAAGAACGAGCTGTGTGACACTGACAATAAAAAATGTTGAGTGATTTTTAAAGTGTATAAGATGGAAGTTGTGAAATGGAAAGTTTACAACTGAAACTGAATCTCGATAAAGTCAACTTGATTAATCTAAGAGTTACAGCTGTTGATATTGATAAATACAACTATAAGGCAGTGACAGTAAATAATTAAAAAATAAAAAACTGTATAGTAGGTCTTGAAGTGGCTCAGTATAGTGTAGTAGATATAAAGTGGTTTAGCGTGTGTTTGATGTTGTGACAGTTTACACCGAGCACATTATGTTTTGCTTTGTACAAACATAGTTCTGAAAATACTGGACTCCAGTGTAAAATGTGAATAAAAAAAAAAAGAGCAAGCAGTGATTTGCAAATGTGAAAGGCAAAGTTTGTTCACAGTAGAACATAGAAAACATGTCAAATGTTTACACCGAGACTATGTCGTTAAAAATAAGTCCATTTTAATTTGATGGCAGCAATATGTTTCAAAACAGTTGGGATGGGGCAAGAGAAGGCTGGAAAAAGTGGTACTAAAAAGAAACAGCTGCAGGGATATTTTAAAAGTAACAGGTCAGTTACATGATTAGATATTAAAAGAGCATCTTAGAGAAGCAGAGTTGCTCTGGAGGAAATATGGGCAGAGGTTGATCAATCTGCAAAAAAACTCCATTAACAAATTGTGCAACAATTTCAGAATAATGTTTCCAAGTGTAAAGTTGTAAAGACTTAAAATATTCCATCCTCTAGAGGCATAAAAATATATTTTATCAAAAGATTCAGTGACTGGAGAAATCTCTTTGCAGAAACAATGAGGCTAAAAGCCATGATGTCAGTGATCTTCAAACGCTCACAGGAAAGTTATCATCATGGAGCATTAAACAGACACGATTTTGTCATGGAAATCAGTGCATTTCCTGTATCCTTTGGGGCAACAGACCTGAGTCACACTTTTAGAGAGGTACCTGATGAGGTGGATTGACAGGAATATCCATGATGCATGGCAGTTTGTTCACTCACTTCCTCACCACCACAGCTTCCGAAGCGCGGCCAATCACAGAGCTTGCTCTCCTGATCCAAGAAGAACACATCAAAGTGCACTGCACTCACCTGAACTGACAGAACACCTGTCATTAACATTTTGGTGCACACACAAGCTTGTTCTCAAAAACCCGCCTGCCCATCCACTGCTTGTGTACAGCCTCTGTTTTGATCTTCCAGGTCAGCAAATGTATAAATGTGGGTGTCCAGGTATTTGTATTCCTCCACCACATCATATCAGCGGGTTCAGTATCTTATACTTTTGTCAAGATAATGCACACTGCAGCTGATTTGTATCTACAGTTATCAGAAAGAAGCCATAACCAAGTTACATGGATTCTTTTTTTTAATTACTTCATGTCATACAGGTAAACTAGTTATGTTATGTGCAACGCTGTCATGTGCCACTCTCTGTTTCAAATTCATGTAAGACATCCAGAGTACTCTGATGACATTGACATCTCCAGTTTACATGGGAAACAATTATTTCATGTTCTTGAGATTATTTATTTACACTTTTTCAGAAAACGTACATACAGGTCTGATTCAAAACTGCATATCTACTTTTAATGCATGTTGATGGGGCAAAAATATTCCTGAGATACTGTTAACATTATTAAATTTGAAGGCTATTATACAGTGGTATTACTTTAAACTGAGTAAAATGGTATTTTGATAAAAGTTAAGGTCTCCGTTTGTTTCAGAAAAAGCATTCTGTCATTTATTTGCTTTTATTATTTATTTATATGCCCTCCGCGGACCATCGCTGCACTGCGTGGGTGATTAGTGGCTCCGTGCACAAGTGCTGCACACAGGGACAAGGCGCACTAATTACGATCAGATCTTCCCTGGGTAGGGAGAGGTGATGAACTGTATGCCACTTTTTCATTGGCATACATTAAGTACAATGTTTTATTGCCTACCGTGGGGCAGGTCACATACTGGGTGAAGGTGGGCAGTGTGGAGTCCAGCGAGACATGATTAAAGTCCCCTGATATTAGAAGAAGAGCTCTCGGAGATTGCGTTTGCAGTCTGCGGACCACAGAGAGTCACAGGCTGCCTCCACGGATGCTAACGGCTAATAGCTCAATGTCTCTGTTGCAGAGTTGTTCTTTCACAGCAATGTGCCCAGAGGTCCCACAGTGGTCTTTAACAAACACTGCCCAGTCCCCCTCCTTTCCTCTCACCGCTGTCTCTCGTCTTGTCCGGCCGCAGCAGCTGGAAGCCGGGCAGCCTACTCACAGAGGGAGTACCGGGCAGTGTCGGGGTACTGTCACTGTGACCGGGTTAGCGTCATTAGCTCCTCAATCATATCAGGGAGCGATCTCACATCTACAGTGATTACAGGAAGGAGAGATGGTGTGTAAGGTGTCCTTCTCGGGAGACATCACCCCCGTCTCTTCCCTCACTGGGGACGTAGGGTCTGTCTGCCGGTAGCGCAGCTGCAGGGCGCAGCGCTAACAGCTGATCCCTAACGTAAACAAAGGAGCCATGCGCCGAGTGTCTAATTACGGGTGAAAAAGTGGAGAGAAAAGAAGAGAAAAGTCAACATAACTAGCACGGAGCGCTAATGCATGATGGCAGAATCTGATTGCTAAGACATAAGTTAAAGGTTAAGAGAAGTAAAGAGGAAAATAAGAAAGAAGCTCAGAAATGAGCAGAGCTAGCTCTGCTCATTACCTGTTAGCTGCCATAACAGGTAACACAGTTAAGGTTTCAGCAAAAGTATTCTGTCATTTGTTTGCTTGATCATGCCTTAAACACATCAAAATGCATAGTGGGATTATAATACAAGTCAATACTGTGACAAGCACTGGTACTGAATAGGCAATCACTTAGCAGCAAGGTGAATCGGTGATGCATTAGTGTGGTCTGCACTTCCTCTTCTTTGATTGGGTGAAATGAGTTGAAAGTAATTGGATGAGGGAACCATGGGGAGTGCCCTGCATAATTTCAATAAAACGCCGTTTTAAACGCCGTTACAGCTGGCACAGAACGCCGTAAAAACGCCGTTTTATGCATCTATGAACGGCGTTTCCTGCCGAGTGGCGGAAAAAAAAACGGCGTTCCGTCTGTCTTTGAACGCCGCTTTTACGTCACTCGGATGGTGCGTTCAGGCGCCATGTGAGTCGGAAAAACGGCGTTTGCGAAACAGAACGCCGCGTTTTTCGGCGTTTTGAATAATTAAACGGCGTTTTTTACGCCATTTCTTAGTCAAACGGGTTAGAAAAGTGGCGAATTTTGGCACTAATGGCTTGCCATATTTTCGCTCGCGTCTATCGCGTTCGGTGTGAACACACCGTTAGTCCTGAACAACCTGACAGAGTGAGTCAGGCCGCGTGACTACCGCAGCTCCCGCACCGCGACTCAACAGGGCCATTTTCTAGAAATGTCTGAGCACACCTGCTTTCACGTGGTTCCTAAATGCCCCGATTAAACGGTCAGGTCGCTGGTACCGGGACATTCCGGTCAAATTACCCGGAACGCAGAGAGCGACTCAGAACGTAAAAGGATAAAAGGGCGCGGTTTCCCGCCGCCTTGACTGGAAGACGGGTTGAAAACTTAAATTAACGTGCACAAACACGCTGCGAAAAGTGAGCCACCATGACAAACGCTATTTTCAGAACATGTCATAAAAGAACGGTGTGGATAAAGACAGCTAATGTAAGAATTGGTCACTTACCTGAAAACGTTACCAAGTCTGCAGTGGATGTGTGTCTGTCTCGTTCAACGTGCAGAAAATCTCCCATGAGGCCATGCTCCTCGCGCGTGTACATGCCAAAGGTCATTAGTCTTACTCAAAGTTTTAAGTTAGTATTGGGGACAAAATTATATTGATTTTGAACCATTAATAATTAAAGTTAAAGACAATGATAAGTATGAATACCAGTGTCTCAGTTATTTTGAGTACTTTCTATGAGATATATTGAGTAGATTTAAATAATGCACCCTGTGTTTCAAATACAGAATTTTTTCTTTTAAATAAACTTGAACAAAAGAGCTCAGTTCAACTCAAAAACTGGTGTTGAAAATTTAAGCATTCTTTTCAGTATTTTCAACTCAAGATAACACTTTTGTGATTTTCAAAGATTTAATCAAGGTCATCTAACTTAGAATTATAATGATGTTTACTAAGCCCCTGAATAATTTTTTAGGGTGTAAGGGTGCCAACCATAAATTCTAATTCTGGAGTTTTGATACCACCTTTATCACAAGCTGAGATATTTCAATGTAATGGGTTTTATTCCTCCACAAAAATTCGAAAATAACTGTATTAGCCTTATTAAGGCTTTTAGAGGAGATATATACAGAGTGACAAGGATAAATCAATTTGGAGATGCCTTCAGCTTTAGATAGGATTTTTCTGCCAATAATAGCGAGGTCTCTGATTAACCAGTGGCTAAGTGATTTCTTCATCTCCATGATACAGTTAGAAATATTGGTGTCTTTTCTGCTAATTGGGTTTTTTAGATATTATCAGCCCTATATATTTAACTTTAGATTCAACTCTAACTAAAGCTATTGAGGAGTCAGAGCTTGTATGAATCGGGAGAAGTTCACATTTTTTGATACTGAGAGATAAACGAGAAGCTTTAGAGAAAATTTAGTTTTCTCTACCACGTATTTATCTTTCAAAAAATAGATGTATCATCTGTGAATTTACTTATTTTGAAGTCTTTATTAAAAATTTATATTCCTTGTCGTTAGAATTTTTGATTAATAGTGTTAACAACTGAGTTGCCAATATAAAAAGCTTAGGGGAAACAGGACATACTTGCCAAATTCCCTGCTGCACCTTGAATCCATTCCTTGATTCAAGGAAGCTAAAATATTGTTAAGTAATGTGGCTGCTTCACTTAGGCTACAAGCACAGCCGTCCCCAACCCCCAATTCCTGGACCAGTACCGGTCTGTGAGTCGTTTGGTACCGGGTCGCAAGAGTTGAGGCTTGAGTTTGAAATTTTTGGTTTTCAGGGTATTTATCATTTTTTTATTTTTATATTGTTTACATGGCGCAAAAAAGGTTGGGGACCGCTGTACTAGCAGGTTGCTGAGTAGACATCCTTGTAGTGTTTTGAAATATACCACTTTTTCCATCAGTTTCCTTGTCAGGAAACAACTTCCTGTTCAGCGGAAATGCCTCTGGTTTCAGTGGCGTGCGTGAGTGCATTTCAGTAGTGTGTGTGAGAGCGTTTCAGTAGTGAGTGTGAGAGGTAAAATTTCAGTAGTGTGTGTGAGAGCGTTTCAGTAGTGTGTGTGAGAGGTAAAATTTCAGTAGTGTGTGTGAGAGCATTTCAGTAGTGTGTGTGAGAGGTAAAATTTCAGTAGTGTGTGTGAGAGCGTTTCAGTAGTGTGTGTGAGAGCATTTCAGTAGTGTGTGTGAGAGCGTTTCAGTAGTGTGTGTGAGAGGTAAAATTTCAGTAGTGTGTGTGAGAGCGTTTCAGTAATAATGTCCCTTACGGCACCTCATAAATTTCAATACACAGCAGTATATTCACAGTTTAAACCAGATATTTACATACACTTTATGGAAAACACAAGAACATTTTTTTTTTACTGTACAACATCAATTTAGAGTAAACTTGTTTTGTTTTGGATAAATAAATATTGAAATATCTTTTGAATTAGTTAAATGTCAGAATAAAGAGAGACAGAGCTGTCTATTTTTTATCCCTTTCATCAAATTTAGGAGTACATGTACACTAAGTTTATTGTTAATTAATAAAAAACTCCAGATGATTCCATTCTGAGCTTAAGAAGCTTCTGATAGGTTAGTAGAGTCCACCAGGAAAAGAATTGTGGAGCTCCATAAGTGTGGCTCAATTTTGAATACAATTTGGTGCCATTTACAATTAAGAAATAGACAATTTCTCTCTTTACTCTTAAAGTTAACAAACATGTTTTTTATATTTATCAACCTAAAAAAAATTAAACATTTAGTCTTATTTGATGTTACAATTAAAAAAGTATTTGTGTTTTGATCTGAAGAGTATGTAAATATCTGATTTCAACTGTATATTTGATGATTGTCAGCAAAGAGGGGGAGAGAGGAACAGAGAGGAGAGAGAGGAACAGAGAGGGAGAGAGAGGAACAGAGGAAGAGAGAGAGAGAGAGGAACAGAGAGGGGGATGGAGAATGAGGACAGAACAGAGATGGAACAAGAGCAGGTGAGACACACGTTAGTCAAATGGTTGTTTACCAAAAGTATCACCGTGTCATAGGTACTCCTGTATCTCGTACCTAGTGTTTCTTTTTAGGTTTGTTATTTTTCAAATTCTATATTTATTAAGTTATGCAGGCTTGTTTGCACAACAAGGCTAAATAATTATATAAACTTTTCTCAATCTAAATAGTGTACTTTGGTAGAATTAAAAAATAAGTGTAGTGCAGGTCTATGATGATTTTTAGTGCTACTATCATCTAGTTCTGATTCTGGTTCTGTCTTGGTTAAGTCCTAAGTAGTCCTGATTTTGAACTGTTGTAGTCCTGTTTTAATTCCACATTAGTTCTGGGTCTGGTTGAATTGGGGTTTAGTCCGCGTGTCTTGATACAGCCCTGACTTTGTTCTGCCTTGCTGCTTAATTAAAAAACTAGTTTAAGGTGTTCTGCAGATGTGATATATATTTTTCCCTATATGAAGTCACTCTTTTTTTGAACAAAACTCAAAACAGAGTCTAATAATCTTTCAATCCGTCCCCCCCCCAAAAAAAAAATCCCACATGCATACTACCCTTTAGGGCTAAGCCCCGGGTGTTTCACATGTCTGCCTCCGCCTCTGACTCCATCACTCTCCTTCTTGGTCAAATAGCCCTATACAAAGCTTGTAGGTGTGTTTGAGGTCATTGTCCTGTTGAAAAATAAATGATGGTCCAAATAAACGCAAACCAAATTGGATGGCATGTCGCTGCAGGATGATGTAGTAGCCATGCTGGCTCAGTGTGCCTTCAGTTCTGAATAAATCCTCAACAGTGTCATCAGCAAAGCACCCCCACACCATCACACCTCCTCCTCCATGTTTCACAGTAGGGCCCATGGCTGTAGAGACCATCCGTTCACCTTTTTTGTGTCACACAAAGACACGGCCAGTGAAACCAAAGATGTCAAATTTGGACTCATCAGACCAAAGCACAGATTTCCGCTGGTCAAATGTCCATTCTTTGTGTTTCTTGGCCCAAACAAATTTCCTCTGCTTTTTGCTTTTCCTTAGTCGTGATTTCTTGCTATTTGACCATAAAGGCCTGATTGACACAGTCTCCTCGGAACTGTTGATCTAGAGATGTGTCTGCTACTGGAACTTTGTGTGTCATTTCTGTGGGGCTGTAATCTGAGGTGCAGTTAACTTGCGATTTCTGAGGCAGTGGCTGAGGCTGCTTTTTTTTTACCAGGACTTACTGACCTTCAGTTCTTAAAGTAATGATGGGCTGTCATTTCTTTTTACTCAGTTGATTGGTTCTTGCCATAATATGAATTCTAACAGCTGTCAAATGGGGCTGTCAGCTGTGTACCTGAATTCTGCACAATGCAACTGATGGTATCAACCCCATTAAAAAGGCAAGAAATTCCACAAATGAACCCTTTCAAGGCACACCTGTGATGTGAAAGCCATTTCAGGTGACTACATCATGAAGATCATTTAGAGAAGCCCAAGGGTTTGCAGCGCTGTCAACAAAGCAAAGGGTGGCTACTTTGAGGAATCTAAAATCTAAAATATATTTAGAGTCATTTACCGATTTTCGCGAAAGTTATAAACTTCCTCCAGAACCCAGTTAAGGCACAATAAAACCTATTCAACAAAAACAGTGATGCAGTTCAGCCTTTTTTCGCTCAGCCAAGCCGTCTCTGTTGCTGTGTTGAGCAGCCTGTGTCAGTAACCTCTTTCACACGTCACTCACTTTTCCGGGCATGTACTGCGGTCTCATAAGGAAACTCAGCTTTTTGACATAAAGTTTTTTCTTGTTCCTGAATACAAATATCTTTTAAAGTATTGTTTGAAATAAGTATTCCTAAAACAACATGTCATTTGTGACTTTCTGAATACCGTATTCGGGTTCCGCTCCACCCCTAGTAGTTCCAAATGCCCATACAGTTCCCCAGCCACCACTTCTACTTCTTTCTTTTTTTTTGCCTGTCCCATCAGAATTATTGTCTGAATAATAATAATAATAATGATAATAATAATAATAATGATAAACTTTATTCATAAAGCACACTTAAAAACCAAGGGTTTGCCAAGGTGCTTAACAAGTAACATAGAGAGTAGAAGGAAGATAATAGAAATAGGACCAAAGCAAGTACTAGGTATGCAAGCAGGTAGCTGTCACTGATACATAGGAAAGCAACAGATACAGAACAAACAAGGAATTAAATGAGCATAAAAGTGCATAATATAAAATCATAAAAGAAATGTTAACTAGAGGGAAAGGCAAGATTGAATAAGTGGGTTTTTAGTCGTGATTTGAACAGTGCAATGGAATCAGATGCGCGGAGGTCGAGAGGAAGGGTATTCCACAGTACTGGGGCAGCCAGAGCAAATGCGCGGTCACCCCGGGTCAGAAGTAGTTGAGTGGCAGATCTAAGTGTTCTAGCAGGAGTATGTGGTTTGAGAAGTTCACTAAGATAACTCGGCGCTAATTTATTAATAGTTTTGAATGTAAGGAGTAATATTTTAAATTGAATATGATACTTTATGGGCAGCCAGTGCAAGCTAGCTAGAACAGGAGTAATAGGGCAAAATTTCCTGGTACCAGTCAAGAGGCGGGCTGCCGCATTTTGGACTGTTTCCAGTCTAAGAAGAAGAGAAGAGGGAAGGCCATAGTAAAGCGTGAATAAGCTTCTCCAGGTCCTCATGTGGAACATAATGCCTAGCCTTAGAGATAAGGCGCAGTTGAAGGCCAACAAAGATGCCCAGTGGATTTACTTTACCAAGTGGATCATCATGGCCTTGCCATATTGGTCCAATTATTATTATTATTATTATGTATTTATTTTATTTTCGGTTGTTACAGACGGGACAGACATGACTGGGGGATAGGACAGGGAAAAAGAAAGCCCAGCCACCACAAACATACTAGAAGTACTTTATGAACTCTAGCGTGACAAATGTAGTGAATTAATGAACCGTCACAACATGGTTTTGTTATGCTGGTGAGGCTGCTTAGACCTGCATCTGCCATGACAGTTACATTTCATACCCATTGCTTTCTAATCTCAAACAAAACCTGACGTGGAAGAAATTAAGCACAATTCAATGACTCCACCCCTGCAAATCCCGCTGAAATAATATAAAGACTCCAAAATCATCTTCACACAGTTTATGGCAGAATCAGCCTCTTACTGTGTGCCTGAGGATCTGGATTCATGACTGAAGACTGGAGGGAATTCTCTGGACATGTCACTGCTCATGGACATTGAGGTGGATCCTGGAAAATCTCTGTGATTGAGGTGCTGACGTCTGCAAACACAATCACAGAATGAAGAACACATTTTTCTTCTACATGTATCTTCCGTATTCACTAATCATGCCATCAATTACCAGGATAAGGAGTCACAGCAAGCAGGCTAACCAACTTGCTATATTTAGGGGGGAAACACATAATACACAATGCTTGTTTTGTGGAAATCATTTAAATCAATTAAATGAATGTTGAACAGACTTTCTCTTTGATACTAGAAGCTTGCTAATACATTAATAAGGTTTAGATTATTTTTTCACCATTTTTGGAAGGTAGAGTTTAGCCTATGACTTCCAAGAATGGTGTTTTAGCTTTCCAGAGAAATGTTTGTTCCATATGCTTCATGTCATACCTATTTATTTTTAACTTCAAACAAAACCTGATGTGGAAGAGATCAAGAACAATTCAGTGACTCCACCCCTGCAAACCCCATTGAAATGACATCAAAGACTCCAAAACCAATATCATGTTCACTCAGTTTATAGTAGAATGAGCCTCTTACTGTGTGACTGAGGATCCAGGTTGATGATTGAAGACTGGAGGGAATTCTCTGGATGCATCACTGCTCATGGACATCGAGGTGGTTCCTGGAAACTCTGGTCTTTGTTTATGTTGCTGACGGCTGTAAATAAAAACATAGAATGAAGAACACATTGTTGTTCTGCATGTACCTGTTGTTGGTGACTGAGCTGCTTCTGTCTCAGTGTCAGATTTATGAGGCTGAAGAAATGCACTGAACAGACTGGAGGTATTTTAAGAAAGGAACATAAAACCTGTGTGGGTACTTGTTTTGTAGAGATCATTTTAAATTAATGTTTGGTTTTAACAGCCTTGGTCACAAATACTAGAGACATGCTAATATATTTATAAAGTTTAGACTAATTTTTAACCATTTTTAAAAGGTAGAGTTTAGGCTATAGCTTCCAAGCCACAAAGGGCTTTCCGAGGTTCCTGCTCAAAAATGACATGCCCACTGTGAATGGAGTATTCCTCTGCAATTATAAACTCTTTATAAACAATCTTTGTATCAAAGTAAAGTTAACACTTGTGAAAATTCATCAGAGGTGTAAATATTACAGCAGATGTTAATGTGTCAACTTTACTGAGGCTGGAGCACAGAAAAGTAATTTTTTTTTCCTCGCCTAATTTACATTTTTTTAAGAAAAAAACCCCTTTAAAAATATGCTTTAGTTCACATTTTAATCCAGAAAATCAACAATTAACATATAAACATCATGTGAAACATCATCTGTGCAAAGATTTATGCTTCTGAAGTGAAACAGTGAAAAATTACAGCATCTTTAATAAATAAATATTCAGGCGTTGTGCAGTTTGCCCAATTTTGGCACACTTTAGACACCATATTTGAGTTGAATTTTGTAGGTATTAAAGAGCAGAAATGATTTTATTTCATTTATTTGCCTGAAAATGCTTGTTTTTTTTAAATATTTTTGAAGAATTAACCACACATTCACAGCCAGCAGGCCCATTCTCTCGTGTGCCATGGACAGCTTGAATCAAGGGTCTCAAACTTAAATGAGCAGTGGGCCAGTAATTTGCTGTTCTGGAATCTGTGAGATTTCAGCTCGCTAACAAGCTATTTGTTTTGTGTTTACATGTAGTCGGGGGAGTTTGTGGCTCTGTTGTTTAGGTTTAGTGGACTTTTGCGTAAGTACGTAACTGTTCTTTTAGTCATTGCTAGTTTTCGCTGTGTTTGGTGGTTGTAGAAATGTTTAATATAAGCATTTAATTGAGATTCTGAGATTTCTGTGGATACCACACACGCTAATATTTTCATAAAAGACTTGATGTCACGGAGGGTTAAATTGCAGTCCACCCCCATTGCCGAAGGTACTGGGGGCTTTGGGACACTTCTTACTTACAGTTACTTTCCAGAGAAATGTTTGCTCCAAATGCTTAATTTCATACCTATTTATCTTTAATCTCAAACAAAACCTGACGTGGAAGAAATTAAGTACAATTCAATGACTCCACCCCTGCAAATCCCGCTGAAATAATGCAAAGACTCCAAAACCAAAATCATCTTCACTCAGTTTATAGCAAAAATCAGCCTCTTACTGTGTGACCGAGGGTCGAGATTCATGACTGAAGACTGGAGGGAATTCTCTGGACATGTCACTGCTCATGGACATCGAGCTGGATCCTGGAAAATCTCCTCTGTAATTGTGGTGCTGACGTCTGCAAACAGACAAAGGATGAAGAACATATTATTCTTCGAAATGTTCCATCAATATTCACTAATCATGCCATCGGTTACCAGGATAAGGAGTCACAGCAAGCAGTCTAACCAACTTCCATGTTTAGGGGTTAAACACATAATACACATTGAAATCAACAAAGCTGTTGTGTGGGTAATTGTTTTGCGGAAATTATTTTAAATGAATGTTTAATCTTGAACAGCTTTGGTCTTTAATACTAGAAACTTGCTAATATGTTAATAAGGTTTAGACTATTTTTTTCACCATTTTTGGAAGGTAGAGTTTAGCCTATGACTTCCAAGAATGGTGTTTTAGCTTTACAGAGAAATGTTTGTTCCATATGTTTGTTTGTTCCTTTTGTATTTTCTTACTCAGTTGTATATAGCATTTGTATTTCTATTTTATTCTATTGTATATAGTATTTTATTTTATTTTATTGCATTCCAGTGTTTTCTAATTTCTGCTACATAACTCTGCACTTTTGCTGTAACAAAACAAATTTCCCACCTGTGGGACTAATAAAGGTTATCTTATCTTATCTTATATGCTTCATGTCATACCTATTTATTTTTAACTTCAAACAAAACCTGATGTGGAAGAGATCAAGAACAATTCAGTGACTCCACCCCTGCAAACCCCATTGAAATGACATCAAAGACTCCAAAACCAATATCATGTTCACTCAGTTTATAGCAGAATGAGCCTCTTACTGTGTGACTGAGGATCCAGGTTGATGATTGAAGACTGGAGGGAATTCTCTGGATGCATCACTGCTCATGGACACCGAGCTGGTTCCTGGAAACTCTGGTCTTTGTTTATGTTGCTCACGTCTGCAAACACAAACATAGAATGAAGAACACATTGTTGTTCTGCATGTACCTGTTGTTGGTGACTGAGCTGCTTCTGTCTCAGTGTCAGATTTATGAGGCTGAAGAAATGCACTGAACAGACTGGAGGTATTTTAAGAAAGGAACATAAAACCTGTGTGGGTACTTGTTTTGTAGAGATCATTTTAAATTAATGTTTGGTTTTAACAGCCTTGGTCATAAATACTAGAGACATGCTAATATATTTACAAAGTTTAGACCACTTTTTTAACATTTTTGAAAGGTAGAGTTTAGGCTATAGCTTCCCAGACTGGTGTCATAAATCCTTTTAAGCCCCAAAGGGCTTTCCGAGGTTCCTGCTCAAAAATGACATGCCCAGTGTGAATGGAGTATTTCTCTGTAATTATAAACTCTGTAAAAACAATCTTGGTATCAAAGTAAAGTTAACACTTGTGAAAATTCATCAGAGGTGTAAATATTACAGCAGATGTCCACTGATGTGGAAAAGATTAAGAACAATTCCAATCGCTCCACTCCTGCAAATCCTGTTGAAATAATATAAAGACTCAAAACCAAAAGGATCTTTATATTTATTTATTTATTTATTTACTTAATAGTAGAATCAGACTCTTACTTTGTGACTGAGGGTCCAGGTTCACGACTGAAGACTGGAAGAAATTCTCTGGACATGTCAACGTTCATGGACATCGAGCTGGATCCTGGAAACTCTCCTCTGAGTTTGTGTTGCTGATGTCTGCAAACACAAACATACAATGAAGAACATATTACTCTTCTACACGTACCTGTTGTTAGCCATTGAGCTGCTTCTGTCTCAGTGTCAGACTTACGAAGCTGAAGAATTAAATTTTCTCACAACTACTGTAATTCCTGTAGGACAGGCTGTCACCAGGGTAATCCTTTTGAATTACTTTTAGATTTTTTGCTTATATTTTTAATTTTGGATTTCCATTTAAATTTTTTGTTATATACACAATCAATCTTTCCTTCATCAGTATTTAGTAATCAATAAGAATTGTGTTGTGGGAAGCAGCCAGGAGCCAGGAAACCATGGCTCACTGATCCCCGGCTAACAAAACTAGCAATCTGGGACACATAATGTCACCTTTGACATTACATGTCCCAGTTAGTGGATGAGGAGGAGAGTTACTGGCTAGATACCTGCATGGCTTGGGCTCTGATACCAGTCTAGTCGATAGAGCTGGACTTGGTCTCAGTCTGAAGTTACCCTTGGTTAGAGGTGGCGGGCCGGGGTGGATATCTTAGTATCCGCTCTGTATGGAGCGGATACTAAGACTAAGGTGGAGGCCTCCTGTGTTCAGAGCTGAATGTGAAGTGGCAGGAATGAGAATTAGTACCTCCAAATCTGAGGCCATGTTCCTCAGCTGGAAAAGTGTTGAGTGCCCAATCATGGTCAGGGATGAGTTACTGTCCCAAATTTAAGTATCTCAATGTATTGTACATGAATGAGGAGAGAATGGAGCAGGAAATTGACAGATGGATTGGTGCTTCGTCTGCAGTGATGTGGACGGTGTACCAGGCCGCTGCTCCTCCACATTGAAAGGAGCCTAAGCACTTCCTGGGTGAGCTGTTCCAGGCATGTCCAACCAGGAGGCCCGGGGTTACCAGGATAATGATTCACAGCAAGCAGGTTAACTTATTCCTGATGTTTACCCAGGGTTTATCGGTCTTCCTTTGAGCACATAGAAATGCTAGGTGTTGCATTGGGAGCATCAAACCAATCAAAATCATAGAGAAGTGTACTGCAGGGACAGTAGTTATTTTACTAAGAAATATAAAACTACAAAACTCAAAGGGGAAACAAATATCAAGAGGTCAAGTATATAATATATACAGATTTAAAGCAACATAGCTGTGTCAGTGGTTGTTTATCAAAATCACTTTGAATCTGTCAGTGCTTTAAGATCTTTTTCAGAAAGACTATCTTATGTTAATGAAGTTTACCATATTCTTAAACCATTTTCACTTTGTTTGTTTGTTTAGAATAGAAACAGTCCCTTACTTTGTGCCTAAGGGTCGAGGACTAAGGACTAGAGGTGGAGGACAAACTGTGGACTTTTCACTGATCATTCTTTTTCTTAACCAAACCACTAATCTTTAGGCATCCTGAGAGAGAAACAAGGAATAATTACTTTGAGCACAACAGTGAAAAACATCAGAAATATATTTATAGAAACCCATAACTTGCAGAACAGGAAATACAGTACACTGAGCGAGAGGGACACACACACACACACACACACACACACACACACACACACACACACACACGCACACACAGTCCAGTCTCTATTAAACCCAGCTGACCCTCTACCTCATAAATTAATAGATACTTTTACTCCTTTACAGCTCATTGAAAGACGGCTAACTCAGCACATGAAGAAAAATGTCAGTTTCATCAATAACCAAAGATTTATTTTCATCCATGATGTTCCTTTTCTTTATGGTCTAACAAACTCAAGTACCAAAACAGATCATAACTATTTCCAGACTTTATTGTTCCACCTTTAGAAACATTAAAATGATTTTTTTTCTGCTAAGAAACATTTTTCTAGTAATTCAGATATCCTATTATTGCTCAGCAACACTCACCTTGTTTTCACTCATCTGCTTCTTGATTTTAAAAACTGAAATTACAGTACTTTGTTTCCTCCTCACCTCAGCAGAGCAGCTCCTCCCCTCTCCACAGGAACTTGTATTACTACATTCCCAGAGTGTGAACCACAGATTGGTTCAGACTAAAGAGAGATATCTTTGCTTAATGCCACAAATATGTTTGCATCTTAGGTGACATAAGTGAACTAGACATGGTAGTAAATACATCATATATAATCTTGTATCTGTAAAGGTTCTCAGTCATCCAGGTCATCGTATTCTAACGAGCTTGGACAAAAAAGCGTCTGGACTTCTTTAAGTTGCTTGAAGTTGGTTCACCTCCCATCCGAGAAGCTTCTTCAGTTCTAGGGTCAACTGGTGGAAAGTCTCAGATTTAAGCCCAGTGGGAGTATCCCCCAAGAGGGACATAGACCCCCTATTGATTCTCTACCTAATCACAGGTAGAGGATCTGTCCATCTGCATCTAAAAGACAAAGGTCACTCTTTCGAGGATGCCAATGTTCACATTTTGGATAGAGAAGAAAGATGGTTAAAACAGGAGTGAATGAAGCCATCTATATCCACTGTTAATGACCATCTTTGAACAGCGACAGTGGCTTATGACACCAACTGTCTACCATCTATAATCCAGTTTTGAGATCCCTTCCTAGTCTACTTCCAAATTCAGGTAAAACTGATGTTATTGTACTTGGCCATAACAGTCTTAGAAAAAGGGTGTCTAAGCAGATACTTATCTCAACGGCATTACCTCAGTTTCAAGTAACACTATGAGTCACAGGAGCTCAGTATTAGTGGAATAGACAGTGATGATCAAAGGTGATGGCAAATGACACAGTTAATTAAGAAGGCTTTAGCTAATAAAATAACAAAAAACAGTGATGTTCGCTGACAGTTTCAGCAATGCTCCTTACTCTCTTTTGACTCTATGGACAAACATATGAAAGTGAAGATGTTTTGTTGTTGTTGTTGTTGTTGTTGTTTTACATACAGACACAGTAAAAACGTTCTAATTTGAGTGTTGGGTTTAAAGAGGATAATGAAAGGGAACCTTTATGAAACACAGAATATGTGACCCACATGCTTTTCAACGAACCAAAAGCTGTTGAACAGCATTCCAGTCATGTTAGGATGTGTTCACTGAGTGTGTGTTTCTTTTATCTGTTTAAGTCTTCATTTCTATTTGAGTTTTTTCAGTTATTATATATTGTACACAGTATAACAATGTCTAAGGCAGGAGATACAGGAAAAAAGGGGGTGGATAGGGGAAGATGTAATAAAGGAATAGAGTAAGAATAGAAATGCACAATATATCGCCAACTGACGCGCCTGTAGAAAAAATAAACATACAGCACCTGGAACACAAAAAGTCGGCAATGAACAGGGACACAAATCAATCTCCTTGTGGTGTGTTAGTGTGAAAGAGAGAGAGAGAGAGAGAGACAGAGACAGTCGAGCGTAAGTGCTTTTTGTCATGAACATTTATTTAAGAATGAGGGTGTGAAGAAGCAGTAGTGCCCCCAAGAAGCAAGAGGGAGACAGAGTGGATCCAAGACAACACGGCCATCCACAGTCACCAAGAATACCAAAGACCTAAGGCCACACATCTCACCGATATCTGATATTTTGATATACCAATATTTTGATGAATAAATCTTCCTTGTTTAAATATGTCCCATGTTGTGGTCTCCCTTTGCTTGTGTTCTTGATTAGAATAAGGGGTAACAATTCAGGTTTTTACAGGAATAGACCCTGTGCACAAGAAAATGCTAACTTCCTGTTTTAATACCGGATGTGGGGTTGTACATTTCCGGTAGCTTTATTTTGCGGTCAATCACTACTGCGAAGATGGACTCCAAAATCATGTCCAAAACACGAAAACGGAAAGATCGCGTTAAATTACAAAGAGCAGAGGGTGGGAACACTCACCATTGCTGTGTCATAAAAAAATATAATGATCAATTTTGACATTTGAATAGTGTAGATTGATTGGTTGTTTACATCACTCAACACAAGCAGAACTGCATTACAAAATCAGAAGACACATCGTTCACATTCAGAAGCACATCTCTGTATAGTGACAGTTCCTATAATTTAAACAGGCAAGTATTCAGCATTCAAACTACAGATGACCAATAGTCAAAGGTTTCCCCCGTTATGTCGATATCAGCTAGTCAAGTACACAACTACACAGCATGTCAACAAACCGTGAAAAAAAGCCACAAAAAAAAAAGAATGATTGCTGATAAGGGTTTCTATACATTAGTATTTACGAAGGGTATGTTGTTACTTACCTTCAAAATTACAGTGGTCCCTCACTATAACGGCTGCGCAGTTTCACGGATTTTTTTTGTGCAATTTATCATGCTTTTTTTTTTTTTTTTTTACAGCGCATTGTGTTCTGCATCCTGATCGGCTGTAGACCACTGTCGATCTCCTCCGTGCCGTCTCTCGCGTACAGTACAGAATCACTACATCGATCGCTAGCAGTGTGACTCTGAAGAAGATAACCATCTCACAAAAAGTTGGACTTCTGATTCATTGATTCATTAATGATTCACTGATGGTGAATTGTCTCGCAGCTGTAGTGAGGGGTTTTACAGCCTTAAAACATCTATAATAATTGTAAAATATAAAGTTGGCTAATTCTCGGATTTCATCTATCGCTGGTTATTTTTAGAACATAACACCCGCAATAAACGAGGGACCACTGTATATAAATACTGAGAAATATAGAATTTGAATCCCTTCTCTCTTTTGCTCTGAGGCGCGGGGGAAGTCGATGAACATCATCAACAGTTATATTCGGTAAATGCCGAAGACATCTTGAGAAATTTAAATCGCCGCTTGATTCATCCATTTGGTTGATTTTGGAAAACCCGACTGTAAACAAGGAGCGAATATCACACCGGAAACGAAGTGCTATACAGGAGTTTCCCCACCGGAAGTGTCATTTGCTAAGGCACACAGAGTCTATTAAAAAAATAGTAACTGTAAAATCTAATATTGTGTTTAATTAAAACTATTAAGTATACTGAACTCAGTTTTTTTTAGTTTGTTATTAGAACTCGGTTTAAGTAAGTTACCAGTATTTTTTATTCAAAACGTTGATCAAGTCAGTTTACTTGAGTTGTCTTAACTTAGAAAAACTAAGTAAGCTGGAAATTTTGCTTCTCAGTGCGGAAGGATGAAACAATATGAAAATGCCATGTCACTACCTTCCTCCCTCGCACAGATCAGTCCGTATGTTCATGGTGCCTGCATTTTTTTTCTGGAATATGTTGAGCAAACCTGGAGAAGCTTCAGCTCAAGAGATTATTGCTGTCATTGCTGTAATCTCTCTCTAACTAATTACTGATTACTTCCCCAAAAAAGTAATCCTGTTACTTTACTGATTACTTATTTTCAAAAGTAACTTAGTTACTTTTAAAAAAGATGATTTACAACCTGAATAGGTGATAAAGCGATAGATCTTTCAGCCCATTCATTCTACTTTCTGCCTGATCAATCATATAAAATGTAATCAAATGGAAAAAGCCTCTTTTTAAAATTTGTTTTATTAGTTTTAATCTTTTAACTTTATGCATCAAGCAAAAATTTAATTATATGCAACATTGTCTGACTGGAAGAAATTTGTTTAACATTTAAACCTATTTTCTGCACATTCCAGCACATAAAATAAAATAGGTTTTTGTGTTTACACTCAGTCTTTCAAATAGATGCAAGTAAAACACAGCAGAAAATAAATAAAATCAAAGACTCAGCGGTCCTGTTGCTCTATTTTCACCTGTATAGCAGGAGTGGGGTAGGCGGAGGTTTGCCCTGGTGCAGGTGTGCCGCAGCGGTCAGTTGAAGACTCCGCGAGTTTCTCTGTGAATTTCACATTACGTCGTAGTGCACTCGGTGCTTGCTCGGACGTTAAGGGTTTTTTTCGCTGTAAAAAGAAGTTTTCTTCCCATGCAGTGAACAGCGGACGCTAATGTTTTTTTCACTTTTTACGGAATCAAACTCAAAGTAAGGTCAGTACTTCCACGCTTTAAACGCTGCACGCTCATACTCTCTCCCACACTCGATATATTATCCATTGTTGATCTGTACACAGCTGTTGCCACGAACGTCGCACTCGCTTACGTCATTGTCATGAGACGCTCTCGCAAAAAAATCACGGTTTTAGTAACGCAGTAATGCAGCGTTCCTACGTGAAAGTAATGGTAATCTAATTACCTTTTTTGCAATAGTACTCCCTTACTTTACTCGTTACTTGAAAATAGTAATCGGATTACAGTAACGAGTACTGCCCATCTCTGACAATAATTACATTTTATTTTGATTATATAAGTAATGTAACTTGAAAAAAAAAGTTGTGGAAAGCCTAAACTTAGTTTCACAGTAATTAAATCTATCACACCCTCTCATCTTCAGACAACAGTAACACATTTCCCAGCGATTTGGTGGACTGCCTCTATGTGGTTAAGGTTGGATTTATTTGCAACCACCATATTCAACTAACATTAATGGTACGACTACATGGTAAGATATGGTAAGACTACAGTACTCTCTGTATATAGTAACCATTATCCCTAATGTAAATATGTAAAAAAAAATTGTGTATGTTTCTGTTCTGTGTCCTGTGTACTGTTTGTTTGTATATGTGTCTTTTTGGCTGCTGTTACAACCAAATTTCCCCTTGTGGGACAATTAAAGGATTATTCATTTTCTATTCTATTCTCTATTCTAAGATGTATACATGACCTTGTGGCTGGGGATTGAGTCCCCCTAAAAGTTTGATCCCAGAGTTCCCCCCTATCTCTGTATAAGCTTGTTTTGTAATATGTAGTAGAACACTGCTGAGCTTTGATGTGATTATTACGTTGGATTAATGGAAGTGAGTGGTTCAACATGGACAGTGAACAGCGAAGAAGAAGGCACCCTTGAATTGTTCTCTTGTGACATTTGAAAATGGTCATTGATAACTATGGCCTGTGGTGAGTTATGTTGTTGATGTATTTTGATCCACTTACTTTATTTACATTTAGGAAGGACTTTAAGTGTGTGCGTGTGTGTGTTTGCTTTTTTATTTTGTGTGACAAACACACCTTTGGAGCGTGTATCTACTTTTGATCTGCTTCACTGTGAGGACTTGATGCGGGATGTTTCAAAGTCAAACATGATAAGAAAACTCTGATTTTAAGCACATGAATAAATGTTATTCAATATTTAACTGCCTGTTGCAGTTAAACATTAACCTCTGAGATTTAAAGTAGGCTTTAAATTAGTGACGCTGAAACACAAAGATAACCATAAAATGCAGGTTTAGGAGATGATAAACGGATATTTAATATGTTTGCTGTACATGTATTTGTCTTGTTATTCTCACATTATATAAATATTTGTTAGTCTATGGACTGACTTTGCTGACAAATGTATGTACATCCTTATACTTTAACCAAACGCATGTAAAATTAATTTTAAACATTTTAAATGCAGTAAGGCAATAAACAAAAACACACAGAGCATCCTGAAAGTATTCAAAGCACTTCACTCGTTCCACATGCGTCATTGTCATGTTACAGCCATATTCCAATATGGGTTCATTTGGGTTCACAGGAGAGTATCTAAAAACTGAGCTTACGTGCATCCTGTTTTGGTGCATCAATTGATCATCTGTCAGATCTTTCCACAACTTAATTACAGTCCACCTATGGAAAAATCATTTGATTGTTGATGATTTCGTATAACTTATGATTTGTTAATGTCCCATAGTTGACGGTGCATGCCAGCGCACAAACCAAGCCATGAAGTCCAAAGAATTACAGTATATGTAGACTTCTGAGACAGAACTGTTTCTAGGCAAAAATCTTAGGGAAGAGTACAGAAACATTTCTGCAGCACTGAGGTGCCAGTGACCACTACGGTCACCATTATCATTAAATGCAGGGCTCTAGAGTGAGACCAGTTTGGTCGCAAATGTGACCTAATTTCTCTATCAGCAATGAATAAATAATTAAAAAATGGGGACCTGACTGGACTGACAGGAGTTGACTGACTTGACTGACTTAACACCAACATGCAAGATTCCACTTCCACCCAGACATGACAAAGGGGTGGATGTGTGGGTGTGTTTTTCTCTGTTTTTGCAGGAGCAGGAGGATGACAGATACCAGAGGGGGAGACCAGAGGGTCACAGGAGAATGTGGGCCCTAATGATTTAACCTTTAACTGCTATTTTTGTGTGAAGGAAACCGTGTTTACAGGCTATGTGTTGGTGATGCAATTACACTATGTTGTTGGGAAAATGTTGAAGATTACTGTGAGAATGTGTAAAGGCCATGTGGCAAAAGAGGGTTTTCTGAGGAGGTTTCATTGTTAAATCACAGGTGGAAAGAGGTGAAGTGATGGAAGAAGAGACTGAGATACAGATGCAGACTAAGGCTATGCGAGAGGCGACAAGAGGATCAGTGAGGAGTGGAGACCACCTCCAGCTGACGACCCGCAGAGAGCTGTGCCAATAGGCTTCCTAGAGAGCATTGACAGAAGATGGTGGACAGCAGAATGGGCATCTGAAGGATAAGGGGAGCGTGCCAAGCTCCAATCAACAGCGCAGAGGAAGTTCAGGGATGGCATCATGATTCCGTAAACAACACAGCAACCAGAAGCTATGGCGGTGACAGGAAATGACTGCCGGCAATTTCCCAAGGATTATCACCTAATGCTTTTTCACTGTGCCATGCAGAGGTTGACACTCTACAGAGGGTCTTCCTTTGTGTCATTGTTGTTGTCATTTGCATCATGAACACTTCTGCAAGACTGCTGCTAAAATTTTGAGCCATGGGCGTTGTCATGACTCAACAGGAGGGAGCAGCATAACAGCAGTAAAACAGAAACAACTGCATCCAATTTCCTATTAAAAAAAAAATTCTGCAAAGATGAAAGGACAGTAGAGGAGTCGTAAATGCAGATAATCCTCCAGGTGGCTTTATCCCCCCACAGGAAGAATGCCTGCAGTGAGAAGATTTGGGGGTTGATAAAGGCCATGTTGCTCACCATGCCAACAGCTTTAAAAATTGCGGAAAGACTAACGTGGATTCATCAGAGCCACTGCAATAAGATCACGCACCTTGACGCTGAAACCGAGTAAGCGGAGGTAAAAGTCCAGCTACAAAGGGGGAAGAAAGCCTCTAGTGCTTTCTGTCTCAAACCCGGTGAAGAAACCAACGACTCCCTTACCTTTAGTCAGCAACAAGGACGACAGCGTGGCTCAGCACAGGATTGGCTCGCATGGCTGACATCTGGACCCTGGTGGCATATGCTGTTGAAGATCTTGACCCCAGTATTTGTTGTTTTAGTTCTTATGTTTATTGCTGTGACCTGTATTCTCCCCTCCATAAAAAGCATGATACAAAGGATGGTGATAATACCTTTATTTACTACACATTAGCCCAGGAGGACCCAAAGAAGGACATCGAAGATTGTGTTTAAATGAAGTAAGCATTGAAAATGCACCTGAAAGTGATGCTGTACTGATAATTGAAAATACAAGCTTTTAAAATGTCAAACAGGAGGGAAGAATGTTAGGTTTAATGTATGTGTTGTAGGTTGCCATTTGAAAAGCTACATATTGCCATTTTAAAAGCTAGAATGCTTTTGGTTGCTCCCTATGTACCCACGAATATGAGTATGTGCACGACCTTCAAAAAGGGAACAAGCAGCCTTGAGAAGAACAGACTCTACTCAATGAAGGAAGCCACCTGGCGGGACAAGATAACAACAACGTCCTGGGAGGGCTGCACTCACATCGTATAACTTGCACAACACACTTTGTAACCATATATAGTAATTTGTCTTAGTTAATACAGCAAAAAGCTTTATGAATATTCATGTGTGTAAACAATAAAAACAACCTGCAGGGGGAAGCAAGTTGAAGTGGGTTGGAGACAACTGCTTCCCTCTCACGAGTGAAAACTTGAGCTCTGTGTGACCTCGTTCCTGAGTGAGTTTCTGTTTATCCAGCAGTGTCAGGGGTAAAACTCTGACAGTTATATCCCTGTTTAAGGCGTCCTGATACCCTGGACTCAGCTGTTCCGAAGCAGAGTCCACATCAAAGCTATCCACGCTAAACAAGTCTGTGTAAAAGGCCACTGTATGCCTTCTCATCTCAGCTGGATCTGTGGTCACCTTTCCATCCGAAAGCCAAAGACACACCATTTGCTTTCTCTGGACCAGAGGGGGAGAGCAGCCTTTGTTTCCTGTGATTTCCTGTGATTGGGAAAAAAACAGTTTCTAATCAGAGGAAATTTATTTTGAGTGTCTTCATAGTTTTATTTTTGAGATACACCAATTTTTATATACTGCAGGAAAAATGAAAATAAATATTATAATACAAATTTGCAAAAAAATCAGCATGTGCATCAAAATAATCTATTTCCAGCAGTGCAATTTGAGTTCTAAGCATCCCAGAAACTATACAGAAAAGCATAAAGCCAAATATGACTTTTAAAACAACAGTACAGGCTTATAAGGCCTTGAAGGTAAAAACCTACATTTTCTGCGAAAATGACGTTCACGCTGACGTCTATTCCAACCTAGGAAGTGTTACAAACAGCTGATCGGCAAAGCGTGTTTCTGGAATATAATGTTTTTGTTGCTGCAAGCGCTTTTTATGCAATTTTTGCAAAGCTTTATGTGGAAGGAAACCATGACCTAGGACAAGCTAATGGCATAACATGTAAGTACAATTCCTCCGGTTTCATATCCCCCAAAAATTATTGCGCTACCTTACGTGGTTCCAGTTCTACAGAGATTTAAAAATACTTACGCAAAACGGAGTGTGCCCGCTCCGACCGGTTTTAAAGGGTTAAAAGGACATGCTATGTGGAAGTTAACTGATTAACTTCCACAGTTTTTACATGAAAAGCTCACATCAATAACACTGTATTATATATATTAATGTTTTCAACTGGTGGATGGAGGTTAAATTGCTTTCATTTACAAAGCAGCTGCCCTGCTGTAACACTCAGTTTTGCCAGTAGGTGGAAGCAACTCTGAGTCATGTCCCTTTCTAAATTCACTGCAAGGTTTAAAGCTCTGTGCTGTGATCCAGAACGAAGTTCAGTCTGGGTCATAAGTTTGAAGGTTTTCAGACACTAAAACACCTCTGTTTTCATGGTGAAGTCCTGAGCATGATACTACATATATTTCCCTGGGAGAGGAGTAATAAATGCTACTAAATACATTTCTGTATTTTTTTGTTTTGAAATTCAACCCTTAATTAAAGGAATGGAGTAAAGAGAAAATGTAAACCGCTTTTGGATGTTGGTTATTGTGTGACAAGGAAATAAAAAGATGCACATGCATCCTGCTAATGAAGCTTTTCTGTACAGTTTACAGCCACTGAATGACGTTCATGTTGTTTTATGTATTTGGCTAGGGTTTAACTCATTTTGGGATCATTCATTTTCTACAATAAACACAAGTGTGTATCAGCCAGAACCTGACCAGCCAAACTTTCCATTTGACTTTCTTTATTAAACCCAAAGAACTACTCAAGGAAAATATCTCAGACCAACTGCAGACAAAAAAACTAAATCACTGCTGTGAGAACAAGAGTCAAGTTGCTGAAGACATAAAAACATGAACAAACAGTTCATGTAGAGTGCTCACATGACTCTACATAGAGCCCTACCTAACTGGTACACATGATTAGACCTAAATCATCCTTTCAGCATCCTTTTAGTCCTATTGTTCATTGTTTATGTACAAAATCATCTTAAAAATGTTAGTATGAATGTTAGCGAGATCAGTAAAAAGTCAATCATAAAACGACTGCAATGTCAGTCCTTGTCTCCGTGGCAGTTTGTGGCTCAGCTGCAGAGGATCCAGGAAAGGCTGACTGTCAAAGCTGATATCCAGTACAATAACCATTTCCCTATTTCAGTAGCTGTTGGGGCCTGAAAAAGGAGGGACAGAGCTGTGTGTGATACAGAGCTGAACTGAAGTGTGAAGCGGGAAAGCTGCTAAAACCAAACTGGTGAAAACAAATTGTAAATAAGCAAGCACTCATCTTGAACCATTGAGTGCTTGGGTCCTTCCTATCACAGTCTCATGTAATTAATTTAGTTTAGATTAACTTCATTAAAGACACACGTGTCCATAGCAAAAAAAAAAGGAAAAAAAGAAATGTAAACAAATTCCAGAGTGGGCTACGGGCTAGAACACTAATGGTTCCATAACTTCCAATAAAACCTAACTGAACATAGTGCATGGTCAGCCAAAGATACAACTGTGTGTCAGTGTCATGGTCCGGAGTCTGTGACTCCGTGTTTATGTTAGTTTATTATTATTCTGTGGTTTTGGTTGTTTTGGGGTTCTCGTACGTTCCTTGTTCACGTTTCATGTTCTGCGTTCCCCAGTCTGTGTGTAGTCTGTGTGTCGTGTCATTGCGTGTATGTGTCTCCTGTTTTATTGTGAAGGTCTGCGTCTTATGTGAGTGTGTTCAGTTTGCCTCCCTTGTCTCGTCACGTTTATCACTCCCAGGTGTGTCCCCCACCTATGTGCGTAATCTCCCTGTGTTCTCTGAGTGTATTTAAGTCGTGTCTTCTGTCTTAGTAGTTGCTGGTTCGTCTGTGTTATTTCCCCTCCATTTTCCTGTGTATTCTGGCCGCATCATTCTCCCTGCAAGTCTGCATCTTGGGTCCGTTACTAATCCACACACGGCCTGCCTCGGCACCCGTGACAGTCAGATTGTGAAATATAGCATGACAGGTAGGTACTCCAACACTAACAAACATTGGGTTTGCACTGCTCCACCTTGGCATCTTTACAACCCTAGATTTCTCTTCAGCACTGTAGCCAGGCTGACAAAAGTCAGAGCACTGTTGATCCGACCGATCAAAGTTAAGCTGCCACAAACTGCTCCTACAGAGATGCTGTTCAGCTTTATTTAACAAGTAAATCTCACCTGGATGGACCGAAAAGAGGAGTCAAAGAGAAAACTGAGTCCAGCTGAGCAATAGAGATGTACCAGTTGACATTTAAGATGCAAATCTGTGGATTCAACACTTTCCAAAGGCTGCTGGTGTTTTCTGTCCATAACAGAGCACCTATTTTGTCTCCCTATCACGATTAAATTGAATGTAAGTTTTCAGATAGAGTTGAAAGAGACTGACCCTAGAAATCCGTCTTCATGCGTCTTCCTCACCTAATTTCAATACATAAATCACCAGCTGTTGGTATGCCTGCCGTTCATGTGACCTCAGTCACCAGGTTTGAGTTTACAGCGCCACTGTGCAGAAGCATCACGCATGCGATTGGGTGACAAAAACCTCACAAAGAATTTGTTTCTATGTATGAGTGAGCACTCAGCCTCTTTAAATGTCAGGTCATGGATACAGGCCAACACAAATTAGTCATTTCTGCTGTTACACTTCTGCTGTGGGTTTACTTGTATTTATTCTTCCTCGAAGGCTGGCAACCAACACAAGGTCATCACCTACTTGTTTTGAAGGAGACTTTAGAATTCAAGCAAGTGGTAGGAGTTTCCCTTCCCACAAATAACTTGTACACGATTTTGCACTCCCCACGGATACATTTTATACAACAGCCTTCATTATACTGGAACAAAGATACAAATGTTGTTTTTTTTCCCTCCGCACTACGCCCAAGTTTTGTAAATCAAACAATGGATATGTGATTAAAGTGTAGTCTTTTGGCTTTAACTCAAGAGGGTTCACAAAAATTTTGCATTGACTGTTTAAGAATTAAAGTTTAGTTTCATGGCCAGGTGAAATTGAGTCAAAGTATTGAATTTATGTTTTTATACAGTGGGATGCAAAAGTTTGAGCAACCTTGTTAATAGTCATTATTTTCCTGTATAAATTGTTGGTTGTTACAATAAAAAATGTCAGTTAAATATATCATATAGGAGACACACACAGTGATATTGGAGAAGTGAAATGTAGTTGCTTACACTAATTTTAATGTAATTTAAAATTCGAGGGCCAAAGAGAGGTCAGTAGAAGTGAGGGAGGGCACCACTGGGCTAACAAAAATAAAAAGCAAAACAATCATTGCAGCTCAGCAACACCAAAAAACCCTAAAAGACCAAATATGATATTTAAAGTGCATGATGACAGAACTATTTCCATGTTTACAAAATACTACTTTGAAACTTCTGACCAATTTCCAATTTTTTAACCATTTCACTGTGGAACTGGAATCTAATACTCTACATTTTAGCTTTCTTGTTTTGTTAAGTAAAACATCTGCATAATACTTCCACCTCTGGATAGCATGTAATTGGAATTTAAGAAGGGTTTATAAATTATTATTTACTTTTTTTTTTTTTTTATAAATTTGTGTTTCAGTCCTGGTTCTTACATATTTAATACAAATCCTACCAATTTGATCACGTCTTAACCAGGGTACACTGTAATCAATGCACATTCTTTTTTTTTTTTCTTTACAAAATCCACTATCACTTGTCATTCATTCTGCACTTGACCACCATACTTCCTACAGGTCGTCGTCCCTTCAGTTCCTTTCACCTGTGTACCCACTGATGTCTGTATTACATCTTTTTGCATTAAAATTACCCTACTACCCTGATTCCCTTAGGCATTAGCATCAGACAGTGCCACTGCCATGCAGATGACACCCAACTTTTTCTATCCATGAAGCTAGATGACACACACACGCCAATTAGGTAGGCTGGACCAATTAGCCCTGAAAATACTAGAATTATGGTATCTAACCAGATTCTTACTCTGGATGGCATAGAGTATTTAAAAGTAGAATGGGAGGCAGAGCCTTCAGTTTTCAGGCCCCTCTTCTATGGAACCAGCTTCCAATTTGGAGTCAGAAGAGAGACATTATCTTTACTTTTAAGATTAGGCTTAAAACTTTCTTTTTTGACAAATCATATAGTTAGGGCTTAACCAGGTGACCCTGAATTCTCCCTTAGTTATGGTGCAATAGGTGCAGGTTGCTGGGGGATTCCCATGATGCATTGAGTTTTTCTTCTTTAGTCTCCTTTCTCACTATGTGTCTACTGAATCATACTTGTTATTAATCTCTGTCTCTCTTCCACAGCATGTCTTCTATCCTGCCTTCCTTATCTCACCCCAACCGTCACAGCAGATGGCCGCCCCTCCCTGAGCCTGGTTCTGCCGGAGGTTTGTTCTTGTTAAAAGTGAGTTTTTCCTTCCCACTGTTGCCAAAGTGCTTGCTCATAGGGAATCATATGATTGTTGGGTTTTTCTCTGTATGTATTAATGTAGGGTCTACCTTACACCATAAAGCACCTTGGGGTACCTGTTGTTGTGATATGGTGCTGTATAAATAAAACTGAATTGAATTGCTGTATTTGTTTTCCATGTCCCTATTATGGCAGAAAAGCTTGAATCAACCTCTAGTGCTTTGCCTCCCTTTCAACTGGTGTCCTGTGCACACATTACCTTCCTTCTCTCCATTATATCAGCCTGCTCTGTCTTTATATAGTCCATATATTTAAAGTCCCTGTTCTCATCACAAAGCTCTTGCTTTTCCTTCTCCATCATGTCTTCAGAAAATTGTAGACTGTTTCACAATGCAAAGAAGGGAACTGTCACGGACCCGGCTCTGGGGACTCGGGGTCCGTGGGCAGTGGGGACTATGACTGTTGTTGTTGTTGTTGTTGTTATTATTATTATTATTATTATTATTATTATTATTGTCATTATTATTTGGTGTGTTGTCTGCACTGCCTCTGTGCGCATCTGTATGTAGGCAGGTATGTGTGTATGTTGCCTTTCTTCTGTGGCCAAGTTACAGGCACCTTCAGCCCTGGGGGCGTGGCCTGGCTTGAGGACTGGCCACACCCGAAGTCCTTGCCACACACCTGCTTCTCATCTGGGCTCGTCGGGGGAGCTATTTAGATGAGAGATGGAGCTTCCACCGACACTGGATTATTGCGTTTGACTTCACGTCAGTCTTCAAGCATAGTCAGAGAGTGTGAGTGTATGCCTGCTGGGATAAGTGTGTAACGGCTGCCTCTATTGTTTTCCCTCAGGAGGAAGGTGGGACGAGAAGGAGCAGTGAGCACGGGGAGTGCAGGGACACTGGAGCAGAGAGCACTACACTGGGACTCTTCTGGGAAGAAGACACAACACGGGAGTCTGGGAAACTGGGGAATTTATTGTTGCTTACGTCACCACTCTGTAAATAAACATTGTTGCACTGAAGAGTCCGGCGTTTGGCTCCTGTTTCCCCACCTCCCCACGGTCTGCCAGCCAGACCGTGACAGGATGAGGAAGAAAACACAAGGGAACAGAGAGACTGTTGTGGAATTACAGGGATTATTTTACATAACCATCATCTTATCATTGCATTAATTATCATTTCATCAAAGTGTTTATTGAAGCTGCTGGCATTATGTTATAATTTATATTATAGGGGTTATCATAATCAAATATTAACATGTTTATTACAGGTGCAGTTATAACTACTTTAAAATGATTGAGTTAAATATATATATATCATAACTCATATGCTGAGTATATTGTTACAGTAAAATAGTAGCTGAGCAAAGGCCTGAATGTATTCAGCTTCTTGTGGTATTTGAGTTTGCCTAGTTACAGGTGACAGAAGGATGTCCAGTCCATGGTGACCTCAAAGGCCTTAGGTCATCACCATATTCGGAAGAGTATGCCACAAGGAGGAACCTCTGTGTTTGCATTTAATTCTTAAAATACATGAATGTTCTGTACATGCAAATTATGTGCTTGTAAACGCAAGAAGGGGCGTTACAATACCCTGATGTTATAAAAGCAATCTAGAGTGTATTTTGGGTAGAGATGTACAACTGTTTTGCAGTTTGCACCTCTCCACGCTGCGTGCATTCATTAAAATCAATTGTTTGATTGACCTCTTCTGGACCATCATTGTTTTACTCTCATCCTCAATTTCGGACGCGTAACATTTGGTGCATTGGCCGAGGGTTGAGGGAGAAAAGGTGGAGGATGAGACTGAGAGGGTCCAAGGTGCTCAAACAGGCAGACACGAGTCAGTGGTCGAAGTGAGTGGACATAAGCCGGCTTATTCAAAGGTAAGGCACTACCTGTTGAATTATTTCCAAACAGTGCTGAATTGGTTATGACAAAATTAAAAGTCTACTCACTGAAAATTACTGGTAAAGGTCTGTTTTGATTTTGGTGAAAATCTCATGAGAAGTTGAAGTTGAAGTAATGATAATGTAAGGTTAAGTGACAGTACTGATTAAAGGAAAAGCAGTTGGACTGCTACGAGGATTTAAATGCAGTTGGACTGCTAAGGAAAGAGAATTTAAAGTAGTTGGACTACTGAATTTAGGAAATAGGTCATTTGAAATCTGTATATGGTCATACAGTTATAATTGAATACAAAGCTGGGCTTGGGCATCAATAAAGTGGGTTGGTGGTTTCATAGGATGTCTTTAAAAACGTAATTAAATTCATGTAGAACGGAACTGTGGAAAGTTCTAGGAAGTGCATCGCTCAGAGGTAACGCTTGCGGAGTCAGGGGACGCTTAGACTCCGTCCTCAGTTGAGGATAGTCAGTTGGTCACTGTGGAGCTTGGGGCACTCCAGAATAACTAGTGGTTGGACCACTTTGCCGTTTGGATTATGCACTTTTTTGGGTAGTAAAGGTTGGACCTTGGGCGTTGGACGCTTTTAAATTGACTTAGGAACTTTAGCAATTAGACCAGACACAGGTTGGACCTGATACTGGGTCATTGATTATCAAAACTTGGAGTTTGTCCCTTGGAGGGTTAATTCAAATTTTGTCTAAATTATGTAGGTTGTGCAATTTAAGGCCTTGTAAATATTATTTAATTTATCAGACGTCTCTGTGTTATAATTTCTATGTTTGTATATAGGCTCTGTCTGCCACGGGCACTGCAGCAGGCTGGTTATTTTGAGAGTGTGTCTGTGTCTATGTAAATGAGATGCCTGTGACTTATTTAGAGTGACATTTCCTGTTTACTAATGAGTGGCTAATGACTGACTGCAGAGCCAGGGTTAAGGACGACTTCAATCTGTGTTTTAAGGGAAGAAATGCAGTTTATGTTTATTATATTTGTGTGACTGTTGTTGATTATGATAAGTATTTCATGATAACTGTAGAATATGAGTATGGGGTTTGCTTGACACGTGTCTGTACTAGGTAAAACTGTGTAAGACTGATAGGAAGTTTATAGAGACTGCTACACATGGCTGATGCCTGTATTTAAGACGCTGGAGTTGTTTATTACAATATTGTAAGTAAAGTTTTATTTCTTGCCATGACTGTATGACTTTTGCGGGGTTTTGAGATAGGATACATAAACTGTTGATACTTAAGACCGTTACCTGGGTTCTGACAAGTGAAATTGAATTTGAGATAATTTAATTAATAAAGATGTCTGTAAGCGATGTGTGTTTTGGGGTGTCGAAGTAAGATGTTTTAGGATTTTTAGATGGGTTTTGTTTCAGTTTGAGATAATATATACAGTTACATTTTCTGTGTGTGTGTTGTTGAGTGACAACATGCGCAGTTTAAATTGGGCGCTGTTCCTTCCTCTTTTTAGTTTCAAAACACAAAGGCTGTTAGATTAAAAATTACCGTGAGTAACGGTTTGACTTTTGACGAGGGAAATAATATGCTTACTTGTGGGTCTATGAAGATATTTGACCTTGACTGATGTTATGAGAGGTTGAGTTTATTTTTCTGTTTAAAAACACATAAGTATATGTACTCAGTACACCCACTTAAGAAATTATTGTGTGACTGATGCTACAAAACTGACCTAAAGAATGGTGATGTGTGAAAGAGCGCTATTAAAATGTGTGTGTCTGGGACAGGAAATGCATGCCCATAAAAGGAACTGAGTGTGTACAGAAAGAACACAGAGGGATAGATGAGTTAACTCTAGGCACATGAAGCAAATGAAGCCTTTAAGAAAAATGCATATATTACTAATTATATGGTTTAGTGTGTCAATACAGGTGGGCGTCTTTCAACTTTGCAACCTTGAGTTCAGCAGCAGAAAAGTAGATTAAAAGAATTGGGAGAATAAGCCAGTCTTTGGCTCGAAATTGTGCAGCTTGAGCTCTCACTTTGTCCTTGACCCGAGAAGAAACGCAAAGGACAGTCAATTTCCTGATGAAGATCGATAGAACATCGTGGATGTGAAGAAGTAACGGAAGCTAAAAGACAGTGCAGGCGAAAGCAGTAACACTGACAACGACTGATGAGTCCAGCAGCATGGAAGAAAGCACGTGATGCAACATGCATGCTGGTGAAGAACAGCGTGATATGTCTGCTTGAAGGCACTGACTGTCATATTTGCCAAGCTTGGAGCAATCTTGGAAGAAAAGACTGAAAAGATGGATGCAGAAGAAAACACAGCAAATGAAAATAAGACGGAAGGAAGAGGAAATACTGAAAGATCAAAACAGAGAAGAAACCGACTGTGTTTGCTGGGGCTCTGAAGCCCGAACAGGACACTGTGAATGAAAAAGGACCAGTGAGAGATGAAGCTGGACGAGTTTGACTGCGAGAAGATAGGAGATGATTGGATTGAAATTGAACCCTGAACTCGGGATAGTTTAGGGATGTCCACCATATCACAACAAAGAGGTAAACAATACAAAAGGTAAAGATAATCAAAATAACTGACAATTATATTAATGAATAGAAAACACACATATACCAATTGTTACATGTGAGATTATTTTTGAAACGAATCAGAAGTGAGATAGTTTGAATCTAGAGCTCAGTGAAAAGATGCATAAATTAAATATGAATACATGAAAATGCAATGAATATATAAGGATGCAATGAAGAAAACAGCTTACACTGCATTTACATGACCACATAACGCAAGGAAGAACACGCTTACATACATGGCATAATTGGTATTTTTGACTAGAAAAAGAGAAATGGGTCGTTTAGGCGTCCGTGATAATAATGAGAATGTTTTAGTTTGTTATTTTTAGGGGCAAGCAGACCTGGACCAATTCTCCAGATCCAGGAGTCGGATGAAACTACAGGTTAACATGAATGGATATGTTAAGGCAAGTTTCTGGTTGAATTGTTTACAGTGTCCAGGAACCTGACAGCAAGCCCTAACTGGTGGTGGAAGACCAGCAGGGCTGTGATTTAAGGTGGGGAAGTAAAATTTGGGTTAGTGATTGGGGGACGGAGAAAACTGACTCTTTAACTGGAGAATGGGAAAGTGTCTGTGAGACTGTGAAGCCATATATGCAAAATAGCACACACAAACATACGCGATGAAGATTGGCTTGCTACTTGTATGAGTGATAGAATGGTGTGAATGTTGAATAAACTGATTAAACTAGTTTAAAAGGGTGACTTAGCAGTGCTTTTGCACTGAGTGATCAAAACAAGTGATTAGTATAGAAAGAAAATGAAAATAATTGAATAGTGGCATGAGGTTTAAAAAAGTATTTCTTTTGCCAAGTTAAATTGTTGAGATATGGCTGAGTATGGAAAAAGTTTGAGAGCTTGTGTGAATGTGGACAGAGGAGCTTGCTGTGTGTGTGTGATTGAGGCCTTAAAGGAGGGGTAGATTGTTCAGAGGTGCAAATTTAATTAGGAGGTTTATAAATTAGTGTTGACACATTGTTGTAAGGTGTTAGGCTGAATCTGAGTATGGTAAAGTGCTTAACCGGGGTTATTGTTGTGTACGAAACGGTGTAGCTTTTGGCGAGGTTTTCGGTGTGTTGAACGGGTGAAATTTAAGATTGTTTCAGATTTTTGAGGCTGTTGTTTTATTTCCAGAGAGGGTGGTTGATTAAGACATGGATATCTCTGAGAGGGGCCCCAAAAATTTTTGTAGTAGTAAGTGCACTCAGGAAAAAACCTGTCAGGTGATTTTGTTTGGTACTTTGATGAGCTAATAATCAGCTCTCTTTTTTCATTTTTGTTCTAAGCAGGCCCGGAAGAGAATGAACCGACGGCGCTGACAAAATTACCAAGTACGAAAATCAGGTGGGCTTTACAGAATTATAATTGATTACAATCAGAGACTGATTGGCGGCAAGTCTCTGTCTAAAAATGATTGCAGCGTGTCAATCCAGTCAAAATATAGAGAACTATTTTCCTAAAAAGGAAAACGAAATAAAACAAATGATTGAGCTCATTTTGCTGATGTGGAGCATCTGATGACGTGCGCGGAAGGCTGCAGATCAGCAAAAAATATCATGTGTGAATGCATGGGAGTGAATGTGAGTGATGGGACCAAGAGGGGAAATAAATAAAAGGTTGACAAACAGGACAAGTGGGAGACTTAAATCTGGGGATGCTGATTTTGGGATATTGATGTGTGCGTTGAGAAAATTATTTACTGGGGTTGGATTATGTTATTACATTATAGAATGCTAAATGCTAAAAGGGAAACATTGATGTAATTTAAGTTACCATGAACGGAGGGGACACATGATTAATAACTGTTCTGTGTAAGTTTATTTTGGGTTATAACACAGGTTGGATCATCAGTGGAGAAAGTGAGTATAAAAGGTGATGTTCTGGTTAACACACAGGCTTTTGTTTATAGGACGTTTCAAGGATGCAGGCTGTGGATGGAGCCAAGAAAGGATTTGACATGATGATTAATTTGATTTCATTCCTTAAATACAGGTTTGAAGGGCCGGAGCATGTATGCCTAATATGATAGGACTAACCTTTTTCTTTTATTGTCTGATTTGCTGAGTCAGGGGGCGGCAAGAGAGGGTCAGAGCGAAGGTAGTGGACCTGGGAATGGTGTAGTGACGTCTTTGGAAGACGTCAAAAGGGGGAATTGTGGAATTACAGGGATTATTTTACATAACCATCATCTTATCATTGCATTAATTATCATTTCATCAAAGTGTTTATTGAAGCTGCTGGCATTATGTTATAATTTATATTATAGGGGTTATCATAATCAAATATTAACATGTTTATTACAGGTGCAGTTATAACTACTTTAAAATGATTGAGTTAAATATATATATATCATAACTCATATGCTGAGTATATTGTTACAGTAAAATAGTAGCTGAGCAAAGGCCTGAATGTATTCAGCTTCTTGTGGTATTTGAGTTTGCCTAGTTACAGGTGACAGAAGGATGTCCAGTCCATGGTGACCTCAAAGGCCTTAGGTCATCACCATATTCGGAAGAGTATGCCACAAGGAGGAACCTCTGTGTTTGCATTTAATTCTTAAAATACATGAATGTTCTGTACATGCAAATTATGTGCTTGTAAACGCAAGAAGGGGCGTTACAATACCCTGATGTTATAAAAGCAATCTAGAGTGTATTTTGGGTAGAGATGTACAACTGTTTTGCAGTTTGCACCTCTCCACGCTGCGTGCATTCATTAAAATCAATTGTTTGATTGACCTCTTCTGGACCATCATTGTTTTACTCTCATCCTCAATTTCGGACGCGTAACACTGTACAAGAGCAAGAAGAATGGAGTTAACAAATTGTGGTGACATTAAATGGGGGGAAAAAAACAGTTTAGCCAAAAATAAACATAAGAAAACTTTAGTTTAGAAAGCTAAACAGGGTTTAAACGCATGAATACATTTTATTGATTATCTATTTGCCTGTTGCAGTCCAACATCAACCTCCGAGATTTAAAGTA
The DNA here is from genome assembly GCF_013358895.1 of Oreochromis aureus. Lineage (NCBI taxonomy): Eukaryota > Metazoa > Chordata > Actinopteri > Cichliformes > Cichlidae > Oreochromis > Oreochromis aureus. The sequence goes on from NC_052944.1 coordinate 69,413,588, forward strand.
GGCTTTAACTGAAGTCCATCATCATTCCACAGATAACCATAAAATGCAGGTTGAGGAGATGATAAACAGATATTTAATGTTTGCTGGACATGTATTTGTCTTGTTATTCTCACATTATATAAATATTTGCTGACAAATTTATTTTGCACATCCTTATACTTTAACCAGATGTATTTAAAACATTCATTGTAAACATTTTAAAAATAGTAAGGCAATAAACAAAAACACAAAGAGCATCCTGAAAGCATTCAAACCTCTTCACTTATTCCACATATTTTCATGTTACAGCCTTATTCCAAACTGGATTCATTTAATTGCTCACAGGCGAGTATGTACAGCCTTTGCTGTGACACTAAAAATTTGTTTTTATTGATCATCTCTCAGATCTTTACACACCATTATTACAGTCCACCTGTGGAAGATTCAGTTGATTGGATATGATTTTGTATGAGTTATTTGATAATGTCCCATAGTTGATAACATATCACAGCACTGAAAAACACACTGTTGGATCGCTAATGAAACACCACAAGCAAGACAATGTTCAAATGTCATGATCTGTGTGTGGCAATCAGGAGTGCAGGACCCAAAGTGCAGAGTCACGGAGGCAAACATGAACTCAAACTCAGCTTTTACTGCTGGATGGCAAAACAGAACATAAAACTAAATAAACTGGGAATAACTACACTAAACTGGATAGGCAAGGCAGGCGACCTGAACACACAGGATAGGATGATGGCTATCACGACACAGACCAAGGAAAACACAAGGCTTAAATACACAGAGGGAGCAATCAGGAAATGGGAGACAGGAGGGAAACACAGCTTGGAAAAAATCAGCCATAAAGCGACAAGGAAAGCGAAACAGAAAACACTGACATCAGACACGGACCTTCAAAGTAAAACAGGAAGCACACCAGCTGAACTTAAAGACTCACGAGTAGACGCTACCACATCACAGACATGGTAACAAAGGGAACACAGAGACGTGGGACCAGGGCAGGCACAGAGACACAGACTAGACATAAAATAGAGGGAGTGCGGAAACCAAAACCTAAGAACTAGAAAATCACAAATTGAGAAGAACTGGAGGGATAGAAAATACAAGAGAAACCCAAAACAATCGCAGTCAAAAAACACAATAAGAACAAAATAAAAAGTACAAAACCAAAAACACTGGTACAACAACCCAGGCACCCTAACAACAACAGTGAAATTGCAGTAGTGAAATTATTAAAACGTCTCATAGTAAAATAATTAACCAGGACCTACACAAGCAAAGTCTGCTTTAAGTTTAAAGATTAGCTAGATGGCAGCTGTTGTACCTCAAAAGTATCCTTCAACTCAGGGGAGTAACTGGAGGTATAAAATAAGAGCTCATTAGTCCAAATAATGTAGCAGAACTTATTCCAGAGTTTACTGACTCTTGTAAAATAAATGGCAACATCTCTGTGTTTTGAGTGAACATTCTGACTGTGGACTCCTCAGTGGGTTGGTGCGTGTGAAATGAGGACAATGAAACCTGTTTCATAAGATTCTGCTCTGTAACAAATCAAAACTGAGAAACATGTCAGATACTGATGTCAAAAACTAGATAAATGTCCTTTAGATGGGTGAGCTGAATGTTTCACATTGTAGGAAAGTCAACATTTGAGTAATAACACACTGACTGGAGTCATAGGAGTCATCCAGGAATTAAAGGCATAAAGCAGTGGCTGAACTGGAAATTACCTCAGCACACTCTGAGGTCGAGGTGTTTTCCCTCAGACCTGAAAACAAACAGACATTCAACGTCTTGGTAAATCACAAAATAAATAAAGTGATTTTATGCATGTTTGTGTGAGACAGCTAGTGCACATGTCACATCAAACATGATAAATATGGGTAAATATGAATTTAATGATCAAATGTTTACATATAATTCTATATTTCTGAATAACACTCACCATAGTAAAGCATCTAAACAGAAGTCACTCTGTAGGAACATGAGACAGGACCAAGAACAGGTAGCAACAAAATGAATTGTTACATTGTGTTTCTCACAAAGTGAGAAAAGACAATAAAAAACCCGTACTAAACAAACAACATTAAAACTGACTACAAGTTCATTCGGGATTTGTAATTAACTAATTTTTGTTTAGAATTCTTAATCCTTATTCTCTTTGTATGTGTGATTGTTTGTTCTGCAGACACACTGATAAACAGAAACCAAAGAAATATTTTTCCTTCATAATCTAAGTCAAGATAACTGACCTTTTAAACTGTAGTTTACAGTGTGGACTCTCCAGGTAATCATACAGCTGTTTCATTCCTGAACCCTCCAGGTTGTCTACTATTAAATCCAGACGTTTCAGATAGGGGGGGTTGGACTTCAGAGAATTGACCAGAGCAGCACAGTTGTTCTCTGACAAAGTGCAGTTCTCGAATCTGAATAACAATGATGTGAATTACAAAGCGTCATTTTATTACATCACCTTTATCTTATAAGAAACCAAGTGAACGTCTAATGAACTATTGACTACAGCCTACTGCAAACTGTACACATTATTGTCAAGTGCAACAGGCTGCAGAAAAAACACATCTGGCACAGCAGAATCAACTCTCTACACTGATTAAAAATTACCAAACCCCCGTTTGCGAGAAATGTCTCTGTGTTTTCTTCAGGCAGTAATTAAAAAAAAAAAAATTAAACAGTTTAAATGTACTTGCAGCAGTTTTGACGATATTTAGAAAAAAATGAGGACTCCCAAGAGATTTTGTGTCATGGATATGAAACTAGTGAATACATCAGAAGAAAAACAAAACACACAGACATACACACACTACGTTGCCAATTGTAAAACAAAATTAGCACTTTGGGCAACACCCCCCCCAAAAAACAACAACAAAAAAACAACAAAAAAACAGACAAAATCTGAGCATAAAACTGGTTTTATATTCGCATTTCTTCCTCATTGTCATGGTTAACATTGGTTGTTTAGCAAAAAATAAATAAATATTAACAGCAATATTAATATTCTAAAGAGTAACATTCTGAAATATTATGAACCCCAGCTATTTGAACAGCATAATATATTCCTGATATCAATGCTCCCTTCTTCATCCAACTGATTCTGAAGGTGGACTATTTGAAGCATGGATTTGACAAGTTTGACTTCTTTAATCTTCATCCTCTTCTTTACATATATTTAACAGAAGTGTTTTACAGTTGAAGTAGATACATAACAGCACCCTCTATCGTTTAAGAAACAAAAAGGTCTCATGGTCTTTTGACCCAGTGTTTTGAGTTTTTTTTGTCTTTTGTCCATTTGTGTTATTATTGACATTTTAGGTCCACTCTGTTTATTCTATATGCCTGGGTTGTTCTGTTTAGAAGTGTTTATTAGATTTCCCCTTGTGTCTTTGCGCTCTGTGTCTCCCTCTGTGTGTCTATGTTTGTATAGTGGTGTAAGTTCTTGAGTCTTGTTTCCCCTCCTTATTTTTTATTCTGTCGTGTTTGTCCATGTTCCCCAGCTCGTAATGTCCCTCGTGCTCCTTGTTGTTCTCCCTCTCCCTCCAGTCATTGACTCCGTGTACTCCTTATTTTACTTTGATAGTCTCCCAACAGTGTGCGTCATGTAATTTTTGCTCTTCCCCATCCCTCTGTGTAATTTCTGCCAGTCATGCATCCCAGGTTTTTCCTCTTTCCTGTAGCCCTCTGCGTGTTTATGTCAGCATCTCCCTCAGTCCTTTGTCACATTGTCCCTCATAGCTGTGTGTCTTTCTGTGTATTTTCTCAGTGTGATTAGTTCTTAGAATTTCCCAGTTAATTTTTGCATTTATTTGCATTTGGCAATAAAGTTGTGGTTTTTGAGTTAACGCCTTTGAGTTGGCGATGGGTCCTTTTCTGCCTGCACACAGCCATTTCATGACAAAAAGTGGCTTGTCAGAATATCTCATCAATGGCAGAGAAGGTACTTTGTCATAATTGATGGAAACTTTTATCATTGGCTGAGATAGTGGGGAATCAAGTCCACAGATAGAATATGAATTTTGTTAGTTTTTGAAAACAGTGATAATGAGAAGACCCTTCACCACCAGGCAGCAAACTTTCCATCTAAGGCAGAAGAGAAAGAGCAGGAATAAATACACGTGTACGTGTGTATACAGTTATTCCAACTGAACCTTCATCAATCAGCAAAAATGCACAGGAAAGAATGTGCGACACCAACTAGAGACAAAAAGTATGACAAATGGAAAGGCATACTTTCCAATCATGTAGCAGGTTTATCAGAGAAAGTCAGGAAAATGTTATCCAAATATGACATCCCAGTGCATTTCAATCCTAGCAACACCCATTGACAAACACTGGTTGTACATCTGCACCTAAAGGTCACACTTTCAAGCATGCCAATGTTCATATTTTGGAGAGAGAAGACAGATTGCTTGAGAGAGGAGTAAAAAAATGTCACTGATGTCCACTGTGAACAACCATCATTGAACAGAGGTGACGGCTTATGACACCAACTGTTAAGCACCTATTTGAGCTCTTTCTAAACCCTCAGACAAAGTTTAAGCACATGTGTCAGTGTGTATATGTATGTCTCTGTTTATGTGCAAACTGGAGATTGTAACTGTTATTTTCAGTTAATATAATCTTTATATCTTCTAAAAGATATTTTAAGAGAAAAGATTTTGTCCCAAGGTTTTGGAGAGAGTCTTACTCTGTGTGATTTTTTATTAAAACACAAATAACCATCATACAGCTGGTACACATGGATTACACCTAAATCATCTTTTCAAGCATCTGTTTAGTCCAATAGTTTATTCTTTATGTAGAAAATCATCTTAAAAAATGTCAGCATCTAAAAAACCTGCAGGGTATTAGTTGGCTGCTCAAACCTCTGGTCTTTACCTGACCCACGTTGCCCCCTTAATATTTCTAGCTGTCCAATGTTACTGGTTACTTAGTGTTGTGGTGTTGAGGTGAAGATTATTAGATTCCTAGTAATCTGTACAAGTGCTGAATTTCTGTGAATAGAATCATTTGTGCTTATATATTTATACAGTGTCCAAAATTACCCACTAAAATTCAAGTCGTGGTTCCATGAAACTAAAGTATCATATTGGGAAAAAACATGTTGGACTGGTGCATTCCTTTTCTGCACCTTACAGTGCTGGAGTTGGACAAAAGGGGGATACATTTATAGTTCAATTTATTGAAATGCCTTCATAAATAACAATGGATTCAATTTCAGTCAACTGACCTCAGTATCTCCAGTCTACAGTTTGGATGGCCCAGACTATCAAAAAGTTCTTCCGCTGGATCCTGCAGGTTGATAGAACTCAGGTGCAGCTCTCTCAGATGGGAGGGGTTGGACCTCAGAGCTGACGCCACAGTTCCAAAGACTCTCCCCAAGACCCAGACATCATAAAGTCTGTGTTGACATGTAAAATAAAAAATCATGTTATTATAAAAAAAGACACATTATATTTAATTATTCCACTTGATGCAAAAAAGCTGGACACTGTCTCTTCACATCAGTGGTTCAGTTGATCTGATCTGACTGACATGAAACAGTCATGAATAATTCTCCTCTTCTTCTCCAATCTATTACACGGTCATCTAACAGCTTTGACAGATCATCCATATAAACATTAAACAAAAGAGGAGACACTATACTCCCCTGTCTAACCCCATTCTTCACATAAAAAGTGGCAGACACATAGCTACCCCATTATATGTGTGTGAACTGATGGGCATACAAGAATCTGTACCATGTTTAGATTTAAACCCAGACTGGTTATCATAGGTCAGAACATAATGTTCAGTTATCCAAGGTGTTTTCAAGGACCTTGGATAACATGCTAGATAAGGTTATAGGTTGATAATTGTCCTTGCTGTTTATTTTTCCCGCGTTGTCCTTTATAATGGGTACTAACATGACAGCAAGAACTTGGTCTGGCAGAATCCCATGAACTACGAATCCTGTGTAGCAAATAGCATGCAGAGGACAGGGTTTTCCACAAGCAAAATTCAGATGTCAGCAGATATCTTATCTATCCCATATGCGTTATTGTGTTTTAACATTCTAATTATATCGTAAATTCTTCTTGATGACACTATAACATTTTTTTTCTGATTTTGTCTCCTCTGATACCGAGGAGACCTGTTTGTTTTTTCTTGCTATAGAACCATCTTGGACTCGTGTTGTTAAAAGGGAATGTCATCGATCACAACAGAGGTGGAAAAAGGATGAACTGCATGTATCATTTCAAAATCTAAAACGCTACCAGAACTCTGTCAAAGAGGCAAAAAAGGGAATACTTTGCAAATATTATTTCTTACAATAATCATATCCCATGAATGTTGGGAATGGCATCCTTGAGGTTTTCGGTCAGGTTTTAAAACCCTTCATAGCACAGAATCTGCATTATTAAGGGTCTTTATTGACATCCTTCAGGCATGCGATTCTGTTAACCATGTTGCGCTGGTATTGCTTGACCTAACTGCTGACACAGTAGACCACAATATTCTAATACTTGATTAAATCATCGAGTGGGTGTTGTTGGCACTGCACTTAATTGGTTTAGGTCTTATTTGGCAAATAAAACTTTCTCTGTCAGCCTTCTCAGTTCCAAATCATCTTCTGCTTCTCTGTCATGTGACATTCCACAGGGCTCAATTTTAGGGCCACTGCTGCTTTTACTGTATTTATTGCCTCTGGGTTCCATTCTTAGAAGGCATGGGATCCCTTTTTATTGTTATGCTGATGACTACCAAATTTCTTCTTATCTCCATAAAACATCTGTTGACATGTCTAGATGGCATTAAAGCTTAGCTGGCTTTAAACCTTTTACATTTTAATGAAAAGAAAACAGGGTTGTTGTTTTAAGTTGGACAGCCAAATTAGAACATTGGCGAAGTCCAGTTTTTATCATTTAAGGCAACTGGCAAGAGTGACATCTTTTCTTTCTAGGCAGCACTTTGAAACAGTGATCCATGCTTTTATTTAATTCCATCTGGATCTATTACTGCCACAGCCACGTCCAAGCTTGCGCTCTCACTTGCACGCTTCTGAGTCCACCGCAACTGAGACACCTCAAGCTTAGCCACTAAAATCTGCTGAGTGAGGCATCCATGTTGCCAAATCCAAAACATGAATGTTCGTCTCATAAGTGCAACACAAATCTTGGAATATTGTCTCAGCAAGTCGAGGCCATCTTTAATGTTATTTATGTCCTTTTGCGGGCCCTTGTCCTTGACACAGCATTACAAAGTTGCGCACATCTCAAACAACAGTTGCTTGATTATTTGATCCAGTCAGATAAAAAGTAACTTGTGGCTAATGAGAATAAGAGTTCTCATTTTGACCATAATAAAGTTCAAAACCTCATCCTCCACTATTACCTTCCCATCAGAAATAAAATCCTCTGAATTTATTCGGCTAGTAGCAGGGCCTCCAGCATGCACTACCCCCCCCCCCCCAGCCTTCACCGTGATGTAATCATGCTTTGAATAGATATTGTTGGATGCAGATATAGATGTATACAAATTTAAAATAAAAAAAATAATAACTAAGACCCCCCCCCGCTTGTTTGAAATATCTCAACATCTCAACAAGATTTGTGAAAAAATTAAATTAAGATATTATGTTTCCCATAAATAGCTGTAACAGCATAATAAGAGTGATGAGTATGTTTTTGTACGGATAAAAAACGATTCAAATATACACTGATTTGTAATGTTAATCACATCTGAACTCACCGAGCCTTTCTGCAGTTGTTCATAGCTGGAAGCAGTCTCCGTCGTCCCTCCTGTGATGTCTTGTACTCCTTCAGATCAAACTCATCCAAAATCTCCTCTGATATCAGGAGCATATATGCTAGAGCTGAACACTGAATTTCAGAGAGTTTCTTATCTGATTTGTTTTCTGACTTTAGGAACTCTTGGATCTCATGATGTACTGAGAAGTCCTTCATCTCCAACAGACAGTGGAAAATGTTTATGCATCTATCAGGACAGTTTCCACTGCCAATCTCCTTCAGGTTGTTGATGACTCTCTGGATAATCTCGGGACTGCTCTCTGTCTTACCCAGCAGACCTCCTAAGAGTGTCTGATTGCACTTCAGAGAGAGGCCATGAAGGAAGCGAACAAACAGTTCTAGGTGGCCGCTCATACTTCGGAACGATTCCTCCATGGCGCTATTCAGAAAATCTTCCAGAGATGAGATGTCCTTGCTAAAGAAGTTCTGCAGCACCTCTGTCTTCCTGTTGGTGTAACAGTGGAACATGTAGACTGCAGCCAGGAACTCCTGAACACTCAGATGAACAAAGCAGTAAACTGGTTTGTGGAAGATCACAGACTCTCTTTTGAGGATCTCTGTACAAACTCCTGAGTGCACCAAGGCCTCTGTGACATCCAGACCACACTGCTCCAAGTCTTCTTGGTAGAACAGGATGTTTCCTCTCTGCAAGTGTTCAAATGCTAGCCTCCCCAGCTTCAAAAGAACCTCCCTGTCAGCACTGGTGATCTCTTGCCAAATCATCTCTTGTCCCTCGTGGTACTTTTGCTTTTTCTTTGTCTGAACCAGCAGGAAGTGTGAGTACATATCAGTCAGGGTCTTGGGCAGCTCTGCTCTCTCCTCTGTAGTCAACATGTGCTCCAGAACTGTAGCAGTGATCCAGCAGTAAACTGGGATCCCACACATAATGTAAAGGCTCCTGGATGTCTTTAAGTGGGAGATGATTCTGCTTGACAGCTCTTTATTTATGAATCTCCTCCTGAAGTACTCCTCCTTCTGAGAGTCAGTGAAGCCTCGTACTTCTGTCATCCTGTCAACACATGTGGGAGGGATCTGATGGACTGCTGCAGGTCGGGAAGTTATCCAGATGAGAGCAGAGGGAAGCAGATTTCCCTCGATGAGATTTGTCAGCAGCTCACTGATGGTTGACTTCTGTGTGACATCAGACACAAGCTTCATGTTGGTGAAATCTAACAAAAGTCTGCTTTCATCCAGGCCATCAAAGATGAACAAAAGATTACACACAGTGAGCTGCTCTGCTGTGACGCTCTGTAATGTTGGATAGAAAACCTGGATCAGCTCCAGGAGACTGTACTGCTCATCTCTGACCAAGTTCAGCTCCCTGAATGAAAGCAGAACCACCGCACTGATGTGTTGGTTTTCTAAGCCCTCTGCCCAGTCCAGAGTGAACTTCTGCACCAAGAAGGTTTTTCCAATGCCAGCAACGCCATATGTCAGAACCACTCTGATGGGTCTCTGTTGGTCAGGTAAGGTTTTAAAGATGTCCTGGCAGCTAATTGGTGTTTCACGCTGGATCTTCTTACAAGCGCTCTCCACCTGCCTCACCTCATGTTGGTATTGAATTGCCTCACTCTGCTCTTCTGTGATGTAGAGCTCGGTGTAGATCATTCTGAGGAGGGCTCCTCTTCCAATTTTATCAGTTCCTTCAACCACATGTTCATATCTTGTCTTCAGAGTGACCTTTAACACATCTAAAACATTTTGCAGACCAAAATCTGTTGAAAGAATGGGAAACAATGAAACTAGAGAGCAAGAAATATTTTTAATGTGTTTAATGTCTGAATAACAGAATAATTTAAAACTATATCAACAGAAAGATTTTAGAATTTTCACATTGCAGCTGCTTTTACTTGCTGCCTGCTGATCTGTATTTTTCTCTTCACTGGGAGCAGAAGTTTGTAGATAAATCCTTCAGGACATCCTGACATTAAACACAGCAGGACATTGGCTTCCCCACAAAACAACTAGTCTGTCATTGCACTGGGTTGTGTTACCCAGTGTTCGAGTTTTATTGTATTTTGTGTTCTAGTATCGGTTTGGATTATCTAGTCAATTTCTGCAATGCCTACATTGCTGTTTTAGTCATTTGTTTTGTAGATCCTTTTGTGTAATCTCCCCCTGTTCTAAGTCTCCCGGCTACTTGTCATGTTTCATGTCTCTGTGGTTCTTGTCGTCAAGTTTGTGGCATGTCTGCGTCTCACCATATTTCCTGTTTATTTTGAAAGTCTTTTTTCCATGTTCTATATGCTTAGTTTACACTTCCACTGTGGCGTCTGATAGGTTTGTAACATAAACCTATTCGCTGGAACGTTCAGGACAATTTGCTACACAGCAAAAACAAGACACAAGTAGGCAAAGTTCCTTGTAGTACTCATGCATGAGGGAGACCTGCCTGGAGCCAAGTGTCGTTCCACCCACTTGACCTCCGTCAGACTCTCAGCCAGGTTCCCCATAGCACTCCTTTTATTGTGGTTACATGAATATGCATAGGGTCATTAACATATGACCTCTTATATAGGTATACATGTGAACGAAGAATACCGTGTGTGTGTGTGTGTGTGTGTGTGTGTGTGTGTATCCGTGTGTGGGGGTCAAACTGTGACCCCAGGAAGACTCCCCAGAGCCGTCCATCTAAACAAAAGGCACTTAGACTAAAACAGATATAGATACGTTTATCCTACCATAAAGCAATAAGACAAGGTACAACCTCTCCCATGCTCCCAGAGTGTGGGTGTGAAAACCAGAACACTCTGGAATGCACACAATGCCGTTGCAGACTATTAAGGATCAAACCTCCTATCACTACACAATCGATTATACACCTCTAAGCATATATGAGTAAATATTTCTAAGCATAAATGACAATCACAATACAAATCTAACAGCGTCATTAGGTTCATTTTAGTCAGCTGTTTCCTCATGTGTCTCCACTTCCCCAGATCACCTCATGTGTGTATTTACATCCTCTGTCTTCCTGTATTCAGTGTCGCGTTGTCTGTGTTCCATCCCTCATGTTACGTTAAGGGTTTTCAAGATTCTGTGCAGGTCGTGTTCTTGGTTATTAATTCATGTCCAGTTTCTCATTATTCTTTCGTGCATCCGCACAGAATCTTGTTCATAGTCTTCATAGTCATTTCTCATAGTTGTCTCTTAGTTTCCCAGACATTCTTATAGACCAGCTTGTAAACTTGGATTCCCACCCTCTCCACATCAAACCTTCCTCACAGACCGTTCACAATTAGTCAAGGAGAGATCATCAAACACATGAGCACACATCCCTGTGGCTCACCACAGGCTCACCACTCTTATACACCATCTACACCAGTGACTGCACCCCTCGCACCCCTGCAACATCATCATCAAATTTGCAGACGACACCACTCTGATGGGGCTCATCACCAATGATGATGACACCGCCTACAGGGATGAGGTCCAGCGACTGTCAGAACGGTGTAACTACAATAACCTCACCCTAAACACGAAGAAAACAAAGGAAGTGGTCATGGACTTCCGCAAAACAAGAACTGATCCCCCTCCCCTCTCCATAAAAGGTGACTATGTGGAGAGGGTGCCCTCCTTTAAGTTCCTCGGCACCCACATATCGGAGGACCTATCTTGGTCCACAAACACATCAGCCCTAGTGAAGAAAGCCCAGCAGCGCCTCCATTTCTTGAGTGTTTTGAGATGGAACAGGCTGAGACTGACCTCCTAGTGTCCTTCTACCGTGCCACTATTGAGAGTGTGCTGGTGCACGCCATCCCTGTGTGGTATGCTGGTTGCACAACAGCTGACAAGAAGAGACTACAGAGGGTCATCAGAACTGCAGAGAAGGTGATCTGCTGTCCACTCCCCTTCCTCGACTTAATTGCCAGCTCAAGATGTCTCTCCAGAGCCAGGGCAATTACAAAGGACCACCTCCATCCTAACCACCACCTCTTCAACATCCTGCCCTCTGGAAAAAAGTTCAGATCCATCAGGTGCAAAACTAACAGACTAAAGAACAGCTTCTTCCCGTGGGCTGTCAGAACTCCTTAATGCAAACTAAGAGTCTGAGCAGACTTCTCCAACACATCCACTCTGGCACTGCTGTTGAACATCAATGTCAGGGGTCCCCAATCCCAGTCCACGAGGGCCAGTGTCCCTGCAGGTTTTAGATGTGTCCTTGATCCATCACAGCTGATTTAAATGGATATATTACCTTCTCAACATGTTTTGAAGTTCTCCAGAGGCCTCATAATGAACTAATCATGTGATTCAGGTGTGTTGACCCAGGATGAGATCTAAAACCTGCAGGGACACCGGCCCTCGTGGACTGGGATTGGGGACCCCTGATCTATGTGCACTATCTCAGTCTTTCCATGTTCTGTGCAATATTTTTGGCTCATGTGCAATATATTTGGTATGTGCAATATTTTTCAGTCCTGTGCAATATTTTGGTCCCAGTAGAACTACCATCACCACACTAAATGACCAAAGCCCTCCACCCTTATTTATTTATTATATTATATAATAGCCCTTGTATACAAACCTACAATGTTTCTGTTTCAATGTTTCTTACACATACACCATGTATATAGTTTCACTCATATATACACATTGCTTTTTATTTTTATTTTATTTATTTTTCCCTCATTGTATGTTGTTTTCTCTTCTTACTTTTGCAGCTTTGTGGTCCAGCTACCCAATTTCGCTGTGCAAGAAACTGCGCAATGACAATAAAAAGCTCTAAGTCTAGTTTTCTCTGGTATTATTCCAGTTTACTTTTTTGTTTAGCCCTCGCCACAGTTCTTGTTGTGTCTTTTGGTTACACTCTTGTTATCAGCCCAAACAAAGGCTCGCCTTGTGTTTGTCAGGATCTGTGTCGTGGATGAGAGAAGGAGGACCCAAACGCTGGACTCACAGGTAGGTAGGTGAAGGTTGGTATTTATTGCCGGTGGAATGAACAAACAGAACAGAGGTAGGAAATGGCTGGCTGGCTGGACGACTGACTGAATGACTGAAGGACTGACTGAAAGGCCGAATGGCTGGCTGACTGAACGCAGGCGTAAACGACAACATAACATCACCAGAACATCAATGACACGACACTGGGGGATGTTCTTCGTACCTCGCTTACTACATCCAAGATCAAATGACACATCCAAGATCAAATCATCGCGCTAACCGTGAGCTCGCTAATCCGGTTGTCCGAACGCACCTGTTGTTGACGATTAGTATAGCTGGCTGAAGTAATCTGAGATCACTGGGTGGCTTAAAAGGGCTACGCGCCGATAGTAGAAACATTGATCGGCAACCCTGTGATTGGTCGGCGAAGATGTCGAAGGAGTGCGCTCAGTATCTCACGGCAGCAGACCAAGAACTCTTGATTGAGGGATATCAGGAGTTTCAGAGTTTAATTAAAACGCAGGGGAACACTGCAAAGGCTGCAAAAGCAAGGAGAGAGGGCTGGCAGAAAGTTGCTGACAAATTAAACTCGTAAGTGATCCATGATATTACATTATATCATGTGATATTATTTCATTCCACATTATATTATATTACATCATATCCTCTTTCACATTAGAGCCACAACAGGACCCACTAGAACATGGGAAAAAGTAAAAGTGAAATATAAGAATATTCTACAGAATGGTAATATTTATCACTTATATTGCTTTTAGTCTATGACAAGAGACCCTGGAATAATCTGTTTGTTTATAACAGCAACCAAGAAAAGGGCAGAGCAAATAAAGACAGGTGGTGGTCCTGCACCCCTCGTCACACCCCTTTTGTACTGTGACATTTATTGACATTGTGGGTTTTATGTGTGTAGTTTGAATAACACTCCATCACTTTTACCTGTTCCCATGCAAGGGGTGACTGAAGCATGCACAGTAAGTCGGGAGAAGTATATACAGTACAGTAAGTATATATATATATATATATATTTTGGAGGAGAGAGAGAGAGAGAGAGAGAGAGAGAGAGAGAGAGAGAGAGAGTAAATAATAACCTCACGGGAGAATCGATATCTCTCTATGAGCACACCGTCAGCGCGCGAGCTAAAGGATCCCGTCTATCCCGCAATATACGCTAAATTCTGTAAACTCTCCTTATCAATCTTGCACCTTCCTTGCTCGCGTACAAACGGACAGGACATGGCTGCGACAGACTTCCCAAATCCACCTTCGCTTTTTAGCCGTGGTCTCTCATCTTGATTGCACGTAGTAATTTACTATTACTACTCTAAAATATGAATTACATCTGACATGATCTACTACATGTAATAGAATGATTAATAGTACATTTCCTTTTTTTCGGAAATGACCTGTATGTATCTGTATGAAATCAATAAAAGAATCAAATACATTATCTTTAGTTACATTGATAATATTTATTTATGGTAAAACAGTGGCGAAATATCGCTCTTGCTTTCATATAACTGCAGCGGACATACCTGAGAGGCCGCGATCTAATCCTGTTTACATAAAGTAAACCTGCTCCCGAGCAGGTTTACGCTTACGGATCTGTTGCTATGACAGCAAGTCCCAGATGAGCTTCGGAGAACCGAACGATCCAAGATCACGCGAAATCGTCAACATTCAAATCCGGCTAACTTGCTTAGCGAGGTACGAAGAACAGGCCCCTGGACTGGTTGAACTGAGGAACATAAATACACAGGCTGAGTGATGAGAGATTAGAAACTGGTGAGTACACAGCTGAACATAATGAACTAATGATAAACGGGAAGAGGACTGAACATAATGCACATGGACCAAGGCTAACACAATAAAACAGGAAGTGAAACAGACAGAATATAAACAGTGAACATGAACTAAGAATACTGGGTCAACGACCCAGAAACTCTGACAGTGTTTAAGTTCAGTACTCCTCACCTGTGCCTGGACTAGGGTCCACAACACAAACCTCCGCACACGCTGTCTCCGCAGACTGTGACATATCCCTCTTCTTCTCTCTGTGGAGACCAAGAAAAAATTCTTCTCACCAAAGAAAGGCAATAAAATCAGAACCAACCCTTAATGCAGATCGCCCTGTGCATGGAGCTGGACAACGCTAATGGATTAACAAGCTACATCATGCTAACGCATTGACGCTATCCAGCTCCATGCGATCCACGTTAACTCGCTAATGGAGATTTGACTCGCTAATGTGGTTATGGCATTAATGTCATTTTAACGCAACTAACGCTGACAGCACTAGGCACACTGTTTTTTGTTATAATACAGTGTGCAACATTTTAAGTATTTTTTCAAGATTTCTGTGGTCAGGTTTTCATTGTGGTTACCGATCCTTTTGGCTCCTACCTTTCTGAAAGTCTTCGGAAAATACTATTTTGTTTTTGTTACTATTAATAGGGTGAGTAGGGTGAGTGCTTTAAGATTAAGCAGAATCAATTTCATACTTGGTCTCTGAAGGTTCAGGTTCATGATTGAAGACTGGAGGATAATTTCTGGATTTGTCACTGTTCATAGACACAGAGCTTGATCCTGGAAACTCTGCTGTATCCTTATGTTTGGGATGTCTGGAAACAAAAACATAGAAAGAAGCACAGGTTATTCATGTACCTCTGTACTGTCATTGAGCTGCTTCTCTCTTAGCGTCAAATTTATCAGGCTGAATTTCTGAATTTTGTCACAACTGCTGTAGCTTCTGTAGGATTGTCACCAGGGTAATCATTTTACTTTCAGATTTTTAGGTAATAATTTAGTTTGGATTTGCATTTAGGTTTGTCTGTTATAGAACCAGTGAATCTTTCAGTCACCTTTATTGCTTAATTCTACACTGCTAATCATGAGAAGGAGCGACAGGAAGCTGGTTAACCAACTTGCTATGTGTAACCACTATTTATCAGTCGAGCTCTTCACATGAAAGATGTTACACTACAGCAACAAACCAATCAAAATCATGGATAAGTGAACTGACAGGACAGCAATTATTTTACAAAGGAACATAAAACTACAGAACTTTCGTAGTAAACACATCAAGGGGTTAAACACATTATAGAAATTGGAAGCAGCCCAGCTGTTGTGTGAGTGGTTGTTATGAAGAAGTCATTTTAATCAAATCCGTGTCGTTAACAGCCTTGGTCATAAATAATAGAAACCAGATAATATGTTATTAAAGTTTAGCCTATTCTGCCAACACGTTAGGAGGACAGAGGTCACCCGTAGCTGCCACGGTTCTTGGTCATTTTGACCCAGCTTCTTCAGTTTCTTGTATTTTGGTATTTTTATTTATGTTCTGATTTTCTAGTTGTGCTGTTTTGAATATTATTGTCTCATGTTTCAGTTGAATTGTGGTTCAAAGTTTAGTATTTAGATTTTGTTCTTGTGCCCTCGTGTTTTAATGTAGGCTCAGTTCAGTGTTTGTCATGTTCCCTGTTTTACTTTGAAAGGCCATGTCTAATGTCAGCGTGTCTACTTTTGCTTCTGTCTCATTAAGTCTAATAATTACTCCCAGCTGTGTCTCCCTCCTGTCTCCCATAACCTCGTTATCCCTCAGTGTTTTTAAGCACTGTGATTCTCTTTGTCAATGTCATGATCTCCCTCATGCATGTTGGTCTGTTCTTTGAAGCATGTCTGGTTTATTTTAGTTTGAACTTCTGTTAAGTCTCTCCAGGGGTCAATCAATAAAGCTGCCTTGGCATTTTGAGTTTGCATTTGGATCCTTTTCCTGTCTACCTGTACAGAAACCTTGACCTTCCAAGAATTGTTTTAACTTTCCAGAACATTTATTTTTCCAAACACTTTCATTTTATACCCTATTGCTTTTTAATTACAAAAGCTGATGTGGAAGACGTTAAGCACAATTCAATGACTCCACCCCTGCAATCCCTTTTGAAATAAAGGAGAAACCAAAGAAAATCTTCACTCGGTTGAAAGCAGAATCAGTCTCTTACTGTGTGCCTGAAGGTGCAGGTTCATGACTGAAGACTGGAGGATAATCTCTGGATTTGTCACTGTTCATAGACACAGAGCTTGATCCTGGAAACTCTGCTCTGTACTCCCCTAAACGACTCATCTTTAGGCTTCCTGGAAGAGAAACACTGACTGTGAGCACAACTGAAAAAAAAAACCCATCAAAAATATTTTTTATAGGAAATGAAGCACACCAGCGCACACACACTGACTCTTCCAGTCTGGATGGTGTCACACATTCAAGTAACAAAGCTGTTTCCATATTTATTTATTTTTCGACCATGAGAAACATTCCCCTGACTTTTTCCAGTAAAAAACATTCTTTTTTGTTTTTCTGACACCCCATAAATGCTCTGTAATACTCACCGTGTTTTCACTCGTCTGCTTCGTGACTGTACAAACTGAAATTAAAATGCTTTGTTTCCTCCTCACCTCAGCAGAGCAGCTCCTCCCCCTCCACAGGAACTTGTATGACTACATTCCCAGTGTATCAGTAACTGATTAGCAAACAGAAGAAATATATCTTTGTTTTTTTTCTTTACGGATGACAGATACCAGATACATGTTTTGAAATAACAATGAGTAAGCAAGAAAGGCAACTGGCACTTTCAATAAACACGCGAGTCAAACACAGTTAGACAAGAAGAAAACTCAGATACGCTACGTTCACACTTATGGAGGACCACAAGAGCCACGCGCATCGAAATAAAAAATTCTGTGCTTAATTTTAATAAACTGATTTTTAAATTCTTTTCAAGTCTTCATTTCAAAAAACATTTTCGAATTCCACTTTAATAAAAACATTTTCGAATTGCACTTTAATAAACTGCATTTCAAAAAACATTTTCGAATTGCACTTTAATAAACTGCATTTCAAAAAACATTTTCGAATTGCACTTTAATAAACTGCATTTCAAAATCCATTTCCCTTTCCTGTTCGCTCAGGGATTAACATGTGGATTAGCAGTTGGATTAGCAGTTGGATTAACAACTTCATTTTAAAAATCCTGCTGCTATTCAAATTAGCCACACCGTGGGATGTAAGGAGCTCTCTGATTGGTTGGTCAGACACAGGCTGTCTGCCAGCCTGGATTTTTCTAGCTCATAGCTTCGCCCTGCTACGAAGCGTGTGTGTTTGTACAAAGGCCGTTCAGCCTCGGGATTTACACTCGGCTCGACACGGATATGTGAAGAATGAAGGGACCCTGCAGCGAAACGGAGAGCCAACCTCTGACTGAGTGCCCGTTTACTCAGTCTGACCACCTGTTGAAGGTAACGTGCTAACATGGCTAACGCTAGCATCACCGCACGTAGCCCCGTTATTTTAAGGTCATTTTAGCTTATGAAAATTTTACGTCGCAGCTGTACGAGCTAGCTACGTGTTTTGTAAGCTGCTGTGCTCTTCACAAATAAAGCTGGAAGCAGCTCAGACTGTTAGAACCAGCACTGAGGCCTGTTACATTTATACAGTGTTAGAGCAATGGCTGCAACCTACAGCCTTTAAACTAGCGATTAAAATGCTGACAGTAAACTCGTCAGTCCAGATGTTACCACATTACTCTATGGTACTTAGAGTTAAAACAACTGAGACAGGCTGATTAAAATAACAGCTGTCAGTTTTCTCATTCCTTATATCAAGACTGGAGATCACACTACTGATTTCAGTTCATTTAATATGTGAGTGCACAGATTCATTCTCAACTGGACATAAATGATGATCAAAGGTTGTATATATGATGAATTCATCAAATCCCAGCCTCTAACACAGTGCGCTGAATCTTAGCTTTGAATGTCCAGTATATTCTAATCAGTGCAATTTAAGCATTCACTGAACCTATAGTATCTACACCTGTGTGGTAAATGTGTGGTAAAGATACAGATAATGAAGTTTAATTATTAATACAATATACATCATGAAAAACAAAAGCTGAAATTGATTCAGTTTAGTACTTTTCTCTGCATGTTCTGTGATCATAAAGGCCTTAAATTCTGTGATATATATATATATACTGTAAATGATTTTCACAGAGGTCTTAAAGTACTTAAATCACTGCTGATAGTCTGGTTGTTTATATTTTCACGTTTTTGTGTCTGTAGGGCTGTTTGATGACGATTTGGACTCCTCTGGGAGATGAGGACACACCCACATCTGTTCCATACTGCAGCCATGGATGGTGTTACGGCTCTGAGTCAGCTTGGGGCCATCAGATGCACACACTGGAAAACCAGCGCCTGTACTTCATGCAGGAGAGACGGCCTCAGTGATGATGGACTCTGCATCCTCTACTTTACCTCCTAATCTCTTTCTCTTTAACACACAATTAAAATCACTCCAAAAGAGTGTAAACTTACTGAGGAAGTCTCTAACTTGTACACATTTGTACTTTTACTTGTTTTATGAGTTATTTTTAAGAAGAGTAAAGTTATTCACAAAGTTTTTATTGTTCTGTATTTATTCTTTTGTATCATGTACCACAGTCATACTGAACTTTACAGACCTGGTGAATTGGGGGGGGGGGGAGTCATATATATATATACATGAATGAATCATTCAGCAGTATTCATCTTATGAATTCCAGTCTAATGTCAATTCACTGTTTGAGTTCAGTTTTGGTCTTAAACTCCAGAGAATACCACCTAGTTCAACAATCTTTTTATCTGATTATTTGCAAAATGGTTTTCTTCTGAGAGATGCTGCTAGAGCTGAAATTGAGCCCAAAGAAACAACAACAAAGTTTAGTTCCTCTGGATTTTCCATTGAAAATTGTTTTATCACTCACTCAGGTGACTTCTCCAGTGTCACGGATGAGTGATGAATGTATCTCCCACTGGAAACCATTGTGTCCAGTTAAAGTCAATCGACTTTTTTAAGGAGAGTGGTTAGATGCTGTGCTCATGAGGACAATGAGTTTTAACTTGGAGCACAATAAAAGCTGCCATATTGGATCAACGAACAAAACACTTAATTGAGCAGAATTAAGTCAAAATGTAATATCCTCATATAATGACACATCACACATGACCCAGCATTGTTCTAAGAATGCAAACTTTCTTATTGGAAGTTTTCACAGCTGCCAGAAAGGGACAGATTTCTGGCTGGTCTTAATGAGTGGTCGTTGCTCTCTCGTTTTCTCTGGAATTGCGGCACAGAGGATGTAACACCCATGATAAGCGCTGAGGTGTGTGTCCTTGTCAGGAATCAGCCATCCTCAGCTTCCAGGTTAGGAAAAGTGGAACCAGAAGATATTCAAATACATCTCTTCACAGCTGCTGATGAATTCTACAAAAAACAAAGTTTGTTAAAAACATTTGCAGGTGAATCACCACTGATTTATCAGTGACATCCATTTACTCAAAAATTACTGACAAGTGGATAACTAGAATATATAGTTTATACTTTCAACAATCTACTGTACAAAATGGAACTGTATATGACAAATGTGGTGTGGTGCTTGTGGAATTTTTAACAAGGGCCCTACAAAACTTTACAGTACTCATGCTGCCAAACTTCTGATGGCTAGGTGTGCAGTTCCTGCTTTAAATGCATTCACTGTTAAGATTAAGAAATCTAGGTGATAAGAGGCCAGAAATGTTTGAACTCGCTTATGAACCTACATCACTGAGGCCGTCTCTCCTGCATGAAGTACAGGCGCTGGTTTTCCAGTGTGTGCATCTGATGGCCCCAAGCTGACTCAGAGCCGTAACACCATCCATGGCTGCAGTATGGAACAGATGTGGGTGTGTCCTCATCTCCCAGAGGAGTCCAAATCGTCATCAAACAGCCCTACAGACACAAAAACGTGAAAATATAAACAACCAGACTATCAGCAGTGATTTAAGTACTTTAAGACCTCTGTGAAAATCATTTACAGTATGTATGTATATATATATATATATATATATATATATATATATATATATATATATATATATATATATATATCACAGAATTTAAGGCCTTTATGATCACAGAACATGCAGAGAAAAGTACTAAACTGAATCAATTTCAGCTTTTGTTTTCATGATGTATATTGTATTAATAATTAAACTTCATTATCTGTATCTTTACCACACATTTACCACACAGGTGTAGATACTATAGGTTCAGTGAATGCTTAAATTGCACTGATTAGAATATACTGGACATTCAAAGCTAAGATTCAGCGCACTGTGTTAGAGGCTGGGATTTGATGAATTCATCATATATACAACCTTTGATCATCATTTATGTCCAGTTGAGAATGAATCTGTGCACTCACATATTAAATGAACTGAAATCAGTAGTGTGATCTCCAGTCTTGATATAAGGAATGAGAGAACTGACAGCTGTTATTTTAATCAGCCTGTCTCAGTTGTTTTAACTCTAAGTACCATAGAGTAATGTGGTAACATCTGGACTGACGAGTTTACTGTCAGCATTTTAATCGCTAGTTTAAAGGCTGTAGGTTGCAGCCATTGCTCTAACACTGTATAAATGTAACAGGCCTCAGTGCTGGTTCTAACAGTCTGAGCTGCTTCCAGCTTTATTTGTGAAGAGCACAGCAGCTTACAAAACACGTAGCTAGCTCGTACAGCTGCGACGTAAAATTTTCATAAGCTAAAATGACCTTAAAATAACGGGCTACGTGCGGTGATGCTAGCGTTAGCCATGTTAGCACGTTACCTTCAACAGGTGGTCAGACTGAGTAAACGGGCACTCAGTCAGAGGTTGGCTCTCCGTTTCGCTGCAGGGTCCCTTCATTCTTCACATATCCGTGTCGAGCCGAGTGTAAATCCCGAGGCTGAACGGCCTTTGCATATACACACACGCCGCCGTAGCAGGGCGGCTATGAGCTAGAAAAATCCAGGCTGGCAGACAGCCTGTGTCTGACCAACCAATCAGAGAGCTCCTTACATCCCACGGTGTGGCTAATTTGAATAGCAGCAGGATTTTTAAAATGAAGTTGTTAATCCAACTGCTAATCCAACTGCTAATCCACATGTTAATCCCTGAGCGAACAGGAAAGGGAAATGGATTTTGAAATGCAGTTTATTAAAGTGCAATTCGAAAATGTTTTTTGAAATGCAGTTTATTAAAGTGGAATTCGAAAATGTTTTTTGAAATGCAGTTTATTAAAGTGCAATTTGAAAATGTTTTTATTCAAGTGGAATTCGAAAATGTTTTTTGAAATGCAGTTTATTAAAGTGCAATTCGAAAATGTTTTTTGAAATGAAGACTTGAAAAGAATTTAAAAATCAGTTTATTAAAATTAAGCACAGAATTTTTTATTTCGATGCGCGTGGCTCTTGTGGTCCTCCATACACACTGTCCTCAAGCACCCTTGGGGCCAAAAAATCGGATTTGATGCGCTTTCTGCAGGCGAAAGCGCATCAAATCCGATTTTTTTGACCCTATGCGACCCGTATCCGATCTTGGTATCTGTGGCGTGTCCAGCGGGGTGGCCTGGGGGGGCACAGGCCACCCCCCCAACCAGACTTGCCACCCCAGGTGCCACCCCGAAGCCAAAACAATAAAATCCAATGAAATATCAAATGTACGATTATGTTTTCACAGTGAAGCTCAGATATCCGAGTGTAGGTGAATGCAGCATCGGCTTCTGCGCTATGAGCATCATGTTAGCAAAGGTAGGAGAGCCAAGCAAGAAAGAGGCACCGCAGAAAACAGTTTTTCGGCGAAAGATTAACAGTTTAACATAGCTGGATTGGCCATCGAGGCGGAGCTTCCACAGCGGCTAGCAGGTGGATGAGAGAAGGGGAGGCAGGGCCGCCAGTCCGAGTGTCAGGTGAACTGAACTTCAGGTAAGAAGTTATGACCTGCAGTCTATCTGGGTCAGATATAAACTAAGTTTAGGTGGAGTTTATTTTCGTTGTGCTGACTTTTTACAGTCAGTTACAATAACTCTTACTGCGTACTAGCTAGCATGATGGAGTTTCTATACAGCTGGGTGGGTGCTTTGATGTTACTGATAGTGAACTTTATTTTATTCATAAGGTTAGTTAGTAGAGTTGCCAACGGCTCCTTAAAAAACGGAATGGTCCCTCATTCAGAGAAAATATTACAGGTTTTGTATTGAGCTGAGAAGAGACGCAGTTTGTCCCGTACTTTAGCTATAATAAAAAAAAGACACAAAGCTGGAGTTATTCTGTGTCTTTGCTGCACAGCTGCCTCTTCTTCTCTCATTGTCTCCCCTCCCTCTCCCGTTGCTACTTCAATCATGAAACTGATCAATGATCAGCTGATCGGCTTTTCTCTCTTGGTTGTTGATCTCCCACTTTGCGCCAGAAAGAGGAAACCAGCAGATGTCGCGCTAAACAACAGCAGCACGTTTAAGCGTGATCAGCTGTTGTTAGAATTTATTTAATATTCATTTCTAGTATCAGCTGATTTTTGCTGGAGCCACAGCTGTAAAAGCTGCTGGTCATGATATCGATTTGGTTATCTGGTGAGAGGGAAACATGAAGATGAAACCAGGAGATGTCCTTACTGAATCATCAGAGCTGAACAGGTGATGGAGAAACAGGTTTACCTTTTAGGTGACATGAATGAGTTGAAGTTATGAACTGTTTCTGAGAGACAAATAACACCAGGATTCTTTTCTATGTAGCTGACAGCCAGTAACTGTGCAGGGGCGGATCTAGCAAAGTTATGCCAGGGGGCCAGGTAGAGCATTAACAGGGAAAGGGGGGGGGACAAAGAAATGCTTTTCTTTCTTATTCTCATTTAAAATATCTAGCTTTTATTAAATAATTATCTGAATCTTGTGAACAAAGTTTTTATCTGGTGTAAAATTGATAGAAATCATACATATACCAAGAAGACAGTGTACATCACTGTCACAACAGCGTTTGTTTTCATTCAAAGGCTTTATGGCTTTAATACCTGGTGGGCCGGTCTCTGGTCAAAATGCCCAATTTTTTGTCCCAGTCCAGCCCTGCATGTTAATACTGGCAGTGTTACCATGCCAGCTGACTGTATTTCATCATCAGCCAGTGTTGTTCTTTATACATCAATATTACCAAAATTTATCATAAGGCAGCATAGAAAGTATTTACTTGCTTTCAGGTTTCATTCAAATGTTAGTCTTTTCATTTGTTTCTCCACTTTTTTCCTGTTTCAAAATCCAACACCAGTTTGTGAGAAGATTATCTTCTTTTTTTAATAGGCAGATAAAGTTATGCATTGGCTAATTTGCCAATTGTATGTTAAAAATGTTCGTATTTTAATATTTAAAAATGTTTTTGCCCAAAACATATGTGCACTATATGTCAGTAAAAATACTATGCAAATATTGCTGCACCGTAGTGGTTAAAACCTCATTCTAATAAGAGTCAAAAGCAAATTCAGTAATTAGGTTTACAGGGTTATTGAATGATGGTTAACTGTTGGTAGATTTTTTTTTTTAACATTATCTGCCAATTACATCTGCCACCCTTCTCCAAATCTGTGCCCCTACCTGGCCCCCCCAACAAAAATTTTCTAGACACGCCACTGTTTATACGTTCTGGAACAGATTCAGGAAGTCTAAGTAGAGCCACGCTTTGACCAGTGTTTCCTTTCAGGATTAGTTTGTAGGCATCACTGCATGTCTTGATCTGTTTAGAACTGAAAAAGATTGTTGCATATGTGGCACCCCTGTGAGAGAATGGCCACATTAATATTATTTCGTGTAAAACATTTGTGTTATGGGACAATTTTTTAATTACTATATGTATTTATTTTCAGTTCTTTAAAATAATCGAAATCCATGTAAAAGGGAGTCGTTTTATGTTAGAAAGCAGTGAGGGGGGAACTTTGGTGGTTGCTCCGGGGTTTCAGAGTGCAGTAAGTGGAGCCCACCTTCCGCTGCTTCCTCAGACACGTTCTGGAGGAAAGCAGAGACGTATCGTGTCTTCCTTATGCCTTACTCCGCTCTTCACCTGCTTTTACAGGTCGGTAAATGGTGCTCCTACCGAAAATGTTGTTCATTGTTACCATGGTTACCCACGTTAAGTTTCAAAATAGAACAAACAAAACAGACTACTAAATTGTCAGTTCCACTTAGAAACAAAATATTAATTCTAAAAATAAATCTTAGTTTATTTTACAGAAAAAGAGACAAAATTGACCAACTTACATAATATTGCTTTGGAAGCGCTGTCTGAGAGAAATGTTTATGTCCAGGGAGTTGGTAACGAGGATCCATTACCTTAATTAGCTGCTTGAATCCTTCATTTTCGACCATGTTTGTTGGTAGCATGTCTTTAGCAAGACAGTAGGCTATGGCATTCGTTATGTTGCTATGGCTCTTACCTTTTTTGTCATATGGTAAGACGCTGGCGAAAGCCGACTCAATTGACTGTTGCTGCTTCACAGGAATTCCCCTGGTTGTTTTCGATGACGAATTAGCGCTTTCAGTCAGAGATTGAGCGTGCTCCAGTGGGTGGCACTGCTTCAGGTGATAAAAAAGGTTTGTTGTATTTCCAGACTTTATGGGAACATGCTTTCAGCACAATTTACAGTTACGCTGTTTTTTGTCAGACTTCAAATAGCCGAAATACCTCCACACTACGGAACTTCTCTGGCCTTTCCTTTCGACAATCTCTCCGACATTGGAACCGTCATCTATGTTCCCTTCGGTATTCTGGTCACCAAAAACCCGGCACGGCGGCTGGCTGCTTCTCAAACAAATACACACGTGCGCCTTGGCACTTGAGCTGTACGTAACAAGTTACGTGACGTGATGCTGCGGCTGTGATTGGTTCAGCTCTGCGTTACTTAATTTTTATTGGCTATTGGGTTTTTTTTATAAGACAGGAAGAGAGAGATGAGGTCTATCGCAATAGTTTCATTTTTCTATCGAGAAAAAGTTATTTCGCAATACATATCGTTATCGTTTTATCCCCCAGCTCTAAATTAACACTAACATTTGTTTCTGTGCAAGGTTTATGGTAGTGGGCCATCAGTTACTGGCTTTTTCCCTTCAGTATATTTTGCTTATTGTGTTTTGGGTTTTTTTTTAATCGCTTTTTACTTTCTGCAAATCACTTTTGTACCAAAGATAGAAGTCAATGAATCTGAGAATCAAATTAGACAACTTTTGGTAAAATAGATACAGTACTACTCATGTCAAAAACTGTGCATTAATTTTTAATTGAAACAAAACCGATTTTATGTGGGTGGCTGTTTGGTCTACACTGAAACAAGGAGACTGGACATCTCTTGGATTTATGTAAGTGTTGTGGGTCTATTTAACACAATAGCCTCATGTTTTAAAGTTAAATGTTAATTTAACTCAGTTGTTTAAGTTTCTGCCAAAATTGTTGCAAAACATCTGTGTGGATTGTCCACTATTGAATTAAGTAAATCCAATGTTCTTTGATTCAGTGTAGTAGTTTAATAAAGTGACGCTTATACTTCCACTTTTCTTAGAAGATGGGGTTTAGCCTATAGTTTCTAATAATGTTGTCTTTACTTTTCTGAGACCTGGTTATTCCAAAAGCTGTACTTTGTGGCTGACTATCTAAGCTCATAACTAAACACTCTAGGACAGTCTCTGTAAAACCTGCAGCCTCTCATCCACCATCACATACCTGCGCCTCAGCCTTCAGCTTCACCTTCTCAGCTCTCTATTTCAGCTCTGAAAGCTGGTTACCTGCTGTGCTCAGGATTTCCCTCACAATTTGTTAAGATTAATTCTCCACTTTCTGGAGTCTTTTGAGTTCAGCTATGGAACTGCTCCCTCCTGGTTTTCCACGTGTTTGGTCACACACTCCAAAGTCTGCTCCGGTTTTGCTTCCTCTTCTTAAACAGTACATAATTTTGTCACTTCAACAAAGAAAACAACTATAAGGCTTCAACAGAAAAAGACAGCAACGCTGCTATTAACAATAACCAGGCAGGCCAAACAAAGTAATGGAGGCCACCGTCACCTAAGCAAAACCACTACTCGGTTAAGAGCTACTCACAACAAGCCACGCACAGTGGGGCTGGTCACACACACAGCAGGCCTTTTCCACACCTAGGCTGGAAACACACACTGACCAGCACTAGTGATGGCCCGCGTGAAGCTGACGCTCCGGAGCGTGTGTCGAAAAAAACAACACACTGGTTCAGAAGCACTGTGTTGAAGCTTGCTTCGTTTGGCAAAAGTCACGTGACCAGTGACGTCCGAAGCTTCATTACGCACGTAACTGCTTCGGTACCTGATTCAAATGGATATAAGGAAGTGAATCACTCACGGGATTTTGAGTTGATTTTGCTCAATTTATTTTATCTGCAGAAGTGAAAAACTTGAAATGTCCAAAATCATCTTTTCATAATGTAAATATCATTACAGCATATGACTTTAGAAATACTTCCATGTGAATTAAAGCTAATAAAGACTAAAAAAATTTATTTGACACTATACGTAAATTACATTGCTACACATTTTAGAAAATCGTTTTGTTTATTGTTTTTAGGTGATAGTCTGCAGGACCCATAAGTTGGCATATCTACTAACTTGCAGTGTAGTTCCTGCACTCCACAGCCGCTTCTGTTCCATGCGAGAGGATTTTCTCTTGGGCAGGAGAAATTATTTCTAAGAAAAGAAACAGACTCGGCCAGCGCACAGTAAAACTAATCCTCTTTTAAATGAAAATAACAAAAGGCTACCTTACATAGATCATGTTTTTACTTTGCAAGTTCATGGTTAGGGGTGGGTTTTGATCATCGCTTTTCTGATTACAATCCATTCTAAATGGAATAAAGTGATATTGATTCATTAAAATCCTGTGGCGATTTGTAAATTAAATGTTATTTTGCGTAAAATGCCAGCATCTCAGGTTAAACCTCACAAAATTTCGTCAAACACCAAACAGCTAAAACATACAAACGTAAACACAGAGCGCGGACCCGACGCATCAGAATCAAATTTTGATGTGTCGGCGGGTTCGCGCTTCTGAAGCTGCAGGTTTCATAACTCTCTGTTTACATCTCTAATTAAGACTCACTAGTGTCAGCTTTCTTTTAATAGATACAAAAATATGGATATATATACTGATAAATGATCAGAATTGTAATATGTCTGAGGCAAAACCTTCCAGATTCCAATCAAATTGAATCGGATCCTGTATCGAATCAAAATGATTCTACAAATCAGTGACGATATCCAGCCGTACTCAGCCCCCTAAGCATTTTCCCTTTCCAGTTCACAATCAATCCTACCCCTAGGTCAAAAATATGGATAGGACAATTGGCATAATCTAACAGTTTGTATGAACATACCTGTCCAGCTGTCCAGTGATTAAATGCACAAGCAGATGGAGGCAGGACTTCACAGCAGGGGCATACTCCATAGTGTGCTGTACATTATCATATGTATATTATATATATTGCTCACTTATTGTATTTACCAACATCAAGGAGTCATAAGCAAAGAAAGGCCACACCATGGTGCATGTTTCATAAGGAAAGTTTATTGATCAAAATGTATTAAGCAAATAAGCATTACAAATTTTTCAGCCCCCCAATCGAGGAAAAAAATAACAATTACATCTTCAAAGCAACGCAACGGTGGCGCAATATCAGAGAGAACTCCACTCTGTGGAGTGAGCAGTGATAATTAAGCAGTCCGTTTAATTTTGCAGATTCAAGCTGCTCTTCATAATTTTCGCCACCAGATGTCACCAGAGAGGACTGTGTTGAAAAGCTTCGAGTAATGAACCGTTTTTCAATACAAGCTTCAGTGCTTCAGAAAGCTTCATTTGGCCATCACTAACCAGCACAGAGGAAAACGACCAGAAACCTCTTCCACTGCTCCTACCACTCCACACCGTAGACAGGACAATCACACACACAACACAGAGACACCAGAGAAAGCCACCCTCCCACATTCAGTCCATCCCCAGCTTATATAACCTCAGAGAGGGGCTTGCTGACTGGGCCCAGGTGGTAAATGAGGCCAACGAGCAGCAGCTGTGTCCTGGGGAGAGAGAAGAAGCGAGAGAGAGACAGAGGGGTGGAGCAAGAGAGGAGGAGGCGGAGAAAAACACCACGCCCACACAAGGGCAGTATCAGGAGGCCCAGCTAGGGCCGTTACGATATATTAGCCAACTATATTAGTAGGGTCCTTACTGTAGAAGTGGCTTTTACCGTTTTGAAGGGGTACTGAAGGTGTCACAATTTTGGGGCATTGGACCCAGCATCTTGAGTTTCTTGTGTTTTTTGGTGTCTATTACATACTGTATTATGTTATGGTTTAGGTTCATTTTGTAGTCTGTTTTTAATTTTTTGTCCTTTAGGTTTCCTGTGTGTCTCTGTGCTCTGTGTCCCTCTCTGTGTGTCTGTGTTTGTGTCCTTGTGTTTTATTTCCCTGTTCTCTTCCCATGTTCCCCTCTTTGTGTTTCAGTCCTTGTCTTCCCTGTCTGTCATGTGTATCAGTGTATGTTTCACCAGTCCTGTCATGTCTCTCTCTCCCTCGTGCTCACTCATGTTTTCTCGCCCTCTCTAGTCCTCTCTCGCTCTCCTGTGTTTTCATTGGCTGTGTCTTTTTCCACGTGTTTAGTTCTAGGTTTTCTCCTGGTTTAGCTTGGTCGTGTGTTCCATCCAGTCATGCTAGACCTCAGTGCAGCATTCGTTACTGTGGACCATAATATTCTATTGGAGTGATTAGAGCATGCTACTCAGCAGATTTATAGGAAGCTAATGCTGGTGAAAGCATGATGTGTGTATAGTTAACCTGTTAGATCTGGAGAACTGAAACTGTTTCTTTGTGAACCATAAACCAATATTTACCTTTGCTAATAACGCTCCACTAGTACCTGCTCAGGTCAGCTCAGTATACCTTGGCGCCGTTTATCATTATTATTATGTATTATTTATCATTTTTATTATTATTAATGTTTTCCATTAGGTGGTAGCACCCATTACCAGCTAAAGTTTACTTCACCAAGTTTCCAAATGATTTGAAGCTGCACAAAAATGTGATGTCAGCAAACTGGATGTCACTGTTTGGCTAGACAGTGACATCACTCAATGAATGATGAGAGCATCTCCTTCACTAAAATCAAAACTGCCATTTTTGAAACAACAACGAGGGAAACTGCTACATAAAAAGCAACATTGTGGTCCCCAAGGCTGGCAAAAATCCATACACTGGAGATTTAAATCACCTAGACATCCTGCTGTTGTCACATACAAATGAAGTCAAGGGAATTTCATACCTTCTGATCTCTAATCTGCTCCACAGGGGCTCAGGTTAATTCAGTGACTCCACTACTACAGACCCCTTTGAAATAATTTGAAAGTCTCGAAAAACCAAAATCATCTTCACTCAGTTGGTAGCAGAATCAGTCTCTTACTGTGTGACTGAGGGTCCAGTTTCATGACTGAAATGTGGAAGAATATCTCTGGACATGTCACTGTTGATGGACACAGAGCTGGATCCTGGAAACTCTGCTCTGTGTTTGTGTTGCTGACAGATTGTTCTGTGCTTGAATCTGTGTTGGTGGTCCAGGTTTTGATTTTTGAAACTTGGCAACGAGAGAAATGGGGGAAAAAAACAACGCTGTGCTCCATGAGTCTGTCGGAAAACCACAACAAAACGTTGCGGGACACTCAGACGAGTTGCTATGACAACAACCATACACATCAGGTACTACTAAATTGTAATAGAAAAACCAGTCGATCCGACCCAAGTAGGTACTAATGAAGAAAGGATTTTAAAAATGACCGTGCATGTGCTGAATAGAACATATTCATGTATCCAAATTGTAGCATTTTACAGGATTCACAAAACTCTAAACATGGCTTGGCATACCCGATGCCCTGTGAGTCTGTGCAATAAATGAGAGCATACAAGAAAACCTTAATGTAAGGTTTTCCAGTTTGCTTCTTGTCCAGGTGTATAGATTGACTTGATGATTTTGTGGACTGCCTTTGTGTGGTTAAGGTTGGATTCATTTGCAAACAATATATTCAATTACCTAAAATCTCTATATAAGCTTATTTTGTAATTTTTTAGTAGAACACTATGCACCTTTGATAAGATTATTATGTGGGATATGTGAAATGAGTCATTCAACATGGACAGTGAAGGAGACAGTTGGGAGCCTCGTATCGTTCTTTTGTGACAGACATTTGAAAATGGTGATTGATAACTATGGCCTGTGGTGAGTTATGTTTTTGATGTATTTTGATCCACTTAATTAAAGTCTTTATAAATATAAATAAAGTGTGTATTTTTATGTGTGCTTTGCTGTTTTATTTTATGGGACAAACACACATGATGGTGCTTGTATCGACGTTTGATCTGCTTCACTGTGAGGAGCTGATGGTGGCAGTTTAAAAAAACAAAAAAACCTTTGAGTCAAATATGATTAAACAATAGGAAAACTGAGTTTAAACACATGAACATATATTTTTTTATATATATTTAAGTGCCTGTTGCAGTCCAACATCAACCAATCATGACAATGAATTTTAATCTATCTTGGAATAAAACTGTAACATGAAAAAATGTTAGTTTTCTGAACACTTTTCAGATGGACTATACATCTTTAACCAAGTATCTGTATTTTCCAAATATTGCAAAATTACAAAACTGGATTCACATTTACCACTGTACATGTGACACACCCTTCTCTGAGCTGTAATATGACACAGCACTGAAAAACACACTGCTGGATCGCTAATGCAACACCACAATCAAGACAATGTTCAACAGTAAAATTACAGTAGTGAAATTATTAAAACATCTCACAGTAAAATAATAAACAAGGACCTGCACAAGCAAAGTCTGTTTTTAGTTCCAGGACCATCTAGATGGCAGCTATTGTACCTCAAAAGTATTCTTTAACTTAGGAGAGTATCTGTAGGTATAAAATAAGAGCTCATTAGTCCAAATAAAGTAGCAGAACTTATTCCAAAGTTTACTAACTCTCGTAAGACAAATGACAACATCTCTTTGTTTTCAATGTACATTCTAACTGTGGTCTCCTCAGTGGGTCCTTGGGTGTGAAATCAGTGCAATGAAACCTGTTTCACAAGATTCTGCTCTGTAACAAATCAAAACTGAATACAAAGTGTCCTTTAGCTGGGTGAGCTGAATGTTTCACACTGTAGAAAAGTCAACATTCCCATACTGACACACTGACTGGTTCATAGGAGTGATCCAGGAAGTAAAGGTGTATAGGAGTGTCTGAAGCGGAAATGACCTCAGCACACTCTGAGGTCGAGGTGTTTTACCTCAGTCCTGTACTCCATCCACTGAAGAGAAGTTCATTAGTTTCGAAAGACCTTATCTATAAACCAAAGCTTGACATTGGAGTTAAGGCCACACTGTATTTGTGTCTTCATACGTTCTGGAACAGATTCAGGAAGTCTGAGTAGAGCCACGCTTTGACCACTGTTTCCTTTCAGGATTAGTTTGTAGGCATCACTGCATGTCTTGATCTGTTTAGAACTGAAAAAGATTGTTGCATATGCTTCAAATCATTTTTAGGAAACCAATCATTTCATTTTTTTACAACAGAGAGGAACAGCACATTTCCATTTTAACTTTGAAAATGACCTTGAAAAAAAAAACATTGTACATTTTGCTGAATCATTAAAAACATAAAGTGATTCTATGTTTGTGTGAAACAGCTAGTACACATTTAAAAACATCAAACATGAGAAACATGGGTAAATATGAATTTAAATATGAAATTTTTACATATAATTCTTTTTTTTTCTTTTTGGTTTTTGTGAACAGGAGTAATTTTAATTAGTAACAGCATTTTATCAAAAGGTCAACATTTAAATTAAAATGAATTTAATGAAAAGGATGAAACCTTTTGAGGTAAATCCATCAAACACTGAGATTCTGCATAGATCATTCAAAGCAAGCAGGTCTTCAAAACGTTTGAGTAGAAAAACATCCACAGACATGTACATCAATGGAAGGTTTTAATTATATATTAGATCTCGGGATACTATTTATAATGACAATGATTTAACTGTCATGGTCCTGGGTCCTTTGACCTTTGTGTTTTGGATTTTCGCGGATTTTTTGTCATTCTGTATTATGTTTAAGTCCACTTGTTACTGTTATTCTATGGTTCCTAGGTTATTCTGTTTGGTATTGTTTATTAGATTTCCCTTTGTGTCTTGCCCTCTGTGTGTCTGGGTTTGTATAGCTGTGTGTTCTTGTGCCTTGTTTTATTCCGTCATGTTTATCTATGTTCCTCAGCTCGTCATGTTCTCTCTCTCCCCCTCCAATCCACGTCTCTGTGTACTTCCTGTTTTACTTTGATAGTCTCCCGTTAGTGTGCGTCATGTCGTGTTTGCTCTTCCCCTGTCTCGTTATGGTTATTCGTGTCAGCTGTGATCTCCGTGTGTTCTCACTTTTCTTATTTGTAGCTGTGTCGTAATTCAGGGGAAAGATGCTCCGATCCTCCGTATTTGGACAACACGTTCTCACTCCCAAAGGGTAACATTTTACGCTAGGTGACAAATCGTCAACATATTACGTTTTCGGGCACCCAACGTGTTCCTACGTGATGACATCGGAAAACTGCGGACACATGAGAATCGTTTGGACTCAATCTACACATCTTCGCTTTTTCCCTTAAAATCGCTTGGGAAAACACTATTGCATGTCATTAAAGTGCTGGTTATGGTTAGGCATAAGGTTATGGTTAACGTTACAAATAAGGTTAGGCTTAGGGATAAGGTTAGGTTTAGGGCTGCAATACAGGGCTGGAACCCGCCGTGTACCATAACAACGTGGAAGGTCACCTTTGGCGTTCCTCAGGAACGCCGCGGGACGTGACAAAACGTCGTGATGTTACGCCTCAGGAGTGAGAACGGGTTCATTTGGAGACAATAAAGTCACAGCGTCGTGACGAAGGCTGTTCGAATTCAAAGAGTTCTTCAAATGTGTCGACAAATCCATCCTACTTCTCCCCAAATTTTAAGGATGGGTCCGATGTATCCTTTATGTCCTACCATATCCCAGGATTCATTGCGGGTCATACAGGAGTTTTTTTTTTTTTTTGAAAATGATGGAGGTTAAGCGGGAGAGGAAAACACTTCCAAATGTAAGTATATAAAAATTTGGTGGTACAAAAGTTAAATTGTCACAGCGGTTGTGTTGTTAAGCTACAGTGGCTTGCAAAAGTATTCGGCCCCCTTGAACTTTCCCACGTTTTGTCACATTACAGACACAAACATGAATCAATTTTATTGGAATTCCACGTGAAAGACCAATACAAAGCGGTGTACACGTGAGAAGTGGAAGGAAAATCATACATGATTCCAAACATTGTTTTACAAATAAATAACTGCAAAGTGGGGTGTGTGTAATAATTCAGCCCCCTTTGGTCTGAGTGCAGTCAGTTGCCCATAGACATTGCCTGATGAGTGCTAATGACTAAATAGAGTGCACCTGTGAGTAATCTAATGTCAGTACAAATACAGCTGCTCTGTGACGGCCTCAGAGGTTGTCTAAGAGAATATTGGGAGCAATGTTATTGGGAACAAGTGTTAGAATGGCCCAGTCACTACCTACGTGACGTAGGTAGGTAGTGTCCTTCGGAATATCCTTCCCCTGAATTCGGACACAGCATGTGTCCGCATCTTCCTCTCTTCTGTGTCGTGTCCTCCCTCATGGCTGTGAGTCTCTCCCTGTGTTTGCCCAAGTTACAGAATCCCAGTTTAATTCAGTTCTTTGTATCACCTCCTCACCAGAAATAACGCTGTGTTCTTTAGAGTTTACTTTTTTGTTCTCTGCGATTTTGGATTTGGGTCCTCTCTTGCAGGGGCGATTTTAGCCCCTTTTTTGGGTTGCTTCAGCCCCCCCAAAATGAATCAAAGCACCCCCAAAGATTTCTTACTTTTTTTGACAATATTTGCTGTTTGTGTGACACACTACTAAAAATATAAAAAGCATTCAGGACTTGGTTGAGACGTAACATTTTAACAACAAAAGTATAGATACACCCCCCCCCCTCCCAAAATGGTTTGTTCCAGCTCGCCTCTCCAATACTCTGGCTCTAGCGCCCTTTCTGCCAGAGCGATGGTGGCGGAGACGCAGAGGTGTAAGTGCCTGGCATAAAACAGGACATATTAGCTGCATTTAACCTTCAGTTACTGTTTATATAGTTAGGTAGGAGTCAGGTTATTTGCCTTTTGGTTGAAAGTACACTGAGAGAGGACTTTTTTTATTAGTGATCTTAATAATATATATTTTTTTCATATTAATGTAATTTTTTCATCTAATTGAATACAATCCATTTGTGTATGATTGTCAGTCCAAAGAGGGAGAGAGGAAAGAGGAATGTGAGCAGAAAGTACAAGGTCAGGAAGAACCAGGTAAGGAAACAGACAGGGAACAGTGACAGGCACAACAGAAACTGATTTGCCAACTTCAAGTTGAGGCAACATAGGTTAAAATAAAAGAAATAAATCTGCAGAGCCATAGTAGTAGTATCTGCAGTAAAGATCTTTTCATACATTAATACATTAATCAATTTTCTTTATCAATATTTTGTACATTTCAAGGACTCTTCTATTTTTGGAGTGAATTTTTATATATCTGTATTATATTATATATACACATTAAAAGTGAATCTGTCCAAAACATGCACTCAGTTTACTTCTTACTCACTATGATCATCATTCATTTTTCCCCAGTAATTAAGGTTAGGATATGTATTATTTTTATTGCAACCCATTCTTCATTTGCAGCATTTAAATAACCTTCATCAGATTTGATGGTTTTGTTGCAGACTTTAAAAAAGTGTTTTGCTTTTCTTTCACAAATTAAATAGTGTTAAAATGTATAGAACAGTGATGTCATGTTTTGTGACGAGGACCCAGGCACACAGAGACTTGATAACTTTAAGAATCTTGTGACTTAATAAAGAAATTTACAGACTTGCTCAGAGGTGGTAAAATTATGATGACTGATAATGGAGATGAAGACAACAGACGATGAGGACAGGGAGGAACAGGGGTTTAAATGCACCAAGGAGACAGTCAGAGGGAACTCGGGACAACAGGAGACATTTAAGGATGCAGGGACTGAGAGAGACAGGGAAGAAGTCTCATCGTGACGAGTAAAGTTTATCTTGCCTGGCTGGGCAGCTCTCTGATCAAAGCTCTGATCCTAGAATCACCCCTGCTCTCTTCCCTGCTCACAGTCAATTACATGACATTATCTTAAAATTGACAGTAAAATATATAAATTAATTACACTAAGAGATCTGAATAATACTCACCACAGTGCAGCATCTAAACCAAAGTCACTCTGCAGGAACATGATGAGACAGGACCAAAAACAGGTAGCAAACAAAATGAATTGTTACATCTTTTTGTTAACAAAGTGAGAAAAGACAAAGGAAAAGTCACACTGAACAAACTACATAAAAACTGAATATAAGTGCATCCAGGGTTTGTATTTCTAATAGATTCATTTTTGTGTTAAAGTACTTTTACTGATCAGTGTCTCCTTTTGTAACCTGTGGAAGATGGAGGTCCAGGAAGAAGTGAGGAGCTTACTATTGTGAATGTGAGAGAAATAACATTTCCTGCCATATTTCACCTTGGTACAGATAAAGTCACGGCTCGTGTATTTTCAAGAATGATTTTTTTGTTTCTGAGAACATAATGGCTATAAAATATTGATTTACATGTGGTGCATTTGCAGTTAGAAGTCATGCAGTGTCAAATTCAGTTCTCTATTGAAAAGCTATACACTGTACAGAAAGAGCTGCTCTGCTCCTAGTGACTGTTTTCCACAGAAAGAGGTGGATGTAGTGCTTACTCCAGTTTTACTTGAATCCGCAGATACTGAAAGGAGTTTCTAACTAGAGGTATGCAGACATGGTTACAAAAAAAAAAAAAAAAAAGAAAGATCTGTGTTTTAAACAGAAGCCCGAAACGTAAATACTGGGGACATGTGAAACTAAGAATTTATAAAGTATAAGAACACAAGACCTTTAAATATGCACTTCAGTGTTACCATATGAACTGCATATTTAAAGCTTTTTCTCTAAAATAAGGAGTAACTTTGTACTTTTGTTACTGTGGATCATCACATAGTCAGCCTTCTAAACACATCCTTATTCTCTTTGTATGTGTGATTGTTTGTTCTGCAGACACACTGATCAACAGAAACCAAAGAAATATTTTTCCTTTTGAATCTAAGTCAAGTGAACTGACCTGTTAAACTTCAGTTTACAGTGTGGACTCTCCAGGTAATCATACAGCTGTTTCATTCCTGAACCCTCCAGGGTGCATCTTATTAGATCCAGATGTTTCAGATAGGGGGGGTTGGACTTCAGAGCACTGAGCAGAGCAGCACAGTTGTTCTCTGACAAAGTGCTGTTCTCAAATCTGTAATTCACATAATTGTTATTCAGAGTGTTTTTTTTTTTTTTTTTTTAAATTACATCACCTTTTTCCTATAAGAAACCAAGTGAATGTCTAATGGAGCTACACACTATTGCAAACTCTAAAGATTATTTTCAAGTGCAAACATGCAGAAAACACACACACACACGGCAACAGAACACTTCTCTGATTAAAAATAACCAAACTCCAGTTTGCTAGAGATTTGCTAGTGATTGTGTTTTGTTCATGCAATAATTAAAAAAAAAAAAAAAAAAAATCTTAAATTGTCTACATGTACTTGCACCATTTTTGATGATGGTGCAAGTACAGTCAAGTGGAGCGTGCGTCTGTCCTCTCAGTAAATGAGTGAGACAGTAGACAGCAGTGAGGAGGGCTGTGCGAGTGCACCGCAAAAACACATAAATATGCCTGACACCTATAAACGAAGAAGCATCTGGCTGCAGTTTAAAGACTTTTTTTGTCTCGGTCTCGTCTTGGTATTGTCTTGGTCTTGGTTTAGGCAGTCTTGACTACAAGTCTAGCTTTTAGTATCTGTTTAGTCCAAATTTTTATTCTTTGTGTGAAAACTCATCCTAAAAATGTCAGCATCTAAAAACCTGCAGGTTATTATTCAGCTGCTCTAACCTCTGGTCACTGTCTCATCCACATTGTCCCCCTAATGTTTCCAGATGTCCAATGTAAGATAGCAGGCCACATCGGACTCTGGTTACTTTGTTGTGCAATGTCGGGGTGAAGATTACTACAATCCTGTAATTGGATGCAGGATTTTCCAAAACTGTAAGTTGTGGATTTGTGGGAATCAATGAAATTATGCTAAAATGCAAGTCCTCATTGCCTTGCGCTAAGGCAATGAGGAAAAAAATGGATTGGTCCATCCCAGTCCTCCATCTCACAGTACTGGAGTTGGGCTATAGGGGGATAAATTCATAGTTCAATACAGGGAGTGCAGAATTATTAGGCAAGTTGTATTTTTGAGGAATAATTTTATTATTGAACAATAACCATGTTCTCAATGAACCCAAAAAACTCATTAATATCAAAGCTGAATGTTTTTGGAAGTAGTTTTTAGTTTTAGCTATTTTAGGGGGATATCTGTGTGTGCAGGTGACTATTACTGTGCATAATTATTAGGCAACTTAACAAAAAACAAATATATACCCATTTCAATTATTTATTTTTACCAGTGAAATATAACATCTCCACATTCACAAATATACATTTCTGACATTCAAAACAAAACAAAAACAAATCAGCGACCAATATAGCCACCTTTCTTTGCAAGGACACTCAAAAGCCTGCCATCCATGGATTCTGTCAGTGTTTTGATCTGTTCACCATCAACATTGCGTGCAGCAGCAACCACAGCCTCCCAGACACTGTTCAGAGAGGTGTACTGTTTTCCTCCTTGTAAATCTCACATTTGATGATGGACCACAGGTTCTCAATGGGGTTCAGATCAGGTGAACAAGGAGGCCATGTCATTAGTTTTTCTTCTTTTATACCCTTTCTTGCCAGCCACGCTGTGGAGTACTTGGACGTGTGTGATGGAGCATTGTCCTGCATGAAAATCATGTTTTTCTTGAA
Organism: Oreochromis aureus; assembly: GCF_013358895.1. Taxonomy (NCBI): domain Eukaryota; kingdom Metazoa; phylum Chordata; class Actinopteri; order Cichliformes; family Cichlidae; genus Oreochromis; species Oreochromis aureus. The sequence continues at coordinate 69,452,249 of NC_052944.1, forward strand.
GGATGCAGACTTCTTCCTGTACCACTGCTTGAAGAAGGTGTCTTCCAGAAACTGGCAGTAGGACTGGGAGTTGAGCTTGACTCCATCCTCAACCCGAAAAGGCCCCACAAGCTCATCTTTGATGATACCAGCCCAAACCAGTACTCCACCTCCACCTTGCTGGCGTCTGAGTCGGACTGGAGCTCTCTGCCCTTTACCAATCCAGCCACGGGCCCATCCATCTGGCCCATCAAGACTCACTCTCATTTCATCAGTCCATAAAACCTTAGAAAAATCAGTCTTGAGATATTTCTTGGCCCAGTCTTGACGTTTCAGCTTGTGTGTCTTGTTCAGTGGTGGTCGCCTTTCAGCCTTTCTTACCTTGGCCATGTCTCTGAGTATTGCACACCTTGTGCTTTTGGGCACTCCAGTGATGTTGCAGCTCTGAAATATGGCCAAACTGGTGGCAAGTGGCATCTTGGCAGCTGCACGCTTGACTTTTCTCAGTTCATGGGCAGTTATTTTGCGCCTTGGTTTTTCCACACGCTTCTTGCGACCCTGTTGACTATTTTGAATGAAACGCTTGATTGTTCGATGATCACGCTTCAGAAGCTTTGCAATTTTAAGACTGCTGCATCCCTCTGCAAGATATCTCACTATTTTTGACTTTTCTGAGCCTGTCAAGTCCTTCTTTTGACCCATTTTGCCAAAGGAAAGGAAGTTGCCTAATAATTATGCACACCTGATATAGGGTGTTGATGTCATTAGACCACACCCCTTCTCATTACAGAGATGCACATCACCTAATAGGGCTTTGGAGCGTGATGTCACGGGAGGTGGGCCACGCCCCCTTCCGCCATGACAGTAGGCTAGACACAGGATACAGCTTCAGCTATGGTTCGTATGTGTTGTGTTATCAGTTGCAACATTTGATCACACGATCGTGAAGGCAAGAACCTGGATAATGGGCTCTCTTTTCATCATTTTCCATCCTGGAGGCAACGTGAGGGATCCCATGTATCCGATAATACTAAACAAAGACGTCAGGCTTGCATTGCAGCGGTGAGACGAGCGGATCGAGTTCTGTGCAATCCCCAGCTTTTTGTTGGTTTGGTCTCCGCATCTTCTTTCCGGTGAGTTCTAAATTAATTCATATCACTATTAAAAGGCTTTTAGTGTTTTTTCAATGTGCTGAGGTCATAGATAATGAGATAAAACATGCTAATGTGTGATGCTGCAGAACCACGTCATGTCATCATGTCGACCGAGTAGCTTATGATTTAGCATTATTGCAGGCAAAGCAGCATATGAAATGGATGTAACAAATCCAGACTGGGCACCAACACTGCTCATGGGCCTCTAAAAACATACTAAATTGCTCTCATTGTACACTAATCTGCACATAACTTCCAGATGAATCACACACCTGTCATGTGCACTAATTTTATCTTACAGGCTTTTGTTATGCAGCTGCAGAGTCTGAAGGTGTGCCCCTTGCAGAAGTTATCGATGAAGATCTGACAGAAGAACAACAACAAAATCACCATGTCATGGAGGCTGTGGACAGCAGTTGTGTTGGGTAAGTGAGGTTGAGGTACTACCTGTAAATGTGGACAGTGGCGATCGGACAGACAGCATCACGGAAGCTAAAGGGCAGACGAAGTATTGTGTGTGCAATGAACAGGGCAGAGCAGAAATAAACACAACACTGCTTGATAAGATTGTTAAGGTTTGCTGTGTTTTGGTGAATATGTGCCCCAGTGTGGTTGTCAAACCAGCGCCAAATGAAACTTTCTCTTGTTGAGTATTCATAAAGCTGTTGTGTTGCATGTGTAGTTCATTGTAAATAATTGTACTTTGTGTGAAGTAGTTTCAATAAAACAGAAAATAATAGTATCTTTGTTTTTTTATTCTTGATCTGTTCACATGTACTTGCTAACTATTTACATGGCAACACACAGCTGACATCAATCTTGAACCACAAAATGAAACATTACAGGCTATTTAGAGCAGCACGTTGTTTGGAGAAGTATTTCCCAACAAGTTCAGGAAGACACACTTTAAGAAAGAAGTCTTGTGCTTGCTTTAAACGTGGTTCCCAGAAATACACATCAGTGAAGATGCGTATGACAGCAAGGTCTCTCTGTGTCCACACAACGAGGTCACAGTGGTTGGAGTGCAGTTTCATTCAGTCGTTGTGAGTGCAGTACCTGAAACACACAAAAACCACTTTTAATAAAAGGTCTGTAATGAACCAAGGCAAATATAGATGTTTTGGCTGTACGTGCAAATCAAAAACTGTAACAAGGAAGTTGTTTAGAAAGTTATCAAGTTCAAACCGACTTACCTTTGTCTTAACGACAACGTACTCGCAGTGTGGAGGCTTAAAGACGGACAAATCTTGCACCCAGCCATTCGTGAATTGGATGTGGGCCTCCAGGGATTTATAATTCTTAAACTGGTTTGCTGTGTATGCGCTGACTCCACAGACAAGATATGCGAAGATCGGGATAGGACAAAGGCGGTAGGTCGTCTGGGTTTCCAATCCGCTTCCTTATTTCATACGGGTCCACATTACCGATGCACGCAATTTTTTCAAAGTACCGTCTCTTGGCGTCTGGGCGCAATCGGTCGCGATACAGCCCTTTGTCTTTTGCGCTGATTTTGAGCATGTTTCTGGCAGTCCCGATTCCAACACTGTGTGCTTGTTTTGCCTTCTAGCCTACTGACATGGCGCCGCGATCCCACAATGCACTGCGGCGTGACGTCAACTCCAAAGCCCTATATGCTTAATTGGTAGTAGGCTTTCGAGCCTATACAGCTTGGAGTAAGACAACATGCATGAAGAGGATGATGTGGACAAAATACTCATTTGCCTAATAATTCTGCACTCCCTGTATATTGAAATACCTTTATAAATAACAACAGATTCAGTTTCAGTTAACTTACCTGAGTGTCTCCAGTCTACAGTTTGGATCCCCCAGATTAGCAAAAGTTTCATCTGCTGGAATCTCCAGGTTGATTGAACTCAGGCACAGCTCTTTCAGATGGGAGGGGCTGGACCTCAGAGCTGAGGCCACAGGGCCACATTTACCCATATAGACAAAAATCTCATGAAGTCTGTGTTGACACATATTAAAAAATAACATGTTATTATGAAGAAGACACATATTTAGTTTGTGCACTCGCTGGAAAACAATTGGACACTGTCTCTTCACATCAGTTGTTCAGATGATCTGATCTGACTGACATGAAACATTCTTATGACTTCTCAGACCTACAGACTTTCAGTCTTTGTTCGTATTTAATGTGGAGATGAAGGAGAAAACACTGAATTCCATTACATATGTGAGACTTTTTCCCCTCCATTTTGACAAACTTTGACAAATATAAAATCCAAGAAGGAAAAAACGAAAGTTATCTACTGTGAAAACCAAAAACATGTTTAATGAACCATTTTTAGATTTTGGAAATACAAATACCATGTATTTCTTTGAAAAATGGTATATAAACATCACATTTTTGAAGGTTGATGTGATGCTGTGATCATATGATATCATTATGTTAATCATGCTTTTTTTCCAATAGCTGCTTGGGCCCGAAAAAGGAATGAAAGTTGGACAACAGGACAGAGCTGAACTGCTGTGGAAAACTGCTAAGAGCAAACTTTAAAAAAAAAAAAATGTAAATAAACAAGCACTCATCTTCAAATGCTGTATGCTTGGGTCCTTCCTGTCACAGTCTTAAATGATTAATTTATGGCTGCTCACTGTGATGTTATCAAGCTTTAAATAGATAGTATTATCACTGACTGTATTGAATCACTTTTTTGATTTCATTTCTATTGCTGAAAGTAAATAACTGTGACACCATTCAGTTTTATCCCATTGCTTTCACACTTGGCCACTGTGGCTGCTTCAGCTGAACATTTACAGTGGCTTGCAAAAGTATTCGGCCCCCTTGAACTTTTCCACATTTTGTCACATTACAGCCACAAACATGAATCAATTTTATTGGAATTCCAGGTGAAAGACCAATACAAAGTGGTGTACACGTGAGAAGTGGAATGACAATCATACATGATTCCAAACATTTTTTTACAAATAAATAACTGAAAAGTGGGGTGTGCGTAATTATTCAGCCCCCTGAGTCAATACTTTGTAGAACCACCTTTTGCTGCAATTACAGCTGCCAGTCTTTTAGGGTATGTCTCTACCAGCTTTGCACATCTAGAGACTGAAATTCTTGCCCATTCTTCTTTGCAAAACAGCTCCAGCTAGAAACCTAGCTGCTCGCTCATTTCCTTCAATGCCTGGTTCACAAACCTGGGAATGATTTCTGACAGGAGGGCTTTTGCCACTGCACTGCTGTCTGCACTTTTAGTGGGGAATGCTTCTACCCACTTAGAGAACATTCTTCTTTGCAAAACAGCTCCAGCTCAGTCAGATTAGATGGACAGCGTTTGTGAACAGCAGTTTTCAGATCTTGCCACAGATTCTCGATTGGATTTAGATCTGGACTTTGACTGGGCCATTCTAACACATGGATATGTTTTGTTTTAAACCATTCCATTGTTGCCCTGGCTTTATGTTTAGGGTCGTTGTCCTGCTGGAAGGTGGACCTCCGCCCCAGTCTCAAGTCTTTTGCAGACTCCAAGAGGTTTTCTTCCAAGATTGCCCTGTATTTGGCTCCATCCATCTTCCCATCAACTCTGACCAGCTTCCCTGTCCCTGCTGAAGAGAAGCACCCCCAGAGCATGATGCTGCCACCACCATATTTGACAGTGGGGATGGTGTGTTCAGAGTGATGTGCAGTGTTAGTTTTCCGCCACACATAGCGTTTTGCATTTTGGCCAAAAAGTTCCATTTTGGTCTCATCTGACCAGAGCACCTTCTTCTACATGTTTGCTGTGTCCCCCACATGGCTTGTGGTAAACTGCAAATGGGACTTCTTATGGTTTTCTGTTAACAATGGCTTTCTTCTTGCCACTCTTCCATAAAGGCCAACTTTGTGCAGTGCACGACTAATAGTTGTCCTATGGACAGATTCCCCCACCTGAGCTGTAGATCTCTGCAGCTCGTCCAGAGTCACCATGGGCCTCTTGGCTGCATTTCTGATCAGCGCTCTCCTTGTTCGGCCTGTGAGTTTAGGTGGACGGCCTTGTCTTGGTAGGTTTACAGTTGTGCCATACTCCTTCCATTTCTGAATGACGACTTGAACAGTGCTCTGTGGGATGTTCAAGGCTTGGGAAATCTTTTTGTAGCCTAAGCCTGCTTTAAATTTCTCAATAACTTTATCCCTGACCTGTCTGGTGTGTCCTTTGGACTTCATGGTGTTGTTGCTCCCAATATTCTCTTAGACAACCTCTAAGGCCGTCACAGAGCAGCTGTATTTGTACTGACATTAGATTACACACAGGTGCACTCTATTTAGTCATTAGCACTCATCAGGCAATGTCTATGGGCAACTGACTGACTCAGACCAAAGGGGGCTGAATAATTACACACACCCCACTTTGCAGTTATTTATTTGTAAAAAATGTTTGGAATCATGTATGATTTTCGTTCCACTTCTCACATGTACACCACTTTGTATTGGTCTTTCACGTGGAATTCCAATAAAATTGATTCATGTTTGTGGCTGTAATGTGACAAAATGTGGGAAAGTTCAAGGGGGCCGAATACTTTTGCAAGCCACTGTATATGTATAAAAATGAAATCATCCAAATAATTTTCTGTAAAAAAAACAAAAAACAAACAAATAAAAACCATTTTCGCAGTGTTTGAAACATCTCAACAAGATTAAATTAAATATCCGTCCATCCATTCGCTTATCCTGTTCAGGGTCGCTGGAGCCTATCCCAGCTGTCATAGGGCAAGAGGCGGGGTACACACTGGACAGGTCGCCAGTCTGTCGCAGGGCTAACACACAGGGACAGACAACCATTCGCACTCACATTCACACCTAGTGGCAATTTGGATTATCCAATTAACCTATCCCCACAAGCTGCATGTCTTTGGACGGTGGGAGGAAGCCAGAGTACCCGGAGGGAACCCACGCAAACACGGGGAGAACATGCAAACTCCACACAGAAAGACCCCGGCCTGATGGTGGAATTGAACTCAGGACCTTCTTGCTGTGCGGCAACAGTGCTAACCACCGTGCCACCGTGCTGCTTAATTTAAATTAAATTAAATTAAAAAATTAAATGGATGTGTCATTTTTCTAATAAATAACTGGAACTCTGCAATAAGAACAATGATTTTGTTTTAGTAAGAATAACTTTAAGAACTAAACTATTGTTCCACACTGATTTATAATCTTAATCACATCTGGACTCACCGAGCCTTTCTGCAGTTCTTAAGAGCTGGAACCAGTCTCTCTCTACCCTCCTGTGTTGTGTTGTACTTTTCCAGATCCAACTCATCCAAAACCTCCTCTGACATGAGCAACATATGTGCCAGAGCTGTGCACTGAATTCCAGAGAGTTTCTTCTCTGATTTGTTCTGTGACTTTAGAAACTCTTGGATCTCCAGATGTACTGAGAGGTCCTTCATCTCCATGAGACAGTGGAAAATGTTTAGACATCTGTCAGGACACTTGCCATTACTGCTAATCTCCTTTAGGTTGTTGATAACTCTCTGGATGCTTTCAGGATTGTACTCTGTCTGACCCAGCAGACCTCCTAAGAGTCTCTGGTTGGACTTTAGACAGAGGCCATGAAGGAAGCGAACAAACAGTTCCAGTTGGCCGAACATAGAGTGGAACGATTTCTCCATGGCTCTGCTCAGAAAACCTTCCAGAGATGAGATATCTTCCGGAGATATCTTATTTCCTTTATCGTCCTCAGTAAAGAAGTCCTGCAGCACCTCTGTCTTCCTGTTGGTGTAACAGTGGAACATGTAGACTGCAGCCAGAAACTCCTGAACACTCAGATGAACAAAGCAGTAAACTGGTTTCTGGAAGATCACAGACTCTTTTTTGAAGATCTCTGTACAAACTCCTGAGTACACAGAGGCCTCTGTGACATCCAGACCACACTGCTCCAAGTCTTCTTGGTAGAACAGGATGTTTCCCTTCTGCAGATGTTCAAATGCTAGCCTCCCCAGCTTCAAAAGAACTTCCCTGTCAGTATCCATGAGCTTTTGTCGCCTCATCCCTTGCCCCTCACTGTACTTGTGCTTTTTCTTTGTCTGAACCAGCAGGAAGTGTGAGTACATGTCAGTCAGGGTCTTGGGCAGCTCTGCTCTCTTTTCTGTAGTCAACATGTGCTCCAGAACTGTAGCAGTGATCCAGCAGAAGACTGGAATCCCACACATAATGTAAAGGTTCCTGGATGTCTTCAAGTGGGAGATGATTCTGCTTGACAGCTTGTTCTTTTTGAATCTCCTCCTGAAGTACTCCTGCTTCTGAGCATCAGTGAAGCCTCGAACTTCTGTCATCCTGTCAACACATGTTGGATGGATTTGACTTGTTGCTGCAGGTCGGGATGTTATCCAAATGAGAGCAGAGGGAAGCAGATTTCCCTCGATGAGATTTGTCAGCAGCTCACTGATGGTTGATTTCTGTGTGACATCAGACACAAGCTTCCTGTTGGTGAAATCTAACAAAAGTCTGCTTTCATCCAGGCCATCAAAGATGAACAAAAGATTACACATAGTGAGCTTCTCTGCTGTGACGCTCTGTAATGTTGGATAGAAAACATGGATCAGCTCCAGGAGACTGTACTGCTCGTCTCTGACCAAGTTCAGCTCCCTGAATGAAAGCAGAACCACCGCACTGATGTCTTGGTTTTCTAAGCCCTCTGCCCAGTCCAGAGTGAACTTCTGCACCAAGAAGGTTTTTCCAATGCCAGCAACACCATATGTCACAACCACTCTGATGGGTCTCTGTTGGTCAGGTAAGGTTTTAAAGATGTCCTGGCAGCTGATTGATGTTTCATGGAGTATCTTCTTCTTGGAAGTTCTCTCCACCTGCCTGACCTCATGTTGGATTTGAAACTCTTCATTCTGCACGTCTGTGATGTAGAGCTCAGTGTAGATCAATCTGAGGGGGGCTTCACTTCCTGTTTTATCAGTTCCTTCAAATACATGTTCACATCTGTTAATCAGAGTGAGCTTTAATGCATCTAAAGCTTTTTGCAGACCAGTATCTGTTGAAAGAATGGAAAACAATGAATCTGGAGAGCCCAAAATGTTTTTAAAGCCTGAATAACAGAATAATTTAAAAAAATATCAACAGAAAGATATCAGATTTTTCTTTGTGCACAGCTGCTCTTACTGGCTGCCTGCTGATTATCTCTGGTTCTGGAATTTTCTCTACACTGGGGACAGAAGTCTGATGAATCCTTCAGGGCACCATGACACCACACACAACAGGACGTTGGCTTCCCCACTAAAAAATTATTACTCTTTGTTTCTCTGTGGGGACCAAGAAAAAATTATTCTCACCAAAGAAAAACAGTAAAATCAGACAAACCAAAATTTAATAGTAGCCCGGGCATCCAAAAAAACATGGTTTATGATTCTAGGCAACCAGTAGTCAATTCTTGACAAATTTTGCTTTGGTGCTTAGATTCTATTATGGGATGGATCGCTGATAACTTTCTTCAACAAAGTGAGAAGAAAACTGAAGTCCTTGTTTGTGTGCCTAAAAAATTGGTATCTATTACAGAAACCTTAGGCCCTCTCGCTACATTTGCCAAACCTTCAATCTGTTTTTATCATTAAAAAAAACATTGCTAAGCTGAGTCCCATTGTCTCACGCTCAGAATTAGAAATGGTCATCCATGCATTTGTCTCATCTCGTTTGGATTATTGTAATTCTTTGTTCACTTGTTTATGTAAAGCCTCTGTGGATCATCTGCAAGTTGTTCAGAATGCTGCCGCAAAGCTTCTGACCAAGTCTTCTAAATACTCTCACATTACACCTCTACTGATCCAGTTGCACTGGCTCCCCATAAAATTCAGAATCCACTTTAAGATTTTGACTTTGACATTCAGGGCTCTGCATGGACAAGGACCAAACTAATATCAGAGATCTTACATTCCCAGCAGCTCCTTGAGGTCATGTGATCAGGGCTTGCTGGTTGTTCATCATACGAGGCTGAAAACGAAAGGCGAACAAGCATTTGTAACTGTAGCCCCCAGACTTTGGAGCTCCCTTCCTTTGAGCCTCAGATCTGTGGACTCAGTGGTTTCATTTAAAAAACAGCTAAAATCTCATCTTTTTAAAATTGCTTTTGGTTGATTTCTGTTTTTATGTTTTAGCTTTGCTGTGAAGCACATTATGATTGTTATCTTGAGAGGTGCTATACAAATAAAATATTACTTTACTTACTTTACTTCTTTTCAGTATCTTTAATTTATTTTGTGTTTTGTTGCATTTTACTTTCTGCAAATCACTTTTGTGCCAAAGAAGATAAATCACAGAATCTGATAGGCAAATTAGACATTAATGTGCAAAATAGATACAAAACTACTCATGTCACGAGCTGCACATTAACTTTTGAAGTTTGTTAGTCAGTCATAAATGTCTGTGCATGAATTGTTACGCTTCATAATGTAGCCAGGTGGAAGGTCGGTATTATGGGACATGCCACTGGATGGCACTGTTTCTTTTGGGGTACCTCTGAGAGCGCAAGAGATGATGAGGATCTACAGAGACATTCACGGAAGTGCTAGCTTGCATTGGTGTTATGTGGGTGTGCAATGCCGTTTTTCGCTGCCTGGTCTGTTTTAAATGCAAAGAGTGGAACAGTTAAGGCACCGGGAGTTGCTGCAACCGACTTCACTGTTCATGTCAGAGGGATCTGTATGCCGTTTTTCTGCTGGATTTATGCACTGTATGTGTTTGAGTTCACACTTGTATTATAATATCTCCATGGATAAGAGGGAAAACATACCTTTTTTAACTGTTTAATGTGTCTCTGTATTTTAGCACGAGAAGCCACTACAGTTATTTTTGCACTGCTAAGTTTGTTTTGTTTCTGGATGGGTTTATATCAGTCACAAATTGACTATAGACATCTTTGAGTTCCAGATGCTGATGAAGTTGGGAAAATAACCTGCAGTAGCAGTGGATTACCAGCAGAGATGGGCAGTAACGCGTAATCCAACTACTTTTTTCAAGTAACGGGTAAAGTAAGGGATTACTATTTTTTTTTTTTTTTTTTTTTGTCTGTCCCATTTGGTTCTTTAGCCGTCAGAATTGTTGTCTGAAGACTAACAAGGATACCAAATGGATTTATTTTGCCAAATGGATCATCATGGCATTGCCGTATTGGTCCATTTGATCAAACTTTGTTGTTATTATTTATTTTATTTTCAGTTGTTACAGATGGGACAGACATAACTGGGGATAGGAAAGGGAGAAAGAAAGAGAGGAAGGAAAAGAAAAACAGAAGGGAAAAGGGACAGTGAGAAAGGGCACTTACAAAGGCAAAGAGAGAAAAAAAAAAAAAATCTCCTGGATCACCTGTTGAGAGAAAAGAAGAAAGACAAGCAAAAAAAACCAAACAAAAACAAAGCAACATACTAAACACAACACCATCACGTTAATCTAGCTAAGTGTGAACAGCAGTAAATACTAAATATTGAAAGTTGTTGTGCAGCACGCAGGACAGACAGCGCACAATGTGCTTTGAAGTAGCAGCTAAGAAAGGTGTAGTTTATGTCTCACGAACAGTGAACACCCGTGTGCACACCTGTGTGGATCAACGCTTGTATACAAAAAGGTTTCCCCATGTAATGGTCTGCTAGAGGGTGTGGAGGCCCATAGCCCCGTCCCCCAGGGCATGAAGCAGGCATGGAGGAGATCCAGGCTCCAGACATCCAGAGGCCCCAGAGTGCGAGAGCCCAAGGAGTACCACCGGAGGGGCATCCGTGCCACCCTCCTGGGAAGGGCTGAGGAGATCCCCAGACGAGGGGTCACCCAGTAGCCACGGAGCAGAAGCCAGAGGGGGCTGCACCGGCGTGCCCGCCGGCTCTGCCGGCAGCCAGCTGTGCCAGAGTGAACCGAGTTGCAGGCCCCGAGGCTGGAGGCCCGAGGGCCCCCTTTGCCACGGAAGAGGCCTGACCGAGCGACAGGCACCAGGCCCCGCCAAGTAGCCACCGGGAGTGAGCTGGTGCATACCTGAGCGCCCAGCTCCGGACACCAAGAACCACCAATGCACCAACCCCTGAGGGCATCAGTTACCAGCAGGGAGTGTGGTGAGGGGAGATAGGCCTCCACACTTGGAGGGCCTGGGAGTACCCAGGAGGTGGAGTCTAAGACCCGACCTGACATATAGACACAGACAAACAGGCACACACAGACATAAACATGCTTTCCCACCCTCATGCACACATTACAAACACTCAGCACTCACCCAACGTAGGAATAGACATACATAGACATGTACACACAATCATACTCCCCAAACATACTCTATGCCCGGGTCCAGGTACCCTCGCCCCCAGAGGGGGGAAACGCACCCAGACCCAAGAGATGTGACCCTTTCCCCGGGTGGAGGCAAGCAGACCGCCCCAGGCTCCGCAGCAGCAGGGAGGCCAATCGGACAGCCAACACCTCCTCCCAGCCCCCGCCCGATGGCTAGTAGAGAACGGTGTGTGTGAAGACCCCATACCTCCCTCCTCCCGCTCATGTGTAGTGTTGCTGCGTGTTGTTCTAAAGTGCATTTAAAACAAGGGAGGGCATGGTGCTGCTGCCAGAGAGCAGCAGGTGTTAGCACGGCCCCTCCCGAGAACCCTCAATGTCTACATGGATTTAAAATTGAGAGGTGGGCACCGCGCCAGAGGTAGGGTTGAATACACAGACCGTCCTCTGGGCGCCGTTAACGTGGTCACCCTCAAGGCCCTATATATATATATATGTCTGTGTGTGTGTGTGTGTTATGAGAGTGTGAATAATGTGGATGTCTAAGTTGTGAAATAAAATTGAGGCACAGGTGGTCAGAAGGGGACAGAGGGGGGGGAATGCCTCCCCTGCACCCTGGTGACACACCCGCACCCCAAGGCCCTACCTGTGTGGGTGGGTGTGGTGGAGCGGGAAGAGGGAGGCAGCCGGGGATGGGGAGGAAAAGAAGGGAGGGCAAGGTTCCCTCCTTAGGGCCAGCTCCCCGCTGACCCCAGTAGGCACCCCGTCCTCTAGTACCCACCAAGGCAAGGGAGCCCAGGCCCATCCAGACCGGGGCCTATGGCAGCAGCACCGCTAAGCCCCACAGGACCTGGGGAAGCCCACCCACCCCACCGCAGAGGAAACTATACCCACCCCAACATTCAATCATCTCCAGACTACACAAGACAACAGACACCCAGGTTAGGTTTATTCTCCACCTCTCCTGTGTCTCTCCCCACCTGCAGAGTGGACTTCTGCAAGGATGGAACAACCTCCTGCCAGTTGAAGAGCCCCAGTTAGGCCGATGCACCAGAGGCCCCTGCGCCAGGGCTGAGCCCCGTGCACCCACCCGCCCACAACCTCGGCGACACACCGACGAGGACCCGAAGCCCCAAGGCCCAGCCAGAGCCCCATCACGGAGACAAAGCACCCCCGACCCCAAGCCCCCTGCCTGCCCCGGATCCACTCAGGGGCAGCCAGGCCACCAGGCCAGTAACCTCGTCCGCCAGTACAGACCATCCCCAGCCCCGCTGCACGCAGCCACGAGGAGAACACCCTCTAAGAGCGACCAGAGCCACTAACCAGGTTATGACCACAACCCCCAGGTTGAGCCCTCCAGGGATAACGTCTCTAGGGGTTCTCCTGGCGCCCTAAGCCCATCCCAACCTCCACATCAACCACAATAGCGAAGGCAGGACCAAACCATGACCCCCCACCCCCCACTAGGTGATGAAGCCGATCAAAGGAGCCCAAAGGGATTGATCAAATGTGGTGGCAGAGGCTGTATCAATACTAATGTGATCTATTAGATGGTTTTTATATTGATTAGAATTAAGATTATTTTTATTTTTCCAGTTAAGGAGGACCGTTTTCTTGGCAATGCATAGGGCTGTAAAAAGAATGTGGGCTGTGTTTATTTCTGCAGTGACCTCATCCAAGTTGCTCAGCAAGCACACTAAAGGGGAGGCTGGAATGCTACATTTCAGACACTTTGATAAGTCTTCACATATCTGACGCCAAAACTTCTGCACTGGTGGACAGAACCAAAGGGCGTGGATGTAATTGTAAGGGATTACTATTGCAAAAAAGGTAATTAGATTAGTGTTACTTTCCCGTAAGCATGCTGCGTTACTGTGTTACTGCGTTACTAAAACCGTGATTTTTTTTTTTGCGAGAGTGTCTCATGACAGTGACGTAAGTGAGTGCGACGTTCGTGACAACAGCTGTGTGCAGATCAACAATGGATAATATATCGAGTGCGGGAGAGAGTATGAGCATGCAGCATTTAAAGCGTGGAAGTACTGACCTTATTTTGAGTCTGATTCCGTAAAAAGTGACAAAAACATTAGCGTCCGACACACACACACGGATATATACAGCTACACATGCATACACAAGCTGTGTAAACCAACCATAAATAACCAATCTAAATACAGGATGACAGAAATGAAATGAAGTGAAATGAATAACACAGAATGTACATACGGTGCACTTGCAGTCTGCTAGTGGGAGCAGGAAGCGAGGGAGCCAGAGAGGGAAGTGATGGAAAGCTACATCTGGGAGACACTGGCAGCAGGAATCATTTCTCTCCAGCAGGGGCTGGACTAGTTTTCATAGCAACGGAAAGCAACAAAAGCAATGACTTTGCGATTTTGTATTGACTATTTTGGTTTATATGAATAACAATTAAAAATAAGTACCTCTTGCCTCTGATTAACTCAGCTTTTGAGTCTCTCCACAGAGCCGCCATGTTCACTAAGTTGGATCTTCAAAACACATACCACCTCATTCCCATCCAGTAGGGTGACAAATGGAAGACAACTCTTAACACCCCGCTCGGACATTTTGAGTATCTCCAAGGTAAGCTCCAACTCTGTGCCTTTTTCTCACAGGGACTGTCAAGCACAGAGCACATCTATGATGCTGGGGACAGGGCGCTCCAAGCAGTGAAACTAGTGCTGGATGAGTGCTGCTGCTAGCTTGTTGGGGAGGTTGAATCTGGTTTACCTCTGTTTTGCTAAGAGACTTAATGCTTGCTTGCCACGTTGGTCCCTGATCTTTAGTCGACTCTGTTGTACTCTCTCTTATTGCCTTGGGTCTAGAAATTAAAAGCCTGATGCTTTCTCAGCCAGTTCTTTTTCAGTCAGAGCAGGAGAAGATTCTGCCTGCCACCTAATTATGCTTCCTGTTTTATTGTGAAAATTCTTTTTCCATGTTCAGTGTGTCTAGTTTCACTTCCTCCGTGGCCACATTATGTCCATTCACATCAGCCCTTTCCCCATGTTTTTCCACTTCCATTGAACACCTCCTGTGTGTATTTAGTCACTGAGTTTTCATTCATTCTTTGTCTGATTGTATGCAATTCTGCCATGCTCATGCCATGTTTACCAGGATTTTCATGCCATGCCAAGTCTACGTGTTTCAGTTTTTTTATGTCTTTTTTCCATGTTCATGTTAATGTTCAGGGCTTTTTATGTTTAGCCTGAGTTCACTCAGGTTAGGTTAGTGTTTAGTTTTGCCTTTGCCATTTTTTTACTGTTAAAACCAGTCTTTATTAATAAATGGCTCACTTTCTGTTAAGATTAAGTTTGGATTTCCATTTTGGTTTTTCTGTTATAGATCCACAGAGTATTTAATGCATCTTTTATTTCTTATTCCTAGCACTTCTAATCGTGGCAAGGGGTCCCATGAAGCTAGTTAATTAACTCGCTATGTTACCCAGGGTTCAGTCTAACTATGAACACAGTCACATCAAAGTTGTTGCATTTGCAGTAACAAACCAATCGGAGTCATGGATAGGTGCACTGCAGGGCAGCAGTTAAGAATATAAAACTACAAAACATCACAGTAAAATTATCAAATATCAAAAATATCAGTTAAACACATAAACATTGAAAGCAATACAGCTGCTGTGTGAGTGGTTGTTTTGGGGAAAGTTATTTTTCACCATTTTTGGAAGACCTTAGAGTTTACCCTATAGGTTCGAAGAATGGTCTCTTTACTTTCCAAAAAAAGCCTTCATTTCATACCTACTGATCTTTAGTCTCAAACAAAACCTGATGTGGAATAGGTTAAGCCTGTGACTCCAACCCTACAAACCCCTTTGAAATAATATGAAAAACTTCAAAACCAAAATCATCTTCACTCAGTTGATAGCAGAAGCAGTCTCTTACTGTGTGCCTGAGGGTCCATGTTCATGACTGAAGACTGGAGGATAATCTCTGGACGTGTCACTGTTCATGGACACAGAGCTGGATCCTGGAAACTCTGCTCTGTGTTTGTGTTGTTGACGTCTGCAGACGCAAAGACAAAATGAAGAACCAATTGTTCTTCTGCATTTAACTGTTGTTGGTCACTGAGCTCCTTCTCTCTCAGTGTCAGATTTATCTGGCTGAAGCTTTTAATTTTGTCACTACTGATATAATTTTTGTAGGACAGTCTGTCACCAACTTCACTGAAAACAAATATCTGGAGAGCAAACACATATTACATACTGAAAACAACACAGATGTCTTAGTGGTTGGTTGAGGAAAATCTATTTTTATGAATGTGAGAGAACTTTAAGAGCTTTTGTCAGAAAGACTATCCTTTCACCATTTTCACATTGTAGATAGATAGATAGAATATAAAAGACTTCAAAACCAAAATCATCTTTATTTAGTTGATAGCAGAAGCAGTCTCTTACTGTGTGACTGAGGGTCCATGTTCATGACTGAAGACTGGAGGATAATCTCTGGACGTGTCACTGTTCATGGACACAGAGCTGGATCCTGGAAACTCTGCTCTGTGTTTGTGTTGTTGACGTCTGCAGACGCAAAGACAAAATGAAGAACCAATTGTTCTTCTGCATTTAACTGTTGTTGGCCACTGAGCTCCTTCTCTCTCAGTGTCAGATTTATCAACCTGAAGCTCTGAATTTTGTCTCAACTGACATAAATTTTGTAGGACAGTCTGTCACCAGGGTAATGCTTTTAAATTTCTTTAGAATCCATAATTAATATTTTTGAGTTTGGATTTCCATGTAGATTTTCCTGTTTTATACACAATGACTCTTCCCTTTATCAGCCAGTTCATTAACTCACAATGTTTACCCAGGGTTCAGTCTAGCTATGAACACATTCACATGAAAGTTGTTGAGTTTGCAGCAACAAACCAATCGAAGTCATGGATAGTTGCACTGCCAGGACAGCAGTTATTTTATAAAGGAGATAAAACTACAGAACTTCATAGTAAAAATATCATGGGGTTAAACACTTTATACACAATGAAAGTAACACAGCTGCTGTTATTGAGGTTGTTAAAAGGAAGGTTAAGGTTGTTATCGCCATGGTTTCATCCAATCAGAATGTGAATAAAACAGCCATTAATCTGTTGCAGTACCTCAGCTCATTGAATTGTAATCAGTGGTAACTCAACTTAAAGGAAGACACACATGACACACATAAACTCTCAGCTGCCGCCCCATGTGGGAGTGAAAAGTATGAGCTGTAAGTGAGTGCAGTCCTTATATAATGTGTGGCAGGTGCATGCAATTAAAGGCAAACTCCAGAGCCAATCAGTGGTGAAAACGGGAAACATGGTAAGTCTGGTGAGGGGAGGGAGAGAGGAAAAAGGGTAAGAAAAACAAGAATCTTTACAACAGCTGCTGTGTGAGTGGTTGTTCTCTATCATATCGAGACTATCTCTCCACTCAGTTATATATTCCATATGTACGTGGTATGGCCCCCTCTTGGTCGTGGTGTGTGGATACTTCTTTAAGATACTCCGGCTAGCCCGGCAACGCCCAACAGCTTACGTATAAAACAGCTGTGCAAACGTGACACCGGTGATAGGAAAGTGTTAGGGACTTGTTGGGAAAGAGGAAAGGTTTTTAAAAATAGTTTTGGGTGGATCTGGGATGATAGAGCGAGAACTTTTAAAGTGTATGACAAAGACTTCAGTGAGACAGTGTTGTGGCCTTTACGACCCATATGGACATTGAAATATATTGACATAGACAGATCATTAACGCACACTAAGAAGAGGAAATTGACCACAGATATTTGTCAAAAATTTTATAACAGATTGGAGAGCAAATACAGTGAATTTTACTGGTTTATACAGATGGGTCAAAAGATCCTAAGACTGAAGCAACTAGTGTAGCAGTGGTCATTCCGGAGTTAAATATCAAGATTGCGAGAAGAACATCAACTCGTCTGGGTGTATATGCAGTTGAGTTATATGCCATACTGCTGGCTCTAGAATGGGTGGAAGACAGCAGAGTCTCAAAAGTACTGATATGCAGTGATTCATTGTCTGCATTATTAAGTATTGAACAAGGAAACACAAATACCCATCAGCAGATTCTGTATGACATTCTTTTTGCTCATCATAGACTGTCTGACCAAAACAAACATGTAGTAATAATGTGGACTCCGGCTCACGTGGGTATTTTGGGTAATGAAAGAGCAGAAAGGTTGGCCAAAGCAGCTGTTAAAAGAGTCGATATAGATGCACAGATACCACTGTCAAAATCTGAAGGGAAAAGTATAGTTTGGACAGAAAGTAAGAACTTCTGGCAAATGGCATGGGATAATGAAACAAAAGGGAGACATTTATATAGGGTGCAAAACACAATAGAAGCTAAGAGGAGTAGAGGATTAAAGAGACAAGAGGAGGTTGTTATCAGTAGAATACGAACGGGCCACTGTTTTTAAATGGTACTCTTTTTAGGATAGGTAAACATCCGACTGGGTTGTGTGATGGGTGCAATGGTATGGAGACGGTTGAGCATGTGCTCCTTAGTTGTAGGAAGTATGCAAGTCACAGGAGGGTGATGTGGGGTAAAATGAGTGGTGGAAGGGAACTTACGTTTGAACAAGTGGTTAATAAGTTAAGTCACGGTGAAGGAAAAGTGGTGGTTTTTCGTTTTTTTGAGAAACACTGGTCTCATCAAGAGGATCTGAGGATTCAGGAGTGATGGAAGATTAAAAGCCAGGAGATGACAGTAATGCAACAGTTTTGGATGCAAGCTGCCGTTAAACTTGACAGAAGAAGAAGAAGAAGACACCGGTGATTGTTTTATCTCCACTTGTTTGTGTGTGTGTGGTTGACTGATGGTACCTACTTGTGGTACTGTGTGACTGGGTGTGTGATAGTGGCAATGGCAGTGGTGTCCGTTTGTGGGAGCTTGTTTCTGCAGCCTCCCTGGATGCTGCCTCTTCCCTGGCCCTGGTCTCCCTTAGCAAGACCCTTAGCTTAGCTGCCGTGCTCGATTGGCTTAGTAGGCTGTGCTCCCCTGGTGTATTGCCCACGTGCTGCAGGTTTACGCAGCCAGCAGAGGCTCAATCAGTGAGCTAAACTTCCTGGCAGCCTACAGGTGTCTCGTTTGCGAGTTCACTCTTGCTGCTTCCCTGTCTGTGGACGGTGCGGCTGCTTGGCTCTGGAGACTGACCTTCAGGTCACGTTCCTTGCTCAGCCTGCTAATGCAGACTGTGTCTCATGGCGTATTGCTCGAGCTTCACCAGTTAACACGCCAGTTGGACCTCACTGTGCCTGACACCTCAGCCAGCGGGTGAGAGTTCTTCATCCTGCAGCATCCGCTCCCTATCTGGTGTATTGCCCACATGTCCCCCGCCTTTGCCTTTCCCCCCACCTTTGCATCTGGCGGGGCCATGACTGGGGAGGTATGTACATATGTACAAGTTAGCACATTACACCCTGGGTCAACACACCTGAATCAAATGATTAGTTCATTACCAGGGTTCTGGAAAACTTCAAGACATGTTAAGGAGGTAATTTAGCCATTTAATTCAGCTTTGTTGGATCAAGAACACATCTAAAACCTGCAGGACACTGGCCCTTGAGGCCTGGAGCTGGACACCCCTGAATGAATTTGTCATATTAACAGCCTTGGTCATAAATACTAGAAACATGCTAATATGTTACAAGACGTTAAGCCTACTTTTCACCATTTTTGGAAACAGAGTTTACCCTATAGCTTCCAAGAATGGTTACTTTTACTTTCCAAAGAAATAATAGTTCCAAAAGCCTTCATTTCATACCTTTTGATCTTTAATCTCAAACAAAACCTGATGTGGAACAGGTTAAGCCAAATTCAGTGACTCGAACCCTACAAACCCCTTTGAAATAATGTGAAAGACTTCAAAACCAAAATCATCTTCACTCAGTTGATAGCAGAATCAGTCTCTTACTGTGTGACTGAGGGTCCATGTTCATGACTGAAGACTGGAGGATAATCTCTGGACGTGTCACTGTTCATGGACACAGAGCTGGATCCTGGAAGCTCTGCTCTGTGTTTGTGTCGCTGATGACTGCAAACACAAACATACAATAAAGAAGATGTTTTTCTTTTACATTTAACTGTTGTTGGCCACTGAGCTGCTTCTCTCTCAGTGTCAGATTTATGAGACAGGCTGTCACCAACTTCATGGAAAACAAATATCTGGAGATCAAACACATAATACAGACTGAAAACAACACAGATGTCTTAGTGGTTGTTTGACGAAAAGAACTTTTTATGAATGTGAGAGAACTTTAAGAGCTTTTTTCAGAAAGACTATTCTTTCACCATTTTCACATTGTAGATAGATAGATAGAATATAAAAGACTTCAAAACCAAAATTATCTTTGCTCAGCTGATAGCAGAAGCAGTCTCTTACTGTGTGACTGAGGGTCCATGTTCATGACTGAAGACTGGAGGATAATCTCTGGATGTGTCACTGTTTATGGACATAGAGCTGGATCCTGGAAACTCTGCTCTGTACTCCATCAAACCACTTATCTTTAGGCTTCCTGACAGAGAAACAAAGAACACTGACTATGAGTACAGCAGAAAAACAAACATCAAAAATATTTTTATAGACACCTGTAACTGGCAGAACAGGAAATACAGGATACACAGATGCACACACAGTCTAGCGTGTATTAAATCCAGCTTACTTTCTACCTCATAAATCAACAGATACTTTTACTCTCTCACAGCCCACTGAGAAATAGAGAACTCAGCACAAGAAGAAAAATGTCAGTTTGACCATAAACCAAAACCTTATTTCCAATTATCACATTTCTTTCTGGATGGTGTCACAAACTCAAGTACTAAAATGGACCAAAACAATTTCCAGATTTTTTTGTTCTACCTTGACAAACATTAATTCCTATTTCTTAACTTTTTCCCATAAGAAACATTTTTTTCCTATTATTCTGACACCCCATAAATGCTCAGTAACACTCACCTTGATTTCACTCGTCTGTTTCGTGACTGTACAAATTGAAATTAAAATGCTTTGTTTCCTCCTCACCTCAGCAGAGCAGCTCCTTCCTTCTCCACAGGAACTTGTATGACTACATTCCCAGTGTGTCAACCAATGATTAGCACAGACTGAAGAGATATATCTTTGCTTAAATGCCACAAATAAGAGCGTGAATATAATTTAAATATCAACTAGACCTGCTAAACACAATCAATTCATTTTTAATTCAACTGACTTTTATTCAAGTAGCACCTAATAACAACAACAGTCATTTCAAAGCAAAAATAACATTAAGACAAACCCATTTGAGTGAGTATTTAGTAACACTTGGAAGGAAACACTCCCCTTTAACAGGAAGAAACCTTCAGCAGTAGTAAGGCCTTTGCACACAGCACATGTGGGGATCTGCTCTAGTATTTTCTATCGATTACACTGCTCAATAATGGTTTCCCACTGCATCAAGGAAAGCACAGTGAAAGCTTGGCAGTGAAAGAAATATTTGAGCATTTATTCTAGCTAGTGGTTGGCAGAGCTCATAAATGTTGACAACAAGGCCGACCTGTTATTTAGAGACGTTGGATTGCAAGGTATTGAATTCTCTCCAGGTTAATTGTCATTACAGGTGAAAAGGGTTTTAAATCCAGACTTTTATGTTTAAAATGATAAAGAGTGCTATGACAGAGTTTATATCTGCTTTTGCTACAAATAAATCATCTTGTATTCTTATTCAAAATTAAATTAAAGTTTGAATCTAATTAATGATGACTGAGAAATACAGTTAAAGTAATAAAATGGTTCTAATACATTATCTTCTGACAAATCTAATGATTTTCTGTGCGTGCGTGTGTGTGTCCGCTTATGTGCTGTCATTGTTTGTACAGGCAGGGAATTCAACCATGGCACAGAGCCCAGATCTTGTCTGAGACCTTTAGTGCTTGGTGAGAATGACTGAGCAAACATTCACACAATGTCTAAATTTAACATGTGTGATTTAACAAAAGAAATTATATTGAGTGTGTTGTCATTCGTAAACAAAGTTTTGAAGAACAAAGTGAGAAAAAAATATTGCTATTTAAATAAATTAAAATGAGATCATGGATCACATGGATGTTCATAAGACTGAGCTAATTGTCAGTCTAATTTAAGTTAAACAGCATACATGGAATTAGACATGAAGTAAAGTATATTCAAATCAGTGTTGGATGTAATGCGTTACTAAGTAACGCGTTAAAGTAATTAAATTACTTTTCCACTGAAAAAGTAGAGTAACTAATGTAGGAATGTTTAGCTTATTTTAGAGTTTAGAAATGTGTTAAGATAGAATGTAGAATTATTGTAGAGACACTGACACTGCCCTGGATATAAATAAAGGCCTGACTGTGTCATGAACTTAGGAGTAGATCTTAGGAGACCCTCCCCCAGTTGAACTGTGAAAGTAAGACAAAGAGGAGTTAATGCTGAGTGGAAATTCCCCAGAGGATACCTGTGTGGGGGTCTCAACATGTAACTTGATAACTGTGGTCTGGAAGGGAGATGGGGTTTTATGACCCCCAGGAAGTCACGTATACAGAGACACACAAACAGTGCTTTAATTCTTACGCACCCACATCCACATGCACACTCACTCACGTGCACTCACATACACACAGGTACGCGCACATAGACATACGGGTATGCGCGCGCACAGGCACTCACGTGCTCGTGCACATAGACACAGACACAGAGTTTGCAGCACATTGTGGGGGATTTATGATGGGGTCGCTGCTATAAAGCTGGGTGGAACTAACAAAGGGGTGAAGATTGTTTCAGAGGGACACCGGCCTCGTCTTCCCTTCTAGAAGTGCATGCTTAAATGAAGATGAATAAAGATGAATAAAGTTTTGTAAAAATAACTACTGAAGTTCCGGTGCCGTTTCTGGATCCCTCGACGAATCAAAGAACCGGGGCGAAACTGATTTCGCAACACTAATTACTGTTCATTTTTAGGTATTTTAATTACAGTTGCTTACAATGTACTTGCGTTACATTGTAAAATAATTAAACTCGCTGTATATCATTATTTAATTTCAATAATTTATCTTCTAAACGTAGAAGTAAACTCTGCCGCTTTAACATCGCTGTAGTGCAGCTGCACGTCATTTCGCGCCAGTTTGCTGCATAGTCGTATTCTACAGCGGATGATGTCGGACTCGGCTGAAGCGAGTGGCTGTTTTATGAAATGGACATATTCCCATCTCTTCACTTTTCTGAAACAAGCAGACAAGAACATTACAGTAATATGCAAGCTATGTCCTGGGGAGAAAAAACTATCGGCCGGTGTTAATAGCGAGAGCATAGACGAACACTTCTGAGTGATCCTTGTTCATCATCCATGGATAACACCGCAGCAACTCCTGCTAAGCAGCAAAACTTGATTTTAGTTCAGCAGCACAGAAAGCGTCTGAAGGTGAGCTTAAAAAAATGATTGCAGGCTACATTGTGGAAGAGATGCTACCGCTGCATACTGTAGAGTCTGCGTCTTTTTAAAAAATTATTTATTATTTATAGAGTTTAATTTCTATTGTTTGCCCACTCAGGGTTTATAGGGATTTTAAGAAGTATTTAATTAAATTAATTATTTAGTAATTAAGTTACTTTTCTGACACAGTAATTAGATAAGTATTTTAAATACAATATTGACTAAGTAATTAGTCATTAGTAATTAATTACTTTTTTAAAGTAACTTACCCAACACTGATTCAAATGTGGTTTGACGTTCATGTGTCTGTATAGTTTGAATTGTTTTTTGTAAGCTTTGGTGCCCTCTTGTAGTCACAGTTGGTACTTGGGAAGCTTGTTATGCAAAGCAGGTTCAGTACAAGTGAAATCTTGGCCCACGTATACTTGGTGTATTGTTGATTTGTGATACATGTATATTGTGAGTAAACTGAGTTACTATTTCAGCTTTGTGGCTACGAATGATTTGTAAATCCATGTGTTATGTGTTGTGGAAAATGTTTCAATAAAACTGCAACCACCTGGATAGTGAGTGTTTTGAAGTGAGGCTTATTAAAAAAAACGCTGCATTAGAAAAATCATTCAGGTCAAACACCAAAATGAATTTGTAAAGAAGGACACCGCCCTGAACTCTTTTATACCCCCACAAACACTATCAAACAAAGTACATTCCACAGCAGATCATATATCCCTATACCTTCAGTCCAGCTCAACCTTGACACCCCCCCCCCACCAAAAAAAAAAAAAAAAAGATGACCACCAGTCACCTCCCTTGAGCAGGGTGCCTGGATGTCTTCAAGTCTACAACAGGCCCTCTGTGAAGGTGCCTTAAACACAAGGCCCACTTGTGATAACATTCCACATGCATACAACTGCAGACTTGAGTGGTCTTGTTGTACTAAAGTGATATGATTAAAATATCTGATCAGTACATAGAATAAAGACGTTTTCCAGTGCATCACACTTTGCATTCCCAGGAAAGGGGAACTTTTGTCAATGCACGATTTCCTGGTGTACTGATTACACTGATGCATGTTTTGGCAGATCTCCGGTTTATAGTAGCAGCAACAATAACGAGACTGGGACAGCTCTGTCTTAACGTGGCGACTCCCTTTATTGCCAAGCAGCAACAACAAACACACACGGCACAACCACCAGAGGGTGCTGCATGAACCAATGAATTAGACCTTACCATAACAATACACACATCAGAGCTCAGAAGAAAGGTTGCTAGGACTGATCAGAGGCAAGTTTAATTTCAAAAGACTACCTGACAGTAGCTTTGATGAAAGCATGGTTTTGTGAAAACTGTGCAAGAAGGAGTTTGCATACCACCGAAGCACTTCAACTTCACGGTACCATCTGAATGCAAAACATGCTGCGAGCACAGAAACTCTGGTAGCTGTTAGCGCTAGCAGTCCGAGTACCAACAAAAGGTGTTGGCAGCCCAAACGTGATGAAATGACTGGCTTCAGGACCAAAATTACTTAGTCAACATCAGACAAACTTGCAAAGTCTCTCACAAAATGGACTGTTCTGCACTGTAGACCACTGTCAGAAAATTGGGGGTTAGAAAATGTGGTAGTCAGCATCATTTGATCCAACTTTCCAACTGCTGTGTTGAAAGACTATTTCAAGTGACATTTATCACACTGAAAAACAAGCAAAATCACATGCATTACAGACAGCCCTGCTAATAAGGAGGAACTACACCAGGAGCAAACAAGACTGGGGCAACAGAAAGAACCACTCATACAAGACGTTCCCACAAGGTGGAATTCAACGCTGGATATGGTTTCTCATCTACAAAAGGATCAAGAGGCTGTTTTTGCTGCTTTAGACATCCAAAAGAACAAGCTGGTAATTGTAACTACATCAGAGCTGGTAAAACTCCAAAAGCTGTCCTTGAGCCATGCCAGTATATAAAACAATTTTTTTAACTTATTGTTAATGTTTCTTCAAAAAGCTTTACAGTTGACAGTTATTGTGTAATAATAATTAATAATTACTTTCTTGAACTGTCTACTACAGGTTTGTGTGCTTCTTGGAGGTGAGACATATGTCTCATGTTCAGTGGTTGAACCTGCTTTCTGCCACCTGGTCTCCGATGACTTAAACTACAATGTGAAATTTAAGACCTATCCCAACGTGCAGCTACACTCAGCCATCAGTGGCTCAAGATAGCTACTGTGCTTGACCCACGCTTTAAGGATTTAAAGTGTCTTGCAAGGGGAGAGCGAGAAGAGGTTTGGACCAGCCTTGAGGCCCTGCTGCAGGAACAGTGCAAAGATGCCACCACAAACGAGACAGCAAAGACAAAGAGCCTCCTCCTTACTCCATTTTCTTCAGAGTCTGATTCAGATGAGGAAGCCCTATGTAACAGGGCCCTGAGTTTGTACAGAGCAGAATACACCATCAACAAGACAGACTGCTTGCTGCAGTTGTGGTCCTGTTGAGCAAGGACCCACCCACAGCTGTCTGTCCTGGCCCACAAATATTTGATTAGTCCTGCTACTTATGTTTCACTTGCAGGTCACATAGTAACAAAAAAAGAGAGCTGCCTTGTGCTCTGAAACTGTGCACAGGCTAATTTGTCTAAATAACTGGCTGAAAAAGAGACAGTAAATAAGCATGGAGGTATTGTGAGGTAATAACAATGGGTTTGTTATTTTTTGCACTAAAATTTTTGATGATCACACTGTTTTAGCCTCATGTACAAAATGATGTTGGCCAAGGTTACTCAGGGTTTATAGGTGAAGCTGCTTAAATAACCTTTTATGTTTCTGCAAAAAAATTTTAGAAGAAAAGCTGCACTCTTTTATTATTATTATTTAAAGACAATACCATATTGAAAATGGACTTAAAGTCTGCCCAATTTTGTCCAGGGCTTAGGGCTGTTCGATATAACGATATATATCAGATGATGATATGAAACATCTATCGTTTCATTTTACGCTATCGTTTGTGTTGTGGTGTTGAAAAATAAACTGTTTACTGCAATATTTTTTCATCGTTTTGATGGTCACTGTAGTGGCTATATTAATTTCTTAAAGTTCTCTCTTTCTCTTATATTTAATATAACCACACTGTGGACGGACAAGCACCTGCTGTCGTTAGCAACAATGACGGTAAAACCATCATGTGTCCGCTTGTTTATTTTCTAT
The DNA here is from genome assembly GCF_013358895.1 of Oreochromis aureus. Lineage (NCBI taxonomy): Eukaryota > Metazoa > Chordata > Actinopteri > Cichliformes > Cichlidae > Oreochromis > Oreochromis aureus. The sequence goes on from NC_052944.1 coordinate 69,478,257, forward strand.
ATAAACCTTTCACAATAAAGCCCAAGATCCCGTTGAGACTTTTCAAAATAAACTGAATCACGTGAAAGAGAGCAGAGTATTTACCGATGAGACGCAAAAGAGAGCCATCAGGTGCTAAAAAATAAACCTTTCACTCAAACGTTAGAATGGGCTTTTCCCCGCAGCACGCCACAGAATTTACAGAAAATGTTAAATTTTTGTGATTTATATCGTTATCGGAATGATAGATGTGTATATCGGGATATGAGATTTTGTCATATCGCACAGCCCTACCAGGGATCGTAGTTTTGCTTCTCTGTTTTGAAGTGAAATGCAGTTGAAATGCTTTTTTCGCCATAAATTAAAAGAGCTTGAGTTTACAGTATTTGTGTCCATGTCTATTATTTGATTCTGTCAACCACTAAAGCCCTTTTAAATTAACATAAACATTTGTGCTTTGAAGTAAATTTTCTTGCGTGATTAAGTATGATTAATCGAGATTAATTAATTACAAAGCCTCTAATTAATTCGATTAATGTTTTTAATCAAGTCCCACCCCTAATACTGTGAAGGTTTCTATTCGACTGGTCAAATGTGCAAAGGGGTTTCTTTGATTGGTAAATTCTTTAAAGCACGTGTAAACAGTTTAAGGTACCCAATTATCGCAGTTTACGTTTACTGTGTGTGTGTTTCAGGTACTGCACTCTTAAAGACTGAATAAACCAGCATTGCAGCCGTGGGTCATGGTGAGCATCATAGGGAAGGTTGAAGCCGCCCACTGCACCTGTATGGCCGGAGTTGCAGAGACCTGCACCCATGTCGCTGCTCTTCTGTTTAATGTAGAAGCAACAGCACGGATCCGTGGTACAAGGACTGTTACAGATGAACCTGCATACTGGGTTTTGCCGGGTAATATGACCAAAATACAGCCAGAGGTTGGCCATAAGATAGACTTCTCCTCTTCACCTGCCCAAAAAAAGGCTCTTGATCAAAACATAAACAGACCATCCGTAGTGACAGGTAAAAGGAGCCGTCCTCAAAAAAAGAAAAATTCCACCTGCTACTGTGGAGGAGTTGTCACCATTATTGGATACACTGCTGGAACACAGTAAAGCTATAAGTTGTGGGAATGACCCATAACTTTTTATTCTAGGGGGTCTAGATTTATGCCTGAAGAGCATTGCCATGTAAATAATTTGCATTTACTGAATATGTACTTACTAAGTACCACTGTTCAAAAGTTGAATAAAGAAACATACAAATTTGTGCCTTTATTTATTAAAACCACTTTGTAGAACATCACATCAGTTACAGTGTAGAATCCATGTCATTTATAGTTTACAAATGACAAAATGTTTACACAAAATCATGACAGTGTTTACATGATATCATCCACTACTAACACTACTTAATTTACTCTATCTTTTGAAAAATTACCACTATATATACAGCACAAGACTTAATTCAATTCAATTCAATTCAATTTTATTTATATAGCGCCAAATCACAACAAAAGTCGCCTCAAGGCGCTTTATATTGTACAGTAGATCGCACAATAATAAATACAGAGAAAAACCCAACAATCATATGACCCCCTATGAGCAAGCACTTTGGCGACAGTGGGAAGGAAAAACTCCCTTTAACAGGAAGAAACCTCGGGCAGAACCAGGCTCAGGGAGGGGCGGCCATCTGCTGCGACCGGTTGGGGTGAGAGAAGGAAAACAGGATGAAAGACATGCTGTGGAAGAGAGACAGAGATTAATAACAGATATGATTCGATGCAGAGAGGTCTATTAGCACATAGTGAGTGAGAAAGGTGACTGGAAGGAAAAACTCAATGCATCATGGGAATCCCCGGCAGCCTCACGCCTATTGCAGCATAACTAAGGGAGGATTCAGGGTCACCTGGTCCAGCCCTAACTATATGCTTTAGCAAAAGGAAAGTTTTAAGCCTAATCTTGAAAGTAGAGATAGTGTCTGTCTCCTAATCCAAACTGGAAGTTGGTTCCACAGAAGAGGGGCCTGAAAACTGAAGGCTCTGCCTCCCATTCTACTTTTAAATACTCTAGGAACAACAAGTAGGCCTGCAGTGCAAGAGCGAAGTGCTCTAATAGGGTGATATGGTACTACAAGGTCATTAAGATAAGATGGGGCCTGATTATTTAAGACCTTGTATGTGAGGAGCAGGATTTTGAATTCAATTCTGGATTTAACAGGAAGCCAATGAAGGGAAGCCAAAACAGGAGAAATATGCTCTCTTTTCTAGTCCCTGTCAGTACTCTTGCTGCAGCATTTTGGATTAGCTGAAGGCTTTTCAGCGAGTTTTAGGACATCCTGATAATAGTGAATTACAGTAGTCCAGCCTGGAAGTAATAAATGCATGAACTAGTTTTTCAGCATCACTCTGAGACAGGATATTTCTAATTTTAGAGATGTTGCGCAAATGGAAGAAAGCAGTCTTACATATTTGTTTAATATGTGCGTTGAAGGACATGTCCTGGTCAAAAATGACTCAAGGTTCCTCACAGTGTTACTGGAGGCCAAGGTAATGCCATCCAGAGTAAGAATCTGCTTAGATACCATATTTCTAAGATTTTCAGGGCCGAGTACAATAACCTCAGTTTTATCTGAATTAAGAAGCAGAAAGTTAGCGGCCATCCAGGTCTTTATGTCTTTAAGACATTCCTGCAGTTTAACTAATTGGTGTGTGTTACCTGGCTTCATGGATAGATAGAGCTGCGTGTCATCTGCATAGCAGTGAAAATTTATGCTATGTCTTCTAATGATGTTGCCTAGGGGAACCATGTATAATGTAAATAGAATTGGTCCTAGCACTGAACCCTGTGGAACACCATAATTGACCTTAGTGTCTGAAGAGGACTCTCCATTTACATGTACAAATTGGAGTCTATTAGATAGATATGATACAAACCACTGCAGTGCAGTACCTGTAATACCTACAGCATGTTCTAATCGCTCTAATAGGATATTATGGTCAACAGTATCGAATGCAGCACTGAGGTCTAGCAGGACAAGCACAGAGATGAGTCCACTGTCAGAGGCCATAAGAAGATCATTTGTAACCTTCACTAAAGCTGTTTCTGTGCTGTGCTGAGCTCTGAAACCTGACTGAAACGCTTCAAATAAGCCATTCCTCTGCAGATGATCAGTTAGCTGTTTGACAACTACTCTTTCAAGGATTTTTGATATGAAAGGAAGGTTGGAGATTGGCCTATAATTAGCTAAGACAGCTGGGTCTAGAGATGCTTTTTAAGTAAAGGTTTAACTACAGCCACCTTGAAGGCCTGTGGTACATAGCCGATTATTAGAGATAGGTTGATCATATTTAAGATTGAAGCATTAATTAATGGCAGGACTTCTTTGAACAGTTTTGTAGGAATGGGGTCTAAAAGACACGTTGATGGTTTGGAGGAAGTAATTATTGAAGTTAACTCAGAAAGATCGATTGGAGAAAAAGAGTCTAACTTAACATCAATGGTACTAAAAGTAGCTGTAGATAATGTTACATCTGTGGGATGATTATTGGTAATTTTTTCTCTAATGATAAAAATTTTATTTGTGAAGAAGTTCATGAAGTCATTACTAGTTAATGTTAAAGGGATTGTTGGCTCAGTAGAGCTCTGACTTTTTGTCAGCCTGGCTACAGTGCTGAAGAGAAACCTGGGGTTGTTCTTATTTTCTTCAATCAGTGACGAATAGTAAGATGTTCTGGCTTTGCGGAGGGCTTTCTTATAAAGCAGCAAACTATTTCTCCAGGCTAAATGATGATCCTCTAAATTTGTGACACGCCATTTCCTCTCCAGCTTACGAGTTATCTGCTTTAGGCTACGTGTTTGAGAATTATACCACGGAGTCAGGGACTTTGGATTTGAGGCCTTAGTTTTCACAGGAGCTACAGTATCCAGAGTCGTACGTAGTGCAGTGTTCTCCAAAAAAAACTCTTAATAAACGGCTGTGCTCCCGGGCTAACACGGCGGGTAGCAAGACCGAACGGAACCTCTGTCTCCTCTGTTTCCTGAGCTCGCCACAGTATTTTGTCTCTATCTGCCATTCTGCAATTCATCTCATGTAAATAATAACGTGTTTGTGCGTGTGCGTGCACGAGGGAGGGGCGCGAACATTTTTCTTGTAAAACAAAGGGAGCCCTAGCATAAAAATTTGGGAACCACTGCCTTAGAGGATGGGAACCATTTTTAAGGATTGATAAAGCCATCCTCTGTACCTGCTTAGAGTACAGGGAGGCTAAACAAGACAGGGCTCATCTATCAGACGACTGGACCATCTCACTATCTGATTCAGTGAGTTTTTCTCTGTGACAGAGGTCTGAGATGCATCTGATACAGGGATAGTGGGAGGTCTTTGTGCTCACAGTGGAGTTTATGGTTTGAAGAGAGGTGTAGGTAATGTAAACAGCTGCTGTACAGACACCGTCACAAAGTGCTAACTGACACGTTTATCTCTGATTGACTGACATGAAAGTCCTGAGCTAACCATAGTGTGGGAGTCAAATGTCCACCTGAAATTATTTTTTTAAACGACAAATAATAATACAGCTGCATAATGGTGTTTGTTCTGAGCCATGTACACTTGTCAATAATGGAACTGTGTCCTGCCCATTAAACACTCTGTTTACTCTCGTGGGCAGGGCTTTTTCACACTATGCTAAGCAATGATCTGAACAGACTTGTGGTCGGTTTTAGCTGTGATACAAATTTAGTTATTCTTGCACTTTCTTGCACTTTGACTGATGACCTTTAACCTCACTGCTCTGTGTTGTTTCTCTTTTAGACATCATAGCTACGCCTGGACAGGATGTTATTCTGATGTGTCGTGATCCAGTTAACAACTTCACAGGTGTAAAGTGGTCCAGACCTGACCAGGTAGAAGACTATGTCTATTTAGAGCGGGACGGGCACTTTGAGCTACGCAACCAGCATCCATCTTTTCACAACCGAGTGGCTCTAGATGAGCGAGAGAAGAAAGATGGGAATGTTACAACAAATGACACTGGAGCATACGAGTGTCAGGTCTTCATCAATGAATCATATACATTGACCTGCAACTTCACACTGAGTGTTGTTGATCCTCCAGGTGAGTGAGTAGAGTTGAGTGTGTGTGTGATCAGAGGTGAAGCTGCTTCCTGGTTGTTGATGTTTTTTTCTAAAGAGGACCAGAAGTGACGGGCAAAACTGCCCGGTACCCGGCAGAGCCCCTCCCAGCTTTCTTATGCTGAAGCTTGTATCAAAAAAAAGGTTCTTTACTTGAAGTTTTTCAACACAGTCCCCTTTGGTGGAACCTTGTGGCAAAAATTACGAGCTAAGAGCAGCTTGAATCTCCAAGGTAAAATGAGTGCCCACTCTGCAAGGTTCACAAATTATGTATAATATCGTGTGACAATTATGTCACATGACATCATGGCTGGGGACTGAGTGCCCAAAAAAGATCCTAGATTTGATTGTAATCTCTTTATAAGATGGTGTGAAATAACCACAGCAGACCCAGCAAAATGTTTATGCTTTTTAGCCTTTTTATTATTCCAGTTGTTGTTCTTCACACTTGGCTGCAGCTTTACAGCTCACAGTTGAGATACACACAAAAACAAGCAACATTCAGGACCTAGTTTGCTGTTATAACCAGTGGAGGCACGACGAGCTAATGCAGCTCAGGTGTGTCAGCCTCCCCACAGTCACACCACAAACCATGTGCGCCACAGATGGTTTTATAATTTGTAGGAGAACCCCATATGGAAAAGAAATAGAAAAAAAAAATTTAAAAAAGATTTGGCTTATATGATTTACTCATGAAAGTGGCCACTTTCTCATTACTTTCATATATTGTTTTAGTAAGTATCCAAAACATACAAGTTTCATTTATATAATTTTTCAAGGGATCTTATATCTGTTTTCACTCTTGTATGCTTTTCATACAAGACAGATACAAACTTTATAAGATTCATATATATTTAATAGTTACCCTTATTTTCCATAAGGGACACTATTGATCTTGGTGAGATTATGTTGGATTACTGAAGCCAGAGTTTTTTTGTGTGTCTGTTTTACTGTTTTGTTTTATGGGACAAACACATGTTGGTGCTTGGATCTTCTTTTGATCCGCTTTAATGTGAGGAGCTAATGCTGGCAGTTTAAAATAAAAACTTTCAGTCAAAGCATCAACCTCTGAGATTTAAAGTAGGCTTTAACTGAAGTTCTTCATCATTCCACAGAGTGGTGCTGCAACACAGAGATAACCATAAAATGCAGGTTGAGGAGATGATAAACAAATATTTAATGTTTTCTGTACATGTATTTGTCTTACTATTCTCAAATTATATAAATATTTGTTGGTCTACAAACAGACTTTGGTGACAAATGTATTTTGTACACCCTTGCACTTTAACCAAATGTATCTTAAACATTCATTTTAATAACTGTGACAGCAGTAAGGCAATGAACAAAAAACACTGCACTTCACTTGATCCACATATCATCATGCCAATCCTCAGTAAAAGACGCATGATAGCAGGCCTAGAGTTTGCCAAAAGGCACCTGAAGGTCTTGCGGACCATCAGAAACAAAATGAACTGATTGGATGAAACAAAGATTGAACTGTTTGGCCTCAATGCCAAGAGTCACATCTGGAGAAAAGCAGGCATCACCTGGCCAATATCACCCATACAGTGAAGCTACATCATGCTTATAACAAAGGAGTCTCCTCATACTTGAAATTTGATTTCTAAGGGAGAGTGACCATGTGTGACCCAGACAGAGCCCAGACTTTAACCTCGCCAAACAATAAAAAGGAGCTCTGAAAATGGCTGCATACTGCTGCTCCAACCTGAGGCTGTAGGTGCTTTAACAAAGTATTGGACAAAGGCTACAATTACATTTTATTGTTTATATCAATAATATTTTTAAAATAAATGTATAATAATTTCAAGGTTTTTTTTTTTATCTCTTTGTCATTACACTGTGTTGTGTGTAGAGATGAAAATGTATTTGATCCATCTTGAAAAAAGTTAAATGTTCTGAATACCTTCCAGATGGACTGTACTTATTTAACCAAGTATCTGTATTTTCCAAATATTGCAAAAGTACAAAACTGGACTCCCATTTAACACAGTATATATGTGACACACCCTTCTCTGAGCGGTAATATAACACAGCACTGAAAACACACTGCTGGATTGTAATGCAACACCACAAGCAAGACAATGTTAAACAGTGAAATTAGAGTAGTTAAATGAATAAAATGTCTCATAGTAAAATAATAAACAAGGACCTGCACAAGCAAAGTCTGCTTTTTAGTTCCAAGACTAGCTATTGTACCTCAAAAGAGCATCTTGAGGTATAAAACAGGAGGTCAGGAGTCCAAATAACATAGCAGAACTTATTCCAGAGTTTACTGATTCTTGTAAGATAAATGACAACATCTGTGTTTTCAGTCTATATTCAAACTGTGGTCTTCTCAGTGGATCCTTGTGTGTGTAAACAGTGCAATGAAACCTGTATCACAAGATTCTGCTCTGCAACAAATCAAAACTGGGGAACATGTCAGATACTGGGGCAAAATGTCCTTTAGCTGAGAAAGACAAAATTCCAGTACTGATGCACTCACTGGAGTGATAGGAATTATCCAGGAAGCAAAGGCATACACTGAAGTGGAAATTACCTCAGCACACTGTGAGATCGAGGTGTTTAACATCATTCCTGTACTTCATCCACTGGAAAGAGGTTCGGCAATTTCCAAAGCCCTTATCCATAAACCAAAGATTTATATTGGTGTTAAAGCCACACTGTGTTTGTACGTTCAGGAACAGATTCAGGAAGTTTGGGTAGAACCACGGGTTGGGTTGACCACTGATTTCTTTCAGGATGACTCTGCAGGCATCACTGCATGTCTTGATCTATTTAAGACTGAAAAAGATTGTTGCATATGCTTCAAATCATTTTTAGGAAACCAATCATTAATTTTAACAACCGAGAGGAACAGCACATTTACGTCTTTACTCTTAAAATAAACAGACATCCAACGTCTTAGTGAATCATGAAAGAAATAAAGTGATTCTATGCATGTTTGTGTGAGACAACAAGTGCACATGTCACACCAAACATCAGAAATATGGGTACATGTGAATTTAAATATGATTTTTATTTTGTTTTTGTAAACAGGAGTCATTTCATTTCAGGTGTTCATAATATCTATGGCAGCTCATCAAAAGGTCAATAATTAAATTAAAAAGAGTTTAATGTAAAGAATGAAACCTTTTAAGTTAAACTCACCAAATACTGAGATTCTGTATAAATCCATCAAAGCCAGCTGGTCTTCAAACGATTTGAATACAAAAACATCAACAGACATACACATCAATGCAATGTGTTAATGATATATTAGATCTTGAGATATTATTTACGATTCCAATGATTTATCTTAAAATTATCTTTAGTAATCTGGAAGTGACCAGTGAAATACATAAATCAATCCCACTAACAGATCTGAATAATACTCACCTAAGTGCAGCATCTAAACCACAGACACTCTGCAGGAACATGAGGAGACAGGACCAAGAACAGGTAGCAACAAAATAAATTGTTACATCTTTTTGTTAACAAAATGAGAAAAGACTCTATAAAAGTCATACTAAACAAACAACATTAAAACTGACTATAAGTGCATCCAGCAATTGTAATAAACTCCTTTTTGTGTTAAACTGTTATTACTGATCAGTCAGTGTCTCTTGGTGTAACCTGTGATGGAGGTCCAGCAAGAAGTGAGCAGCTTATTGTTGTGAATGTGAGAGAAATAACAAAAATTGCAGTAAACATGATTAGAAAGAATGAACCTGATCTATTGGTTTACAGAATTTAGATAGAGGTGTTTGGTGTTTAGACTCGATGGCCTGTCTCAGTGGAACACAGGCCATCTAATCCCATTCACAGACCAAGCTGTCAAAGGGATTAGATGAGAAACTTAAGGTTTAAGACTTCTTGGCTCAATAGACCTCTAACTGTTTGTCCACCTGGCTGTCTGTTTTCAGGAATCCATTTTCTGTTTCTGAGAACATAATGGCTATAAAATATATATTTACATGTGGTGCATTTGCAGTTAGGAGCGATGCAGATCCAAATTCAGGTCTCTATCAAAAAGTCAGACAGTATACAGAAAGAGCTGCTCTGCTCCTGTTGGTTGTTTTCCACAGAAAGAGGTGGGTGTAGTGCTCATTCCAGTTTGACTTCCACTGACAGTAAAAGGAGTTTCTAACTTGACGTATGCAGACATGGTTAAAAAAAGATCTGTGTATTGTTGTGAACAGAAGCGTGAAATACAGATTCTGGGGACATGTGAAACTAACAATTCATAAGTGTAAGAACACGGGACCTTTAAAAGTGCAGTTCAATGAGGAGTAACTTTGTTCTGTTGTTACTGTGGATCATCACAAAGTCAGCCTGCTACACAGCCGGATTCTCTTTGTATGTGTGATTGTTTGTTCTGCAGACACACTGATAAACAGAAACCAAAGAAATATGTTTCCTTTATACTCTAAGTCAAGTGAACTGACCTTTTAAACTGTAGTTTACAGTGTGGACTCTCCAGGTAATCATACAGCTGTTTCATTCCTGAACCCTCCAGGTTGCATCCTATTAGATCCAGATGTTTCAGGTAGGGGGGGTTGGACTTCAGAGCACTGAGCAGTTCTGAACAGTTCTTCTCTGACAAAGTGCTGTCCTCAAAGCTGAATAAACATCATATGAATTACAAAGTATTCTTTTATTAAATCATCTTTTTCTTATAAGAAACCAAGTGAACGTCTAATGGAGGCACAGACTATTGCAAACTGTACAGATTATTGTCAAGTGCAAACTTGCAGAAAAAAAAACAAAACCCCACACACACGGCAGCAGAATCAACTCTACACACTGATTAAAACTAACCAGATATTACTAAAACCAATATTATAGTATGTAGTTTTAGTACCCAAGCTTGTACCCACACCGCTGGTTTATGTGGTAACATCAGGCCGAAAGGAATTCCCTCACTGAAGCCAGCCACACCTGTCATCCATCAAGCTTCACCGGCTGGTGCTGATCGTCCTCGTCAGTGTTCACTACTTAACAGTGTGGCTGAGCTACAGTCGATGCTGGGTCACTTAGCGACCTGATCAGTACAGCCCTGAGGTAAACCTATCTTTTGCATGTGTCTGTGAGTGTGGCAGATTGATCAGTGTTCACTATTTCACTGTAAATAAACACACTGTCCTGCATTTGAGTCCTGTTTTTTGCCGCGAACGTGACATGCAGTGCATCCTCATCTTCGCTTATTTTTAAACAGAAGTGTTTTACTATTACAGTAAATACAGTTAACTAACCTGAGTGTCTCCAGTCTACAGTTTGGATGCTCCAGATGAGTAAAAAGTTCTTCTGCGTCTTTCTCCAGTCTCACTGATTTCATGTGCAGCTCTCTCAGATGGGAGGGGTCTGAGGTCAGAGCTAAGGCCAAAGATCCACAGCTTTTCCCAAAGACATGAACATCATGAAGTCTGTTTTGACACATATATTAAAAGCATGTTATTATTAAGAAGACACATTATATTTACTTTGTGTGCTCGATGCAACACAACGGGACACTGTCTCTTCTGGCTCAGCTGATCTGATGTTACTAACATGAAACATTTTAATAATTCTCCTCTGTCTCTGTCAGACCTACAGATCTTCAATCTTTCTTTGATTTAATGTGTTACTTGCAGCCACTTTCTGCTTGGCAGCACTGTCCTTAAAACATCTAGTTTTTACCATTTCTTCCTGTACCAAACATGACAATAATATTCAGAAAAAGCACGTTGGAAACTATTTATCAGTCTATTTTTTCCTGGCCTATCAACACATTTTAAAAACTGGTAAATATTTTGAATTCTTCACTTGAAATAGAGATGCAGTTAGGGTGTGTCTTCTTTACATTTCATTGTAATATTTCATGTGATTTGGTACTGTGTCCCTCAACTCCAGAGTGCTAAAATAAAAAGTTGAACTCAGGAGTAAAAATCAAAAAGACTGAGGTGTCAGTTTTTGGCTACGTTCACACTGCAGGTCTTAATGCTCAATTCCGATTTTTTGATCAAAGTGTGAACGCTCAAAGCGGCCCGCATGCGCAAAAGAAGACGTCACACACAACGCGCTCTGTTTAGACCCAGACCAAACAGTATTGTTTGACTGATGGCCTTAATATAAAGACTTGTTTCGTACTTTACGTTTCCCAATTTGCTTTAAGTTTTAAAGTTATTTTGTTATTTACATATGGCCTAAAAATTATCCTTATTGCTGTTTTAGAGGAGCGGTGCTTCAAAGGATAGTTTCAGATTTCTGTCAGAATCTGCAGATTATACAGTACAAATAAAATGTTCACGTTTCTCCAACGTTGTCTTCCCAACGGTTTCACTGACATCTACACTGGATGGCCAGGAAGCGTTCGCTATGTCTTCTCCGGCGCTGATAACTGGCGTCTGTCTTGTGTCAGTGACGTAAAAGATGGATTTAATGCGACATGACTGTTTACACAGCAGTCGCTTTCAAAAACATCAGATATGTATCGGATTCAGTACCACATACGAAAGTGACCCAGATCGGATTTGAAAATATCGGATTTGTGCCGTTCACACTGTCATACCAAGATCAGATACGGGTCGCATAGGGTCGGAAAAATCGGATTTGATGTGCTTTCGCCTGCAGTGTGAACGTAGCCTTAGTCTCTGTGGCAGGGTGTGGTTTGTGGCTCAGCTGCAGGGGACGGAGGAAGTCTGGCTGTCAAAGCTGATATCCATTATGCTAACCATGCTTTCCCTATTTCAGTAGCTGCTGAGGCCTGAAAGAGGAGTGAGAGTTGAACAACAGGACAGAGCTGTGTGTGGTACAAAGATGAACTGAAGTGTGCAGCTGGAAAGCTGCTAAAAGCAAACTGGTTAAAACACTTTGTAAAGAAACAAGCACTGATCTTTTAGTGCTGTGTGCGTGAAAGCTGTGTGCTTCCTATCACAGTCTCATATGATTAATTTCTGACCACTCACTGTGATGTTATCAAGATTTACATCGATGTTATTATCACTGACTGTACTGAAGAACCTGAATGATTTAATTTCTATTGTTGAGAGTTAATCACTGACAACATTCCATTACTTTCACATTTGGCCACAGTGGCTGTTTCAGCTGAAGATATAGATGTATATAAATTAAATCCTCCAAATAATTTTCTATTAAAAAAAACATTTTTAGTGTTTGCAATACCTCAGCAACATTTCTGACAAAATAACTGACATGTAATGTTTAGAATAAATAACTGGAATAGTGTAATAAGAGCAATGGTGTTGTTTAGTGAGAGTAATTTTAGGAATTAAACTATTGATCTACACTGATTTATAATGTTAATCACACTTGGACTCACCGAGCCTTTCTGCAGTTCACCACAGCTGGAAGCAGGCTCCATCGTCCATCCCGTGATGTGTTGTACTTCTGCAGATCAAACTCCTCCATAACGTTCTCTGACATCATCAACATATGTGCCAAAGCTGTGCACTCGATTTCAGAGAGTTTCTTCTCTGACGTGTTCTGTGACTTTAGAAACTCTTGGATCTCCTGATGTACTAAGATGTCATTCATCTCCATGAGACAGTAAAGAATGTTTATGCATCTTTCAGGACACTTGCCTTCACTGCTAATCTTCTTCAGGTTGTTGATGACTCTCTGGATGATTTCTGGACTGTTCTCTGTCTGACCCAGCAAACCTCCTAAGAGTCTCTGGTTTGATTTCATAGAGAGGCCATGAAGGAAGCGCACAAACAGTTCCAGGTGGCTATTCGGAACTTTCAAGGATTCTTCCATGGCTCTGCTTAGAAAATCTTCCAGAGATGAGATATCTTTCAAAGATATCTTATTTCCTTTATCGTCCTCAGTAAAGAAGTCCTGCATCACCTCTGTCTTCCTGTTGGTGTAACAGTGGAACATGTAGACTGCAGCCAGAAACTCCTGAACACTCAGATGAACAAAGCAGTAAACTGGTTTCTGGAAGATCACACACTCTCTTTTGAGGATCTCTGTACAAACTCCAGAGTACACAGAGGCCTCTGTGACATCCAGACCACACTGCTCCAAGTCTTCTTGGTAGAACAGGATGCTTTTTTTCTGCAGATGTTCAAATGCTAGCCTCCCCAGCTTCAGAAGAACTTCCCTGTCAGCACTGATGAACTCTTGCTGATTCATCTCTTGTCCCTTGTGGTACTTTTGCTTTTTCTTTGTCTGAACCAGCAGGAAGTGTGAGTACATGTCAGTCAGGGTCTTGGGCAGCTCTCCTCTCTGCTCTGTAGTCAACATGTGCTCCACAACTGTAGCAGTGATCCAGCAGAAGACTGGGATACTACACATAATGTAAAGGCTCCTGGATGTCTTTAAGTGGGAGATGATTCTGCTTGACAGCTCTTTATTTCTGAATCTCCTCCTGAAGTACTCCTCCTTCTGAGAGTCAGTGAAGCCTCGAACTTCTGTCATCCTGTCAACACATGTGGGAGGAATCTGACTGACTGCTGCAGGTCGGGAAGTTATCCAGATGAGAGCAGAGGGAAGCAGATTCCCCTCGATGAGATTTGTCAGGAGCTCACTGATGGTTGACTTCTGTGTGACATTAGACACAAGCTTCCTGTTGGTGAAATCCAACAAAAGTCTGCTTTCATCCAGGCCGTCAAAGATGAACAAAAGATTACACACAGTGAGCTTCTCTGCTGTGACGCTCTGTAATCTTGGATAGAAAACATGGATCAGCTCCAGGAGACTGTACTGCTCATCTCTGACCAAGTTCAGCTCCCTGAATGAAAGCAGAACCACCGCACTGATGTCTTGGTTTTCTAAGCCCTCTGCCCAGTCCAGAGTGAACTTCTGCACCAAGAAGGTTTTTCCAATGCCAGCAACACCATATGTCAGAACCACTCTGATGGGTCTCTGTTGGTCAGCTAACACTTTAAAGATGTCCTTGCTGCTGATTGGTGTTTCACGGTGGATCTTCTTACAAGTGCTCTCCACCTGCCTCACCTCATGTTGGAAGTGTACTGCTTCACTCTGCTCCTCTGTGATGTAGAGCTCAGTGTAGATCAATCTGAGGAGGGCTCCAATTCCTGTTTTATCAGTTCCTTCAATCACACGTTCATATCGTGTCCTCAGAGTGACTTTTAACGCATCTAAACATTTTTCTAGATCAGTATCTGTTGAAAAAATGGAAAACAATTAAACAAGAGAGCAAGAAAACTTAAGTTTTTGTTTTTGCACAGCAGCTCTTACTGGTTGTCTGCTGAGAAGTTCTGGTTCCAGACTTGACTCCACATTGGGGACAGAAGTCTGTAGATGAATCCTTCAGGACATCCTGATGCAACGCACAGCAGGACACCGGCTTCTCCACAAAGAAATTCCTCTTCTTCTCTCTGTGGACACAAACAAAAATTATTCTGACCAAAGAAAAGCAGTAAAAACATTTGTAGACATCATGCAAACACCTGTTTCTGTGGTAGGTTTATAGTAGTGGGCATGATCCAGGTTCATAACTGAATACTCAAGGATAGTCTCTATAAAACCTGCAGCCTCTCATCCAACATCACAAACCTCTACCTTTGCCTTCATCTTCACCTCCTCTGGTCTCTAGTTCATCTCTTAAACCTGTTTGTCTGCTGTGTTCAGGATTTCCCTCTCATTTTGTTCACATTAATTCTCCACTTTCTGGAGTCTTCTGAGTTCAGCTATGGTTCCCACACTGCTCAGAGAAGCTAGCAATCCACCTGGTTTCCACGTGTTTGGTCACACACAGTCCCACACTGTTCCCTCTAAGCTGAGCGCGTGAGCAATCGCACACTGCAGACACAGTCTCCACACACAGAAAATCAGTGAAATTAAAATAAATACATGTATTTACTTTCATTTCAATTCACGCTGGATTTTTTTTTGCGCAGTGCAGATGTGTGCAGAGACTGTGTCAGCAGCGTGCGATTGCTCACGCGCTCAGCTTAGAGGTAACACTGCTCCACAATCTGCTCTGGTTTTGCTTCCTCTTCTTAAAGCAGTACAGTTATATTAGTAGGGTCTCTGCCATACATGATCACATATCTGAATTCAAAAAGAATCAGATAGTCGACTAGAACACAAATATCACTGCAAACATTAGGACCTAACAACATCAGCTGTTAATCATGGCAGAACTCAGGTGGTGAGGGTGGGTAGATGTGTCTCTAACAGCATCAGCATCAACACAGGAGCACCCCAGGGATGTGTCCTCTCGCCACTGCTCTACTCTACTTTGATACAGATACTGAAGGACCCGTCCCTTCCTGGCAACAAACTGTTCCAACTTCTGCAATCCGGTAGAAGGTTCTGCATCATCCGGGCAAGGACAAAGAGGCTCTAGAGCAGCTTCTATCCCCAAGCCATCTGGGACCTAAACCATAACATCACAGATCGCCTCATGTGTGTTATGTCCAGTTTTACTTCCTCTGTCTAACTAACCAAGGGAACCAGTCTACTCTGAGGTGTTGCATCTGGGCTGTATTTAAGCCCTTTGTTTATTTCTTTGTAATGTTGTGATCTCCCTCGGGGCTGTGTGTTTTTCCTTGTGTTTAGTTCTAAGGTTGGGGTAAAAGCCTTAAGAATATCTATCTATCTATCTGTGTATCTGTAAAATTTAGTCCATTCATTCGAGACTATGTTTAGCCTCGATCTTTTAAGAATGGTGTCTTTAATATTTGCAATTTTTTTTTTTAATGTTTGTAATTTCATTCCTACCAATCTCTGATCTGCTTCAGAGGAGTATAAGCACAATTCAGTAACTCCATCCCTGCGAACTCCTTTGAAACAATACGAAATACTCGAAAACTAAAAGCATCTTCACTCAGTTTATAGCCAAAATCAGCCTCTTACTTTGTGCCTGAAGGTCCAGGTTCATGACTGAAGACTGGAGGATACTCTCTGGACATGTCACTGTTCATGGACACAGAGCTGAAACGTAATGGAAAACAAATATTAGGAGTTCAAACTCATAATACAGGCTGAAAGTAACACAGCTATGTCAGTGGTTGTTTGAGGAAAAACACTGTATATGACTGTTTTAATGGTTAAAAGGCTTTTCATAAAGACTATATTATGTTACTAAAGCTTATTGTATCCACTCACCATTTTCATATTGTTTGTAAATAAAGACAGTCTCTTAATTACTACAAAACTTCATAGGAAAACATTTCAATGGGTTATACACAAGTCAAGGACCCTTGCAGACCCCTTTGAAATAATGTGAAAGACTCGAAAACTAAAATCATCTTCACTCAGTTTATAGCCAAAATCAGTCTCTTACTGTGTGCCTGAAGGTCCAGGTTCATGACTGAAGACTGGAGGATGATCTCTGGACATGTCACTGTTCATGGACACAGAGCTGGATCCTGGAAACTCTGCTCGGTGTTTGTGTTGTTTATGTCTTCAAACACAAACATAGAGTGATGCACAGATTATTCTTCTGTTGTTGATCATTGAGCTGCTTCTCTCTCTGTGTCAGATTTATGAGGCTATACAACTCTCTTACAACTGCTCTAATTTATGTAGGACAAGCTATCGGCAGGTTAATCTTTTTAAATCGTTTTAGAATCCCCAACTAATATTTTTGACTTTGGATTTCCATTTAGATTTTTCTGTTATATACACAAATAATCTTTCTCTCATCAGTATTTAGTAATGCTAACATTAGTTACCAGCACAAAGAGTCACAGGAAGCTGGTTAACCAACTTGCCATGTTTACAGGGATTAATCAGTCTAGCTGTGAGCACATTCACATAAAGGCAGTTGGCAGCATCAAACCAATCAATCACAAATAAGTGTACTGGTAGTACAACAGTTATTTTATAAAGGGACATAAAACTGCAAAACTTAATGGAAAACAAATATTAGGAGTTAAAACTCATAATACAGGCTCAAAGTAACACAGCTATGTCAGTGGTTGTTTGAGGAAAAACACTTTATATGACTGTTTTAATGGTTAAGAGGCTTTTCATGAGGACTATATAATGCTACTACAGCTTATTGTATCCACTCACCATTTTCACATTGTTTGTAATAAAGACAGTCTCTTAATTACTACAAAACTTCATAGGAAAACATTTCAATGGGTTATACACAAGTCAAGGACCCTTGCAGACCCCTTTGAAATAATGTGAAAGACTCGAAAACTAAAAGCATCTTCACTCAGTTTATAGCCAAAATCAGTCTCTTACTGTGTGCCTGAGGGTCCAGGTTCATGACCGAAGACTGGAGGATACTCTCTGGACATGTCACTGTTCATGGACACAGAGCTGGATCCTGGAAACTCTGCTCTGTGTTTGTGTTGTTGATGTCTGTAAACACAAATAATGAATCAAGAACAGATTATTCTTCTACATGCGCCTGTTGTTGGGCATTCAGCTGCTTCTCTCTCTGTGTCAGATTTAGGAGACTGAAAAACTCAATTTTCTGTCTACTACTGTAATTTCTGTAGGGCAGGCTGTCGCCAGGGTAATCATTTTTAACTCACTTTCAGATCTTCATTTAATATTTCAGAGCTTTCCATTTAGATTTTTCTGTTATATAAGCAAATAATCTTTCCCTCATCAGTATTAAATCATCTTAACATCAGTTACCAGGATAAGGAGTCACAGGAAGCTGGTTAACCAACTCACAGCTTGTATTATGTTCATTTATAAAATAAAATACAAAACTCAATGGAAAACAAATATCAGGAAGTCAAACACATAATACAGACTGAAATACATAATATAGCCGTGTCAGTGGCTGTTTGAGGAAAATCACTTGATATGAATGTTTTAGTGCTTTAAGAGCTTTTTTCAGAAAGACTTTACTATGTTACTAAAGTTTGTCCTCTCCTTTCGCCATTTTCAAATTGTTTATAATAGACACAGTTTCTTACTTTTTGCCTGATGATCCAAGTTCATGCCTGAAGACTGGATGATAATCTCTGAATTTGTCACTGTTCATGGACACAGAGCTGGATCCTAGAAACGCTGCTATGTTCCCCTCCAAAACACTCATCTTTAGGCTTCCTGGGAGAGAAACAAGGAACACTGACTGTGAGCACGGCAGAAAAAAACATCATAATATTTTTAGAGAAGGCCATAACTGGCCGAACAAGAAACACAGCACACACACACAGTTAGCTTGTATTAAACCCAGCTGACCCTTTACCTCATCAATTAATAGATACTTTACTCTCTTACAGCTCACTGAGAGACAGCTAACTCAGCACAAGAAGTTAAAAGGTCAGTCTCACCATTAACCAAAGATATAGTTTCATCCATCATGTTTTGTTCTTTTTCGTTCTTTATGGTGCAACAAACTCAAGTACAGAAATAGACCATAACAATTTCCAGATTTTTGGTTCCACCTTGAGAAACATTAATATAATATTTTCCAGTAAGAAATAGTTTTGCTATTATTCCGACACCCCATAAATGCTCAGTAACACTCACCTTTTTTTTCACTCGTCTGCTTCATGACTGTAGAAACTGAAATTACAGTACTTTGTTTTCTCCTCACCTCAGCAGAGCAGCTCCTCCCCTCTCCACAGGAACTTGTATGACTACATTCCCAGTGTGCAAGAGAGATCTTTGCTTGAAAACAACAAATGTGAATGTATCTTAAATATAGACTAGACCTCCTACACACTATCAATTAATATTTAATTCAATTCCCTTCTAGCATCTAATAACAACAGCGTTCATCTCAAGGCACTTTATATTGTAAGGTAAAGACCCTACAATAATAAAGGAAAGAAATAACAAAAAACTCAAAAATGACATCAAGACAAACTTATTTGAGCAAAGGAAGGTAGGAAGGAAACTCTCCCTTTTAACGGAAAGAAACCTCCAGCAGTATTAAGGCACATAGGATAGAACATTCTAGAATATTCCATGTGCTGCACATTAACAACTCCCCACTGTGTCAATGAAAGCAAAGCAAAAGCATGCCAGTAAAGAGTACTTGCCCATTCTGTGCATTCTGTGACGTACCTTTGTGTAACCAGTAGAAAAACAGCCATGCTAAATTTAGCCACACAATGAACAAAACAATGCAAACATGGAAAAGTTGATTCTGTGCATATCCAAGTTCAGTGAGTTTTATGACTGAAGTGTAAGTGCAAATAGGCACCATCAGAAGAAAGTAGTGTCGTGGAATTGACAGACACTGCACTAGTAGGGATAGTTTCAAAGCTTTATGGATGACAGATTCATGTTTTCAAATGACAGCGAGCAGACACTTCTAGTACATGCACAGGGGGTGCAAAGAATGGCATACAGTGTCCATGTGGTGTGACAGTGTGTGGTATGTGAGAATACAAGATAAAGATGCAGAGGTAGGAGGAGATTTAAACAAAAAGTGACATTTTTTATTGAGCACATGAAGCTCAATAATCCACAAACAAGAGTGAAACACCAAAAATTACAAAAAGGAATTAGGTTCAACCTGAACTGGGAATGAATATAAGGAAATGGGAGCATGAATACTGAGAGAAGCAGGGTGAAGGAGAATGAGAAGTGGAACAGGAACATAACAAAAACAATTCCATTTTCTTTTTCTTACAGCTCTATAACCAGGTGGACAAAGAGTTGTTGAGCCAAGCAATCTTTGGTGAAATCTTTGCAAAGAAAATTCTGTATTCATAACCATCCCACAGATGTATCATTACATACAGCTACTTTCAATATTGAAATAAAGCTTATGCCAAAGTTCAATACAGAAGATCTGTGGTCTCACAACTGTCCGCTCCCAGGTGCTGCTGGATAAATAATCTTGATATGTGTGTTTTCAGGTTGGTACACTGAGAAATTACTGAAGAATCTACCTCTGCAAGCTAACCATTTAACCACTATTTCAGTAACCATTTGCAGATGCGACTGTTTCTTGTAGTCCAGTTTCTGGTTTCCATGGCATCGTAAGAGGAAAAAACAGGAACTATGTTGGTTTTTTTTAAAAGGTCATAATGTGCCGGTACTGTGATTGTGTGTATTTATTTTCAACATTGGGGCACTGAACACTTGACAGATGTACTATATGTTGTAGTTTCTGTTGAGAAAATGCTAACATGAATGTAGAAAAAGGAGCTTTAATCATGAAAATAGACTGAGTGAAGGTTTAAAGGCTGATTTAAATCTTTTAGCTTTGGAATATATGTTGTAAGAAAAGTTCCTTCAATTAAAAACAGCTTCCTCCCACTCATCTCCATTCAATTGCAGGTCATCAGTGAGCTTTCTTCTTGCATCTGTTTCAATTCTGCTTCAGTCCATATTAGTGTGCTTGCTCAAATCAAGTTTTCCTAAACTGTGGTTCTGCCTTACTTTTTCTAAGTCAATTAAGTCTAAATTTCTTCTTACTTCCGCTGCCAGCTGTCAGCCTCATTATGGCCTCTGTGCTCTCCACCAGCCTCCGCCAGAGAGATCTGCTCTCTGTCAACCATCAGTGGCCCCGAGCCTTATTGTAGGCTCTTCTCTCTCCTACCTCTTCATCTTTCTTCATCCTTAGTAAGCTCTCTGTTCTCTGTTGGTGATCAACTACCCAAGCCTAAATTGGGCTCTTCACATTCTCATTTTCAACCTTCTGCAGGCACTCTGTCCTGACAGCCAACAACAGCCCTGTGCCATCGTGGCTCTTATCTCCTTTCTGCATCTTTTAGGCTCCATGGCTCTCTGCTGGCTATCTGCAGCCCTGAGCCTTAATGCAAGCTCTAACTCTCCGCTGGCCTTTACCAAACCTCAACCCTTTCACTCTCTCTGTTGGCCCTTCTAATCAAATAGCAAACGTGTCACGCCATGCTGGCTCTTTAGGCAGACTGTTCCTTAAGCCATGGGGTTTTTTTTGTGTGTGTGCAGAGATACAGTAAATTATTTCTTATATGTATGTATAAATTATATTCTTTCTAATATGAGTGTTGGCTATAAAGAGGATAATGAAAGAGAGACCTTATGAAACAGAACATATACCCGCATGTTTTTTACTGAACCAAAAGCTGTTGAACTGCATTCCAGTCATGCTAGGACATGTTCACTGAGTGTGGGTCAGAGATTTTTATTTTATTTTCATTTTTAAATTCTGCCCATTCTGGTAGCTTTTGCAATCAGAATCGTGATCTGAATACACTGTTGTACCAAACACATTTTGCTTTTCAAAGATCAGCGCTATAAACTCTCCATAGGCTCCTCTTGTTCAGATTTTTTTACCTGTTTATTTCTTAATTTCAATTTATTTTATTGCAGTTATGTGGTATGTGGTATACAGTATCACAATGACTAAGGCAGGAGAGACAGAAGAGGGGATAGGGGGCAAAGGGGAAGATGTTATAAAAGGATAGAGTACAAATAGAAATGCACAATATATCACCAACTGTCACACCTGCAAGAAACATAAACATACACCACCTGGATCACAAAAAGTCAGCAATGCATCTTCTTGTGCTGTGTTTCTGTGTGTGATAGAGAGTGTGTGTCTTTGTCTTTGTTCTTACGGCCAAGATGGAGCACGAGGAAGAGGACTCTAGTAAGGAACCTCCTGTGGTCCTGGGCTCGCAGACGACTGGCTACCTTGGAGTTCAGGGCAAAGAAGAGAGCCAATGGCGTGACGGATAAGGCTCGGTGCAGCTGTTAAAAGGAGGACGATGTGCCAGGTGAAGGGGGATGCCTTCACCTGAGCCTGCCAGTTACCCTCTGTCAGACGCCTCTAGAGACTCTGGTTGTTGTACACAGTCAGAGTGTTAGTAGTGACAAGTGCATTGGCTTTTTGCCTACTCATTGCTCCCAGCTTTGTCGCTGCCGGTTTTATGTTTCGTGTTTGCCACTGTTAATAAAGTCCGGACCTCAGACACTGACCGAGGTAGTCTCTCATGTTTTCTCCTTTTGTCCCTATAGCTGAGCCGGGCAGTAACAGCCCTGAAAATGTACTTGAGGGTAGGAAGCAAAGAGGCGATGGTTTGGTCTCTTTGATTGTAACTTTTTGATGTTTGCAAAATAGATAAAAAACAATATAGAATTAAACAAAACACACACACACACACATTATGTTTAATAATGTACAACACAATTCAAGCTTGTAAATATTCGTGTGCTGTTCCAGCCAAAGGTGAGTTTTGCTTTAATATCATATTGTTATTTTTATGTATAATGCATTGCTTAAAGTACACTACAAATCTTTTGTTTTGCCTTTTTTTGTAAGCAGAGCTTCAGCTTCAAACAGACCACGACATGATTCACTACGAAGAACATGAGACTAAGAACATTTCACGATCTGTTCACTTGATCATGAGCTCAGTTTTAACTGGCTGCAGTATGCAAACCTGTGACCGTAGGAACTGTTGTTAGATAACTTCAGAAAATAATTACATCTCAGCTGTACAATGCAGGCAACATTAGTGCGCTCCAATAGCATATAGTACATAGTAGAGTGGTACAAACTCCGGCTCACCTGACAGTGGATTCATGCTTCTCTATTAAATCAACAGTGTAGATGTGTTGTAACTGCAAACATTTCTGTCACACACCATAACTTACGTTTACTTTCTTTGAAATGAAATTACAAATTACTTTGACACATTCAGCATTATAAGCACTGTGTATGAGCATAAATGTTGACAACAAGGTCGACCTCTTATTTAGAGACGTGAGATTGAAAAGGATTGAATCCTCTCCATGTTAATTCTCATTACAGGCTAAAAGGGTTTAAATCCAGACTTTTATGTTTAAAATGATAAAGAGTGCTATGACAGAGTTTAGAGTTTTGCTACTAATAAACCATCTTGTATTCTTAATCAAAATTAAATCAAAGTTTGAGTGTATTGAATGATGACTGAGAAATACAGTTAATGTAATTAAATGGTTCTAATACCTGATCTTCTGACAAATCTAAAGGTTTTGCGTGTGTGCGTCTGCTTATGTGCTGTCATTGTTTGTACAGGCGGGGAATTCAAGCATAGCACGGAGCCCAGATCTTGTCTGAGAACTTTAGTGCTTGGTGAGAATGACTAAGCAAATATTCACACAATGTCTAAATTTAACATCTATGATTTAATAAAAGAAATTATACTGAGTGTGTTATGATTAGCAAACAGAGTTATGAAGAAAAAAAGTGAGAAAAGTATTTAAATAAATTAAAAACAGATCATGGATCAAATGGATGTTGTGTGAGATTGAGCTAATTATCAATCTAATTGAATTTAAATAGCATAAATGGAATTAGACATGAATTAAAGTATATTCATTTGTGGCTTGAAATTCATATGTCAGTATGGTCTGAATTTAATGTTAATATTCTTTTGTTTTGTAAGGTTTGGTGCCCTCTTGTGGTAGGGGTTGGTACTTGGGAAGCTTCTTATGCAAAGCAGGTTCAGTACAAGTGTGCACTTAGAAGTGAAACCTTGGCCCACGTACACCTTTAGGTTTTCCTGGTGTATTATAATCATACTGTTTGATTTGTGGTACATGCATACTGTAAGAATACTGAGTTGCTAGTTCAGCTGTGTGGCTATGAATCGTTTGTATATCCACTGCTACTCAATATATGTTAGCATGTGTTTGCTCACTTGTTATGAAAATGAATAATACTAGTTCACTGAATGTTATGTTTGATTTAGGCTAATTTTAGATTTATATTGTTGCTGTTTGCAACTATGTATGCTCAGTGGACGAGAAGAAAATGATCTGTGTTGTTTGTGTTTATTTAGTTTTACAAAAGGGAGAAAAGGAGAGACCATGGATAAGAAAATGGATAACAGATACGATGTATAGAAAATTCAAAGTAACGTGTCGTTGTAACCTGGAGATGCAGATCAAAGTAAAGAAGAATCTGAGTTTAATGGCATTCTCATCATTCTCATTACTGTCTGTCTAACTGGATAATCTAAGTCAAGTCTGCATCTAATAAGAACAAAATAGTTGATACTGTATGTGATTAAATTACTTATAAGCAGTGTTGGTCAAGTTACTTGAAAAAAGTAATCAGTAACTAATTACTGATTACTTCCCCCCAAAAGTAATCCCGTTACTTTACTGATTACTTATTTTCAAAAGTAATTAATTACTTAGTTACTTTTTAAAAACACGATTTACAACCTGAATAGGTGATAAAGCGATAGATCTTTCAGCCCAATTCTACTTTTTCTGCATAATCCATCATACAAAATGTAATCAAATGGAAACGTCTCTTTTTAAAACTTGTTTTATTAGTTTTAATCTTTTAACTTTGTGCATCAAGCAAAAATTAAATTATATGCAACATTCTCTGACTGGAAGAAATTAGTTTAACATTTAAACCTATTTTCTGCACATTCCAGCACATAAAATAAAATATTTTTTTGTGTTTACACTCACTCTTTCAAATAGATGCAAGTAAAACACAGCAGAAAATAAATAACGTCAAAGGCTAGTTGCTCTATTTTCACCTGTAAAGCAGGACTGGGGTAGGCGGAGGTTTACCCTGGTACAGGTGTGCCGCAGCGGTCAGTGGAGGAATCGACGAGTTTCTCTGTGAATTTCCCATTACAGTCGTAGCGCACTCGGTGCTTGCTTGGAAGTTAAGGGGGGTTTACTGTAAAAAAGTTTTCTTCCACGCTGGCGGATGCTAATGTTTTTGTCACTTTTTATGGAATCAAACTCAAAGTAAGCGTGGAAGTACTGACCTTACTTTGAGTTTGATTTCATAAAAAGTGACAAAAACATTAACGTCCATTGTGCGTGGGAAGAAAACTTCTTTTTACAGTGAAAAAAACCCCTAAACTTCTGAGCAAGCACCGAGTGCACTACCACGGAATGAGAAATTCACAGAGAAACTTGCGGATTCTTCCACTGACCGCTGCGGCACACCTGCACCAGGGCAAACATCCACCTACCTAAGTAACTAAGTAACTAATTAATTACTTTTGAAAATAAGTAATAAGTAAAGTAACGGGATTACTTTTCTGGGGAAGTAGTCAGTAATTAGTTACTGATTACTTTTTTCAAGTAACCTGTCCAACACTGGTCCAGGTACTGGTAATTTTTCTCATACAGATCAGGCCTTATTTCTGTACCCTTATTTAATTCCAGAGGTTTTTAACTGCACAGAGAAGGCACCGTGTAACCCTTGTGGTGTCCTCAGGTCAAAAATGGTCCCTAGGTGAACGCCAAACAAGTATATGGGAATCCCGAGGACACAAAGTTCTTCATGACTGGGCCAAGTGTCTTCTTTTTTTGGAAATCAAAATATTGTCACCCTACCATATAGCTTGAAATGGAATTAAAAAATTAAAAAATAAAAACGCCCCCTACTGGTAAAATTAGAAGTTACAGCAAAGGAGCTGCAACTGTGAAACCTGCTGATTTCTATCAGGTTACCACTTAGACGTCGCGACAGGTTGCATTTTAGCCACATGCTGACTAGTTCCAGTCTTTCTGAAAATATGTGAAATGTGCTTGTTTATTTGTTTGAGTGTTTAGTAGTTTTGTTTTGTTTTAATATATATGTTATGTGGGACAAACACATCTTGTTGTTCATGTCTTCTTTTGATCGACTTCTCTGTGAAGAGAGGTGACTGGCACCTTTAAGAAACCTTTGAGTCAATCACAATTAGGCATGAAAAAAACTGACTTAGACCAATTCCACAAGAATTAAATTAACCATATGTATACGTTTTATTTAATTCTTGTAGAATTGGTCTATCTATTGCAGTTTCAGTAAACAACAACTGAAATTTGTCATCATTCCAAGGGGTGGTGCTGCAACACAAAGCAATGCAGTAGTAACCGCCGCTTTTACAATAGTTCACAGACAGTGACGCAGTTTTTGCGTTCTTTACATGACTGCATATGTTGTTGTGTCATGAATAGCAATAATCTGCAGAATCATTCTGGCTTTAGAATATTTAATTGAATTAAAGATGAAGTAAAAATGGAGGTGGAGGATATGGGTGTGAAGGAGAAGGTGTGGAGGAGTCTCAGTGTGTCTACAAAGAGTGTGATAAGGACAGAGCAGCAGCAGAGCAGTCCACATACATCGATGACCCCCTGTCAGATTCAGAGTGACACAAAGGGGATGATGCTGGATTCTACGCTCTGTGACAGTGGAACTGTTCTCAGAGCAGCTCCTGATGCAGGAAATCCAGTATAAAGAGCAGCAGGGACTGCAGTCCTTTCAGAGCAGCTGTGTAGTGTAGCCAGCTTCCTTTTAGTCTTGGTCAAGTGAACACAAAACGTTTAAGTTCAAAGCAGAAATATTTAACATCAAGTGAGTTTCCTCTGTTGATTTTGCTCAAGTCCACAGTTAACATAATCTGCAGAGAGTCCTGAATGCCTCATTACCGCAAAAAGATTTAGTGATGGATTTCTTTCTGTTCCACTGAATTCATTTTTCACCTCAAAATTCTACACACAATACCCAATATTGGCAAAGGGAGAAAAAATTCAAGCAAAAACCTTCTTGAAATTGTTGCACATGTATGTGTGTGTGTGTGTATTCCTAAAATAAAACATGTATTCAAATATTGAAGTATTTACAGTGGGACACTCAGAATTGAGCTCAGTTGCACCCTGTTTCTGGTGATCACCTGCCAGATGTTCCTACAACTTGGAGTCCACCTGTGGTAAATTCAGTTGATTAGAAATGGTATGATTTATTATGATTTGATAGGTTCCCATATTTGACAGTGTATGTCACAGCACAAATCTAGCCATGAAGTAGTTCAATGAATCATGAATCAATCTATTCTGTTCCACTTATCCTTATCAGCATTGCATAGGGTTGGGGAGCTAGGGCCTATCCCAGCTGCATTGGGGCGAAAGGCAGGGTAAACCCTGGCTACATCACCAGTCTGTTTCATGGCTAACACAGACAACCATTCACACTTACATTCACACCAATAAACCGAACCCCACTAATTGCAAGTCTTTTGACTGTGGGAGAAAGTTGGAGTACCCAGATAGAACACGCAAACTCCACACAGAAGGGTCTCATGACATGATAGACCTTTGGTAAGATAATAATGCTTACCACCCTGCTGCCCCAGAATAAGGCTAACATGGCAAAATGTGGAACAACTTAAGTGGTGTGAATACTTTATTTTTTACTGCACAATACTTCTTTAACCAAGTATCTGTATTTTCTCTATGTTGCACGATTACAAAACTGGATTGCCACTTCAACATGACACAAACTTGATTGAACTGTAATATGACACAGCACTGAAAAACACACTGCTGGAGCGCTAGAGAACACCATAAACATGCAACATTAAAATTACTACAAAGTTCCATAGCAAAAAAAATAAAGTAGGACTGGCCAAGCAATGCCTGGCTTTTAGCTCCAAGACCAGCTAGAGAGCAGCCATAGTACTTCAAAAGTAACATTCAACTCAGGAGAGAGGCAAAAAAATAAGTGATCAGTAGTGCAAATAATATATTCCAGCACTTAATCCAAAGTTTAGTGACTCTTCAAGGCACAGTCCTTATTTCTAGGAATGTGCGTATGCAAGTACTGACACACCCACTGGAGTTATTAGAGTCATCCAGAAAGTAAAGGCAAACAGCAGTAGCTGAAGTGAAAATGACACTGGCACACTCTGGGGTCAAAGTATTTCCCCTCTGTCTTGTAATCCATCCACTGAAGAGAATTTCAGTAGTTTCCCAAACGCGTATCAATAAGTCAAAGCTTGACACTGAAGTTAAGGCCACACCGTCTTTGTACCTTCTGGAACAGATTCAGGAAGTCTGGGCAGAGTCAGTCTTTGACTTAAAGAATCACTCTGCAGATGTCACTGCGTGTCCCGATCTGTTCAAAAGTAAAAGATTTGTCTTAAAATCATTGTTGCGTACTCTTCACTTCCTTACAGGACACCAAAATTTTTACTGTATTTTTACTGTACTGATGGGGTGCATTTAAAACATCATCATTAAAAAGAGCATTTTTGAGAACACCAAAAAGAAGGATTTAAACAGCTACAGTTAATGCAGATTGAATACTCACTAATACCAATAGAAGCAATAAAGAATTAAAGTAATTCTGTGTTTGTGTGAGACAGCCAATAAACATGTCACAACAAGTAAATTAAATAAGTTTTATGAAAAGAATGAAGTCTTTTGAGTTATATTCACCAAATAGTGAAATCTTGCATAGATCAATCAAAGGAAACCGAAACCAGTCTTCAAAAGCTTTGTGCAGAAAAAAAAAACAAGCATCCACACTAATGCAAGGTTTCAATTATATATTAGACTTTAGAATTATATTTATAATTAAAAAGAGCTATCCTAAAATTACTATGAAAGTGAAAATACATAAATTAATCCCACTAAAAGATCTGAGCAATACTCACCCCAGTACAGCATCTAAAGCAAAGTAGAGGTTAACCTGTAGGAACACGGTGTGACAGGATCAAGAACAGCTTGCAACAAAATGAAATGTTAAATCTTTGTTTTATGACAGCCTTGTCCAGAAAAGATGCAGAAAAAGAAGTAATACTAAACAAACAATATTAAAACGAACTATATACAAAGCCACTAGCAGGATTTGCCTTTAAATAAACTCACTTTTTGTGTTAAACTGTTGTTACTGATCAGCCAGTGTCTCTCTATGTAACTTGTGGAAGGTGTGGGTCCAGTAAGAAGTGAGCAGCTTGCTATTATTAGTGTTAGAAATAACATTTCCAGCACATAACCATAGCTCCTGTGAAATGCATGCCAACAGGGATCTGAATGGGCTGGAATTTTGATGAACCATAGGTTTTAAATGTGCAATTCAGCATTATTAGATTCTAAATGCTGTGAATATTGTTTAATGTGCACCATGTGCTCCTTAGTGTCTTACAAAAAGACTAAGTGTTTGCTCTGCAGACTCAGAATGAATGATACTCACACTGATAAACAAAATTTAAAGACATGTTTTTCGTTCCTCAGTTGTGGAGTTAACTGACCTTAAAGTCTCCAGTCTACAGTTTGGACTCTCCAGGTAATCACAGAGTTGTTTCATTCCTGAATCCTGCAGGTTGTCTCCTATTAGATCCACATGTTTCAGATAGGGGGGGTTGGACTTCAGAGCCCGGACCAGAGCAGCACAGCTGATCTCTGACAAACTGCAATTCTCAAATCTGAATTAAGAATAGAACATGTAGATAAAATAATTGGTAATGTAATCTGATGTTTTCAGCTTATTATTATTATGTCCTAATGAATTAGTTTTTTTGAACATAAAACATGATTATCATCATGTCAGTCTCCTACATATATCATCCAGTTATCAGCATACCATCCAAACACCTATTCATCTCAAAAACATTAATCGCATTTTGGATTAAATACTGTTTTTATTATCAAATCAAATTTATTTATATATTACTTTGAAAATAACAACTGTTGACCAAAGTACTGTACAATTGAATAATCAGATAAAATTTAAAAAGAAAGTAAAGTCAAGGATAAGAAAATTAATGACAGCCTCAAACCGACTTGAAAGCCAAGGAGTAAAAATGGTTCTTTAGACGTGTTTTAAAAGTATCCATGTTGGAGAGGTTCTCATATGTAAAGGCAGTTTATTCCACAGTTTCGGAGCAGTCACAACAAAAGCCCGAACTCCTTTGTGTTTTAATCTGACAAGTAGAAGCATTTGGTCTGCAGATGGATCAAATGCTTCAAGAGACTCATTACATAAGGTTACAATAATCAAGTAAGCATCTAATAAAGTTACAGACTTTTGCAAATAGATTAATGCTAAGTGCAACAACTTGCAACATTCAGCAGCACAATCACCTCTCTAGACTGATTATAAATAACCAAACTCCAATTGGCTAGAATTGCTTTTGTGTTTTGTCCATAGCGTTTAAACTAGAGAATTGCCAGCCACTGACAGCATTTTTTGACAAGATTCACAATCATTTCAAGACTCCTAGAACATAAAAATGGTAAATAGATCAAAAGAAAAAGAACACACACAAAAGTTCTCCATACTGGTTTTAAATTATGTTATTCCCATTGTGATAATTATTTTTTTTAGCACAAATAATAAATAATAACAAAACATACAGTTTGCACAGCCTAAAATGTCATGGAGAATAACTCCTTTAAGAACATTAAAATATATCTGTGATATCAATATTCACTTCATCAATCTGATTCTGAAAGTGGATTGAATGAAGCATCCAAATTTGAGTTCTTCAACAAGTGCAAGGTTTGCGCAACTTTATCACTTCATTGACCCTGGGATTTTCTTTACTTAGTATCCATGCTGGTTAGCCCTACTGTGCTTAAAAGCACACTTCTCCTGTTTAGGAAGTTTACAATGTCACAGCACTCAACTCATCTTAAAAAATGTCAGCATCTGAAAAGAGTCTCAACCAACCAGAAACCTGCAGGCTATTAGTTGGCTGCTCTAAACTCTGGTCTTTGTCTCACCCACACTGTCCCCTTCATATTTCCAGTTTTCCAACTTAGGACACCAGACTAGAGCTGACCCAGGTTACTTACTGGTGCAATGTTGAGGTGAAGATTATTAGTGTAGGATTTTCCATTATTATAAGTGCTTTTATAGTTTATAGTTAGGGTTATAGTTTGAACTTTGTAGTTACAACTATTGAGAGACCTTAAGAAATAACAACAGATTCAGTTAACTGACCTGAGTGTCTCCAGTCTGCAGTTTGGTTGCCCCAGACTAGCAAACAGTGTATCTGCTGAATCCTCCAGGTTGATTGAACTCAGGTGCAGCTCTCTCAGATGGGAGGGGTTGGACATCAGAGCTGAGGTCAGAGTTTTACAGTGGTTCTCTGAGAGCCAAACATCATGAAGTCTGTGTTGACATATGTGTTGGAATATATGTTATTATGAAGAAGTCACATTATGT
The DNA here is from genome assembly GCF_013358895.1 of Oreochromis aureus. Taxonomy (NCBI): domain Eukaryota; kingdom Metazoa; phylum Chordata; class Actinopteri; order Cichliformes; family Cichlidae; genus Oreochromis; species Oreochromis aureus. The sequence continues at coordinate 69,509,151 of NC_052944.1, forward strand.
TTACTTCATGCACTTGTCGAAAAACAACTGGACACTTTCTCTTCACATCAGTGTTTCCACTGAAGTGTTTGTTTGACACAAAAAGTTAATTACGTCAGTCTCCGTCAGACCCACAAATTTTTTATTTTTTATTTTGATTTAATGTGCAGACAAAGGGTTCCAGTCAGGCTTCCACGTGGTCATCCAGTGTAGTGTGATCTAGCACCAACTCCTTAACCTTCTGTGGTCAAGGTTTAACTGGATGTTTCTGACTACTTTTGATTTTTCCTTTTTATTACCTTAAAAAGGATTTAGCTTACTTTAAGTGGACTCAGTTTTTTTCAACACAACCTCAGATGTCTGACCTTATAGTCAGTTTTTTTTAATTTTTCCATTTTGAAATACAGTGTTAACATATTGGACCTAAAATCCCAAACAAAAAAAAAAAAAACATCTGTGAGGTTAAAAAGTAATTTTTTTAATGGTGAAAACTAGAAACATGTTTATTGAACTATTTCTAGACCTTGAAATGCAAAAATAAATCATGAAGTTCAAAAACCTATGTGCAAATTTAGAAAGGAAAGAAAGTATATATAAATATTTACATTAAAATTCAGGCAATTCTTTAAGTGTTTATTTGTTTGTTTGTTTGTTTTTGTACAAGTATTTACAAAACAGTCAGATGTCACAGTTATTCTGTACCACCCCGCAACTGATATCTCATGTCTCTAATGGATCACTGGAACAGTGTAATAAGAATAACAAGTAGGTTTTAGTCAGAATAATTTAAGAACTAACCTACTAATGTACAGTGATTTATAATGTTAATCACATCTGGACTCACCGAGCCTTTCTGCAGTTCTTCACAGCTGCAATCAGCCTTTGTCGTCCCTCCTGTGATGTGTTGTAGTTCACCAGGTCCAACTCATCCAAAACATCTGACATGAGAAACATATATGCCAGACCCGAGCACTGAATTCCAGATAGTTCCTTCTTTGATTTGTTCTGTGACTTTAGGAAGTCTTGGATCTCCTGATGTACTGAGAGATCATTCATCTCCATCAGACAGTGGAAAATGTTGATAGTTCTGTTAGGACACTTGTCATAAGTTTTAATCTCCTTTAGGTTGTTGATCACTCTCTGGATGGTTAGTGTATTGCACTCTTTCTGACCCAGCAAACCTCCTAAGAGTCTCTGGTTGGACTTCAAGGAGAGGCCGTGAAGGAAGCGAACAAACAGTTCCAGGTGGCCATTCTCTATTAAGAAGAATTTCTCCATGGCTCTTATCAGAAAATCTTCCAGAGATGAGATGTCCTCATTCAGGAAGTCCTGCAGCACCTCTGTCTTCCTGTTGGTGTAACAGTGGAACATGTAGACTGCAGCCAGAAACTCCTGAACACTCAGATGAACAAAGCAGTAAACTGGTTTCTGGAAGATCACTGACTCTCTTTTGAAGATCTCTGTACAAACTCCTGAGTACACTGAGGCCTCTGTGACATCCAGACCACACTGCTCCAAGTCTTCTTGGTAGAACAGGATGTTCTTTTTCTGCAGATGTTCAAATGCTAGCCTCCCCAGCTTCAGAAGAACTTCCCTGTCAGCACCTGTGAGCTCTTGTTGAGTTGTTTCTTTCCACTTGTTGTACTTGTGCTTTTTCTTCTTTAACTGAACCAGCAGGAAGTGTGAGTACATGTCAGTCAGGGTCTTGGGCAGCTCTGCTCTCTCCTCTGTAGTCAACATGTGCTCCAGAACTGTAGCAGTGATCCAGCAGTAAACTGGGATTCCACACATAATGTAAAGGCTCCTGGATGTCTTCAAGTGGGAGATGATTCTGCTTGACAGCTCTTTATTTCTGAATCTCCTCCTGAAGTACTCCTCCTTCTGAGCGTTAGTGAAGCCTCGTACTTCTGTCATCCTGTCAACACATTTAGGAGGGATCTGATTGGCTGCTGCGGGTCGGGAAGTTATCCAGATGAGAGCAGAGGGAAGCAAATTTCCCTCGATGAGATTTGTCAGGAGCTCAGTGATGGTTGACTTCTGTGTGACATCAGACACAAGCTTCCTGTTGGTGAAATCTAACAAAAATCTGCTTTCATCCAGGCCGTCAAAGATGAACAAAAGATGACACACAGTGAGCTGCTCTGCTGTGACGCTCTGTAATGTTGGATAGAAAACATGGATCAGCTCCAGGAGACTGTACTGCTCATCTCTGACCAAGTTCAGCTCCCTGAATGAAAGCAGAACCACGGCACTGATGTGTTGGTTCTCCAAGCCCTCTGCCCAGTCCAGAGTGAACTTCTGCACCAAGAAGGTTTTTCCAATGCCAGCAACACCATATGTCAGAACCACTCTGATGGATCTCTGTTGGTCAGGTAAGGTTTTAAAGATGTCCTGGCAGCTGATTGGTGTTTCACAGGGGATCTTCTTACAGGTGCTCTCCACCTGCCTCACCTCATGTTGGAAGCAAAATTCTTTATTCTGTCCCTCTATGATATAGAGCTCAGTGTAGATCCTGTGGAGGAGGGTTCCATTTCCTGATTTTTCAGGTCCTTCAGTTACACGTTCACATCTTCTCCTCAGAGTGACCTTTAGTGCATCAGAAACTTTCTGCAGATGCAGATCTGTTGACAGTGAGAAAAACAAGAAAAATAAAGAGCAAGAAAACTCTTTAATGTCTTAGCAAAACAATAGGAAGTCCAGTTTTCCAAAAATGAGTTCATTAGCAGAAAGATGTCAGGTCTTTCTTTGTACACAGCTTCTCTGACTGGCTGTCTGCAGATTACCTCTGATTCTGGATCTTTCTCCACACTGGGGACATGAGGAGTTTCTTGATGAATCCTTCAGGACTTCATGACACGAAGCACAGTAGGGCAGCAACTCTGCCCTCTTTCTCTCTCTGTGGACACCAAGAACCATTTATTCTGACCGAATAAAAGCAGTAAAGTAAATAAATATCTAAGTTTATTAGTGGCACTGGCTTCCAGAAAAATCTTTATGTCTCTCACTGTAGGTTTCTCTCACTGTACACCTAGTCTGTTTCCCTAAGTATGTTTAATTTCTTCTCATCTTTGAACTACAGAAGGAAGATTAGTTTGTTGTAGTTTATTGTGGAAATCACTTTTTTTTGCCAAATGCAGAAATAATATAAACTTTGAGGCAAATGTGAAATTAATCAGTAAAAAAAAGGCAAAAAATAATTCTTTGTGGTTGAGATCTGACCACCAGCTCAGTTCTGGACAAATAGTATTTTACTTGATGTCCTTTGAAGTACCTAAGATCATTCTTTTAAATCACTTTTGAATCTTTAGTTTATTTTCATGAGTTTTGATTTCTGTATAGTTTTATTCTATTGTATATTGAAGATATATTTCCTCGCCTGCATTCGCTAATCCTTATGGTAAGCACAATAAGTACTCATGCAAAGCTGGTTAACCAACTTGCTCTGCTAAATCAGGGTTCTTCAGTCTATGTTACAAACTCATTCACATGAAAGGTGTAGCATAGGGAATGGAGTATGAAGGAATATAAAACTACAAAAAATTATAGGAAAAAAAATTTAGTGGAAGAATCTTTATTAACAAATGGGGAGTAACAAAACATCTGAAAGACTGGGCAGGAAAGTACAGGAGGGACTGGTGAAGAGACCATACTGTGAAGTCGGTTACAAACTAAGCTATATTACTCAACACCAAAAGACATAGTCAGTTAATACTGTTAGAGAAAGTGTGTTTTGGAAAAAAAACACTTGAAGATTGTCTTAGGAAATAAGCCATTATCTGTACATTTTTTTAAATTTAAATTGCTACACAAATTACCTGCAGAAAAATACCACATTGTAATTGGAACAGGAAGTAATACTCAAAGAGAGAGCTGACACCATGTAAAATAAATATTAAAGACTATAAAATCTGAAATCATCTTCAGTTCAGTTTACTGCAGAAGTAGTCTCTTACGTTGTGCCTGAGGTTCCAGGTTCATGACTGAAGAGTGGAGGATAATTTCTAGAGCTGTCACTCTTCATGGACATGGAGCTGGATCCTGGAAACTCTCCATTCCGTTGCTGACGTCTGGAAATAAAAACATGGAATGAAGACACCATTGTTGATGTGCATGTTCCTTCTGTTAGCCATTAAGAAGTTTCTCTCTTAGTGTCAATTTTACAGGGGCGAAGCACTGGATGTTCTCAAAACTACTGTACTGGCACCATTTTTCATTCCAGCTACCAGCATGTTCACATAAACGGTGATGGGTTGCTATATAAGTGTACTCTATGAAAGCAGTTAATTTACAAGGGAAGAAAAAATTACTAAATTTCTAGGACAAAAAAAGAAAAAAAAAGAGGCAAAACACATAGTAAAGACTAAGAGCAACACAGCTGCTGTGTGAGTAGAAGTGTGGGAAAACAAACAAACAAATGAAGAAACTTAGGTGAAGCTGTGAGATGGTTAAGAGTTTTATTCAGAATGACTTGAAACCAGCTGATATGTTAATAAAATTTAACCTATTCTGAAAATAATCATGGAGGACAGAAGTAAGCCTTGATCTGTAGAGAATGGTGTCTTTAATTTCGAGAGCATCACTTCTTCCAAAAGCAGTCATTTTATATATACTGATCTGTAATTTCAAACGTAACCTGCTCCCAGTGACTCCACCTCCACAAACCCCTTTAAAATAATATCAAAGACTGTAAAATCCAAAATTATCCTCAGTTCAGTTTACTGCAGAAGCAAACTCTTACGTTGTGCCTGAGGGTACAGGTTCATGACTGAAGAGTGGAGGATAATTTCTAGAGCTGTCACTCTTCATGGACATGGAGCTGGATCCTGGAAAGTCTGCTCTGTGTTGCTGACGTCTGGAAATACAAACATAGAATGAAGACACCATTGTTGATGTGCTTGTTCCTTCTGTTGACCATTAAGCAGCTTCTCTCTTAGTGTCAGATATATGGGGGCGAAGCACAGGATGTTCTCAAAACTACTGTACTTGTTGTAGGAGAGACATTGTTGTAGACATTGTTAATGAGAATAAGGAATTATGTGAAGGTAGTTACCATCTCCCAGTGTCAATCCAGAATTTATCATTCTACCTACCAGCATGTTTGTATGAAAGGTATTGGGGTGATATATAAGTGTACTGGTGTGAGAACTGTTATTTTACAAGCAAACTCTTACTTTGTGCCTGGGGGTGCAGGTTCGTGACTGAAGAGTGGAGGATAATTTCTAGAGCTGTCACTCTTCATGGACATCGTGCTGGATCCTGGAAAGTCTGCTCTGAATTGCTGACGTCTGGAAATACAAACACACAATCAAGCACAGGTTGTGATTCTATATCTTTGTGTTGTTGGCCATTAAGCAGCTTCTTTCTCTGTCAGATTCATGAGGCTGAAGCACTGGATGTTCTCAAAACTACTACACTTGTTATATCAGGGTCATTCTTTTAAACTGCTTTTGAATCCCTAGTTAATATTTTTTATTTTGGTTTTCTTTTAGGGTTTTCTTTTATAAACCATTTTTTCATTCATCTGGAATTACAAATCCTTGAAATAAACAGCTAAAATACTAAATGTGTAAGTTAACAAACTTTATCATTGGATCTACTGAAGTAGAACTGATAGAAACAGTCTCTTACTTTGTGCTTGAGGGGACAGGTTCTTGACTGAAGAGTGGAGGATAATCTCCAGAATAATTATTCTTCACGGACATACTGCTGGATCCTGGAAACTCCTTCACACCTTTAGACAGTTTGAGCGACAGTTTGAGTTTGAGAAATCAGCAACACTGACTGGGAGTGCATGACAAAAATCCTCAACATAGAAATATAGAAACCCATGACTTGCAGAACAGGAACTATAACACAGAAATAAACACACAGAGATACACACATTCAAGCCTACAATAAAACCAGTAGACCCTCCACCTCACAGAGACAGCAGAGAGACAGAAAAAGAATGATAATGTCCTGCCCATCAATTTGACCGAAGTTAATTTTTTTGTGTCATATTTCTTTTTAGTGTCACCAACTCAAGTACCAAAATGGAGCAAAAGAGCTTTTAGAGCTTTTGTTCAAACTTGAGAAACACTCATATGTTATTTTCAGTCAGGAACCAATCATTCTGACAACACATTAATCACAAAAAATCTCACCTTGTTTTCGTCCTCCTGCTTTGTAAAAACAGAGTCCGAACTTTGTTTCAAATACTTTGTTTCCTTGTTACCCAAAGAGAGCAGTCCCTCCCTTCTCCACAGGAGGTTGTATGACTACATTCCTGGTGTGAGACACAGATTGGCCTTTTGAAGTGTTATGTATTTGCTTAAAAGCCACAAACATGAATATAATCCAAACATAGACATAGACCTACACACCAGTCAGTTCAACTCAATTTATTTCCAATCACAGTCCTCAGACCCCCATCCAGTAAAATTCCTACGAATAAACACAGCTGCTGCAACTGTATGAAATGTTTTACTATTGTTTTATTTAATAAAATCCAACAGAAAATAAATAGCTATATATGTCTTTTAATTGGCATTATGTCTGTGTTGCTTCGTGGCTTCAAATATTGAGTCTAAGTTTACATTTGTGTTAAAAAATGTTGTAGAGTCTTTAGCTGACATTTTTCTGACTAAAGCAAAAGCTGCTGAACTGCATTCCAGTCAAGACATGTTTACTGGATGTGTGTCAGAGATGATTAATTGTTGTGTGTTACTCTATTACACAACTATTGAGGGGGTTTCTAACAGAGGTCTGGACTTGAGTAACATGACTTGGACTCAAGACAGACTCGAGTCATTGATTTTATGACTTTAATTTAACTTGGACTTTTACAGCAATAACTTGAGACTTGAATTGGACCTGAACCTGTTTACTTGAAAAGACTTGATATTTTACCCCAAATCTAAAATTTAACATGCATATTATATAAAAAGTGCAGACCATTAATTCATTTCATTCATTCATGCATTCATTCTTACCGCACTCCGTATGTATGTAAGCGTGAGCTGTAGCACAAATCAAATTAACCAGATTTTAAAAAACAAAAAACAAACCGAAAAAAGAGTAGTTTCTTTCGGGTACATAAACTACGAAGTAGACAACAAAAAACGAAATGCAATATGCAAAACATGGAAGAAGAGAATCACAGACGGAGATGGAACAACTTCCAACTTTGTCCGACATTTGAAGTTGCATCTGAAGCTGCTCTATCCCCTCTCTAATTTTGGTAATTAAACGCATTGCTGGAAACCCAAACACAACACGTGTGATGAAGTGGTGAAAGGGGTTATATAAAAAATAAAATAATATATAATAATAATATGACAACGCCACCTAGGGGAATTTCATCTCTAGGAAATATAAAGTCTTTTTAGAAACAAGAAAAACAGGTTCAAAGATGCACAACTGAGGCAGATTGGCTCCAATATTAATATGTCTTTAATTATATCTGTAAAAATAAAAACAATAAAAGCTGTCTGTGGCACAGCCTATTCTGTAACAGTGTCATAAATTAAATAAAACCATACACTGAACAGGACTTACCAGTAGCTGGGGACCAAAAGAAAATCACACTTAAAATCAAGTCTACACCCAAGGTGCTGTACAACAAAGGAAGTGTGGAAAACGACCCACCACCAAAGGCCCCACAGCTGTTGATGTGTCCTCAGTTCACTGCAATAAAAAAACAAAACAAAAACACATTAACAGTCACAAAAACCTAAAAGGACACCAAGCTCACTGTGCACAGTCAAAGGACAATATATATTTAAATATTTAATTAAAAAGAAACACATATACACATGCACACAAACACAGAGTTATTTAAAACAGAATAGAGAATACAAAGGCCATGTAACTTGCACCACATGAGTGAACTCGTGTTTTTTTTTTTCTGTTCTCAAACTGATCTCCCTGTTGGAGCTCAGTCTGGGGGGAGTTATTTTTTTCACTTGGATGAGTGACGAAACGTTTCTCCCACAAAACGCTACGTCCAGATGAACAGATTCAACTTTTGGAGATTCTGCTGCAATACACTTATAGATCCACTGACAACATTAGGAGGGTAATTCAGAAACTGAAACAGGAAACAATGCACTTGGAGAGACTTTCCATTGGTCAGAATCATTAGCAGGATTTACTGTATCATAAAAGAATAGAGTTTGAGTGGATGATCTGATATCCTCGTGTCGTTGTTGTTCCCACATCATCATAATAAATGTTGTTCCAGGTTCAACATTGCAAGTGACCAACCACATTGTTGTGACGTCCCCCTTTTGTGCCTTTGAAAAATACCACCTTAAAAAAATCTACTTTACTTGTGAGAAGAGAAACTGCTTCTGTCCGCTGATCCAGGAACTTGAATTCTTTGCATTTCAGGATAGTTTTCTTTAATAAACGGTAAGCATACATACATATACATACATATTGTCCTTACAGAGGCGGTTTCTCTTCTCGCAAGTGAAGTTGATTTTTTGAAGGCGCTTGCTTTGTTCGAGGTCGCGGATGACGTCAGGAGAAGGTGATTGGTCACTTGCAATGTTGAACCTGGAACAACATTATTTATGATGACGAGGGAACAACACCAACACGAGGATATCAGATCGTCCGAGTTGAGTACTCTTCTTCGGGAGAGAGCTAAAGGGGCTCTCATTCGGACTCAGTTTATAAAACTCAAGGATATGGACTCAACAACGACATTCTTTTTTAACTTGGAGAGGGCAGTCGAATGGAAGAGGCAGATGGTCTGCCTTTGTCTGCCAAACGACCGAGTTACAACAGATCCAACAGAGATGAGACCGCTTGCAATGGAGTTTTATGTTAATATCTTTTCAAAAGCTACATGTGATGAAGCAGTGGTAGCAGAACTTCTTCAAGGCCTTCCTCAACTTACTTCAGAGGATCAGGAAACTTTAAACACAGACTTGACATTGGAGGAGCTTACAAAGGCTGTTACACAGATGGCATCTGGATATCTGGGAGATCCCCAAGAATAGATCGTTTACCTGCAGATTTTTTTAAACATTTCTGGAACTTATTGGGGACAGACCTTTTGGGTGTCTTTAAGGATTCTTTTGTTAGAGGTACACTTCCAGCATCTTGCCAGCAGGGCGTACTCTCTCTGCTGCCTAAAAAGGGGGAGTTGCCCTTTTACAGAACTGGAGACCAGTGACTCTTTTAAACATGTTATCCAATAGACTGAAAAAAATTTATTGACCCCCTAGTTCCAGTTGATCAGTCGTATTGTGTTCCAGGCAGATCTATGTTAGACAATTTATTTACCATGAGGGATGTTTTTGCAATTTGTGAGACATATGACCTAAATGTGGGGATCATCTCTATTGATTAGAAGAAGTCTTTTGATCGTGTAGATCATACTTTTCTTTTTTCAACTTCGCAAGCATTTGGTGTGGGAAATGTTTTTCTTTCTTGGGTAAGATTACTCTACGCTAATGCTAGTTGTGTGTTGAAGGTGGCAGGTGGGTTGAGTAACCCTGTATAAGTTAATAGAGGTATTAGCAATTGAACTTCTTTGATTTAGATTGAGATGAAAAGGTTTTACTTTACCAGTTTTGGGTCAGAGTCCTTCAGTAGTTGTTTCTGCTTATACTTATGATCTAAATTGTTTTGTTAGTAATCAACATGATGTGCATGAACTGAGTGAGACCTTAGCTTTGTAGGAAAGGCTTCTTCAGCCAAAGTGATTTGGGACAAAAGTGAGGCCTTATTAATGGGTGAATGGTGTGCAGAGAATGTTCTTACCCTGCCAGGAAATCTGTGCTGAGGAAGGAATGGTATTAAGACATTGGGACTTTTTATCGGTAATGAACACTTTGAGAAAAAGAACTGGGAAGGTATACGGGAAAAATTTGAGTCAAAGTTGTCGAAATGGAAATGGTTGCTACCCCCAGCTGTAGGGGTAGAGATCTGATTGCCAATAATCTGGTTGCCTCATCCCTGTGGCACAAGCTTGTAGTATTGGTTCCACTTTCTAGGCTGGTTAAAGATGTTCAATGTCTTATTGTGATTTTTTTCTGGTCTGGGCAGCACTGAATTAAGGCATGTGTACTATTTTTTCCCATGTCAGAGGGGGGGCAAGGACTTATAGATATCATGGCCAAGAACAGTGCCTTCAGCTTACAAACTGCTCAGAAGCTGCTTTATGGAAGCAGTTGCTGTTGGCTCCCTTTGGCTCGGCTGCTTCACCTGAAAGCTGGACATCTTGGACTGTACAAGCATCTGTCTTTGCTTAAAGTAGCAGAGCTCAATATGACGGGTTTAACACTATTTTATCATTCAGTATTGGATGCTTGGAAAACGTTGAGGATTTTCCGTGATCCTGACCCTAGACCTGGCTTGTGGCTTTTTGAGGAACCGTTGTTTCACAATGATTTTGTGGTACGGGACTGTTTGCTGTCATCACCTACAATAAGGACCAAGTTCATTCAAGCTGGAGGATCCTGTATAAGTCACCTGTTGAAAAGCAGGTTGTTGACCTCCAGTGGAGGATTATACATGGATTGATAGCTACAAAAAGGCACGGAGCTCACTTTGACTCAACTACTAGGGGTGGATGTCTATTTTGTGACCAACAGCAGTCTTTGGAACACTTGTTTTTATCCTGTTTAAGGTTAAAAAGCCTGTTTTGTTTTTTTGCAGGACTGGGTGGAAGCCTTGGGTGAGCGTTTTTCACGGCTGTTTTTGTTTTTGTTTTAAAAGAAAGTCTCATGTTTTAATCTTTTTTCTTCTTGGTATGGGAAAGTTAGCAATTTGGAAAACAAAGAAAAATAAAATGTTTGGACAGGGTTAGACTGATGTGGTAAAAAAAAATTCAATCAAAACTGTCAATGGAAAATTGTACTTAGTAGTCAGTATAAGCTTTTAATGATATAAGTTTGCATATGATAGAATACTGTATGATGACCTTTTGATGACTTAGACTGCTGTCCACTACAGGACTGTTTTATGAATTCTTTCTCACAGCGATAATAGCTGTTATTATTTCACTCCTGCCAGGAAGAGGCGAACTGGACACTCTTATCTGACGCTCCCTAACAAGAAGAGAGGCCGCGTCTTTCTGTATCCCACAACACACATGCATACACCTAAACCGCTCTTATCTTCACTCCCTACGCACTAACTTTCCTCTGCCTATGAATAGACGTATTCACTGTTGTATTATTTTTGCATATAAATAAAGACAAGTGCAAGAACAGAGCGCGCATCACAGGGCCCCCACTCTGGTGTGAGCGTTCTGTGACCGCCCTTGTATACAAGTGAAAACCACAGCGTCTGTGTGTGTCTCTTCACTCTTAGACTCTCAGCTGAAGAAGTGTCATTTAGAATAAATCTCTTGACATTTATTTTGGTCCTTCGAGCCGGATCAAAAATATCAGAACTGTTATCTGTGACTCTGTTCCAGGATCTGGCATACTGTTTCCTGACGCCGTGGAGCCGGCACCGAAGTCTGTGCACAGCCCTCTTAGACGAGGCCGAAAGCCCTGGAACGCTAAAATTCGGGTCCAGGCCGGTGTTTTTAGTCTGGTCCATGGCGGCGGGATTCAGTCTGACGATCCGAATCACCAGTGAGACGTCTGAGAGGTGAGAAACACTACTTTGGTTAGGAATCGCCATAATGAACCGACAAATAAAATAGGTTAGGAATCGCCTTAATGAACCGACAAATAAAAAAGGTTAGGAATCGCCATAATGAACCGACAAATAAAATAGGTTAGGAATCGCCTTAATGAACCGACAAATAAAATAGGTTAGGAATCGCCTTAATGAACCGACAAATAAAATAGGTTAGGAATCGCCTTAATGAACCGACAAATAAAAAAGGTTAGGAATCGCCATAATGAACCGACAAATAAAATAGGTTAGGAATCGCCTTAATGAACCGACAAATAAAAAAGGTTAGGAATCGCCATAATGAACCGACAAATAAAATAGGTTAGGAATCGCCATAAGGAACCGAATTAGACCTAGGTTTTAGAGGTAGCCGTAATTACTTCGTAACAAATTGTAAAAGCGCGCAAATGTCTATGTGTGTGTATGTGTCTAGAAGTAAGTTGATTTTACAGCACAATACGCTGCTGAACTACTTCTATTTTATTTGTTTTCTTTGCTGAGGCTCACGTACTGGTGACAAATGAGAACGGTTGAGTTTTATCTCGTAAAACTGATACCGCTTCATTTTTTAGAAGTGAAGTAGAAGGGCGTATCAGCAACCACTCTGAAGTCAAGCGTGCCAGTGACAGCCCAGCAAAATCTTTGACAATGGGGAATAAACAAGCAAAATTAACACCTGATGAGGAATGTTTAGGAAAACAACACACCAACCAGTAATTATAGAGAGGAATGCATAGGGGAAGAGCAAGAGGTAGAGACAGACCTAGATACACACCAAACAGTAATTATAGCACTACATGCTGGAAGTGTGGAAAAGAGGGACATTTTGCACGTGACTGTAAGAAACAAAGAAGACAGGGACTCAGAACAGGGTAGTAGCTCAGGTGAAGAGAACAGTTCAGATTAGGAAGAACATAATAATCCCTCACCAAGTAAAATTAGAGATCCAAGTATAAGTTTAAAAAGGGCTGGAAACAGACCCAACTGAATGCATATAAATGCAAGAGGAATAAAGTTAAATAAAACAACTGTAATGTATTCAAGTTGATAAAAGCAAGGATAACAACCTGTAAACTGGTATGAACAATGAAACATAGTTAGGATGAAGACCATGCCCAGACTGAATAGAACGAAAGAAAATACATAACTCACACAAACACATATTAAATGAAATAGAGAGATGCATAAGGTATATTAAGGTTGTGTCATTGTTCAGCCAAGGAAAGTGTGTGAAAAGGAAAATGTCTCCAGCTTGGGAAAGGGTGAGACTGCAGCTCACCCTCAGCCCTTGGTGGACACAAATAAAATATAAATAAAATATTGAATATACTATTGCTGTTATATAAAAGATAATAACATTAATAATGAAATAATATTAATATGAAGAGGCACCTCAGTCAGTTATGATGTGAGGTGGATAATTGTTAGAAGTAATCTGCATCAAGCTTAAGGTTGCTCAAATTCAGTATAATGACATATGAAATGAAGAAAGTAAAGAAAATATCTAAACTACTTAAGTGCATAGAGGCACTTGACCTGCTCGAAAACCTGTCATCCTAGATGAGACATTGCTGAAATATAGAGCACACCTATACTAACAACTAAAAACCCTGTATACAACAGCTAAAGCTACACAATTGAGAAGCTGAATTAAATATATGGTCACTGCTAAGCTGATGAGCAGGTTACACATTTTTTTTTTTTAGAGCAGGAGCTGCATAAGAACACATCAGGGGGAGGGAAACAGCTATTAAAGCTCAAACATGAAGCTGTCTGTGGGCTCAGTTTTTTTCCCTCACGCTTCTGATTTGTCTTTGGCAGCAGCCTTTTTGCATCCTGACTCGTGTGTAAAGCGTTCAAGCCATCGGTAACTTGTTTTTGTTTTGTTTTGTTTTTGTTTTGTTGGGTTGAAAATGAATAAATTTGTGATCATACTTGTGGATCACAGTGGCACATAATGATTAGGCATATGATTTACTAATGCAGATGTAATAACTTTATTCTAAAATTCAGGGAGAACAAACAAGAACAACATCTTCAGTTGTGTATTGTTGTTGTTCTCTGTGTAGTGTGCTGAATTTTGTTTTTTGTTTCTTTTGTTTTTTGAAATGTTGCTTGAGTGATGAGTACTGTAACTTCTGTTCAGAGCCAGCTGAGAGCTGGGTTGTCTGTTTTGTTTTAGGTGACAAGCCAGAAAAGTTAAAACTTAGTTTCTTGTTTTGAAAAAGAAAAAAGGGAAAAAAGGGAGGTTTTGTGTTTCTCAGCAAAGAACAACTACAATTTCATTTTCTGTTTTTGAGAAAGGAGAATTTATAACAATAATAATAATAATAATAAAACAAAGAGTGATGTTTTGTTTAAGTGGTGAAGACAGCTAATACTGCAAAATACCATTTAGTGAATGATCTGCGAGCAATAAATGAAATCATCTTATTTATCTTTGAATAAACTCCAATTATGGAGACCTGAAGTCACATGCTTAGGGCACACTCTCAGGTGAAGGCAGAAAGCTACTAAACAACGAAAAGAAGCTATACAAAATGCGCCACAGCCACAAACTAAGCATTCATATTCTTTCTAACTCTTAGTGAGCCTGAGTTATGACCTTGGCTCCCTGTTTTTCTGCTTCCACCAAAGGTGGGGGTGATGCTCCCGTGGCATGTGCTCTGTTCTTTTTACTATCACAAAGAGGAAAAAAAGAGAGAGAGACCCCTACTCTCTGAATACAATATTCTCTTCATAACTCGGCAGTATGAAATGTCATGAAACAGTGTAACTCACTCACAGTAAATCAGCAGTATAGGATAATACAAACCTATCTAATAAATCTAATGATTTTCACATTCTTTTAACTCAGAAGTATGATGTGGCCTACAGCAGTATCATGATTCACTCATTTTGATTATAGGTATAATGTAATATATAACAGCATAATAATCTCACAACTGCTACAAGCACATTTGCCTTTCTTAACACACGCGAGAGAAAGGCAACTGTTGAGAAAATGCTCTTTTGGGTGAGACAGGCCCAGAGGCCTTGCATGCAAGCTACTAATACACATACATGCAATGAAGAACAGCTTACACTACAGCACACACTATACATGTGCCTATATCCCTCATTAGTGTTAAAACAGGGAAAACTTAATAGTTTTGTTATCAAATGCTGAAGTTTATCCACTACTAACAAATAAACTCTCTGGGTTGCAGGACAACAACTTCAAAAAGAACGACACTGGTATGACCAACCAGTGATGAAACAACAAATTTAGTGGTTAAGAGTCAAATGGTGAGATGTTTTCTGCTGATTGAATCATGCAAGTGATTACTGAAGGAAGGAAAATTCCTTTTTTGTGCCTTTAAACGTGATCTTACGAATTTTAATATCTACCTGTGTTGTCCTGTCACCTTGGTGGGTTATGAGTTAATTATATTGTGAGGAAAAACAAAAAAGGGGGAGAGAAGGCTGACACAGGGCCTGGCCCGGTGTTTCTCCCCTCTGAATAACACAGCCAATACAACATCATTTTCCTGTTCGTCTGTTTTGTTTTGTTTTTGTTTTTTCTCTTTATGTTTAATTACAGGCTGCTTTGCCGGTCCTGAAAGCCGAAGCTGACCTGGACTCCTGCTCTCCCCTCTACCATCTCTGACCCTGACCAAATGCTGCAGCAGCTGGACCCATAACAACAATCTAAAAATGTCAACAGTGCTACAGGAAAGCGATCTCATGCAGCAGAGACGGAGACCGTTAAATCCAAGGCCCGTTTCACTACACGGGGGAGATTTCCAGACAGCTTCAGCTGACAGAGCTGTGACGAGACGCCCATTAAGCCCGAATGAAAAGTAAGGCCGAGCAAAAGAATGCTGACCTTGATAACTTTGCATTTAACACTGTGCAGGACAGTGATGGACCAACACGGATGATCGGGCAGCAGAAGAAAGGGCGTGCCAGAGACAGGAGGAGCAACTGAGGTCAAAAGGCACCTCAGAATGGACAAAACACAGAAGAAGATGCAGGTTTCACCTGCGGTGAGCATGGACACTGGAGAAAGGACTGCCCCAATTGGGGCCAAGACCAGGACAGACTGAACTTTGAGCAGCAGCAGCAGCAGCAATGGTCGCAACCGGACTGAAAAGGAGGAGGGCAGGACCCCAGGGCACGCTTCAGGCCGTGGTTTACCCAAAACACCAGAACAGGAAAGTGATAAACACGCCAACATACACAAACATACACATCTACACACACTGACTCAAAATGAAGAGAAACACACACCTGAACAGACGTGCACTTGTTGATTGAGTGAGAAATGACACACACACACATCAGACAATGTACACTCATCAAACATGACTGACGCCCTGAACGCCTTGAGACAGATCCAGCAGGCCCAAAATCAGGACTATGTAAATAATACAAGTGACTGCTAAAAAGACTACTACTGCCTTTTCACTGTGCAATACTTTTTGTTAAAAACCAACGGTGCAATAGACTTCAATACTTGAAATACTTGAAATACTTGAAATACTTGCAATTCCTTTGTATTCTTATTCTTATTTATTCTATTTATCCCTTTTTGTATTTTTACTTTTATTTTGTGTTTTTATAACATGTATCCTGCCATGTCTAAAACTCATGATTAACCGCATAATTGTTTCCACTGTTGCTGCATACATAGCCGTGACAAATGATGATGATGACCCCGACCTGTTGGAGCATGAAGACTTTGTGTGATTAATGATGGTGTGATAGAAAATGTACTACAAGATGTTACATACTGATATCTCACTTCAAAGTTATACTGACAACAGGAGGGAATGTCAATGGAAAATTGTACTTAGTAGTCAGTATAAGCTTTTAATGATATAAGTTTGCATATGATAGAATACTGTATGATGACCTTTTGATGACTTAGACTGTTGTCCACTACAGGACTGTTTTATGAATTCTTTCTCACAGCGATAATAGCTGTTATTATTTCACTCCTGCCAGGAAGAGGCGAACTGGACACTCTTATCTGACGCTCCCTAACAAGAAGAGAGGCCGCGTCTTTCTGTATCCCACAACACACATGCATACACCTAAACCACTCTTATCTTCACTCCCTACGCACTAACTTTCCTCTGCCTATGAATAGACGTATTCACTGTTGTATTATTTTTGCATATAAATAAAGACAAGTGCAAGAACAGAGCGCGCATCACAGGGCCCCCACTCTGGTGTGAGTGTTCTGTGACCGCCCTTGTATACAAGTGAAAACCACAGCGTCTGTGTGTGTCTCTTCACTCTTAGACTCTCAGCTGAAGAAGTGTCATTTAGAATAAATCTCTTGACAAAAACATAAATCAAACTTCACATTTAAAGAAGAAAGGGATGGGGAAAATCTGACCGTGCAATGTAAACTCTTTTTGCCAGCAACCAAGCTGCTCTTAGCATGAAAAGACTCCATCTCCAACCTAAACAAACATCTGACAGTAAGTTCTTTTTTAAAAACAAAGATTAGCTGCTGCAACTAACTTGTTTTAGTTGTGGTAGGTTATGTCCCACTTCAGTACATTCAATGTACTATTCTTGTGTGATTTATTACTATTACTGAAGGCTGCATTACAACCTGCTAGCTGCAAATAATCATGCGCAGTTCTGAAAGCAGACAGAATGAAAACATATTACTGATACAGAAATATTTTCTATACGAGATCACTGCCTTACCTAATGTCCACCCAACTGTTACTCATTTTATATTAAGACTTAAAGATCTAGTTGGTATTGCTTTCAGAACTGCACATGGTTATTTGCAGCTAGCAGGTTGTTAATGGTATGCACCATGTCTAACAGTCTGCAGTCTATGAACTAACCTCAACTTACACCAGCTAAAAATGTTGGCTCGGTGGTGAGTAACCTTCAGTAATAGTAATAAATGACACAGATATAGTACATTCATGTAGTTGTAAAAAATATGACAGTATATCAAGTAATTGAAAGTATTCAGAATACGTTACTCTAATTCACTAACTTAACGGAATACATTAAAAACTACATTTTGGGGCATGTATTCTGTAATCTGTAGTAGAATACATTTTAAACTACCTTCCCAACACTGATTTTTGGATTATTATTATATAGTCTTTAAACAGGGATGGAGAGAGTTGGCAGCATTGTCTTGTTCCCTTGTGAAATGCAAAGTTTAAAAATGTAAATCACTGATTGTGACTACAGCTTGTGGTGAATTGTAGTGTGCTGATAGTGTGCTGATCCAGGTAATTTAGCTCTTTCTGAACATATGTAACGTGGGCTTGTTTGTTTGTTTAGTAGTTCGGTTTTGTTTTAGTTAATGGCTTCTGTAAGACAAACACATGTATTTGCTTATATTTATGTGCTTATATTTTTTTTTCATCTGCTTCACCGTGAAGAAAGGCTATTGGTACTTTCAAGAACCCTTTGAGTCTAACACAATTAGGTAATAAGAAAACTCAGACTTTAACCACACGCTTCCTGGAACTAATCGTCACTTGCAGTTTCAGTGGGCATCAGCTGAAGTTTGTCATCATTCCACAGGGTGGAGCTGCAACACAAAACAACACAGTATTCACACCACCTCTTCACATGACTGCAAATCATTTTGCAGGATCATTATGGCTTCAGAATATTTAATTAAATAAAAAGATGAAATAAAATGGAGGTGAAGGAGGTGAATGTGTAGGAGACTCAGTGTGTCTACAGAGAGTGTAGAAAGACTGAGCAGCAGGAGATCAGTACAGATACACTAATGATCCTCTGTCAGATCCTAAGAGACACAAAGAGGTTGATGGTGGACTCTTCACTCTGTGACAGTGGAGCTGTTCTCAGAGCAGTTCACTCTACAGCACTGACAGTCATCTGTTCTACGTTTCTGTCAGACTGTACTGGATGAAGCACTCAGCCTCTCAGTAATATGTCCCAGTTAGAGGATCTACACACGAGCTGCTGTTGTCTCACTCACTCTGATTTATAAGGACGCAGGTCATCCACTCTCAGCACAAACCACCCTGTTTACCATTATCCCCATCCGTAAAAAAAGAGGGAAGAACAGAGGTAATAACTGAGGGATGGGTGTTTATAGAGACTCCCTTAATCAACTGTTAGTCAGTGATGCAGCAAATCTAGTATAAAGAGCAGCAGGGACTGCAGTCCTTTCAGAGCAGGTTCAGTAAAAGGACTAGATGTTACAATCCCTGACAATGCATTGCTTTAAATGGAGAAAATCTTGGGGGATGGCTGTTATGAGGAAAAGCAGCACAGAAGCTTTACCAGCGGCACACATCGTTGTGTGCCTCAACTTTCGTTCTTTTACCCAGGCTAATCTGGGTAAAATCAGGGTTAATGGAATTGAAATTGAAAGAGTGTACGAAAATAAATTTCTTGGAGTGATAATTGATGATAAGCTGAGCTGGAAGTCTCATATAAATCATGTCACAACAAAAATGTCAAAGACCATTGCTATTCTCTACAAAACAAAGCATGTCCTGAACAAAAAATCATTATACACACTTTATTGTTCTCTGTTGCTTCCATATATGACTTATTGTCTGGAGATATGGGGTAATGCATATAAAACAAATACTCTTCCTATTTTCAAGTTACAAAAAAGAGCTATAAGAATTATAAATCAATCAAACTATATAGAACCAACTAACATTTTGTTTATTAATCTGAATACCCTAAAATTTTATGATTTAGTCGAATATAAAATGGCACAGATAATGTATAAAGCACAAAATAACTTGCTTTGCCGCAGTATTCAGAAGCTGTTTAAAGTCAGAGAGAGTCAATATGACTTAAGGGGAACAGATGTCTTTAAAACAAACAAGATAAGGACAAACATAAAGCAGAGATGTGTTTCTGTTAGAGGAGTTAAGCTGTGGAATAGTTATGACAGTGATTTAAAAAGGTTTAATTCATTTTCCTTGTTTAAAAACATGTTTAAAAATAGAGTATTAGAAAAATATATTAATCAAGAATGAAAAGAGCAAAAATAATAATTCTGAAACTCTTGATTGTTTTGCTTTGATGTAGTTATCTAAGGTGGAAAGTTTTGTTTGTTTGTTTGTTTGTTTGTTTTTGCTTTGCTTTGTTTTATTCTTTGCTTTGAGCCCTGTGTACAGGAGCTGCATGCAAAAGATTTTTTGTTAAAAGGGTTGGCATAATAAGCAAATGCTTCAGCCAATACCTTTTTGATTAGCCTTGTCTCATGATTTTTTGTTTTGTGGTAATCTTTATTTTGTATTCTGTATGCTAATCAATAAAATCAGTCAGTCAATCTGCCATTTTTCCTTGGTTAGGTTTAGGGATCTGATCTAAATTATATTAAATTTGGGACACATCGTCAGTAGTGGACCTTGGATTCATTGGGTGTTTCGGCCATTATCAGTAGACACCCTCATCCAAGGAGGCCCTGCCAGGGTTGATCAGGCCCCGGAGTGTGTCACTGGTTTATGTTAAAATTGTTATTTCTCTTATTCTTTCTGCTGTTTAGTTTTCTACAGTTTATTTACTATTCAACTTTACTATTCACTGCAAATACTTACCTCTTTAACATTTATGGAGCCTCATTTCTTCAAAGGGACAGAAAAGGTGATAAAGAGAAGTAAGACAAGTAAGTAAGATAAGATAGGAGAGAGCAGAGAGGAGAGCCGGAAGGGGGGCGCCCGATCTGGCTTCCCACACCTCCCCGCCGGATCGGGCTGTACAGGTATGTCATGTAGCCACCTTCCTCTCAGCTTTCTTACTGGAGTGAACACACTGAGTTTAAGCTCAGACACCTGCACAGAGATATTTAACATATTTAACATCAACATCAAGTTTCCTCTGTTGATTTCACTCAAGTCTGGAGTGGAAATATTCTGCGGAGAGTTCTGAATGCCTCATTATTGCAAAAAGATTTGGTGATTGATTTCCTCGTGTTCCACTGATACAAAGATTCTGTGTGCATATGTACACACTGAAAACATAATTTGTTGGATTAACTTGAAAACATTTACATTGGTTACACACAAAGTTATATTTTATCAGCTTTAGTTTTCTGTGATATTACCACACAATTTTTATGTTAAATAAACACGGCTTTTATTTTATTTTATGCTGCTATGTGTTTTTATTCATGTGATCTCTTCACAGTTATTTCATGTTAATTTTACAGAAAATGTTTGTGTATACATTTCACACCATGCTAACAATAAGACTAACATGGCAAAATGTGGAACAAACTAAGTGGTGTGAACACTTTATTTTTTACTGCACATTTTTAACTACAAAACTGGATTTCCATTTAATACAGTAAACATGTTACACACACGTGTTTCAACTGTAATATAACACAGCACTTAAAAACACACACACACACACACACACACACACACACTGCTGGAGCTCTAATGCAACACCACAAGCAAGATAACATGCGACAATGAAATTACTACAATTTTTCATAGCAAAGTAATAAATCAGGACCTGCTTTATTACTTTTAGCTCCAAGACCAGCTAGAGAGCAGCCATAGTACTTCAAAGGTATCATTCAACTCAGGAAAGCAGATAGAGACACTTATTTTGTGCCTCTACTTTTTTAGTGGTGGAAATATATTCCAGCACTTATTTCAGAGCTTAGTGACTCTTGTAAGATTAAAGGAAAGTCCTTTGGTCATTTGCTTTGTCATGGGCATCTCTGTGTTATGAGTGTAGAGCATTCTCACTTTGGTCTATCCTCAGTGGATCTCTGGGTGTGAAATGAATGCAATTAAAAACCTATTTCACAAACAAATCAGAACTGAAGAATATTTAAGATATTGGGTCAAAATGCTATTTAGGTAAATGAACTGAATGTCTCAGCGTCTAGGAATGTGATTATGCCAATACTGACACACCCACGGGAGTGATAAGATTCATCCAGCATGTAAAGGCAGTTGGTTAAGGCCATGCTGTCTTTGTCTGTCTTTGCACGGTCTGCGACACATTTGGGAAGTCTGGGCAGAGTCAGTCCTTGACTTCAAGGATCACTCTGCAGGCATCGCTGCGTGTATCAATCTGTTCAAAAGACTGAAAAAGATTTGTCTTAAATACATTGTATCACACACTTCATTTCCTTAAAGGGCACAGTTATTTTTAATGTATTTTTATACACATACTGATGGGGTGCATTTAAAACATCCTCATTATAAAGAGCATTTTTGAGAACACCAAAAAGTGGGATTTAAACAGCTGCAGTCAATGCAGATTGAATACTCACTAATACCAATAGAAGGATTAAAGAATTAAAGTAATTCTACATGTTTCTGTGTGTGACAGCCAATAAAGATGTCACAACAAGCAAATTAAATTGAGTTTAATGAAAATAATGAAGTCATTTGAGTTACATTCACCAAATACTGAGATTGTGGAAAGCTTTGAGTAGAAAAAAAATCCACAGACATACACATCAGTGCAAGGCATCAATTCTATATTAGAGTAATATTTAGAATTACAAAGATTTATCTTAAAATTACCTTTAATTTTCTAGAAATGAAAGTGAAATTAATTGATCTCAAAGACCTGAATGATACTCACCACAGTACAGCATCTAAAGCAAAGCAGTCAACCTGTAGGAACATAGTGTGACAGGACTAAGAACACATAGCAACAAAATTATACGTTAAATCTTTATATTATTACAGTGAGAAAAGATACAATAAATAGTCTTTTGTATATGTGACTGTTTGTTCTGCAGACCTAAATCAATGATGATAAATTTTTGTGAAGTAACACTAACAAACATAATCTAAAGAGGTATATTTCGTTTCTCAATAAGTGAACTGACCTTAAAGTCTCCAGACTACAGTAAGGACTCTCCAGGTAATCACACAGCTGTTTCATTCCTGAATCCTGTAGGTTTTGTACCAGATCCACATGGTTTAAATAGGGGGGGGTTGGACCTCAGAGCACTGATCAGAGCAGCGCAGCTGATATCTGACAAACTGCAATTCTCAAATCTGAATAAAGAATTGAACATGTAGATAAAATCACTGGTAATGCAAACAGATGTTTTCACATTTTAAATCTGCAGCCCAGCATTACTATTTCCTAACGAATGAGATTTTCTAAAAAATGAAGACATGATCATCCCTTTTTCTTGTAAGAAAACCAGTTGAACATCCAATAAAGACACGGGCAATTGCAAACTATACACATTACTGCCAAGTGCAGCAGCTTTCAGCTGGACCTCTAGATAACAGAAACCAAACCACCATTCCATAAATGCATGGTACAACCGAGAAGAGCCACCTTAAAGGACATCTCAACTGTACATCTACAGCTAAAGAATAGAGGCCACACTTTCAAGGATGCCAGTGTTCACATTTTAGACAGAGAGGAAAGATGGTTTGAGAGAGGAGTGAAAAAGTCCACCGCGAGCAACCATTATTGAGCAAAGGTCGTAGCTAGCATCTATTATCATTATAGCAGCATTTCTAGGAGGTATGTCTACAGATAAAGCTGCACAGATTTTGTTCTGAGGTTTTGGAGAGAGTTTGTCTTTATGTTTAATATAACTGAAAAGTACAGATGTTGTCTGCTGTTCTTCAGCCTGCAGTAACCATTAACCAGCTGATACACACGGACTGGACTTAAAAAATGCTTTTAGTACCCGTTTAGTCCACTTGTTTATTCTTCATTTACAAACTCATCTTTAAAATGTCAGCATCTGAAAACAGTCTCAAAACAGCAACGTGTAGGTTATTAGTTGGCTGTTCTAACCTCGGTCATTGTCTCACCCACGTTGTGGATTGCAGGCTAGATCTGCAGTCTTACTTAGTGGTGCAATGTTAATGAAGTTGGATCAGTGAATCCCTGCCCTCTGTCTTACACCACTGGAGTTGGGTTATAAGGAGATCACTTTACAGTTCAAAAAGAGAAGAAGAAATAACAACAGATTCAGTTAACTGACCTGAGTGTCTCCAGTCTACAGTTGGGATTCCCCAGACTAGCAAACACTGTCTCTGCTGAATCCTCCAGGTTGATTGAACTCAGGTGCAGCTCTCTCAGGTGGGGGGGGTTAGACGTCAGAGCTGAGGTCACAGTGTAACAGTAAGCCTCTGAGAGCCGGACATCATGAAGTCTGTGTTGACATATGTGTTAGAATATATGTTATTATGAAGAAGACACATTATATTTAATTCCGCACTTGATGAAAAACAACTGGACACTTTTTCTTAACATCAATCGTTCAGCTGATCTGATTGTTTGACACGAAATATTAATTCTCTTCAGTCTCTCTCAGAACCACAGATTTTTTTCTTTTTCTTTTGATTTAATGTGCAGACAAAGGAGACAAAATAAGTTCCATACAGGCTTCCACACGGTCCACAGTCCGTCACTGTGATGTCATCCCACATCTAAGACCAACTCTTTAACCTTCTGGGGTCAAGGGTTTAATTGGCTGTTTCTGACTAATTTTCATTTTTCCTTTATATTTCCAATTAAAAATGATTTAGCTTACTTTGTTTGGACTCTTTGTACTTTTTTGGCTCAAGACAAGCTCACATTTCTGACCTTACAGCAAAATTAGAAAGCAATGAAAGTATACACACACATATTTTATATATATACATATATATATATCATATATACATATATATATATATATATATATATGACTATTTACCTATTTACATTAAAATCCAGGCAATGCCCCTGTTTTTGTTGTTGTTGTTGTTTATTTTTAACAATTATTTACAAAACAATCAGGTGTCACAATAAGATTCCAATATGTGTTATACCACTCTGCACTTTTGGCACAATTTGAAGTGGAGACTCAGCAAGGTAAATATGTCAGGCGATTTCGATGCACCGGTGCAACTCCAGGAGGGTAAAATAAAATGTTGGACTCGAATTAAATAAAATGCTTCACTGCTCAATTCAACACTGCAGTATTAATTTTTGTCTCACATGATCAGTAGTTTATGGAAGCTCATTGTGATGTTGTGAAACTGAAGTAGATATTGTTGTGGCTGACTTTACTTTTATTTCTACTGCTAAAGCCAAGTCACTGTGACAACAGTGTTATCCCATCACCTTTTACATGTGACCACTATAACTGCTTCAGCTGAAACAGCAGGCATGCAAAAAAGTTTTCATCAGAAAAATTATTTGTTAAAAAGTCAAAGGAGTTTGCAAAGAAAAGCGTCTGGACTTCTTTAAGTTGCTTGAAGACGTTTCACCTCTCATCCGAGAAGCTTCTTCAGTTCTAAGGTCAAAAGGCCGAGAGTCCCAGATTTAAACCCAGTGGGAGTTTCCCCCCACTGGGTAACTTCCAGCAACTTAAAGAAGTCCAGACGCTTTTCTTTGCAAACTCCTTTGACTACGATGACCTGGATGACTGAGAACCTTCACAGACATATTTGTTAAAAAAATAAGATAAACTGACATATATTGTTTCCAAGAAAAAACTGGAACTCTGTAATAAGGACAATGAGTATGTTTTAGTAAGACCTAACCTACTAACCAACACTGATTTCATAAGTTAATCACATCTGGACTCACCGAGCCTTTCTGCAGTTCTTCACAGCTGGTAGCAGTCTCTGTCGTCCTTCCTTTGATGTGTTGTACTTCACCAGATCCAACTCATCAAAAACTTCTGACATCTGCAGCAAATATGCCAGAGCTGTGCACTGAATTCCAGAGAGCTGCTTCTCTGATTTGTTCTCTGACTGTAGGAACTCTTGCATCTCCTGGTGTACTGAGAGGTCCTTCATCTCCATCAGACAGTGGAAAATGTTTAGGCATCTGTCAGTACACTTGCCCTCACTGCTAATCACCTTCAGATTGTTAATGACTCTCCGGATGGTTTGTGGATTGTACTCTGTCTGACCCAGCAGACCTCCTAAGAGTCTCTGGTTGGAGTTCAGAGAGAGGCCATGAAGGAATCGAACAAACAGTTCCAGGTGGCCGTTAACACTTTGGAATGATTTCTCCATGGCTCTGATCAGAAAATCTTCAAGAGATGAAATGTCCGTACTCAGGAAGTCCTGCAGCACCTCTGTCTTCCTGTTGGTGTAACAGTGGGACATGTAGACTGCAGCCAGAAACTCCTGAATGCTCAGATGAACAAAGCAGTAAACTGGTTTCTGGAAGATCACAGACTCTTTTTTGAAGATCTCTGTACAAACTCCTGAGTACACTGAGGCCTCTGTGACATCCAGACCACACTGCTCCAAGTCTTCTTGGTAGAACATGATGTTTCCTCTCTGCAGATGTTCAAATGCTAGCCTCCCCAGCTTCAACAGAACTTCCCTGTCAGCTCTGGTGAGCTCTTGCCAACTCACCTCTTGCCCCTCATGGTACTTGTGCTTTTTCTTTGTCTGAACCAGCAGGAAGTGTGAGTACATGTCAGTCACAGTCTTGGGCAGCTCTCCTCTCTGCTCTGTAGCCAACATGTGCTCCAGAACTGTAGCAGTGATCCAGCAGAAGACTGGGATCCCACACATAATGTAAAGGCTCCTGGATGTCTTCAGGTGTGAGATGATTCTGCTTGATAGCTCTTCATCACTGAATCTCCTCCTGAAGTACTCCTCCTTCTGAGTATCAGTGAAGCCTCGTACTTCTGTCATCCTGTCAACACATGTGGGAGGAATCTGATGGACTGCTGCGGGTCGGGAAGTTATCCAGATGAGAGCAGAGGGAAGCAGATTCCCCGCGATGAGATTTGTCAGCAGCTCACTGACTGATGACTTCTGTGTGACATCAGACACAAGCTTCCTGTTGGTGAAATCTAACAAAAGTCTGCTTTCATCCAGGCCATCAAAGATGAACAAAAGATTACACACAGTGAGCTGCTCTGCTGTGACGCTCTGTAATGTTGGATAGAAAACATGGATCAGCTCCAGGAGACTGTACTGCTCGTCTCTGACCAAGTTCAGCTCCCTGAATGAAAGCAGAACCACCGCACTGATGTGTTGGTTCTCCAAGCCCTCTGCCCAGTCCAGAGTGAACTTCTGCACTGAGAAGGTTTTTCCAATGCCAGCAACACCATTTGTTAGAACCACTCTGATGGATCTCTGTTGGTCAGGAAAGGCTTTAAAGATGTCCTGGCAGCTTATTGGTGTTTCACAGTGGATTTTCTTCTTGTAAACACTCTCCACCTGCCTCACCTCATGTTGGAAGCGAAATTCTTCATTCGGTCCCTCTGTAATGTAGAGTTCAGTGTAGATCGATCTGAGGAGGGCTCCACATCCTGTTTTATTAGTTCCTTCAATCACATGTTCATATCTCGTCCTCAGACTGGCCTTTAGTGCATCTGAAATCTTCTGGAGAGAAACATCTTTTGAAAGAAAAAAGAAACCCATGAATCTAGAGAGCAAGAATACAGTTTAATGTGTCAAAATCACAAAAAGATGTCCAGTTTTCCAAAAAGCAGTCCATCAGCAGAAAGATGTTAAGTCTTTCTTTTTACACAGATGCTCTTACTGGCTGTCTGCAGACCAGCTCTGGTTCTGGATCTTTCTCCACACTGGGGACAGGAGGAGGTTTTTGATGGATCCTTCAGAACATCCTGACACAAAGCACAGCAGGACAGTGGCTCCCCAACCAGTGGATTATCTCTGTGAATACCAAGTAAAATTCATTCTAACCAAAGTAAACTCAGAAATACCCAAGTTTAAATACTTTCTGGAAATGTTGTAGGCTACCAAACACAAAAAAACTTCAATCTGCGAGGTAAATTAGATGTTAATCAGTAATGAAAAAAGACACATTAATTCTCATGTTTATAGCTCAGGAATTGTGAATGACTCGTAAAAATTTTCTTGGAGTGCATTAACATCTGGGCAAAGATAGTTAGATTTCATAGTTCTTCCTGCTGACAACTAACCATCAGCTCAGTTGTGGACAAATAGTCTATTACATTATATTTATGAGCTAGGGTCATCCTTTAAAATCAATTTTGAATCCTTAGTTAATATTCACGAGTTTTGATTTCCATTAATACCAAGTTAGCTTTCCTATAGCTTTATTTACTAGTCCTAATATTGGTAATCAGCATAAGGAGTCCCAGAAAGCTGGTTTACCAACTCATTATTTTAACCCAGGACTCATCGGTTTAGCCATGAGCACATTTGCATGAATGGTGCACTGGTGGCAGCATCTAACCAAACACAAACATGGATAAGTGTACTGTTAGCAAAACATCAGTTTTACAAAGGAACATATCTTCATTTGAAAACATATCAAAAGGACAAACAC
Organism: Oreochromis aureus; assembly: GCF_013358895.1. Lineage (NCBI taxonomy): Eukaryota > Metazoa > Chordata > Actinopteri > Cichliformes > Cichlidae > Oreochromis > Oreochromis aureus. The sequence goes on from NC_052944.1 coordinate 69,536,991, forward strand.
AATATAGACCGAAAGCAACACAGCTTGTGTGCGAGAAAGAAAAAATAAAACAAAGCCAAAAAAATTTATACGAATGCGCGATATCATTGAGAGCTGGTCAGAAAGACTAGAACTAAGCTAGTACGTTAATAAAGTTTAGCCTATTCTGGTATCATATTATAATATTATATCTAATATAATATATAACATAATAATTTAATATAATAATATTGAAGACCGCAAACATCAAAATCATCTTCAGCTCAGTTTACAGCAGAATCAGTCTCTTACTTTGTGACTGAGGGTCCAGGTTCATGACTGAAGACTGGAGGATAATCTCGAGATTTGTCACTGTTCATGGACACAGAGCTGGATCCTAGAAATTCCCTTCTGTGTTCATGTTGCTGACGTCTACAAAATGAAACAGATTATTCTTCTGCATATTCCTGTTGTTGGCCATTGAGCTAGTGCTCTCTCAGTTTCAGACTTATGGGGATGAAGTTCTGGACATTTTCACAACAGAAATTTCACAACTACTGGGATTTCATCTTGATTCACTAATCCTAACAACAGGAATCAGGATAAAGAGTCACATGATTCTAGTTAATTAGCTGGCTACCTTATAATATTTCAGTATGTACAGATGCTGTTTAAGAGCTTGTTTGGTGAAAAAACAAAAACAAAAACCAATCAAGAGCCTTTCTCAGAAAGACTGAAAACTGAAAACAAGTTAGTACATTAATAAAGTTCAATTGTTCCCCCAATTTTGAAAGACAGAATTTACCCAGAGCTTTTAAGAATTATGCTTTTTTTCTCTCCAAAGAATTTATACTTCCAAGAGCAGTCATTTTATACATTTTGATCAGTAATCTCAAAATTGTCACAGTTTGAGGAGCAAGCCATGTGGTGTTTGTGAAGGAGGACCCAAGATGAAGGCAAAAGCTGTGATGCGAGTGAGCTTTATTACGGGAGGTGAGAACAACAAAAGCAAAGGTGGCGAGGACAAAACTAAACATAACCTAAACTGGGAAAACTAGAGAACAAACCTGAAACCATAATATGCCGGGATGAACATGAGATGGAGAACCGAGGATGGAGGATGGAGAACAGGGAACAGAGAACAAAGAATGCAGAGAGAGGCAGAGATACACCGAGTTACACAGACGGACCGACAATAAACACAGGCAAGCACACAGTATAAATACAGACACAAGGTAACGAGGAAATGGCACACAGGAGGAAGACACAGCTGAACCTAATTAGACACGAGAGACAGACCTTCAAAGTAAAACAGGAAATTCACAAGCACAAACTCAGGGATACGAACAGAGCACTGGGGGGAGGACACAGGGAGAAAACCTAAGAACTGCAAACCCTGAGAATGAAACCTACAAACTAATAAAGATAACCATGAAGAAATCAAAAGAAATCAAACATCAAATCAGATAATAATAATAATAACCATAATGATAAACACAAAACGCTGGGTCACCGACCCAGCACCATGGCAAAAATAGCCTACTCTACAGGCAGTAAGGATAATTTAGTGACTCCACTCCCACAAACCCCTTTGAAATAATATTGAAGACTGCAAAAAACAAAATCATCTTCAGCTCAGTTTAGAACAGAATCAGTCTCTTACTTTGTCACTGAGGGTCCAGGTTCATGACTGAAGACTGGAGGATAATCTCGAGACTTGGCACTGTTCATGGACATGGAGCTGGATCCTGGAAACTTTGCTCTGTGTTTGTGCTGCTGATGCCTGAAAACACAAGCACAGAATGAAGCCCACATTGTTCTCCTGAATGTCCCTCTTGGTGGTCATTAAGCTGGTGGTCTCTCAGTGTCAGATTCTTGAGGCTGAAGCGCTGGATGTTCTTAACATAATTGTACTTTTTGCAGGGGAAGCTGGAATCATGGTCCTTTTTAAATCACTTTTGAATCTTTTGTTAATATTTTGCTTTCATCCAGGTTTTTCTGTTACAGAAGTTATTTTTCTTTCATCTGGATTAACTAATTCAAAACACTGGTAAACAGGATAATAAGTCACACAAAGCGAGTTAGTTAACTCACTATTTTAACACAAGATCTAGCTACGAGCAAGGGCTCAGAGAGCAGTTATTTTTACAAATGAAGATAAAGCTGCAACTTTATGGAAAAAAATATGAAGAGGTTAAACACATAATACAGAGAGACAGCAACACAACTGCTCTGTGAGAGGTTGCTTGGCAAAAATAAATAAATAAATAAATTTGTGATTGGTCAAGAAAAGGGGGGTTGAAACTGATTGCCTTCAGCTTGCCTTTCATTACATCTGAAAGAGGGTAAAAGGTCTTAACGTTCAGTCTGTTATGTTAAAAGTGATACAGAATTGTAATTAGGGTTTATCTGTATGTGCTTTTGCTAATGGTAAATATTCTTTTACTCTTACAGAAAGATATAAAAGTAAATGGTAATTAAAATGTAATAAATATGATGAAAGAAAAATGCAGCTTGAGTCGAATTGGTTTTAATACCTGACCTTTTACTGTGATTTGGTGCATGTGTGTGCTGCTCTGGTGGATTCTTTGTACCAGCAGGGCACAGAGCCCAGATCTTGTCTGAGAGAGCGAAACCTTTAGCTGCTTGGTCAGGATGACTAAGCATGATTTAGGACTTTTTTTCTTCTCATGTTTGCTACTTTGGATAATAAATTCAAGATGATTGGAATTTCATTGTTTCTGACTGGAATACAGCTTCCAAGAACTCGGCTCCTTTATTATTGCATTATATCCACACAGAGACAGGTGTGTGATGGCCAAGGCATGCCCATTTCTCTCATCCAATGTCTCTCCTTTCAAAGATGAGACCAAAACCAGATTCAAGTGATTTGTTTTTGTGATTATTATTGTTTGATTCTACTTTTGCTTTGGTCCTGCTAAATTTTCTCAATCAAATATCCTGCATTAAAAAAGTCTAAATTGTGAACATTCCTTTTCTAACCCTTTGTGAAAGACTATGGTGACAAACTGAGTATTAATCCATATTAGTATAAATAACTCTTACAGGTTATTCCTGCCTTTCAAAAGTAAAACATCCTTGGGGCTTGGCTTTCCAAGCCACCAAATTTATCCCAGTCATTTTCAAATAGCACTGATCTAGAGGGGAGCTGCCATAGCGAATGTGGCTGATGAGGGCTGGGTAGATATTTGGAGGGCTTCAAGACAGTTAGAACTGGCCATATCCCCTCACCTCTCCATCAGAACAACAGGCTGTGGGAGATTGTTACCAGCCCTGGTAAGAAAGACTAGAAATAAGCCAATATTTTAATGAAGTTTAGCCTAATCCTCCCCCATTCCTGGAAGACAGAATTTAGCCGGAATCTTTTTAGAATGGTGTCTTTGCTTTCCAGAGAATTCAATCTTCCAAAAGCAGCCCTTTTTTTTTTTTTTTACCCCAATCCGTAATTTCAAATATAACCTGCTCCTGAGGTGGTTAAGCACAATTCAGTTACTCCACTCCCACAAACCCCTTTGAAATAATATTGAAGACCGCAAAAAACAAAATCATCTTCAGCTCAGTTTAGAACAGAATCAGTCTCTTACTTTGTGACTGAGGGTCCAGGTTCATGACTGAAGACTGGAGGATAATCTCGAGACTTGGCACTGTTCATGGACATGGAGCTGGATCCTGGAAACTTTGCTCTGTGTTTGTGCTGCTGATGTCTGGAAACACAAGCACAGAATGAAGCCCACATTGTTCTCCTGAATGTCCCTCTTGGTGGTCATTAAGCTGGTGGTCTCTCAGTGTCAGATTCTTGAGGCTGAAGCACTGGATGTTCTTAAAACCACTGTACTTTAGGGTAAGCTGGAACCATGGTCTTCCTTTTAAGATGACTCTTGAATCCATAGTTAATATTTTTAAGTTTCAGTTTTTGTTTAGGTTTTTCTGTTACATATCCAAGTTATTGGTCTTTCATCTGGATTCACTAAATCAAACACTGGTAAACATGATAATGAGTCACACAAAGCTCTGTGTGACTCATTATCATGTTTACCAGTATTACTCACTATTTTAACACGAGGTCTCGCTACGAGCATGTTCACATGTAAGTTGCTAACATTGGTAGCATCTAACCAAATTAACATCATAGATAAAGTAGAAAAGCAGTTATTTCACAAATGAAGATAAAACTACAAAACTTCATGGGAAAAAATATAAAGACATTAAACACATAATACAGAGTCATGGGAATGAACGTCACTGATTTAGGAAAATCACCGTGCCATAACTTATTGTTAAAAATACGACTGTGTGAGTTTTTCAAGTGCTTTGATCAAAATGACTGGAAAAGAGCTAAAATATTAATAAAGCCTAAAATACTAATACTAATACTGATAATAATAATAATAATAATAATAATAAGAAGAAGAAGAAGAAGAAAGCCTGAAGCCAGGAAGCAAAGTTTTTAACAATCCTAAATGTGTAAGATAACAAACTTCATGACTGTATCGTTAAGACACAGGAGAATCTTATGGATTAGAATATATATATATTGTTATATATTGTTATTTCAACCATGTGCAGTGGTACAGTACACAGTGAAACGAGACAGCTTTCCTACAAGACCAATGGTGCTACATACAACAGAAAATCAACACAGGACTACAAAACACAAAACGCAACACCAGACAGAGGTGAACGATACAGACACAAGACAGTGAAACAGAAAAGTGCAACAATGAGAGTGCACTGTGCAAAAAGTGGTGTTGTATAAGTAAAACAGAAACAGTCTCTTACTTTGTGCCTGAGGATCCAGGATCATGACTGAGGACTGGAGGAAAATCTCGAGAATTGTCACTGTTCATGGACATACTGCTGATTCCTGGAAACTCTGCTCTGTCCTCAGCTAAACTTGTCATCTTTAGGCAGTCTGGCAGAACAACAACAACTGTGAGTGCAGGTTGAAAATCCTGACAAACATATTTATAGAAACCTGGGACTTGTAGAACAGGAAATACAACAGACATATGAAACCTAAATACAAACACACACACATAATAAACCTAGTCGACCTGCCACCTAATAAATGAACAGATCCTTGTTCTCTCTTAAAAACCACAGAAAGACTGCTGACAGGAAGATGTCCTGACCATGAAGCAAAGATTTAATGTTGTCCATCATGCTTCTTTCTGGATGATGTCACAAACTTGAGTAACAAAACTGACCAAAACAACAGTCACAGTTTTTGTTCTAACTTGCGAAACATTCATGTCATGTTTTCCAGTCAGGAACTAATTTTCTGATTATTCTGAAAAACACATAAATGCACTATAACACTCACCATGTTTTTGTCCCCCTGCTTTGTTTTTAATCCTTTGTTTCCGCCTCACCTTAAGAGAGCAGTCCCTCCCCTCTCCACGGGAAGTTGAATGACTACATTCACTCACACTGTGAGACACAGATTGGCTTTTTGAAGAGATTGATATTTGCTTAAATGCCACCAACATGGAGTCACTCACACAAAGTGCTCAGATTACGAACTAAAACAAATAAAAATATGTCTTCAGATTTTCTTAAACAAGCTCATATTTTTTAAATGTACTTATAGTCTTAGCAGAACCTTTACTGTGTCATGTGCCGATTTAGCACCTGAAGGGTTTGCTCCACCCACAGGTCAAAGGTCAAACCTTCATCTACTCCTCATTTTGCTAAGTGCTGAGATGTTGCTGTCACATAACAAGTACATAAATGAAGACAATAATAATTAAAGGACAGTGTAATCACCAAAAATTTGGTTTCTTGCCCAAGAGCAACAACATGCCATAGAGGGAAATACATTCAGCAGGGAATGATATTCAGCACCCCTGTCATTTCAGCATTAATTTTTAGATAGTTATTTAATGTATTTATGTATTTTATGTAACCATTATCACTCCAGTGGAAACACTTTGGGAAGCTGTGCCTCCTCTGGTTTTCTCCTTGGACCTCCGACACTGCCTTAAGTTTATCTAGTTGAACTTTTTGGTACAACATTGTTACCTTTCTCTCCACTTCACCTCCACCTAAACTTATTTCTTTATATAGAAAATGCAGCATCTTACATCATCATTGTAATTGTATGCAAACAGTGTCCAGCTTTCTAGCACAAGCTTGCTGATTTAGGATTATTACTAACGTATACACAGCAGTAGGATCAATTGGCCAGTGAGCACAAGTCATAAATCTGACAGGGATTTTTCATGTGAATTCACTTTTTTGTGCAGAGTAGGAACATTTTACTAACATTTCCATGCACATGTTAGTAAATGATGGGCATAATTCTTAAGTTTGCAGTCTTTCAAAGAGTTATGAACCCCTCCCTGTTTTTACTTCAGAAAGACAGCCCCTCTGGGAGGCTTATTCTATAGCTGATTTCGTCACTCACAAATTTTCTGCTATAATTTACAACATAGCCTTAGAATAAATATAATTCAGTTCATTATGTGATAAATCTTCAACCAGGGGATTTTTCTATTTGTTTTGTTGTTGTTTTTTATAAGATCATATGTTTAAAAAAAGAAATGATTTAAAAAAAACATTTTTTTCACCATTGTGTTTTGGGAAAATTAAAGTTTTGCTTGTTTATTTTTGTCTTGAATCGCAGGTCGTCTCCATGAATGTTACCCACGCACCTTTTCACATTCAAGATCAAAATCAGAGTTTATGAACATTAGGTCAGACATCACTTTGATGCTGCTCTCACAAACAGGACGATCAGTTATTGATTCATTTATTTTGTCTCATCTTTGCTTTTGTGTTTCATAACATCAGACTTTGCTGAGGAGGAATTCAATGTGACACAAATGTACTGACAGTAAATGTGTCTTTGTGTTAATGGAATGCAGTCCAGCAGCTTTAGGGTGACTTTGTTTCTCATAAACTCCTGATGTGAACTGACATGTTCTGCCATTTATTAAATAGTAGAGTAACAGCAACCGTTTCTGTTTGATTTAAAACCTCATTCATTGTGTTTAGCATTTAAACCAAAATGGGATGTGATGCTAAAATGCTGTAGAAACGAAGTAACATAAATTAATATATACATAATAACAGTAAAATAACAGATTAAGTGAACAGAAATTAAACTAAATAATTAAGAAACACAGGAAGCATAACAGGGTGTTGTCATCAATTTTATATAATCATTTTTGGTGCTCTCAATAAAATGCTGCTGATCCAGTTCCAGAACAAACACAACAAACCACATATTACCCAGAATGATGGCTTAAAACAGTCATCCAGTGTTGTCCTCAACTGATCTTTAGACATTATAAAAATGTTGGGCAAACATTTCTTGATATATGATAGAAAAATAGTCATAAAACCTGCTTTACATCAGATATCAGATGTACGAGGTCGTACCTTTGACCAGCAAAAGCTGATAATCAACCCGACTGTGTATCTTCATGAACTAGAGTAAATAAATAAACTTAACACAGATGCATATGATTTGAAGTTCATGATGCTCATGCCCAATTGTCCGTTGCAGAATTGTTTTTGTACTTTAAAACAAACTCGTGAATCAAATCTAAGAATCAAATGAACATCTGACTAATGTGCTCAAATAAAAAGGATAAATGTTTTAAAATCCACTGCACTGATGACTAAGCTGGTTCTGGGGGGTTAAAGCTGGATGTGTTTTTCTTAAATGCTGCTCAGCATTTCAGCAAAACACATCCAGCTGCTCTTATTTACTTATTTGCTCCACAGCAGAGTTTTGCCAGTTTTATCCTGGATGTACTTCCTGACACTTTCCCAAAGAGGATTTGTCTCTCTGACTGGAGTCAAAGCAGGAACCATGCATAAGCCACCTGAACGTATTGACCACTACACCACTGAAGGCATGAGCTCTCAGCAGATATATCAAATATATGACAGAGAGAAAATTTGGTATGTTTAAATCTGGTCCAATTTGTGTTAAACAGTGGAGGATGAACGGTGTGCATTTGGAGGGTGCTGTTGTCTCTGCTTGTCTTCCTATAAAGGTCACCACACACCACTGCAATACAGCTATGGCAAAACATTTGATTATATTCTTTTATGCAACATTATGAAGAGAGTACATGAAAATGTTTATAAACCACAGAAACTGCACAGTTTTCTCTCCTCACTGTCTCTGCTTTGAAGTGACCACAGAGAACTGGAGCATTATAGGTGTCATCTTGTTTCAATGGAGACTGATACACTTCACCAAAGAGGACAAAGCAAACAGGTTCTCACAACACGAGTACTATTATTAGCCAAACCAACACACACTGTGGTGAGAAGTGTCTGCAAAAACAATGAAAAGTAGCTGCTGTGGTTTTAAATGCAAAGAGGTTGAAAGCACAGAGTTAAAGATCGTTGACCTGTTCGGTCTTTCTTTTTAAACACCTCA